>NC_081825.1:178268769-178931269 GCF_030867095.1 Alligator mississippiensis
CTCCCCCAAACCCTTCTGGTCCCCACTAGTGAGTTTATAGACAGTCACCAGGTCCCCCCTCAGCCTTCTCTTGTGAAGGCTGAACAGGTTCAGGTCCCGTAGCCTCTCATTGTAGGGTCTGCCCTGCTGTCCCCAGATCATGCGGGTGGCCCTCCCCTGGACCCTCTCAATGCTGTCCACATCCCTCTTGAAGTGGGGTGCCCAGAACCAGACACAGTACTCCAGCTGTGGCCTGACCAGTGTCGCGTAGAGGGGGAGGATCACCTCCTTGGCCCTACTTGAGATGCACCTGTGGATGCACGATAGGGTCCTGTTAGCCCTGCCGACCGTGACCTCGCATTGTCGGCCCATGTTCATCTTGGAGTCAATGATGACTCCAAGATCCCTTTCTGCCTCCGTGCTCTCAAGAAGGGAGTTTCCCATCTTATAAGTGTGCTGCTGGTTACTACTGCCCAAGTGCATCACCCTGCACTTGTCAGTACTGAAACGCATCCTGTTTTTGTTAGCCCACCCCTGCAACCTATCCAGGTCTTGCTGCAGTCTTTCCCTCCCTACTAGCGTGCCCACCTCACCCCAAATTTTGGTATCATCAGCAAATTTAAACAGGTTACTTTTCACCCCGTTGTGCAAATCGCTGATAAAGAAATTGAACAGTGTGGGCCCAAGGACCGAGCCCTGGGGCACTCCACTGCCCACTTCCCCCCAGGTCGAATATGACCCGTCCACCACCACCCTCTGAGTACGACCCTTCAGCCAATTTGCAATCCATCTGACTGTGTAGGCATCAATGCCACAGTCGCCTAGTTTTTTAATGAGGATCTGGTGGGAGACAGTGTCAAAGGCCTCGCTGAAGTCCAGAAAGACTACATCCACGGCGACATCTGCATCCAGTGCTTTTGTGACCTGATCGTAAAAGGCAATCAGGTTGATCTGACATGACCTGCCCCTAATGAACCTGTGCTGGTAGCCCTTGAGCATCATCCCCAATGCCGGCCCATCACAGATGTGCTCTTTGATGATCTTCTTAAAGAGTTTCCCCAGGATTGAGGTAAGACTGACAAGCCTATAGTTGCCTGGGTCCTCCCTCCTCCCTTTTTTAAAGATGGGGACCACATTGGCCATCTTCCAATCATCTGGCACCTGGCCCAAGCACCACGAGCACTCGTAAAGCCGTGCCAAGGGCCCTGCAATAACCCCTGCTAGCTCCCTCAACACCCTGGGGTGGAGAGCATCTGGACCTGCTGATTTGAACACGTCCAGCCCTTCCAGAAGCTCTCTAACCCGGTCCTCCTCAACCTTAGGTCTGGAGGCGTTCCCCTCAAATCCTTCTTGAATCACGGTGGGGGAGTCCCGATCCCTGCACAAGAAAACGGAGGTGAAGAATTTGTTAAAGAGGTCTGCCTTCTCCTCTGGCGCAACCACCAGATTGCCCAGCGCATCTTGCAGGGGCCCCACATTTCCCGGCACTTTCTTCATCCTCCCTATATATTTGAAAAAGGACTTTTTATTATCTTTGATCTTGGACGCTAGTCCTAGCTCTGTGTCCACCTTAGCTTTCCTAACAGCCCCCCTACAGGCCTGAGCACTGGAGGTATACTCTTCTTTGGAGATAGCCCCCCCCTTCAACTGGGTGTATGCCGCCTTTTTGGCAACCAGGCATTCCCGGACTTTCTCGGTGAGCCAGGGAGGCTTGCTTCTTGTTGGGATCATCACCCCTTGGGCCCTGAGTATCGTCTCCTTAAGGAACGACCACTCATCTTGGGCACTAAGTTCCCCTGGCCTTGAGAACCCCAGCACCTCTCCCACCAATCTCCTCAACTCGTTGAAGTTGGCCCTCTTGAAGTCTAGGGCTACTGCCTTGCTGCAGGCCCTTGACACCCTGCGCTGGATGGTGAATTCCAGCAAGCGATGATTGCTATCACCCAGGTGGTCAAGGACCTGGAGCCCCCTTACCAGATCATTGCCTGTGGCCAGGACCAGGTTCAACAGGGCATTTCCTCTGGTGGGACTGTGCACCTCCTGGGTTAAGTGGAGGTCCTGTATCTCAGCCAGGAACCTCCTGGAACGGTCCGACCTGGCTGACTGCTCCTCCCAGCAGATGTCCAGGTAATTTAGTTCTTGCAACTTCCCTGAAAACTTTAGAGTCATGCTTTAATATATATTTAAACTGTTGTTTGGCTGGTTCTGCAGGAAACTTTTAAAGTGCCTGCAGCATCATTATACAATTCCAGTCCAGAGGAATCTCTTTTAACCATTCCTGAACCCCCAAAGAGGGCCCTCCTTTTTAAATGGTGTATAAGTCTAAGAGGTGCCACTTATTGTTACATTCCACGGGTACTTACCTAAAGCCCTTTAGCAGAATTATCTTTCCTGTGTATGTTTTTAAAAGCACAGGGGTCTCCTTTAATTAAGTATTTTTAAAACAGTAGGGCTCGACCTTTTGGCTTCATGGGCCAGATGAAGGGCACGAGGCTGGTCCACAGGCCAGACTGGGCCCCATGCTGCCTCTGTCTAGCTCACATGCATGGATCGGGTTCCATGTAGACTGGGCCCAGCCCTGTGCACACAGATTGGACCCCAGGGCCCTGCACCAGGTCCTGTCTGTTGGGATTGGGCCCTGCATACCTGATCCAGTGTCCAGGACCACGCTATCTGGGCCACAGGGCTTCCCACAGGTCCAGAAATTTGACAGTAGAGAAAAGCATTGTCACTACTTACTTGAAGCCAAATTTTCAGACTTGTGGGGAGCCCCACAGAAGGGGTGAAACAGTGCTAGTGCTGTATCTAGTTTGCACACTGGGGGTTGACCACCCCTGTTTTTAAAGGGTTTTTTTTCATATTTGGAATATGAGATTGCAGACACTGTAGAGCCTACCTCCAACTCAATTTTAATGGTTTTGCCAGCAACCTGGGATGTCAGCCAGATGGCTCATTTATCACCCTTGTTCACATGATATAGGCTGAGAATAGCTGCTCTACTCTCACTATTACATACTGCATAACTTTTTATTTTCTTTTGTTTACCACGCACTCTTCTTTACTTCTCTTGGCACGGCACACTGCCAGATACATCCTTTTTTACTATAATTTTGGAAATAGTGTTCCTTCAACCAGCAATTAGTTGGGATATGTTATCCTTTTCCACATCAGTAGCACACATCAGGCTGCTGCCTACCCTGGCTCTTACATTGCATATTTAATGATTAATTATTTCCTATTTCCATAGGCATGCCTGCATGCAATTCTATGGCATCCTTTGCTGCAGTATCCATAGCTAACTCAACCTCAATAACACATTTAAAAGGTGAGTTATTCCTTTGTTAGGAGCTTTCTTTGTACAGCTCCTGCCCACACAAAAACCTGTCTCAGAGCCTCATTAAGTTCATCCTTACAATTGCAATGTTCAGATAACTTCTGTAACTCTTTTACAAATGAAGAAATAAATTCACCTTCAAGTTGATTTCTCTTACAGAAACCGAACTTTTCTGCAGTAATCAGTGGCCTAGGTCCCAGATGCTTTTGGACAATTTTCATTAATTCCTTAAAGATTTTGTTTGATGGCATTTATGGGGTGAGAAGATTGTGCAGTAAACTATACGATTTTTGTTGCATTAAACTTAGAAACGCAGCTACATGTTTCTGTGGTGGACTCTCATGTACTTCAAAAAAACTGCTTTAGCCACTTGATATGCATAGACAAGCCCACCAGGGTGCTCTCATAAGCCCAAATTGTTTCAGTATAAGCAGCCATTTTGAGTTCCAACAGCTTTTAAATGCTCATAAGCAAAGCAAAAATTTCAGGTTAATTTAATGTGTGACCATCTTGTGGAATCTTTGTCACCATTTGTTATGTTTGTCCAGAACATAAATAAGTGCTCCAACCACAAGGGTGGGGAAAAAGTGCTTTATATTGTAAAGATAAAGTAAAAGTATACATTCATTGCCATTAGCAGATTCAACAGAAAGTAACTTTAGATCAACACGTTCACATATATAACAACTGTCTTTTAGTCGTATAGAAATGGCTTACATTTTTATTTGTTAGACTGTCTGAAAATATTCACGTTTGAACAAAAACAGCACCTGAAACATTTGTTTGAAGGCTTAACTTTGAGAGTTTAAAGTAGGCTTAAATAGCCTTTTAGAATGAAGGGAACGCAGCAAATTCCATTTCAGTTTTAAACATCAAAATAATACTCACGCCCCAAAAATTGTGTGTCATTCTTGATATTTACACTGACTGATGTTTCTAATTTCTACCTGGGTATAATGTTTGCCTTGTGTTTCCTTTTTGAGCTTACTTAGAAAATTCCATTATGGATAAATTACCTGTGGGCATGTCTACATGTACATTTACGCTGGTTTAAAGTTACTGCGCAGTAAATTACTGTGCAGTAAGTGGGAATAGGCCAGGGTCTATGTGTGCAGCTATTAAAGCACATTAATGCTGTGTGTAGACTGATTTAGGACTAAAGTTAATCCCAAGTCAGTCCACACACACAGTGTTACCGCACAGTAAGGTGTCTACATATTTGTTACTGCACAATAACTAATCGGGCTTAAATTTGATACCTGCATGGTGCAGGTGTGCCTGTCTAAGACTGAGCAACTGCTCCCAAGCAGCTCAAGACCCAGTGATTCATTGATTCAGATCATTGTCCCTGATTCGATTCGGCCAAATCCAAATCTGAAGATTCGATGCTGATTCAGAGAATCAGTGATTCAGCCATAGACACAGCTTTAAATGTTTTTTCCACATATCTCAAGGTACCAGGTGTGACTTGTGAATGCTGTGATGGTGGGGCTAATGGAGCGTCCCACAGGATTGTGCCCCCCCCATGTCCTCAGTGGTGAACCCAGAAGTGGATTGGAACTACTTCCAGTCCACTTCTGGGTCTGCTGCTGAGCATGTTGAGGGGTCCCCCGTGTCCCTTCGGCTCAGCGATTGGCCATGGGGGGACCCTGGGTGTCCCCCCAGACCTAGAAGGCACCAGTCACCAAGCTGGGGGGGCATGGGGAGGCCTCCCAGCATGCTCCCTGGCGGACCTGGAAGTAGACAGGAAGTGCTTCAGGTCCACTTCTCGGTCTGCTGCTGAGTGCACTGGGGAGCCCCCAACACTTATGTGGGACGCTCCATCTGCCCCACTACTGCAGCATTCACGAGCTGCCTGGTACCTTGAGATATGTAGAAAGAACATTTAAAGCTGTGTGTATATCCAAATCACCGAATCTTTCCAAATCTCTGCAAATCGATTAAGAGGGTTCCAATTTGATTCGGAGAGATTAAAGGGTCTCCTGATTCAATTCAGATTTGAAGATCTGGCCACCAAATAGGGCCAAATCTCTGCTGAATCAAATCAGGGACCAAAGATTCACACAGCCCTGTTTTTAAGCCTGCCTCAGAGGCATTGGGTGTTGGCTACTGTCAAGGCTGGGAACTTTGGGGTGTGCCAATGTTCCTGCTGGGAGCAAAGCGCGAGGTTCTTGGCTAGAGGGTTTTGCCCTCTGTTTAGGGGCAGACTGATCACCATATTTGGGGTCAGAAAGGAATTTTACCCCACAGTTGGATTGGCATGGATTGTGGGAGGGGGTTTTGCCTTCCTCTGTAGAGGGGGCAGAACCCTCTATACAGGATATCTTGAGCATATATTGACAATATTTCATAGAAGCAGGACATTGGCTGCCATGGTTCCCCTGCTTTACATGTGGAAGGTTCAGGTGTGCTCTGCTGGCTTGATGGCCACCATAGTTCTAACAGATGTCCATATTCATCACATTTACTCCACTTAGACTGACCTGCCTTTCCTGAGGCTCAAGTTACTTCACATCAGGCTACTTTTCTTAATTCCTTAAGATGTCTCTGCTCATAATTGTTTTCTCACACTGTATGTGTTCCTTCAGCTTTACTTGTCTATAATTTATGAAATATCAGTAAGAAAAAAAAAGGCGTGAGAAACAAGCAGCCCATGTCTCAGCCTGTAACCCCTGGATTGAGACCAACATCAAAATCTTCCACAGAGGAGAAACAAGAAATTATAGTATCCCGTAGCAGGGAGCAGGAGAGAATTATGGTATGAGACTCTGCATTAGCTGCATTAGTAGATTCATTTGAACTGTTTTATCAGGGTTTTACTATTGTCCCATGGTAATTTAAAGCTAAATGAGGGCAGTTTGTAACATAATAAATCAGCTTCTATATTACCATGGTTTAGCTTCTATGTACAGCTGGATAGAGCAGATATGCAGAACAGCTCCAAGAGATCAACGTGAAACTGTGGTATATGTTCCCTTTTTCAATCCATATTCCTGTTTCATCTGTGTGTATCTTTAGTGGGCTTGGAGGTGAAGTAAGCAAAACCTAGAACTGCAGGTCCTTGAAGAGAAACATCTAGAAATGTGATGAGATCTCTCATCCAAACTAGGCAGTGCCCAGAGCATTTTCCAGCTCTTGTTTTGAATTTGACCAATTGGGCAGGCAAAGTATGAAAATAGTAAGTCAGAAGGAGTAGAGTTCAGTAAGAGGAATGCTCCCTGGAAAGGACAGACCTTGGTATCTAATCCTGTGTGAATACAGAAGTATTCGATTTGGATTTGGATTTGGTTGATTCAGAGGCCTGAACTGATTCGGCTGAATCAGCTTTGGAACATTCAGCTCTGATTCAGGCAGATTTGGTGATTCAGATCGGCCGGAGAGAGGCAGGCAGAGCTGGGTGGCTCCTCTGGCTGTGCCTGCCTCTCCCCGGATGGGAGGAGCTGTGGGAGAAGCCCCCATGGCTGCCCTGCCTGGCCCCATCCCCTCACAAGCTCCAGCCTAGTCCTGGCACTTAAAAAAAAAAGAAAAAGCTCCGCACTCACTGGCTACAGGAGTGGCAACTGGGGCCTCTGGGCGCTTGTGGCAGAGCCCCCCACACAGCGTGGGGCAGTGGAGGGCTGTGCGGATTCCCCCCCCCCGGCACCCACACACTGTCTGGGAGCTGGGGCAGCTGGGACTGAGTGCTGCCAGGCTCCGGATGACTTCCAGAGTGGTCCCAGCTCCCAGGCAGTGTGCAGTGCCCAGCTGAGCTGCACTGTACCCGCGCAATGGGACTGCTGCTGCGTGGGTGCCAAGCAGGGGTGGGGTGAGATCCCTGATGCCCCCCACTGCCCCACACTGCATATGGGGGCTCTGCCATGAGCAGCTTCACAGCTGCCAGAGCTAGTGAAGTCCAGGGCCCAAAAAGCTAATTACAGAAAAAGCTGAAGTACTCAATGCCTTTTTCACCTCAGCCTTCACAGGCAAGGTCAGCTCCCAGACTACTGCACCTGGCAGCACAATTTGTGTAGGAGGTGAGCAGCCCACAGTGGTGAAAGCAAAGATTAGGGACTGTATAGAAAAACTGGACATATACAAGTGCATGGGACTGGATGGGATACACCTGAGGGTGCTGAGGGACTTGGCTGATGTGATTGCAGAGCCACTGGCCAACACCTTTGAAAACTTGTGGTGATCAGGATATGTCTTGGATGATTGGAAAAGAGTAAACATAGTGCCCATATTTAATACAGGGAAAAAGGAGGATGCAGGAAACTCTAGAGCAGTCAGCCTCACCTCATTCCCTGGAGAAATCATGGAGCAGATCCGAAAGGAATCCATTTCTAAGTACTTGGAGGAGAAGAAGGTGATTAGGAACAGTCATCATGGATTCACTAAGGGCAAGTCATAACACCTGACCAACCTGATTGCCTTCTATGATGAGATGACTGGCTCTGTGGATGTGGGGAAACCAGTGGATGGTATATCTTAATTTTAGCAAGGCTTTCAATTCAGTCTCCCACAGGATTCTCGTAAACAAGCTAAGGAAGTGTGGGCTGAATGAATGGATGGTAAAGTGGATAGAAAACTGGCTGGAGCACTGGGCTTAGAGGATAGTAATTAATTGCTCGATGTCTAGTTGCCAGCCGGTATCAGAAGGAGTCCCAGGGGTTGGTTCTGGGGCTGGTTTTGTTCAATATCTTCATAAATGACCTAGAACAGGGTTGGGCAAAATGCAGCCTATGGGCTGGAAGCGGCCCTCCAGGCCATTCTATCCAGCCCACGGGGCCCCTAAAAAATTTAGAAAATTAATAGTTATCTGCCCCTGGCTGCCTGTCATGCAGCCTTCGATGGTTTGCCAAAACTCAGTAAGCGGCCCTCTGCCTGAAATAATTGCCCGCCCCAACCTAGAAGATGGCATAGAGCAGGGGCGGGCAATTATTTCAGGTGGAGGGCCACTTACTGAGTTTTGGCAAGCCATCGAGGGCCACATGACAGGCAGCCAGGGGCAGATAACTATTAATTTTCTAAATTTTTTAGGGGCTCCACAGGCCAGACAGAATGGCCTGGTGGGCTGCATCTGGCCCATGGGCCGCATTTTGCCCACCCCTGGCATAGAGTGCACCCTCTGCAAGCTGGAAGATGATATCCAGCTGGGGGAAGTAGTAGATATGCTGGATGGTAGGGCTGGGATTCAGAGTGACCTAGACAAATTGGAGAATTGGGCCAAAAGGAATCTCAGGTTCAACAAGGACAAGTGCAAAGTCCTGCACTTAGGATGGAACAATCCCATGCATTGCTATAGGCTGGGGGCTGATTGTCTGGGCAGCAGCTCTGCAGAAAAGGACCTGGGGGTTACGGTGGACAATAAGCTGAATATGATCCAACAGTGTGCCCTTGTTGCCAAGAAGGCTACTGGCATACTGGACTGTATTGGTAGGTGTGTTGCCAGTAGGGCAAAGGAAGTGATTACTTTCATTTATTCAGTCCTGGTGAGGCCACATCAGGAGTACTGTGTCCCATTTTGGGCTCCCTACTGTGTAAAGGATGTGGATAAATTGGAGAAAGTCCAGCGGAGAGGAACAAAAACGGTGAGGGGGCTGGGACACATGATTTCTGAGGAGCAACTGAGGGAACTGGACTTATTGGGTACATCCAGATGACCGTGCATGTGCTTCTTGCAGCATCTCAAAGCCCTTTGAGATGCTGCAAGAGGCACACGTGGGAACAAAAAAACATTTCCTGTGCTGCAGATTTGCAACACAGGGACAAAATTAGAGCCCTGGATATCCAGGGGTCAAAAAATACCCTAGGGGGGAAAAGTGGGGCAGGGCACGGTCCAGAACAGTGGCCTGAGACAACCAGAGACTTGGTCCTCCACACAGATGCTCTGGTAGCCAGACAGAGTGTCTCTATTAGGGCTTTGCGAAGCTTCAGGTGCTGATTCAATTTGGAGATTTGGCCCAATTCGGTGGCCAAATCTCCAAATCTGAATTGAATCAGTGGACCAATTAAAAGGTCTGAATCAATTCAAAGCTCTCCGAATTGATTCGGAAAAGATTTGGAGAGTTTCGGTGATTTGGGCAGTCCCTGCCCACTGCAGCAGGGAGCTGGACCAGGACACTGAGCTAGTAAGTAGGGGGTGCAGGAGGAGAGGCTGGGGGAGGGGACCATGGGGGGCAAGGTTCCCTCCAAGGTGTGCGCAGCTGCGCACGATTTAAAATCTTGCCGTGCACTAACTTTTTAATGCCGCGCACTCGCCCGGAGAGGAGCTGGGCGTGGAGTGCAGTGGAAGCACTGGGGCCAGTGTGGGACACTTACCGGAGGTAAGCTCCTCACTCCTCAGGCAGTGGCTCTTCCCTGAGGCAAGGTGGGGGCAGAGACGTGGACTGGGGTAGAGTGCCTCCTCACAGCACTGGGGAACTGCTCCAGCTGGTTTCTTTACTTTGTTGCAGCCAGAAATTCTGGCCATCACACCTTCTGCTGCATGTGGTGTGCTGGGGCATTCATTTAGTTACTGGCTGAGTGGGGGAGGAGTTCCCAGCTCTGCTCCTGCCCCAGCCCCAGCCCTGGCCTTGGCCCCAGGGAGGGATCAGGGGGCCCCAGAACTACATCCTGCAGGGGTCCCCCGAGATTGTGGGCCAGCCCTGCATGTGATTTCCTCCTCATACAAATTTTACACCACTTTAAGTTTCTATTTTTCAATTAAGTGACTGCTGATTTGCAAAGGCATAGATGAAAAGAAAATATGGGTCTATAAACACCATAGAAGGAAACCATTGCATGTAAACAGTTCACATGACTTCTAGTGGTGCACAGAACACTATTACTGCTTTCTTTATTTTACTTTTCTTAGGCACAATGTTTGGGTAAAGCTATTTAATTTAAAATGTAAGTACCTATAGGAGTTTCTTCATCAATACACACTCAAGTACAAATAATTTGATTCTCCTCTTGCACATATTAATTTGTATCATCACTCTACTGAGGTTATGCTGGTATCTGATTTTGTGTGAGGGGAATCAGACCCTAACCCTCTAGCTGTTTGTGACAATTGACAATTTTAACTCTTAAATCTATTCATGAATGTATAATACACCTTAAACACAATACCTTGCTGCTGTCCTTGAGACACATTGTAGTGCCCCACCAGGCTTATTCAAACAATATATAAGAGTGCTTTAGCAGAAGCCAATTACTATTCAAGTAGTCATATGTTTGTTATGCTCTTAACAGGAACAGACTGAAGTGGCATGTCACGGACCAAAGTGGTGTACTCATGGATCGCTACATTTTAGAGGGAACATTGATGGTGGGGACCCCTGCCAGGTCCAATCCCCTGCCTGCTCCCCCAGCCCCCCCGAGCACCCATGACCCCTGCCCGCTCCCCCAGCACCCCGCATGGCTGCCCCGCCTGCCCCAGCTCCTGACCCTTTAAAAAAAAGCCCTCACTCACCGGGTGCTGCCAGGCAGGGTGGGAGATCCCCACTGTCCCCCACTGTCTCATACCACATGGGGGGCTCTGCCATGAGCTCCCCAATCCATACCTGCTGTCCCAGCACCCCCATGGCTGCTCCACCCACCCCAGCTCCTGCCCTTTAAGAAAAAACCCAACCCTGCACTGGACTCACCAGCTGCTGCAGCAGCCTTGGAGCTTGTGAAAGATCATGAATAGCCCCCCCCACAGCACAGGGCAGTGCGGGGCAGCAGGGATTGCCCCCTGCTGGGCAGGAGCCGGTGATTTCAGGGTTGTTTTATTTATTTTTTAAATGGCCAGTGTGCAGGCCGGGAGCGGTCTGAGGCCCTCGGGGGCGTGCGGTGGGCTGTGGCCAGCAGCCCTGGCACGCGGGTCGGGGAATGCAGGCCAGCGGACTAGAATTAGGCACGGACGGGTAGCGGTTGATTAAAGATTATTTTACTTACACTGTAGATGGTCATGGTGCAGGCAGGAAAACTTGCTTGAGTTGCAGTTACAGATAGGAAAGAAGAGCGGACAAGAGTTCTAATCTCACAAACTCTAGCCCAATCCAGCTGAAGGCTCTAAAACTGCGAGCCCGCCGTGTCAACCGAAGAAGACAACTCGGAGAAGAGCTCTGGATACACTCACATGAAGTTTGCTAGGCTCCGTGGAACTTGCGCGCAGGGAAGGGGTTCGTCGAGGGGTCGTTCGGCGACGGGGAGAGGCCAGAGGTTGATCAGACCCCTATAGCCTTCTTAAGGTACACGCTGGGTCTGTTAGGCTCCGCAGCACTTAGAGTTCTTCACGAGACATGAAGTCCTCCTCCTCCAGATGGTTGTGGAGTCCTCCAACTTGGGCGGAAACCACTCAAGCCTCTTATACGGCTAGCAAGCCAATCGCTAGCCGCCACGTGGGAATAATTTAGAACTGGCCAATAGTGGGACACAAATTTGCACCGGGGTTCTGTCTTTGCAACTGAGAAATGTACCCTGCAAAGAAAGCTCCTCATGGCAGGAAATAATTTAGCAGCGCCGAAGCACACACACACAAAATCACAGCCTTGGGTTGTGACAGCCAGGAGCTGGAGCAGGTAGGGCAGCCATGGAGGGGTGGGGGGCTTGTGGCAGAGAACCCCACATGGCATGGGGCAGCGGGGGGCCGTGGGGATTGCACCCCCACCTGGTAACACCTGGTGAGTGGGGGCTTTATTTTTCAAAGAGCTGGGAGCTGGGGCAGGCAGGGCAGCCATTGGCTGGGAGAGCAGGTGGGGGATGGGGCCTGTGTGACTGAGATTCAGCTGATTCAGCAGCAGCCGAATCTCAAAATCAGATTTGGCCGAATCAATTCAGGACAGTGATTCGAATCAACTAATCAAATCACTGTCCCCAGAATCGGCCGAATCTGAAGTGAATACTAGCTGCTTCACACAGACCTAGTCTCTATGGCTGACCCTTGCTCTAAAGCATGCTGCTTGCCTGTGCAGGGCAGGCAGTGTGCCAACCACAGGGAGCTGGATCTGGGCTCTGTGGTGGTAAGTAGGGGGTGGGGAGGGGGGCTGAAAAAGGGGGAGGGGACCATGGGAGGACCCCCACCGGCTCCATTACCTGCCCGCTTCCTGAGCCCCCTGGATTGCTGCAGCGCCCGGCGCCATCCCCTGCCTCCCCCTCAAGTCTCCTGATTGCTGCCTCACCTGGCCCCATCTGTTACCTCCCACCAAGCCCCCACAATCACTGCCTCACCTGGCCCCAGCATCCCGGCAATTAAAAAAAAAAAAGCCCCGCACTCACCGGCAGTAGCAGCCGCTGTTGGGGTCACTGGGGTCTTGTGGCAGAGCCCCCTGCACAACACGGGGCAGCTGAGGCAGTGAGGACTGGCCCTGGCCACCTGGCACCTACACTGCCACTCCTCATCGCATGGGTGTGGCCCGGGTTGGCAGGGTGCTGTGTGGCTCTGTGGGCTGTTAGGCAGCTGGGGCCATTCAGGCTGAGTGGTGCCAGGCCCCAGGTGACAGCTGCAGTGGCCCTAGCTGCCCAACAATGCATAGAGCCATGTGGTGCCCTGCCAACCTAGGCCACACCTGCGTGATGGGGCAGTGGCAGTGAAGGTGCCAGGTGGCTGGGGCCGGTCCCCACTCCCCCCCACTGCCCTGTGCTGTGTGAAGGGGTTCTACCATGAGGCCTCAATGACCCTGACAGCATCTGCTACAGCCATTGAGTGCGGGGCTTTTTTTTTTTTTGAGTCCTGGACTGCTGGGTTTGGGGGAGCATCAGGGACAGGGCTGGGTTGGGGCAGGGTGATTGGGGAGTGCTCCCACAGCTGCTGCTACTGCTGGTGGGTGCAGGGATTTCTTTTTTAAAGTGCTGGGAGGCTGGGGCCAGGTGGGACAGCCATTGGGAGGGTCTGGGGGTGCAAGCAGAGGATGGGACCAGCTGGGGCCAGGCGGGGCAGCCATGGGGGCACTGCAGGAGCTGGCGGGGCAACAATCCAGAGGGCTGGGGGAGCAAGCGAGGATGAGGCACATGGACCCTGCAGGGCGGGGTGGTAGCCCTTGCAGGGGCCATGTGGCCCCTCTTGTGAGGGCTGTGGCCCCTGTGGGGGGCCTGTGACCCTGTGGGGTGGGGACAGTCTTTGAGCTGTGCAGGGGGGCTGCACCCTGCGGGGGCCAAGGGACCCACCCCTCCTGAGCAGCCCCACCCCACAATCCTCCCGCAATCCACCCACACCTACCCATATACCCCACAGCCCCTCACATCCCTCCACAGCCACCCACAGTCACCCATACCTCTTCCCATCTCTCTTCTGCAAACCCCACATCCCCCCAGCACACACCCTGCGTGCCCAGGTGCCTGATAGGATGAGGCGTTCTGTGGCTGCAGGGGCAGCTGTCCCCACATCCTGGTTAGTGAAGGGGTCAGGGGGAGCTCTAACTGCTCTACAGTAAGAAAACCAAAAGCAAACGCAAAACATATAGGTATTTAGAATTCATTTTATTATGATGATAGAGACACTGGTAAGCTTCCAAATTGCTTTAACACTGTAGATATACTAATAAAATGTTGGCCAACTGATGACTGTCTCTCTGTCTCTCTATATAGTGGTCTTTTGTTTTAATTGTGGAGGAACACGGATTTGGGGGTATTTTACAGAGTGACTTTGGGATTTTTTTTTATCAGGGATTTTTCAGTTTTAAAATAAGGAACACCAGAATTCCTGTTAGGGAGGCCAGTGGCAGGACCCAGGCAGAGAAGCCTCCTCAGTTCAAAGCAGGTTACCACACTGAGAACATCTTCTGGGCGATAGCTGCCCAGATGGCTGGT
This sequence comes from Alligator mississippiensis, assembly GCF_030867095.1. Classification (NCBI taxonomy): domain Eukaryota; kingdom Metazoa; phylum Chordata; order Crocodylia; family Alligatoridae; genus Alligator; species Alligator mississippiensis. The sequence goes on from NC_081825.1 coordinate 178,282,838, forward strand.
GCATGGCAGTAGTGCTGCCCAAAGGCCAACTCTGCAGTCACAGCCCACTGGCAGCTGGCCCAGAGGGGCAGATGCCTGTATTGGCTGTGCAGTCCCTATCTGGGTCTGGCAGGTGGCAGCAGGTCACAGCCAGGCAGCAGCACCCACTGCCAGACTGCTGCAGTGGGTAGAGGGTGCAGGGAACTCTCAGGGCTGCTTCAGCAATCCAGCTGGCACAAGGGGCAGTGTCCCCAGGTACCAATTGGACAGGCCCCAGAAGCTCCTGAGAGCAAGTAGCCCTGAGCTACTTGCATGGGCAGCTTTTTGTACTGATAGAGCCAGGAAAGGCAACTTTTTACACTGCTGGCTCTAGATCCCCCTGGCTGCAGATTCAGGAGAAGCCAGGCAGGGTTATTTTGCCCCAAGTGGCACAACTTGCATGACACCAAAGTGCATGTCCAAGCACTTGCACTGAGGCAAAAAGCTCCGGCTCAAATTTGCACCACTTCTATTTGAATTGCTGCAAGTGCACACGCCTGTATGTGTGGACGTGCCCATTTAGTCTAGAGAAGAGAAGACTGAGGGAGGATTTAATAGCAGCCTTCAACTACATGAATGGGAGTTCAAAAGAGGATGAAGCTAGACTGTTCTCAGTGGTGGCAGAAGACAGAAAAAAGAGCAATGGTTTCAAGATGCAGCAAGGGAAGTGTAGGTTAGATATTAGGAAGAATTTTCTCACTAGGAGGGTGGTAAAACACTGGAACAGGTTACCCAGAGAGGTGGTGGAAGCTCCATCCTTGGAGGATTTTTAGACCTGGCTAAACAAAACCTTGCCTGGGATCATTTACCAGGAGATGGTCCTGCTTTGAGTAGGGGTTTGGACTAGATGACCTGAGTTCCCTTCTAACCCTAATTTTCTATGATTCTATGATTTTGAGGCATTCTACTTCCCCAGATTGGGCCCCCAAGGCCACCCTTCATATACCCTTTATATTATCTTTTTTTACATCTAGACTTAGTACATAGTCAAAAAGCCTGAGGCAGAATCAATTCAATCTTTGCAGGTTAGTCTAAGCTGTGTAGATTGAACCGATAAGCAAACAAACAGACATTAACTTTTGATTTCAGAAATGCAACCACATGCCTGCTGCAGCTCATGGCAGAATCTGGGGGGCATGCCTCCTTGCTCAGCTGGAGCAGACAGCTTGGGCCAAGGCTAGCCTGCCTGCCCTTTGAGGGAGGTTTGCAGGAGACGTGCAAAGCATCCTAGGCTACTGGGGGCTGTGAGCTAACTTGAATCTGGAGGGGATCTGGGACAGAAGTTCAATAAACCAATTTAATTTAAATTACTCATGTCTGATACTACATCCATCCAGGTTTATCTCAAACTGATATCAGCCATTTTGAAAGAGGTTTATGTGCACTGAACTTCTGTTGTGTTACAGATTTGAACTGGTTTCTGATCACTTATACTGGTTGATGTGTAATTTCTGTCCCTAGCTCTAAACAAATATTGCCCTTTCTAGCACTTTCTGACCTACAATTTGTAGCATACAATCTTGTGGTAGTCCACAAACCTTTAAGACCATTTATTAATTAAGATCACCTCATATGTACTTCACCTAGTTGTTATTGTATGGTTAAACTATGATTCAAACTCTGTAAGAGTCAATGTTTTGCCATCCCATACAATTTTTCCAAATTAATGGAACAAGCTATTCTTTGTTGATTATTTTGTCATCCTAAGCACCTGTTTACCACTTTAAAGCTAGTCTTTGAAGATTAATCAGTCATAATTAAAAGACTCTATTAGTTTAATAATTTATGAAACATCTCTCAGGACAGAATTGTTTCTTCATTACCTCATACATTAAGCTTATTAAATAATGTGGGCTGGGTTGTGTAGGAGGTAATGAAGTCCTTCAGGCCTCTGAGCCTCTGTATCTATTAAGACATTAAAGGAGGCCAACCATGCAAAAGAGAGAGAGAATATTTTCATTCAGACTCAATTTTTTTCCACATAAGCAGATCAAGAGTCACATTTAATTTATAGGTAAGCACTAAAAGATAGGCTGAGGATGAAAGTCTGAAGAGAATAGAAAACCACATACAGGGCAAGCCTACATGAAATGCTTTAAGGCACACTAGCCTAAATTTAAGGCTTATTAGGGCATGTGTCTACATGTGCTTAATGCACTTTAAAAATGGTGATTTGGGCGTAATTGCACCTAAATTTGATACCTGCAAATGTAGGTATCAAATTCAGGTGCAAATAGTTAAAACACATTAATGCTGTGCTGACTAATTTGGGATTAACTTTAGGCCCAAATCAGTCCACACACAGTGTTAATGAGCTTTAATACCTGCATGTGTAGATACTTGCCTAAACCTGCTTAATGTGCATTAAGCTAATGTGCATTAAATTTAGGTATGCTTAAAAGCACATGTAGACATGCCCAGTGAGTTGTATTTGTGCAAGGTGCTTATAAATTTTTGTGACATTGATGCAAACTTTGGTCACTTTCAGATTATGTTATGCTCAAAATATCAGGGAATGACAAAGTTTTTTTCTGATATGGCTACAAGCACTCCCTTTGGGAGGGGAATTACTCTGGTGTTGGCACCTGCAATATCATCCAAATGGACATTATTTCAGAATTTTGGAAATGTAATGGAGTGTGAAGATTTTTATGACAACCATCCTTAAAAAAAGAAGTACCACTAAAACCACTGTACTATAGAAATATGCATTCTTTCTTCTCCTCAACACAGAAAGAGTCATCTGGATTTTGGTATTATACACCTTTGTTTAGAGGCTCAGCAAGAAGAGAAAGGGACTCCTCATTACTGTTCACTATGTCTAAGGCAGCCTGTTTCTGCAGGATTCTCAGTCCAATCTGAATCATGATCAAAATATCAATGTAAAAAAGCACTGATCAAAATATACAAAAAAATTCTCTTGAAGAACCATACCCAAAGATACAGTTTTTGCTTCTGAAACTACAGAAGTATGAAAAAGCCATGGAGTTCCAATCTGGACAGCACCTACTGATGGAAGACCCTCAAGAGCTTACTCTTTATTAGACTACTATCAACCTGAAGATCTCTAACAAGGGTGATCAAGATGGATCCTGTGGGCCAGATCTATCCAACCAGGACATGTCATCTACACTCTGGGGCCTGTCATGGATCCAGAAATTTGGTGGCAGGATGAGCTATGGTGGCATTAATTACTGCAACTCCCAAGACCGCAGCAATTAATGCTACTGCAGTTTGTCCTGCTGCCAAATTTGTCAATCTGTGGAAGCTCCACAGGCTGGATCCAAAGCATGGAGGTGTATCATTTGGCCTGAAGCATCACTCGGGAACCAGCAGTGGGAAGGAGAGGAGTCAGGCACACGTGTGTCCCGCACGCACGTGTGCCCCTTAACCAACTGACTGACCGGAGGCAGCAGCGGCAGCAGCAGCAGAGGAATCGGCAGCGGGGGCAGCAGCAGCTGATCCCCCGAAGGTAAGTGGGGCGGAGGGACCCGGCACAGCTGAGCTGGATTCAGAGGGGAAGCCCCCCGGGTTCCATATAGCTGAGCCGGCAGGGAGCTGCACTCCCAAGCCGCGCAGCGCGAACAGAGCGCGCAAACAGGCACACTCTGTAAGAGCATGCTGGTGTTGGCGCAGGTGTTCGTGCCGGCGGGCGGGCAGGAAGGGCCAGGAGTGAGACTCCTGTAGGGGTAGGGCATAGACACCACACAGATCTACAAACAGCAGCTTAGAATGGTGTTGACGAGGAGTGCTGCTAGGGCCTCTGCCCAGGGGGACAAGGCTAACCGGGGCTGGTCTGAGGCCTCCACCCAGACCGAGCCCATGGGGGAGCTGATGTCCCCCTACCTCCTGGCCTGTGGGGGATCCCCAGCAGGGCCGGGGGGGCAGAGATTGGGGGCCCCCACACCTGCCCGACTGGAGAACAGGTACGCGGCCCTGGCGACCCTGCAGGAGATGGAAGGGGAGGAGGAAACCCTTGGGCAGGAAGCAACACCACATTCTTCACACTCCGAACAGGTCAAGAGATCCACGAGGACCCAGAGGAGGAGGCGACGAGTGCTCGTCATAGGCGACTCCATCCTGAGAGGTACGGAAGGGCCCATCTGTCGCCAGGACCCCTCAGCACGAGAGGTATACTGCCTGCCCGGAGCAAAGATTCGGGATGTGACGGAGGTAATCCAGGCCAGGATCAAGCCCACTGATTACTACCCCATGGTCCTAGTCCATGTGGGTACTAATGATGCGGCCAGGAGAACCCCCGATCACCTGATGGCGGACTACAGTGCTCTGGGCAGCGTGCTGAGGGAGTTCGGTGCACAGGTGGTTTTCTCTTCCATTCTACCAGTGAACGGGTGCGGAAGACGGCAGGAGAACTGCATCAGAGAGACCAGCTGGCGGCTTTGGCAGTGGTGTCTCGAGGCAGGCTTCGGCTTCCTGGACAACGACCCGCACATTACGACGAGGGACATGCTCAGCTGGGATGGGCTTCACCTATCCCCCAAAGGTAAGCATGTGTTTTCTTCTAGGTTGGCGGATCTCCTCCAGCGGGCTTTAAACTAGGCTCGTTGGGGGGAGGGGAAGATGAGGGCAGGGGAAGCTGTGGACCACCAAACCATGTGGCACCCACAAGGACAGCCCAGCCTGAAGAAAGAGAGCATTGGGAACCTGAAAGCCATGGGAAGGCCAGCACTACGGCACAGGTAAGAAACGAGAAGGTAAGAAACAAGGGGCCCCTTGGGACTCGGAGCGGGGGAGCAGCAAAGGCACCAGTCGCAGGGCTCAAGTGCCTATATACTAATGCTAGGAGCATGGGGAACAAGCAGGATGAACTAGTGCTCTTGCTTGCACTAAACAACTATGACTTAGTGGGGCTAACAGAAACCTGGTGGGATTCATCCCACGACTGGGCAGTACATATTGAGGGCTATAGGTTGTACAGAAAGGACAGGGTGGGGAAGAAAGGGGGGGTGTTGCGCTCTATGTCAATGAGCAATATACATCAACCCTCATCAAGACAGAATCCAGGGATGAGGAAGTAGAAGGATTGTGGGTTAGGCTACATGGGGGGCAAGGAGAAAGGGATTTGGTGGTAGGGGTCTGCTACAGACCCCCACATCAAGGGGAAGAAATAGATTCGGGGCTCCTGAGGCAACTCTCAGAGACCATAAAAGCTAGAGAGGCAGTAGTCATGGGGGACCTAAACTACCCGGACATCTGCTGGGAGACACAGACAGCAAAGTCCCACCATTCACGCAGGTTTCTAACCTGCGTACAGGACCTCCACCTGACACAGGAGGTACACGGTCTCACTAGGGGGAATGCCATACTGGATCTGATATTGGCAACCGGGGATGACATGGTAGGGGACCTACAGATAGGTGGCCATCTGGGGGACAGTGATCACCTCATAATAGAATTCACCATAAGATGTCGAGTGGGTAAGGTAACTAGTAGGGTGAAAGTGCTAGACTTTAGGAAAGCTGATTTCAATGAACTCAGGCGATTAGTCAAGGACGCACTGCAGAGTAGGAGTTCTGAAGGGATGGGAGCCCAGGAAGGGTGGCTGTGCCTTAAGGAAATGATCCTTCGGGCACAGAGGGAGACGATCCTGATGCGAGGAAAAAGAGGGAAAGGGGCCAGGAGGCTTCCTTGGCTGACCAGAGAAATCCAGGACAGCCTGCGGACTAAAAGGGGAGCACATAAAAAGTGGAAATGGGGAGAGATTACCAAAGAGTATACTTCCTCTGCTCGCACTTGTAGGGAGGCAGTTAGACGGGCCAAAGCTACCATGGAGCTGAGGATGGCATCCCAAGTAAAAGACAACAAGAAATTGTTTTTTAAATATATAGGGAGTAAAAGGAAGGCCCAGGGTGGAATAGGACCCCTGCTAAATGGGCAGAAGCAATTGGTGACGGACAGAGGGGACAAGGCTGAACTCCTCAACGAGTTCTTTGCCTCAGTGTTCCTAAGTGAGGGGCACGACAAGTCTCTCACTGGGATTGTAGAGAGGCAGCAGCAAGGTGCCAGACTTCCATGTGTAGACCCTGAGATGGTGCAGAGTCACTTGGAAGAACTGGATGCCTTTAAGTCGGCAGGCCCGGATGAGCTCCATCCGAGGGTACTGAAGGCACTGGCCGACATCATTGCAAAGCCACTGGTGGGAATATTTGAACGCTCGTGGTGCATGGGCCAAGTCCTGGAGGACTGGAAAAGGGCCAGTGTGGTCCCCATTTTCAAGAAGGGGAGGAAGGAGGACCCAGGCAACTATAGGCCAGTCAGTTTCACCTCCATCCTTGGCAAAGTATTTGAAAAAATTATCAAGGCTCACATTTGTGAGAGCCCGGGAGGACAAATTATGCTGAGGGGAAACCAGCACGGGTTCGTGGCAGGCAGATCGTGCCTGACCAATCTAGTCTTTTTTTATGACCAGGTTACAAAACGCCTGGACACAGGAGGACGGGTGGATGTCGTATACTTAGACTTCAGGAAGGCCTTCGATACGGTATCCCACCCCATACTGGTGAACAAGTTAAGAGGCTGTGACTTGGATGACTACACAGTCCGGTGGGTGGCGAACTGGATGGAGGGTCGCACCCAGAGAGTCATGGTGGATGGGTCGGTTTCGACCTGGAAGGGTGTGGGCAGTGGGGTCCCGCAGGGCTCGGTCCTTGGACCGATACTCTTTAATGTATTCATCAGCGACTTGGACGAGGGAGTGAAATGTACTCTGTCCAAGTTTGCAGATGACACAAAGCTATGGGGAGAAGTGGACATGCCGGAGGGCAGGGAACAGCTGCAAGCAGACCTGGACAGGTTGGACAAGTGGGCAGAAAACAACAGAATGCAGTTCAACAAGGAGAAATGCAAAGTGCTGCACCTAGGGAGGAAAAATGTCCAGCACACCTACACCCTAGGAAATGACCTGCTGGGTGGCATGGAAGTGGAAAGGGATCTTGGAGTCCTAGTGGACTCCAAGATGAACATGAGTCGGCAGTGTGACGAAGCCATCAGAAAAGCCAATGGCACTTTATCGTGCATCAGCAGATGCATGACAAATAGGTCCAAGGAGGTGATACTTCCCCTCTATCGGGCACTGGTCAGACCGCAGTTGGAGTACTGCGTGCAATTCTGGGCGCCACACTTCAAGAAGGATGCGGATAACCTGGAGAGGGTCCAGAGAAGGGCCACTCGTATGGTTAGGGGCCTGCAGACCAAGCCCTACGAGGAGAGACTAGAGAAACTGGACCTTTTCAGCCTCTGCAAGAGAAGGTTGAGAGGTGACCTTGTGGCTGCCTATAAGTTCATCACGGGGGCACAGAAGGGAATTGGTGAGTATTTATTCACCAAGGCGCCCCCGGGGGTTACAAGAAATAATGGCCACAAGCTAGCAGAGAGCAGATTTAGATTGGACATTAGGAAGAACTTCTTCACAGTTAGAGTGGCCAAGGTCTGGAACGGGCTCCCAAGGGAGGTGGTGCTCTCTCCTACCCTGGGGGTCTTCAAGAGGAGGTTAGATAAGCATCTAGCTGGGGTCATCTAGACCCAGCACTCTTTCCTGCTTATGCAGGGGGTCGGACTCGATGATCTATTAAGGTCCCTTCCAACCCTAACATCTATGAATCTATGAATCTATAAGTATGGTGGTGGAAGGAACAGCAGCTTATCATGGCTCCAGAAGCCACAGCAATTAACTTTTCCACCACCAAATTCCAGCCTCCTATGCCAGATGACACGACTGCGCTTTGGATTTGGCCTGTGTCCTGGCCCCACACTACTCATCTGACCCATGGGACCAGATGAGCTGGACATTTCTGTTCTGGAACAAACAGTGAACCTACATGCAAATATGATCAATGCATCGTGTTGTGTGTCTTCAGGCACATGGGCTGAGGTAGTATCAAAAATAGTTACAGATGAAATGTTTCAAGCAGTGATGCAAGCAGTACACAAATGCAATCATTATTTTCTACCTGACTTTTCTTAATGTAACATTCAGCTTTCGGGCATTTCAAGAGTCCTGAAAGCACTATAGAAATGAGGGGATACAACATGCAGCATTGTAAACCTATAAATCAGCATTAAGTGTATCAAAAATGATCCTGGATGAAACAAAGATAACAAGTGTGAAGCACTTCTAGTCTTCTAGTTACATTTGTCCTTGGCACCAAAGCCTGAAAAGGTAGTTTCCTAAACTGCTTTGTCTAACCCACTCCCACCTCCCTGAGTTGAGCCCTGAATGAGTTACTCCCACCTTAGCTACCCTGCAGCCACACACTCTGCATGTAATCTGACCTTTTCTAAGGCAGGTGTAAAGGCATACTGCATGCCACAGGCAGGCGATGGGGCATTCACAGGCACTGAGGAAAGGGATGCTATCAGTGGAGAATAGAATGCTAACAGAACCTTGCATGGTCTATAGAGGGTTGACTGTATTGCAGCTACAGGCCAGAGTATTTCCACCTCTCCCATCCATCCATTCATACACTACTGAGGCTGGGAGGGGGGCACATTCTGTCTTTTCAGGGGGCAAAAGTGAGATCACCCTGGAAACTCTTTTGAGCCACTACAGGCTGTTGTGTGGTTTCACTCTCAGATGGCAGCCATTCACTTAATAGTAATTCATCATCACCTGAGAGATCCTAGTTTTCTCTGTTTATAAGTCACAAATTCTCCGATTAAAAAAATTGCAAACTCTCTGATTAAAACTCCTCAAATGCCATGTTTTCCATGATTAAAATAAAACACCATTATATAGGTATCAGTTAAACACAATATTTTATTGATATATTTACAGTTTTAAAGCAAATTGGAAGCTTACCATTGCCTCAATCAGTATAATAAAATAAGTTCCAAATACCTATAAATTTTGGTGTTTGATTTTGGGTTTTTTATCATGGAAAATCAAAGCTCCCTCTGCCTCCTCCCCCTTTTCTCACCAGGACGCAGGTCCAGCTGTGTTTGTGTCCCCCCCACCCTCTGCTTTGTGGCACTGAGCAGCCCTGATATGCAGATGCCCTGCCCTTGCCTTTCAGTCCTGACCCACAGCCCCCTGGGCCCTGCTGGTGCCCCTCATTCCCCACTCATAGCCCCCCATCTCCCATGCTGGTGCCCCTTACTCCCCACCCACAGCCCCCTGCCTCCCCAGACTTGCCAGAGGGTCCTCCAGCTGCCAGGGCTATGGGGCCAGGGACCCAGGTCAGCAGCCCCCTGCAGCAGTGCCTGAGGCCCAGCTGCTGTCTGTGGGAGGCAGTGGCTGCTGTGGCAGAGCAGTGTGCACTCCCCTTCCCCCACGGGTGGCATGGCTGGAGCAGAGCCCATCAGAGGGAGTGGGGGTCAGCTGCCTGCTGCAGGATCAGGTTCCCTACCCTGCTGCCTCCTCCTGGGGCCTCTGCAGCCCAGTGGGTGAGACCCGGTGTGGCAGGGCAGAGCGGGGCCAGGCTGGGAAGCTCATTGCCACCTCTGGGATCTCCAGGCCACACTGGTGAGGTGTCTCGTGCCTGCCCAGCAGCAGTGAGGGGCATAGCTCTGTGCTGCCACCTCCACTGCTGCTGGGCAGGCAGGGGATGCCTCACTATGGTGGTGTGGGGCTCATGGCAGCAGCACCAAGCTTCCCTGCCCAGCCCTGCTCTGCCCCCTGCTGTGCCAGGTCCTGCCTGCTGGGCTGCAGAGGCACTGGGGGGAGGGCAGCAGGGCAGGGAGCCCCAAACCCCCAGCAGGCAGTGTACCCCATGCACAAATCTGAGGGGCACATGCCCCCCATGTAACCTCCTGGGAGTGACCACAGCAGCAGGGAGCCATTCCTTTGCCCAGGGAGCCATTCCTTTGCCCAGCCCGCCACCCATGGCCCTATCCTGCCCCCTGCCCATGCCATGCAGCCACACATTCTGACCCTGGGCCCCAAGCTCCACACACGGTCCCAGCTGGGCAGCAGCCCCAGCCCCAGCCCTGCACAACTCCCTCACTATGGAACTCCCTCACTATGGGGGTCCTAATCCCTCCCTCCTCCCTCCCTGCCACCAGACTTACCCACAGGGAGCTGCTCTCCAGCCTGCCTGGTGGCCATGTGTATATATGCATGTGCACATGGCGCCTGCTGCTGAACTCCCTTCTCCCACTTCTCCCAGCCCCTTGCAGATTGGAATTCTTCCAACCTGCAAGGGGAAACCCACCATGTCCCGTGTTTTTCTCCTTTGAAGGAGAAAATCTTGGTTTTTCTCCTTAAAATGAGAAAATCTGGGTTTTACTACATTTTTCCATGGTGAACAGAAAACTCAGATCCCTGATCATCACTAAATTGTGTTTCTTCATGCAAGGGTTATCATGGCCTGTCCCCCTCCCTTCTTCTGGGCAGAGAGTAGCTGTGGCTCTGCACTCCTACTCCACATCCTGCTCACAACAGCAGCTATCCCAGTGTGATCCTGAGAGGCTGGAAAACCATGGGAAGTAAGGCCCCCGTCCCTCCCATTAGCGCAGCTGTGTACTCACTGCACCACAGGAGTCAGGCCAGGCTGGGTTTTGAAGCAGTGTTGCTTCTCTCTCCCCAATCCAACCACTGACCATCCAGAGTTTTCCAAGTCCCAGATTCTATCCAGGTCTCCCAACACATGTTACTGGGTGCTTACCTACTGCTCTCCATGTCCAGCATTGAGAACAGAGAAGATTCTCCCTCCTCTAAACTTATCACTGGCCAGCAGGATCATACCAACCTCCAGACCTTGGTCATGTCTCTTATCTCTTGAATTTTCAACAGCTCACATCATTCCTGTGCACCTTGTCAAAGGAAAATAGTTGCTTTGCTCTCCCCTGCTGTGATCTCTGGCCTGAAGGACCATTCTAAACCCACACAAGACTCCCTTCCCTTCTTCCCATCATCTGCATCACACCCCCTTTTCACCACTCTGTGCTGGCCAGAGGAATGCAAGCACTCATTCTTTATCCCAACCATGTTCCCCCTGCCTAAAGGTCCCAGGAAGATTGTAATTTTCACAATAAGGAAGTAGGTAAGAAAAAGAAAGGAAGATCTTTTATTCAGTTCCGGGTTTGCAGTCACAAATGGTGGCAAGTTCAAACAATGCAGCTAGAAGGTAAGTGGAGAAAGTGCTTACAAAAAGTCAGTGTTTGTTTACAGTATTAATTGCTAGATGGTAAGTGGAGAAATTATTTGTTTACAGTGTCAGTTGCACTCTCTCCCTTCTCCTCCCACCAGACCTTAATCACTGTGGGAAACAGCTGACTTAACTTTTCAGACATGCAAACAGCAGTAGGAATTTCACAAAACCAAACAGGCAGGACAGCTTTTACAAAGAACCACAGACATTCATCCAATTTCAAGACTGTGGAAGCCTCCTGAAAACAAGAGGGAAGGGAATGGACTGGGGTGATTTGCAGTATATAGCACAAACTTAAAAACTGCAGGGATTTTAAATTGGAACAAGTGAAATTTATGCTAGTTATTATGAAGAATGTTCTCACTAAGAGGGTGGTTAAGTGTTAGAGTAGATTCCTTAGGGAGGTTATGGAATCTTTATCCTTGGAAGGTTTTAAAGGTGGATTATACAAACATTATGTGCATTAGTTCAGATCGGGACAACCCTGACTTGAGCAGTGATGGCTAGAAAATGATATTTAGAGTTTTGCTTTTAGGAATTGGCTTGTAGGTAGAGTAGATATGCCTTTGAACAATGGTCCAGGGGAATGGCAAGGGTTAAAGGCCTGTTTGTGACAGTTTCCTACAGGGCCCACTGTGTCTGGAGTGGGCAGACATAGGCTGGGAAATTGAAGACCTGTACCACACAGTTCCCTAACATGAGCTAAAGGACTCTGCCACATTGGCCAGGTCCAGTGACCAGCTGCAGAGCCCTTGGAATTTCCAGTTTTGGTGGATGCACCAAATTAGGAGACCAATAAATGACCAAATTAAGGTGTGTGCATGTGATGTGTTTATTGGAACAAAGGAATATGCTGACAGGACAGAACATAGACAGTATGATGACCACAGGGAAACCAATCAATGGTACCTGGAAATGAAGAATCATCAGAGGAGAAAAAGGATACAAAAGGAGGGATTTCAGAGCAGCAAAGGGTCCCCAAGAGGGAAAACTGAGAAGGGAACCTGGGACAGGGGGACATTATCTCTGCAGTGGCAGTGTGTAATATCCCAGCCCTGGACAGGAGACAGCTGTATCCTGGTCTAGTGCTCCCTGGTGGTGCCTGGTGGTGGCAGGGCCCCATTGCAGGGCCCCACTAGCAGCAAATCTGCTAATAAGCTGGATATGAGTCAACAGTGTGCCCTTGTTGCCAAGAAGGCTAATAGTTGGACTACATTAGTTGGAGCATTGCCAGCAGATTAAGGGAAGTGATTCTTTCCCTTTATTCAGCAATGGTGAGGCCACATCTGGAGTACTGTGTTCTTTTTTGGGGCCCTACTATTAAAAGCATGTTTACAAGTTAGAGAGAGTCCAGCGGAGAGTGACAAAAATGGTGAGGGGGCTGGGGCGCATGACTTCTGAGGAAAGGCAGAAGGAACTGGACAGAAGGAAAGGTGGAAGAAAAGAAGAGAAGATTTAGTGGGGATATGATAGCAGCCTTTACCTACCTGAAGGGAGGTTCCAAAGAGGATGGAGCTAGATTGTTCTTAGTAGTAGGAGATGACAGAACAAGAAGCAATGGTCTCAAGTTGCAGCAAGGGAGTTTTAGGTTAGATATTAAGAAAAAATTCTCACTGGTAGGGTGCAGAAGCACTGGAATGAATAACCTAGAGGGGTGGTGGAATCTCCAACCTTGGAGGTTTCTAAGGCCTGACTTGACAAAGCCCTGGCTGGAAAGATTTAGTTGGGAATTGTCCTGCTTTGAGTGGGGTTTGGACTAGATGACCTCCTGATGTCCCTTCCAACCCTAATTTTCTATGATTCTATGACACCTTTTTTGCCCTTCCCCAGTGGGAATGAGAGAGATTAAGAGAAGTTCTTGAGGACCAGACTTAACTGAACTTTTATTTGAACAATACAACAATGGCTCTGTTGTCAGTAAACCTTCAAGCTGCAGCTAACAGAGTAAGTGAGGGAGCCTCACTTTTTCTTATCAGGTATCAACTACACCCAGAATTCCTGGGCTTGTTAGGTCACGTTCCTGTGCCCAAACTGTTCATCCCACTAGGGGTGAAAAGGATACCTGTATTGCCTATTTAAGTAACAGAATGCAGAATACCACCTAGGACATAAGACAAACATATAACTGGTACAGAGCATTGTCCTAAAGCTGCCCCCTGCCCCCGCACCACACACACATGCACACACACATGCACAGGAGGCACCTTTTTCTGAGCCCAGAAGTGTCTAGGGTGCAGTCTGCCAGGGGGCCCTCTGGATCCCTTGCAGCGAATGTCTTTCTCCATACAGATGCTGATCTTGTTACCCAGGAAATGAGTCTCTCAGCTGTCTTATCACCCAGTCTCTTTTGTCGGGGTATTTGAGCTTCTCAGGAGGTAGTCATGCAGCCTTGCTCTGATTTTGAAAGGCAAACTACTTCTCTCTTGGGTGTTACCATACCATACCTTGCTTGTTCTTTCTAGGAATTAGGGTTATAAGGAACCACCATGTCTTCCAGCAATAGGAAAGCATGGGTTGAATGGTTCCCTCTGCTGTATCATACAGCTTTTAGGACTGCACTGTTGATACATGCAGGAAGGTCATGCCCCGGAAAATGATGGTGGCTTCTAAAACTGGGGATATTGTCAGGAACTTCAAGGTTTAGAAGCCAATCAAAGCTCCTCACTCTCCAAACCACCCCTGACAACAGCACGTACAAGATTCTCAAAGGTGCTCTGTGTGCTTGGGGTGATGGATGGACAGTGAACTTTATCATGGTGCTTCAGGATGGATGTATTTACCATTTTGGGAGCCTAGACCAAATTTGAAGAGGTTCCCGAAATGGAATGCAAAAACTTATTTGGGATTTCCTCACTTATTTTTAAGTCAGGCAAGTTTAACTAAGATTCCTTGCTTATTCATTGACAAGAATGGTCTATTTATTGTCTCTTTGGCTACCTGATTGTATGTTCAGAAAGGAAAATAGACTGCAGAGGACCAGCATGCTCAAAAGGAATACCATCAGGACTGCTGTGCTGACTTGGCCAAGAGAAGGATCTCTGAGGCACTTCTTGTGTATTCATTATGACTTGAGGCACACAAATGTGTACTCCACAGTAATTCAACAGCTTCACATTTGATACTTAAAGGGTGTGTCCCCCTCTTAAGGGCAGCCCCTCCACCCCGATCTGAAGCACACTTATGGCCCAGCCAGCCACTCCATAGCATGTGGAACCCAGTTGAAGCAGCCCAGGTTGGCAGGGAATCCAGGGGTCAGCCTCACTCCTGGGCTGCTCTGACCAGGCTCCACATGCCGTGGAGTGGCTGGCTTAGGCATAAGCAGTAGGCCTGTGCGAGTCAGCAGCGATCTGATCTGGCCACTTTGGATGGCCACAATCCAATCTGGAGCTCTGGATCGATCTGGCCGAAGCAGCCCTGAAGCTTTGGAGCTGCCTCGGAGATCTGGCTATAGGTTATAATGGGGGATGAATGAAATATCTATAACTTTGTTATTTTAGCTCTGATTTGGGTGCAACTTGCAGGGGTGGTAGCCTCTGATGGGAGCATGAATCCTGCCAAGATTCAAGAAGATCAAGGCAAGGCTTTGGGGGAAACAGCACCCCAAATAATTGAAAACAAAACTCCTGTCATGTCTGTGTTTTACACCACAGGGGGATGAAAACTGCAGGGGTGGTAGCCCCTCATGAGGTCACAAAGCTTGCCAAGTTTCAAGAAGATTGGTGTAGGGGTTTGGGGGCGAACTGCACCCCAAGCTGCTGACAGGCAAAACTCGTCATGTGGGTGGGTGCTTGGGTGACGGTGTCTGTCTTGGGGCACACAGGGGTTAAATCTAGTGCAGGCCTGAGTGCTGGGTCCTGCCAGGCCATGAAGCCTGCCAGCTGTGTGTGTCTCACTGGGGGAGTCTGTTGTCCAGTGCCCTGCACCCCAAGGTGCTGACAGGCAAAACTCATCATGTGGATGGGTGACACTGTGTGTGTGTTAAGGTGCACCCTTCCTGGCACTGGGGCCTCTGCACAACATGGCAGTGTGCCCCACTGAGGTCTGCTCCTCCCCTACAGCCTCACGCCGGGTCCTCCGCTTTATGTGACAACAGGTACAATAACTTAGCTGGCTCAACACCAGTAGCAGCAGCAGCAGCATCAAAGGTACCCAAACCAAACTGTCACAGAGCCTATCATTTTATAAAGGAATTGACAGCAAGACGTAAAAATGTTGTGTTGTGTTGGACATATGATGCTATTCATGGTGTGTGATGGCCTATCTTGTGTTTTTATGTCTATATGTGTATTATGAAAAAAAAAGGAGTACTTAAAAAATGTATCTTTAGAAGCTTTAGGGTTGAAAACCCCTTTGTCAGGCTGAGGAAGTACCTGCAGTTGGTCCTGGATGGAAGTAATAGTAAAGAAGCCAGAGGCTGGCCTGGTGCACAATGCAGGCAAGAAAGCCAGTCAGTGAAAATGGAAATGGAGGCGTCAGGGGGTGAGGGACAGGCTTGGGTGGGGGGTAGAGGGGGAAAGGGGGATGTAGCAGCTCAGGTAAAAGTGCAGAGGTGCCTGGGGTTCAGAGTCCGGCAGGTCGCAGTGTGCCAGAACTCCACTGTCAGTGTCTATATTGAGTCCATGAGTTTCTGTACTGACTACCTAGGAGGCTGATGAAGTGCAGTTCATAGGCCCAGCTCTGAAAAGTGGTTTGTACATTCAAACAAGCACCTAACCTCATCACCAGAACTGAAGCCAACTTCCTACAGCTCAAAACACAAAACCTGCCAACTATCTCCAGTACCCCCACAAACTGCACACCAGAATCTATCAAAGACAAGAGAACCCAACTACCCATGGGGGCACATTCCTCACCAACGAAACACTCTGCCTCCAGTCTCTCAGACCTTATACTGAGAGGGGACAAATTACAATGCAAACCACTTTTCAGTGCTGGGCCTATGAACTGTACTTCTTCAGCCTCCTAGGTAGTAGGTACAGAAACTCATGTACTCAATATAGACAGTGGAGTTCTGGCACACTGTCACCTGCCGGACGTCTGACACCCCAGGCACCTCTGCACTTTTACCTGCGCTGCTACATCCCCCTTTCCCCTCTACTCCCTACCTAGCCTGTCCCTTCCCCCCGATGCCTCCAGTTCCATTTTCACTGACTGGCTTTCTTGCCTGCATTGTGGGCCAGGCCAGTCTATGGCTTCTTTACTATTTCTTCCATCCAGGACCAATTTGGGAAATGGTACCCCACTCAGCTCTGTTCAGGTGGCCGCTGATCCCAATCTCCCCAAGCAAAGCCATCTCATGGATGACCTTCTGTTGCTCCACCAACCTTTTGAGCATCAGGTATGTGGAGTTCCACCGAGTCTCCACATCCTGTATGATTCTGTGCTGTGGGATGCTCAGCTCTGTCTGTTTCTCCTGCAGCATCTTGCCCCGCTTGATGCTGTGGTGGAAGTAGCCCACCACCTTCCTGCATTTCAAAATCAGCTGGCTTGTAGTAGTACTGGTGGTGGCATCATCACCAGCAGCCCTGTCCCCCTCCAAGGCAGCCCTCACTATTAGGTGCAGCCTGTGTGCCACACAGCGGATGCCAACAAAGTTGGAATCACGGACAGCCTTCACCATATTGGCCCTGTTGTTGGTGACTATGAACCCGCAGGTGACCTTGGTCTGCCCAGCAAACCACCCCTGCACCATGCAGTTCATGGCCCCCATGTTCTTCCTAGCTGTGTGGGACTCATCCAGCACCTCGGCTTGCAGTAGAGCCCACTGATGGCCTGAATGAGTGCACCAGTGCCCCGTGAGGAAGAGGTAGGCGTGATCACCACCCCAACTGCTCCAGATGTCAGAGCTGAAGTACAAGGTTATCTGCGTCCCTGCCTTCTGTAGCTCCTCCCTCAAGTACTCCCTGCATGCCTCATACAGAGAGGGCACCACCGCCCTGCTAAAGGTGGCGAGTGCAGGCACTTTGTAAAATGTGGCGAGAAGTGCTATGAACGGCCTGAACCCTGGCCGCTCAACTAGGGAGAAGGGCTGGCTATCTAGAGCAAGCATGTCTCCAATGCTCTGGGTGATCTCGCATGCCTTGGGAACATGCCCTCCTTTCTGTCCACTTTTCTCTCACTGGTCCAGGATGGCCTGCCTCTGCTTTGGGGGTAAGGGGGCTTTGGAGTGAGCAGGGGACTTCCCTTTCAGCACACTCGCACTGGTGCCAGGCTGAGAAGTAGGAAGAAGGGCAAGGGGGTGGTGCCTCCTTAGATGCAGCAGGATGGTCATGGTGGAGAAGTGTCTCATGTCCTTGCCATGGCTCTTGTGCCTTCAGCAGTGCTAGCAGATGGCAAACCTGGGATCATCTGCCACCTCAAAATGATCCCACACTACACTACTCCCCCGCTTCTGGGTTGAGGGTGAGGATCCTGCCTTTTCCCCCTTCTCAGCAGGCTGAGGCTGAACAGCAGGAGGATCTGCCTCAGCTGAGCCACTTGCCTCCACAACCTCAGCTGCCTCCATGGTGCTGCTTTCCAGAGGAGACCTGGATCTTGGGGAAACTTGAGGGGTGTGGAGCACAAACTTTGATTCCTCCTCAGTCCCCAGAATTGCTTGAGCCAGCGTGCTCATCATCCCTGGTTCCAGCTCTAGCTCATCCTCTGGCAGTGGAGGCTAACGCTGAGAGCTGAAATTGGGGTGGAGGAGGCAGTGATTCCACTGCTGGTGCCCACTTCTGGACTGAGCAGAGGTGGTACAGGTACAGGGACATCAGGTGCGGACACTGCTCCCACTGCCTGGCTTCCACTGGCAGCACTGATGTCATGGCTGCTTGGGAATAGAATGCACCTGTGTTTGGAAAAGGGGGAGGCTTGCAGCTCTAGCTCTCCCCCTACCCCCTCTCCCTCCCCTGCCAGAAGACCTGGCACCTGCCTTTCCAGCACGCTTCATATTGATCTTTCCTGTGCTGCAAAAGGGCTCTGTGTGTGTGTGAATCCTTTTGTATATCTGACTGTCTTGTTCTGCTGTGAATATATTATCTGTGTGTCTTCTTGTGCTGTGAATATATTATCTGTGTGTCTTGTTCTGCTGTGAATATATGTCTGTCTTCTTGTGCTGTGATTTTTTTTCTATATTGTGGGTCTCTGCATGCGTGCGTGCGTGCGTGCGTGCGTGCAAGCAATCTGTGCCTCCCTGCACAGTGATAGATAACACTAGCTGGGAAAACACACCTTTCTTTTTTGCAAAGTTTCCAAAAAAAAAAAGCAAATATAAATTCAAAGAAATAAATTGAATTGTAATATTAATAATAATTGAATAGAATATCTAAGCTAAGGTAAATCCTAACTGTAACAGCTGAAAAGTGTGCCTGTGTGATAAAGGTGCTTGCTGAAGGCTCTATGAAGATTATATCAAGTGTTTTTCTGTATTTGTTTAAATATTAAGCTACACGTTGTTACTAAGAGCCTAATTAAAGTTTAAGATGTAGGGAGGCCTTGTATAAACTAAGGCCTAGTAAATTTAGCAAAGCCTTGAAGTAGTAAAGCCCTGTAGCGTAGTTAAAATTACCTTATCAAAAGAATGCAAGGCTTGTATTGCTAATTGTTCAGTCTAAGGACAGTTAAAGTAAAAGGAATCTGAGTGGTTGTACGTTATCAGAACCATTCAAAAGCTTTAAATTGGCTGGAATATCTAGAAACCATTCAAAAGGAAGATACAGCTCTGTAACAAAAATTAGTTAGCTGTTGCCTGGATCAGTGGGCCCGTAGACCTCGAAGAGCCCAAGGACTGCTTTCCAAGGTCCTTCCCAGTATCCCTCAGACAATGTTGTTCAGGGACACCGGACTTCAATGAACTTTGTAAAACGAGAAGCTTGCTATGTATCAGGCATCAGAGGGGACTGCCGATAAGTTGCTGACGTGAATTGCTTTTGTCTGTCATTGTTTGTTTTGTTACTACGCGCAGTTGTGTTTTTGTTAAGTCAATAAACCTTTCTTACCTTTCTACCCCCAACCATACTCTCAATCCCGAACCCTCCGCAGGCAGCTGAGACACTAAACACTCCTTCGTAACAAGAAAAAGGAGCAAGCAAGTCTCAGTCTGAGCGTTCCTCTCTCACACAGTTGCTGAAAGGGAATGAGCTGCATAGGCTTTTATGCTGTTTCTAGTCCCACCCCACAGACGCTGCCATTGGAAGGGTAGCCAGGGAGAAATCCTTTTCACTGGCAACCTATAGACATCAGTCTTCCCCCTTGCTCCCCCCTCCCCCCTCCCAATCTCCGTCCCTCCCCCGCTCCCTCTTCTAATTGTGCCTCAAAATGGGCGAAGTGGGTCTGAAGCATCTGAAATGGATCTGAAGCACTTTAGATGCCCCCGACCTGCTCCAGATACCATTGCTGGAACCTCACTTCGATCTGGATGTGCCACTTTGGATGCCAAAGCATCCCAAGTATCTCCGGATCCGAAGCAGGATCTGAAGACTCACACAGATCTAATAAGCAGCCCCCATGGTGAAACACTCTCATGCTTTAGTCACACCCTCCACAGCACACGGAGTTTGGTCAAACCAGCCTTGGGAGGCTTACCATCCCAGTCCCCTGCCAGCCTGGCCTGCTCCAACTGGGATCCACGTGCTGAGCATGAATAAACTCCTGAGCAATATGCTCCAGTGTTGTTTTGCTCCTGGGCATTCGTTCAAGTGGTGCACCTGGGAGCAAAAAACTCAGGAGTAATAAGCCTCAGGGTTTATTTGTGAACATTAATTGCACGTGTAGATGGACCCAAAGGACTCTTTCCTGGCATCCACATGGGCAGTGTAAGGTTTCATGAACAATAAGAGAAGTGGGTAGGCTAAGTCCCTATGTTGCAGGTGGGGGAGAGTCACTCCTTTCAGTTCTACAGTGGGAAGCCGCAGAAACATAAAGGTAATCAGGCTTCAGCTCCTGAATAGCCTGACATCATGAATCTTGCTCAGCCACCTGATAGTATGCACATGGATCAACCCTTATGACTTTAAATGCTCTGCAATGTAATAGAGAAGTACTACTTATTAATGTGTGAGTAATACCCTACAGGATCATTGACTGCAGGAAAAGAGCGTGGATGAAGAGTGGTCATTCCTCAAGGACACGATTCTTGGTGCACAGAAGTTGTCCATACCTGTACAAAAAAAATGTGGCACAGGGGCCGGGCAGCCATATTGGCTCGATTGGGAAGTCACAGATTTTCTGAAAAAGAAAAGGGAGGTTTACTAATGATGGAAACTAGGAATAAGCCCCAAGGAGAACTACATAAGATTGGCCCACACCTGTAGGGGGAAGATTAGAAAAGCAAAGGTGGTGACCAAATTCAGGTTAGTAACCAAAATCAAGGACAATAAGAAGTCTTTCTATAGGTACATAGGTAACCAGAGGAAAACCAGTGGAAACATGGGACCACTTCTCACTGCATCTGGACATCTGATCATGAGAGAGCAGGTCGACACTGTATACATTGACTTCCAAAAGGCCTTTGATCTAATATCCCACAGTGTCCTCACAAGAAATTCGGAGGATTGTAGGCTTATCTCTAAGACAGTCAAGTGGGTGGGAAACTGGCTGCAGGATAGAACCCAGAGAGCCATAGTGAATGCATCTGTGTCATCCTGGTGAGAAGAGGGCAGTGGTGTCCTGCAGGGGTCGGTGCTTCGTCCAGTACTTTTCAACATCTTTATTAATGATTTTGATGTGAGGCTGAAGAGCTCACTGGCCAAATTCATGGATGATACCAAGTTATGCGGAAGTGTGATCATGCTTGAAGATAGGCTACAGATACAGACATACCTAGACAGGCTAGCAAGTTGGGTGGGTCAGAATCTGATGAAGTTCAACGTCGGAAAATGTAAAGTGCTCCACCTCAGGATGAGCATTGCACTGCCGGCTCATATTCATACTGTGATCTTATACCTAGTCTTATGTTAATCTGTTGGCCTCAGGGCCACTCAAAACATTGCCCTAAAGCTGTTACTTTATGGGATTGAAAGGTGTTAAAATTATCATAAAAGGTTACTACCCAGACTCGGGTTTATCCAATAAGCAAATTATGATGCAGCACCTTTAGGTTTGGAATTGACATTGCTCCGCCTAAGTTCCAACCCCTTCTAGGCTTCATTTGAATATGCTTTCTTGGGATATGTTTTCTTGGAACGTGTTGGGTGTGCCAGGCAGTTAGATCCAGTTTTTATTGCTAAGGCTGAACCCTGAGCAAAAACCCGTTAGGCCAACTAATCTCACAGCTACAGCTTTGCCTATGGGGCCCAGTCAGTTCCATGAACAGTTAATTTATCATTTTGGTTAAATTTATGACAGACAAGTTACATTTGCGGTTTACAAACTTACAAGCTTATATTAACTAATATTACCTGTTTAGGCAAAATACCAAATGCCTCCAAGAAGCACATATTTATTGCTTATTAATCCCTCTGGTTCTGGCTGTCACAATGCACCCACTGGTGCATTTCCCTGTAGTTAGCCATATCACTATTCTATCAAACTCTCTGTCATGTGTCGTACATTCACTGATTCATGGAAGATTCATATATTCATGGAAGTTTAGGACTGGAAGGGACTGCATGAGATCATCAGGTCCATCCTCCTGCTCTGGGCAGGAAAGACAGCTGGGGTCAAATAACCCCAGAAATGTGTGTGTCCAGTCTCTTTTTGAAGATCTCCAGAGTAGGTGCCTGCACCACCACCACCAGTAGTCTATTCCAGAGTCTGGTCATGTGAACCATGAAGAAGTTTTTCCTTATATCCAGTCTGAAACCTTCTTCTAGGAGTTTATGACCACCAAATGATTCTATCTAGGGTTACCATATTTCCAGGTCCAAAAAAGAGGACACCTGTCACCAGGGGGTGGGGGAGAGGAGGGGAGAATTGATGAGGGGGCAGTGACATCTTGGTGCCATGGCCCTGCCCATTCTATTGCCCCTCACTGACAAACCACATCCCTCCCAGCTCTGCTGCTGCCCCTCACTCCAGACCCACTGACCCCAGCCCCGCTAGCCCTGCTGCCAAAGCAGCTCCCACATTGTGCATGCTCCACTCTCTCGCTCTCTCTCACACACACTAACTCTCTCTCCCTCTTTCTCTCTGTCTCTATCTCTACATGGCTTGCTAGGGCCCACACTGGGATCGTGTGACCCCTGACAGCCAATCACCTTGCCCTCTGC
This sequence comes from Alligator mississippiensis, assembly GCF_030867095.1. Taxonomy (NCBI): domain Eukaryota; kingdom Metazoa; phylum Chordata; order Crocodylia; family Alligatoridae; genus Alligator; species Alligator mississippiensis. The sequence continues at coordinate 178,305,153 of NC_081825.1, forward strand.
TCCCAGCTGGAAGCAGCCGGCCAGGGATTGCAGAAAACCTGGACATTTTGCTCTTATTTTAAAAACCTGCACAGATGCAGTACAGGGGTCCAAAAAAGAGGACACGTCCAGGGAAACCCAGATGTATGGTAACCCAATGGCCCACAGCTGCTCCTCTGAAGGAGAATTGTGTCCAGCCTGCAACTGCCCTGGCTGTCAGTACCACTTAACCTTCTCCTTTCCCAGTGCTGTAGCTGGCTGCAGGAGCAGCAGCCACTCCCTTCCCTGGCCTGGCCTGTCCCACTCCCCAGCCCCCAGTGTAGGCTCCAAGCCAGGGGGTGCTGAGCTTAAACCCATCTTCTGGCTGCAGGAAAACCCCTTTATTTTTTATTATTCTTATTTTTGCTCCTTTGTCTTTATTTCTCCTGCCTACCCACTCACTGTAGACGTTTCCCCTCCCACCTAAGGCTCCAGCCATACACTTCATGGCACTTCCTAAGTCTCCAAGCTACTTGCCACCCTCCCATTCCTCTCCCAGCCCAGAGTGGGGGATAGAGTCCTGGCTCCTGTCCAAAACCCTGCTAGCCAGGCTTTCTAATGCCAAGTCACAGCTGTAAGCTGGCATTAAGCTTTATCCTGTCACTGCTCTAATGTTCTGCAGACTTTGTACGTCTTAGAGGTAACCTGCAACAGAGCCCTGAAAATCCTGTTTGCTTCTACAGACACTAACAGGAGAAAGCTGGTTGATGCCTGCTTTATTTTTCATGGAAGCTGTTATGTGAAGACAACTTACTCTTCAATGTCTTCATCAGCGACTTGGACGAGGGAGTGAAGTGTACTCTGTCCAAGTTTGCGGATGACACAAAACTGTGGGGAGAAGTGGACAGTGGAGGGCAGGGAACAACTACAAGCAGACCTGGACAGGTTGGACAAATGGGCAGAAAACAATAGAATGCAGTTCAACAAGGAGAAATGCAAAGTGCTGCACCTAGGAAGGAAAAACGTCCAGCATACCTACTGCCTAGGAAATGACCTGCTGGGTGGCATGGAAGCGGAAAGGGATCTTGGAGTCTTAGTGGACTCCAAGATGAACATGAGTCGTCAGTGTGACAAAGTCATCAGAAAAGCTAATGGCACTTTATCGTGCATCAGCAGATGCATGATGAACAGAACCAAGGAGGTGATACTTCCCCTCTATCGGGCGCTGGTCAGACCGCAGTTGGAGTACTGCGTGCAGTTTTGGGCGCCACACTTCAAGAGGGATGTGGATAACCTGGAGAGGGTCCAGAGAAGGGCCACTCGTATGGTTAAGGGCTTGCAGGCCAAGCCCTACGAGGAGAGACTGGGGCACCTGGACCTCTTCAGCCTCCGCAAGAGAAGGTTGAGAGGCGACCTTGTGGCTGCCTATAAGTTCATCACGGGGGCACAGAAGGGAATTGGTGAGGTTTTACTCACCAAGGCGCCCCTGGGGGTCACAAGAAATAATGGCCATAAGCTAGCAGAGAGCAGATTTAGACTAGACATTAGGAAGAACTTCTTCACAGTTAGAGTGGCCGAAGTCTGGAATGGGCTCCCAAGGGAGGTGGTGCTCTCCCCTACCCTGGGGGTCTTCAAGAGGAGGTTAGATAGGCATCTAGCTGGGATCATCTAAACCCAGCACTCTTTCCTGCCTGTCCAGGGGGTCGGACTCGATGATCTATTGAGGTCCCTTCCGACCCTAGCATCTATGAATCTATGAATCTATGAAACTTTGCAAATTCTCCCTGAAGGTTCCTGTCTCCTTCCAGCTGCTCTTCATAATTATCATCCATGGGAACCAGCATATTTGGTGGTGATGCCCAAAAGATTGATGCATCAGAGCTGCATCAGACAAGCTGGAGAGGACTCCTGTTTCCCTGAAGGTGGCTGGGAGAGGGGATGTTGAATGTTGTGGAAGGAATGACTGTTAGGCGAGGGCTTGCTGTGACAGGAGGTGGACCAGAGATCATTAGTGGAGGGAGCTAGATGTGTCTGAAGTGGGGAGGTTGACCCCCAAGTGTTTTTCACAGAAATTTCATAAGGGCTGGATGTTAGTCCAGGAGTAGGCTAAGGATTTTGTCATTAGATTTTACCATATTCTGTTCTCAAAGCATTTGATCACTTTTTCTTTCTGTCTAGTAAACCCTTTTTGTTTCTTTGGTTTTTGGGTTTTTTTTTCTGTTAATAGACTGAAATGCCTCTGGTAAATTATGATTTCTGGGCAAATTAATAATCTGGGCATACTCATTCAGCAGAGTGGGGGACCAGGAAGCTCACACAAACCCAGGGTGTATTTTAGGCAGCACCACAATACCCCAGGGTTTTGTCACGGGTGCTTTTTAGCATTGTTTTTTACTGGGAATTTTAGGAAAATTTTAGGCTGAATCTTGATTTTTTTTTTCTTGCCAGTTCTTTCAATTGCTCTTGCTCTCCTCCAGACCATACTTATTCTTCTTTTACTATCCCAGCAAGGATTTATTAGAAGGAAATGAAGAGCTGCATTCAAACTGTAAAGTTTTATCCTCTTAGCCATGCAATTACGTATTAAGAGCAGTGAGAAGGAAGCAGTTCTACCTACTTTTTTCCTTTCCACTTTTCAAGGACCTTGAGCAGAGGGAATAAAATACCATTTAGGAAACTAAGAGGTGGAAGAGGATCTGGCCCATGGTATAGGGTGGCATATCCCATGACCTTGACAAATGCTCATTTATCAATGTGGACATCAGGGACATTAGAACTGTGCAGAAAATGTGCCCATTTTACAGAGTGGATGGGGTAATGGACACTGGTGAAATCTCCCTAATTCCTACATGAAATTATTTCTAATGTCCTGCTATATAGAGAAGTACTGGGAAATTTGGGAAAGATGCACCAGATTGAAACTGCTGGGGACTTGCTTCAGAGAAGCACTAGTGCTGAGGCAGAGCCAAACTGTAAGCTTATTGAAGGGAGTGTATAGGTCAAAGACAGACTCACTGGACTATGCCAGACATAAGCGACATAATACCTATATGAAGATGAGATATAATCATAGAAAATTAGGGCTGGAAGGGACCTCAGGAGGTTATCTAGTCCAAACCCCTGCTCAAAACAGGACCATCTCCAGCTACATCATCTCAGGCAAAGCTTCGTCTAGACAGGTCTTGAAAACCTCCAAGGATGGAGATTCCACCACCTCTCTAGGTAATCTGTTCCAGTGCTTCACCATCCTCCTAGTGAGAGAGTTTTTTTCCTAATATCCAACTTAAACATCCTTGGGTTTGTCCACGTAACTCTTTTCCTGTTTCCACGTGACAAAAATCGCCATTTTGCTAGCTTAATCACGTCTGAAGATCCACATTTTCACCTCGTTTTATTGTGTTAGTAATTTTTAATTGCAGTAAATTAAACCACCTCCAACATGTTTTATTTTTAGCGTGGCAATTTGTGCCAAGAGGATTGTTTTTATTGTATTATTTTTTCAACGCGTGTCTGACACACAGGCAAAAATGGCATTTTCCCTGCCTTGCAACAATTTCACCACCAGGTGCTGCTTGGGAATCCATTCACTTGGAAATCCATGGAATTTCTGTTGCAGTGTTGCAACAAGACACCAGGTGTGATCCTTGCAAATCTTTACTGGTCATTTACCAGTTCAAGGTTCAGGGTAATGAAAAATACTATTTTTTTAGATTCCAAAATAACTGTTCCCCATGTTCGCATGCACTTCCAAAAGCTGGCAGCACCCATTTTCCCTGCAGCCACTTCTCAGAGCTGGCAAGCCTCTTCCATTCCAGTGCCCAAACTTTTCTTGCACACTCTGCTTTGCTGTCACCCCCACACCCAGGGTGCCTGACCCCGCATCCCTGGAGCACACCCCTGCTTTCACACCATGGCCAGGCCATGCATGCCCACAGTACCACAGCTGGCTGGCCCTGCTGTGAAGTTTGGGCCTCTCCCCTTCCCCCCTACTGCCACCAGCAGGAAATGCCCATTTTCCCTGCTGCTGCTTTTCAGGGCTGGCAAGCCTCTTCCATTTTAGTGCCCCAACTTTTCTTGCATGCCCTGCTTCATTGCCCTCCCTCCCCAGCCGGGGTGCCTGACCCTGCACCCCCAGAGTGCACCCCTGCTCTCACATGATGGCTGGGCTGTGCCTGCCCATAATATGTCTTTTGCTTATCACATTTTTTATTTCAAGCAAACACACAAACACCTGTATTATACACAGCGAAAAATTTAATAACATAATTTAAGAACCATAAACGAAGACTTCAAACAATGAAAGTGACAAATGAATAAAGGAAAGAAGGAAAGAAAGAAAGAAACAACCATGTTCATCCACCAGTAAAGATCAGTGCCTCCTGGAATTGGACAACGATCTCATTTTCATTCCTGTCAAAAGACAAATTTGAAATCTGTACAATGCATTGTCACTACTATTTTCTGGGTAGTAAATATGATAGTTAGAAAGAATCCAAGTACTTGGGCTTTCTTCTCACCCGACATAATTTCATAACTTCTATTTTTAGCAGTCTTTCAATTACATACATACTAGGGCTGTGAGAAGCCTTGGGCGGTGATTCGATTCGCAGGAGATTCGGCCTGATTCGGCGGCCAAATCTCCGAATCCAAACTGAATCGGGGACCAATTAAAAGGGGTCTGAATTGATTCAAAGCAGGACCCATCCCCTGCCCACTCCCCCAGCCCCCCAGCTGCCCTGCCTGCCCCGGCTCCTGGTGCTTTAAAAAAAAGCCCCAACTCACTGGGTGCTGCTGGGTTGGGGGGTGATCCTCACTGTCCCTCGCTGCATGGGGGGATCTGCCATGACCCCCCCCTTGCTCCCCCAGCCCCCCCTATGGGTGCCCTCTCCAGGCCAGCCCCAGCCCTTTAAGATTAAAAACCCTGAGAAAAGCCCCGGGACTCACCGTTCCTGCCATTGGGGTGTGATCCTCACTGTGTACAAGAAAAAAAGAAAGCTCTCACGAGGTGTTCAGCTACTTTTAAACATTTTTGTTTAAGAACAGTCAGTCATTATTTAAATATTTTAACAAGACACCCTCCTCAAGAATTATGAATAAAAGCCCACTAGCACCCAACTGTTACTAAGTCTGCACATCCAAAATATTCTGACCAGTCTGAAGGCATCCAGTCCCTCAGCTGCCTGTACCTGGTATCTCTCTGCTTGGAAAAACACATATCATCATCCAGGTAGGTTAGATTTGTTTAAGGGGACCAGTTTCCTCAGCCCCGGGAGACTAAGGACGCACCCCACAGTAATATTTTAGGCCATTGGCTAATACCATTGCTATAACTTACAAGCAATGGTCACTGTTCATGAAGCTTGTGGGGTCTCCGGCATATGACTCACTTTGTAATGTGAAGACTCCTGCGATATAATATTGGTTGAATCAGAGTCCTCATCCTCATCATGAACAGAAGAGTTGCTTTTGGTCCCCTGCTGCTGATCATTCTGGGTGTATGGTACCAAAAGCGTGGGTTTAACCAGAGTAGAGGGCAAGCTCATTTCTGGCTGTGTGCCATAGAGGTCCCTTGAGCAGTCCCAGCTGCAGTCTGTGACTGAGTCTGTGACTGAGGAGGCTGATTGCATGAAGCTTGCAAAGTGGCTGCTGATGTAGTGTGGTGCCAGGGAGCTTTTGGTTCCTCGTGCAGCAAACCTGTTGTCCCAAACTCGTTCACACAAGCCTCTGAAGCACCTCTTTTAAGGATGGTAGACAGGTTATCATAAAATGGAATCATTCTATGTGAGGCACCCGAACAAGAATTATTGTCCTTTATGTGATGGAAGGCACATTTTAAGGACTTGATCTTACTGCAATACTATTCCCAGTCCCAAAAGATGCCACATTCTTCTGATAGTTGTGCAATAGCCACATACACCGGTTTATTTCTTCAGTTTTCCAGTTGTATCAACACCTTCCTTTCACCCCAAATATGAACCAATGTCTCAATTTCTGCATAAGTCCAGTTTCATCCCTGGCCTTGCAAAGCATCTGGCATGTCTTCCAATTTTGCCTTTTCTTGCTCCCCTCCATTGCCAACAAAACGTATAGCAGAGTAGATGAGACAGTGATGTTTGCAGTATAGCCTGCTAGGACCTGTTCTGGGGTATGTCCAAGGACCGGAGACCTGTGAACCTTTTATGAAGAGAGGCATAATACAAGTGTGATTTATGCAATGTCCAGACATTGATGGCAGTTCTTCACTTTTAATAGTCTAGCCCCTGGCTTGCAGAAGCATACTCCCACAACTATTGTGCTGGCAAGTGGTGAAAATGGTGGGTGATCACTGCAGGCGAGAAACTGCAAAAGTGTTAGAATGGATGATTGACACACATTTCCATTAGATATGCAGGCAATAACAAATCCTGTATGAGCAATTTCCACAGGATGATCAGGGTTCTTCCATTATGGGAGGGGGTGCAATGTGAGTGGGGGCCAAATATCTCAGTTTTGGGTGCAGAGCATAGGGTTGAAAATTTCATGTGCTTGAGGGTAACTTGTGGAATTGAACTGAAACTCCTCCTTTGCCTGGGGTGCTGTCAGCTGCCAGGCTACAACAGTGATTGAGTTACAGCTTTTGAATGGTTTGCTGGCAATTTTTTCATGCAAAGACATTTGCAACCTGCACCCATCTGCTTCCTAAAGCAGCCATCCATGACTTGACTTGGGGAACTGAGAAGCTCTCCTGGGGACACCATAATTCAAACAGCAGTCAAAATAATTTGCTTGAAGCCTGAATTCACAGTGCTGTATTCAAAACAGTTAATTTTTGGGCCAAACCCCATGTAGTATCTGAGGTGCGGTGGATGATCCATGATTTGCTCTATAGTGTTCAAGCAGACAGGCAATTTTTACAGAAGACAAACAAGCATAGCCTACCTTTTGTGGGGGGGAGAGGGTGTTTAACACATCAAATGTGAAATGAAGGAAGCTAAGGAAGAATTGGGGATTTGGTGCTAAGACCCCATGCTATGACATGGTGGCTAGAGTATTGTTATAATAATTTACGGTTATTACTAGTACAATTATTAAAATAATCGTTACCATAGGCAGAATTACTTGGGATCATTGTCCTCACAAAAAAGAGCACAATCATTAGGAAATAGGCATCTGGTCCAGTACAGGGTCCAGCACCTGTGATATTTGGGCAGGCACCAGAGGAAGGCAGACAGCAAGGGAGGGAGGCTGACTAAGTCAGACACATGAGACGATATTATTACTATTATTGTTATCGATCAATTAACATTAGGAAAATACATTACCCCCTACCAAAACTTCACTCTAATACTTTTGCTGTACCTACTGGACAAAGTGAACAGAATGACCAACAGTTAGCCAATTCTGGCCCAGCACCCATAAATGACTTTGTGCTTCTTTGTATCTTGAGAGGACACAGCCCAAGTAGAAATATATACTGAAGTAAAAAATTATGGGAATAAACAAAATTTTAAAAAAGGGAACATTGCATTCAGCATCTTTCAAAAGAGTTAATGAAGCATATTTGACTAAGTATCTTCCTGGACTACCTGAACTTTTGTAATTTTTCAGCATTTCAAAATCTTCCACACTGTAGGCCGGGAGGCTGAGCAACAGTCAGCCCTGGAAGTAGGGCACACACACAGAGCATATACAATTCTTACCCTGGCCAGGGACAAAACCATTCTAATAATTGATAAATACAAATCACTGACAAATTTAAAATCATTATTTCACATGCATGTTTAGTTGCTGCTGTATTCAAACAATACAATAAACCTTCTTTGTCTCTGTTTAGAAACTGTACATGGTGGTGGAGAGATGCTTATTTTTTACACATGCAATGCTAATGGTGAACTAATTATCATGCTCATTTTCAATTACTTTTTCAGTATTATTAATCTAAGGATAATACGAATTGTGATAAAACACCATGCAATGCCTCCTGTCCTGACCTCAGGTACCTCTCCTGGAAGCAGGGAGGGAGTAGGGGAGCACAGGGAGGTGGAGAAGGTCACTGTAATGCACTGCCACTTCAGGGCTTCATGCTGTGCAATACCTTGCAGCTTTCTTCTTGACACTTAAATCCACCCACCCTATTTACATCCAAGTTGAAACAATGCACCCCCACAACCACAGGGCACAGGACCAAGTGTCAGGTGTCACTTACCAGTGCTTAAACATGCTGGTTGTGGAACACATCACGGGGTCCTCTTTCATGTGTTGCAAAGCAGCTTCCATCCTGCACTTGAATGCTGCACTGCACACGACTTCAGCAGCAGCAGCCTGCACTCTTCTTCAACTGCTGCCTTGGCATTCCTGTGCCACCCAGTCCTTCTGCCTTTAGTGTGCTGCCATCTCTCATCCACCTCAAAACTCTCTCATCGATACAATGTATGCACACCCCAACCACTGCTCCTAAATTTATAGGCCCTGATGGGGCAGGAACCCACTCCCGGTGGTGGTGTAAAAAAAAATCCAGACATTCTGGCACCAGCCTGGAAAGCGCACCCCCCCCCCCCCCCCATGGGCTGGAAAAGTATGTGAAAAGCTCCTGTCCAAAAACAGTGCCAAAACAAAGTTGTTCCTTGTGCAAAAAATGGTGGGAAAGACATTTGCAGGTGGCAGCCCCTTTGAGTGGCTCTGCAAAGTGGCCGGAAGATGTAGTGCTTGTGATACCCAGGGAGGTGTGGTGGGGGGGAAGGCAGTCAGACCCTTTGTGTACCTTTGTGTGCCCCTAAGTGTATCCCCCCTCCAAAGCACCTAGTGCAGCAAGTGCCCAGAACAAGTGGGAGGCAGAACTGTGGGACCAGGCTTGGGCATGGGGGCAGCCCTTTTGGGTGGCCTGCGGTACCCACCCCTGATGCCAAGCCAGGCATGAGGGGGAGGCAGGCAGGCTCTTGCAGACTTTTGCACACAAAGATTTCCTGCCCCAACCACCAGCGCCCTGCGCAACGAGAGCCCAGAAAAAGCAGGCTTTGCAGGGGAGGCGGGCAGCACTGCTTATTGTACTCAACCCCACCAAAAAATGCATGTCTCTTGAGCAAAGCCTCCAACAAACCTGCCAAAAAAGCAACCTGGCATGACCCAAGAAAATAAACCAACCAAAAAATCAAATCCTATCTTAAAATGCCCCCCTGGCATAAATTAGTACTGCAACTAAAATTGTTATGATGTGCCCTCCAGCATCTTTTACTAGTTATAGCATATTAAGCCATTACGTGGTAAATAATGTACATGTTACATCATTAGTCATGGTACATTACAACAGTAAAAAAACCCCAGGAACATCTTTAGCAATAAAAAGCTGATGCCATGAACAAGCCCCCCCCCCGCAATTTAAGTCCAGTACTCTTTGTTTTGTCATTTGTCACCACTGAGAACAGTCCAGCTGCATCCTCTTTGGAACCACCCTTCAGGCAGTTAAAGGCTGCTATTAAATCCCCTCTCAGTTTTCTCTTCTACAGACTAAATAATCCCAGTTCCCTCAGCCTCTCCTCAGAAGTCATGTGCCCCAGCTCTCTTACCATTTTTGTTGCCCTCTGCTGGACTCCCTCCAACTTTTCCATATACTTTCTATAGTGGGGGACCTAAAACTGGACACTGTACTCCAGATGTGGTCAAACCAGTTCAGAACAGAGCAGAATAATCACTTCTCTTGAGCTGCTGGCAACACTCCTACTAATGCAGCCCAGTATGCTGTTAGCCTTCTTGGCAACAAGAGCACACTGCTGACTCCATCTTATTATCCACTGTAACCCCCAGGTCCCTTTCTGCAGAGCTGCTGCTTAGCTAGTTGGTCCCAAACCTGTAGGGGTGCATGGGATTATTCCATCCTAAATGCAGGATTTTGCACTTGCCCTTTGTTGAACCTCATGACATTTCTTTTGGCCCAGTCCTTCAATTCATCTAGGTCATTCTGAATTCTAAAACTACCCTCCAGTTTATCTATTATACCCCAGCTTGGTGTCATCTGCAAACTTGCTTAGGGTGCAATCCATCCCAACTTCCAGATAGTTAATGAAGATACTGAACAAAACCAGTCCCAGGACTGACCCCTGGGACTACTCTACTTGACACTGGCTGCCAGCTAGACATTGAGCCATTGATTACTGCTCACTGAGCCTGACAATCCAGCCAGCTTTCTATCCACCCCATAGTTCCTCGGCTTGCTTGCAAGAATGCTGCAAGTGATGACACCGAAAGCCTTGCTAAAATCAAGGTAGATCATGTCCACTGCTTTCCTGGAATCCACAGAGCCAGTTATATCATTATAGTAGGAATCCATTTGGTCAGGCTTGACTTGCCCTTGTTGAATCCATGCTGACTGTTTCTAATCATCTTCTTTGCCAAGTGATTAGAAATGGATTTCTTGAGGACCTGCTCCATGATTTTTCTGGGGACTGAGGTGAGGCTGACTGGTCAGTGGTTCCCTGGATCCTCTTTCTTCCCTTTCTTAAAGGGAAGAGAGATAATGCAAGGCAGGATGGAATGAGGCAGGTTTCCATAAACACAGCAAGTGAAAATATTTTTATTAGTGCAGACCAGTAAAGCCCATACCTTACACCAAAGAGATTAATCTTTTTGGCAGGAAAGAAGGCAGACAGACTTAAGACAACAATTTGTGGCTCTGAGAGTGAGAATGAAATGCTGTAGAGTCTGTAGGTACCATCATGAAGCCCTTTCTCCCTGGTTCATCTGAACTCTACTCCACTGTTGCACACAGACACATAGGAACATCCTCATTTGTTCCTTTTGTATTATTATTCTTAATATCTTTACCATCATCATGATCATACTTATTATGTCTACTATTATTATAATTGTGGTGGCAGCAGAGGTAGTGGCAGTGTTATTATTAAGCTTCCCATAACACCTGTGAGCCATATTCAAGAACTGGGATGTCATTCTGAAGGTGCTCTACAAACAATGAACAAGAAGACAGCCCCTGGTGCTGACTGCCAAAGAAAAGGGAAGGAAGAATCATGGGAGGAAAATGTACTTTAAAATCTAATTTGCACTCCTGGAAGCAAACTTCTGAAGAAGCCCCTCACCCAGAAGACATAACATCTGATTGTACAAAGCTGGTAGCTAACAGGGCTGCATTCCTTTTTTTTGGCAACTCCTGTATGTGGAATGGACTTCCAGTTACTTATGCAGGTAGGCATCAAGCCAGAGGTCCCCTGACTCCTTCAGAGACCTGCAAGGGTTGTTGGAGTGTGGGAGGGGTTAAGGGGGTGGGAAAGAGGAAAAGGAGAGAGAGAGAAGATGTCCAATTAATGATAAGTATACAATCATGGTTGCACCATAAGAGGGCAGTGCTCCACATACTAAAGAGTATTAACGTCTGTGCATTTGATTTTTACATTCATACCATCCTTTTCATGTAAAATATTTTAAAATGTATTTTGGTGTGCTTTTCTTATCCATCTCCCTCAATGCCATCATTCCTTTCCCCCACTACCATATCTTCTCCAATCTCTGGCTTTGAGCACTACTTAGTTCTGTTCTTGTTTTTCAGCTAATGTTTACCAGAGCAGTCAGTTTCCAAGAGGAGGGCATCTCAGGGTTACAAATAATGGCCTTGTAGTACTCTCACCATTATTCTTGGTGCCATTCCTTACACATGCTAACAGGTTGGTTGTTTTTTGACTGCTCCTATGGACTCAGCTGAATGTTTCAATGCATCATCCACAAGAATATGCAGATCTTCCATTGAACTGCAATAGTCAATTCTGAATCCTAGAAAACTGGGTGAGCTTTTGCAACCACTCTTGCTGTTTTGCATTATCTTCCAAATGTCAACATTGTGTTTTACTGGCCCCTGGGTTGCCCCTTTACCCATTTCTCTTATGTTTCTCATACTATTCAATCAAGATAACAGAACTGAACACACGTGAGTCACCTCACTTCTTACCCCTTTTCTGGGTTATTAATAATGACTACAAGCCAACAACTAATACTGACTGATGGTGTAATTACCGGCTTTTCCACTATATGCCATGATAAAACCTTTTTCCATGCTTTTTTCCTGATATGTGACAGTGCTTTGCCCCTGATCCCAAGAATTCAAGTCCATCTCCTTAGAAAGTTATGACAAATGCTATGCTATGGCTCAAGTAGTTTGCCTTATGCAGTTGTTCTCAATGTACCTTTCTCCTTGCCAAGAGCTTCCCCTTCTGGGTCAAACAGCCCTTCTCATGCCATAGCCCACTCAGTTCTTGGTTTTTCTGCTAACATTGTGTATAGGATGGGGATGACACTGCCACTTGATAAGGTAAGTCCTAGGATGTGGACAGACGTTCTTTAGGAACCAAAATACCAGTTCACCCCACAAAGGCCTCCGAAATCTGTCCTTTGAAATCTAATGATCTGCTCATTAGCATCCTGTGGCTAGATTTTAGGTGGTAACTGAGACATGAAAGGCTCCATAAAACCCTCCCTCTACCCTTAGCCATACAGTCCATTCCCATCCACTGTTCCTATCTCATCTTCCCCTGCTCTTCTGCTGTGCGTGTATCTTCTCATTTAATGTGAGGTGCTCTCTTATCATCTAGTTGTGTACCGAATTTTCCAAGTTAATTCTTACCACACAATGTCTGCAAAGGCAGTGAGCAGGGGCTTGCAATGGTACTTAGCGCCATGTTTGACACACAGGGACTTCACCATGGGGGCCACCTTGTAGAAGTTGTGTCGAGGCATCCTCGGGAAAAGGCTGAGAGGAGAGAAAGAAGATGATTTACTGGGAGTTGTAGTTGACACTTAGGCCTCATAAAAATCTCTCCCCTCTGCAGAAACCTCAGCTAGTCAACGACTTTCACCTCTTCCTGCAGGGCTTGCATTCACAGGGACTGTAGGGAAATCCCATCTTTCTCCAGATATCCACAGTAATCAGTTCTCCATGAGGATACCCTTCCTCCCACTGGGACCTGCCCCTTACCTGTTCATTGCCAGGGACTCATACTCACTGATGCTCAATTTGGAAGTTCAGATGCCCAGTAAACCAGTCATTGAATATTGATTGATGCACATTACATGTTCCCTGAAGCTGGAAGAGGAGGAAGAACTGAGAGTGAACCTGTAAATGTTAGGATCAGCACAGGTATGTCTGTTTCCACCTGCCCCATAAGGGTCCTCATTCCTTTATACTTCCCCATTTAGAAGAGGTTCCCCTTTAGGGTTAGGTGCACATGGATGTCCCAGATCAGGCAGCTTCTGCCATGTATTTTTCTAACATCACCAGATCCTGATACCCTTCCAACAGACACTTGCAAAGCACCGAGGCATATACATCACTAAAAACAATCCAAATTCACCCAGTGCAACAGTCATCAAGCTTTGTCCCAGAGGGGAGGGGTCTGTTCTGGGAGGGAATGAACCCTGAGTGTAGCCCTTTTCCCCAGTCAGTGCTTCTACTGGAAACTTCCACTGACTGGGGTGGAGCTAAGAGGATGAAGTTCAGTTCTGACAAATGCAAGGTAATACATTTAAAAAAGACTAATTCAAAATAGAAATACAAAATGGGTGACACCTGGTTGGATGGCAGAGCTACAGAGAAAGATCTGGGAGTCTTCTTGAATCACAGACTCAATATGAGCTTGCAGTGCGATGTAGCTTCTAAAAAGATGAATGCATTTTTAGGATGCATTTCTAGAAGGTGCAAAGACACAGGAGGGAATAGTGCCTCTTTACTCGGCGCTGGTTAGGCCTAATTTAGAATACTGTGTGCAGATTTGGCCTCTGCATCTTAAAAAGGGCATGGGGAAGTTAGAGAGGATCCAGAGGTGGATGACAAAAATGATAAAGGGCTAAGGAAGCAAGGAAATAGGCATTATCAGCTCATGGAAAAGGCACTTAAAAGGGGACATGATAGCTGTCTTGAAATATCTGAAGGTCTGCCATGAAGAAGAGGGAAAACACCATTTCTCTCTTCATGCAGAAAGTAGCATGTGGACTAATGGTTTGAAATCTCTGCAAGGTTTAGATTGGCTATAAGGAAAAACTTCTTCACTATTAGAAGACTGAGGCTGTGGAATAGACCGCCTGGGGAAGATTGCCTAGGTAAGGAATCTCCATCATTGGAGATGTTCAAGATATTTCTGAACTTTGATGGTTGCTGCATGGTACCAGGAAAGAATTTCCCCTCCACTCCTGCTGCTATGTGTTAAAGTTTATTTTGTATGGACTATGGGGATTTGTGCCTTCTTCTGTAGCAGGGGCAGAGCCCATTTCCTTGGATCTTTTGGGGATGCAGCGACCTTTGCAGCAGCAGGTTGTTGGCCACCATGGTCCCCCTGCTTTACTTGTGGCAGGTTAGGGTGTTATATCTTGGGTTTTGTGTCAGGTTTTACAGTATAGTTTTGCTAATAAGTTAGACCAGGGGCTTTCAATCTTTTTCAATCATTTTACCCCCAGGTGTCCGGACGCAGAGCAGTATACCCCTGGCTGCTGAGCGGGGTGGGGGAGAGTGGCATGCAGCTGGATGCGAAGGCAGCAGCAGCTGCATGTGAACTTCCCCTGCCCCCCACATCTGGCTGGGTGGGCGGCACCTGTGCGGCAGTGTGGGATGGTGCATAGTGGCACTCCATCCCCTTGTGTACCCACTAGGGCCTTCTCAAGTACCCCCAGGGGTACATGTACCACCAGTTGACATCCCTTAGTGGATTTGTATAGGATGGTTTGCATACGGATGATCCTGCCTCATGCATGGGGGTTGGACTAGAAGACCTCTGGAGGTCCCTTCCAGTCTTACTTTTCTGTGATTGATGCTTATGCTTTTATCCAATTGCTATCACTACATAGTACATGAATGTCACTCAGAGCACAGTTTAGAAAGATGGGCCAGAACCTAGGGTTCTTTCGTGCCAGGGGAAGGCCCTCCTCAATGGAGTCACACTTCCTGTTGCATATATTTTCTGTTGCCCCATGTATGTTTCATTTCCAGCTTTCTAGTGGCTCTGTTGCAGCACAAGGGGGTAGACTGGCCCAATGCACTTCTCAGGGAAGTGCGAGATATGGGTCAACCTTCCTCTGATTGTACAAGATGTAAAACCTGGGCAGGCAATCCCTCAGAAATAGCACAGTGAGCTGTCCTACACAGTGAGCTGTTGGCCTGAAAGTTGGATGGGCCCTGTTCTGTCCATGTTGATATTTCCCATAGAGTGAAAGGGATTCATTTATTAGGCAAGTAATAGTCTCTCACCACTGAAGAATAGGAGAGAGAGGTATTTTTTTGAGGGGATTAAGATCAGTGAAGACTACCAATGATACAACTAGAAAGTTAGTGGTATGTGAAGGTGGATTAAGACTGGTCTCTGGATATGCACTGGACTGCCTATTGTGAGATTCAGACAGCTTGGTGTCACCTTGGGGAGATTGTTATTGTGATTATTCTCCTGAGGCTGAAGGTGTCATTTTCTCAGTAACCATGGGAAAGACTTATAGGATTTGATCTTAAGTGCTATTGTCAGGCCTCCTGCAGTCTCTATATCACTCCCTATCAAACATCTTTCCCTTCCAACCACCACAGTGGACACAGTCATCTGGGAGTCTGTGGCCTGAGAGGAGATAATTCATACCTGGGTTGAGAACCAGTCCATGTTCTTATCATAATCAATATTCATGGGAATGTGGCTCATCTGTGTGACCCAAGCAGTCCAAATACTGTTCAGGACTCTATGAAAACAAAAACACGCATGCACACATGAAGTAGTCACTGATCCAGAAGCTGCTCAAACTCATAAAGTATATACCTCCTTTACTGCTGCCAGTAACACTGATGATGATGCTGGTCTCCTAAGACTATGTGCTTTACCAGCATCAGTCAGTGATTGACCACAAGCAGCACCTCCGGATAAGGAACGTGACAAAAACCTTAAGTTCAACCCATTTCTTGATAACCAGAGGTGTTGTCATGATGCATTCTCCATCCTGACTCACAGTATGGCAGTCAAAGGAGTGTCTTCGAAGTACTACAGAGTTCCCTCCTGGTACAGAAATAAGAAGCAAGTGAGAAAATTAGGAAGGATGGGTGGCTGTGTTGAAAGAGGCAAAGTGGGCTGAGTTGTAGCCTGAGGTTCTGATGGAGAACTTTTTTTTAAAGCTTGGTCTGAGCATGTGTTGATGTAAATGGTTGCTGTAAGTAGTTCAACAGATAGGACAACTGGATACCCTTTCACCCCAGGGGAAGATGGGAATCTTGGCCTAGCAGCAGGGCCTGGGGACTGTTCCATGATTGCTTCTCCATGACCTTCTTTTTAATTGTATTAGGTGAGTTATTCACTGTGGGAAAGTAGGATCATTTTGTAACTGTTTTGCTGCCAGGGTGGCTGTCTGTCAGAGAAAGGGGGAGGCTCTGAGAGAGATGGGGAGGAGAGAATGGGTAAAGGGGACAGAGAGAAACTCATAGGGGGGACAGAGCAGAAAAGGAACAGTCCAAGGGAGGACAAAGTAGAGTCGAAGGAAGGACAGAGGGATCTGCAGTGCTACAAAAAAGCCTTTGTTTGAAGCAGAATCTGCTGTGTTGTTTGGGACGTCAGCATTTTAGCCTCTCTTTCCTCCTTCGAAGAAGAAATATACCCCCTACCTAGGACCAAAAAGCAGGAGATCTCCGAGGCTGGGGTGTTACTGCTTAATGTGTAAGTCAGGGACAAAGACAAGGATCTCAAACAGGAGCTTGCCCCTTGAGAAGCCATCTCAGGGCTTGCTTCAGGGGATACCCTCAGAAGAGGCAGATGAGGCAAGGCTTCTTCCTGGAGCGTCCTGAGGCACAGCCTCCCCTGGAAGATGTGTAATTCCATGACAGTGGCCTGAGTGATTAGAGAGGAGGGAGAAGAGAGACAGATTGACCCAGGGGAACAAGGAAGAGAAGGTGTGGCAGAGCCAGAGACATTGTTGGGTTCAAGGAGTGATACCTGATCAGGACAATATAGCCCAGCAAAGCCTTCAGCTCCAATAGGGGCTTGTAGAGGAGAAACAGCCAGATGAAGTAGCTCAGCACACAGGCCAGGTCCTGTCAAGAGGGAAGTGGAAAAATGTAACAGTTAGTCATGGCCTCCCTTATTCCCTTGTGGATCCTTTAGTTTGCTGGATTTTGCCGATCTTGTCCATTAGCAATTGTGGAATGACCCAGCAGGTACCCACACTCAGTACCCCTGAAGGTTATATTTATGAACAGGGAAACACTGGATTGCATCAGTGCAGCTCCCCCTACCCCATCTTTTAGGAACACATCTGGTAGTGCCTGACTACAATGCATATGCTGTATTTTGAATAGTTGCGCCAATCACCATGGTTTCAGGGCTTGCATGTGAACATGTTTCCATGGCTAAATCATCTTATATTAAACAATACTCCTCCACCCCAAGAAAGGATTACCCCACTTACAACTAGTGAACACCACAGAGTACATAATTCACTCTTCCTGACAAATAGCACCGGGCTCCCTGCAATCACCACATATTCTTCTTTTCATTCACTACAGTGTGCCCCTTTATAATAAACTTCTGTGCAACTTCTGTCCAGGACTGCTGTTTCTGAGTGTTTGTTAGTAGTCTGGCTGGTCATAGGGGGACTTTAGTGAAAGGGGTTGCATGATCTGGGGTGGTATCATCAAAGGGTCCAAGTTAGGTTATGACTTCTGGTCCACAGAGCTGATGGCCAGAAAACAGGATCAACTGCAGTGTGCTCATAGAGGAAATAAAAATCTATATTTATGTGGTAGGCATGATATAAACATAGCACACACCACACAGGCCAGAACAGTGTGCAAGAGGCTCCAGCCCCTTGAACTTCTCAAGCTGGGATGCTGCTCTGCAGCAGGTTTTCAGGTGAATACCAGGTTTCATAAATTAGCTACACCCGAAGCTCACAAACGAGGCAAAGACTTGGAAAAGGAATGGGCATTTTTACATGTGCTCTGGGAGGCATGGGCAGGGGCATTATAATTAGTAAGCCCTGCTAATTAAAAGCACCTGGCCGTCATTTTTATCAGCGTCCCCCATGCTGAAAAGTGGCAGCGGGGCACTCTGAACTAAAGCTCATTGAATGAGCTTTAGTTCAAAGCGCCCCACCACCATTTTGCGGCGTAGGGATGCTGATACATGTGACGCCAGAGGCTGCTGCAGTGTATTTATTTCTGTGTTTGATTAATCAAGTCTGCTCCGATGTGCTGGATTTCCAGTGCGTCAGAGCTGCTCCCTGCACATGCCTAGGAGCCCGAAGTTTCCAGGGTGTGACTTCTCATGTTCTTCTGTCTCATTCAAAGCTTCTTGAGTATCCCAACTCTTGGACATGTAGTACTTACCAGCCACTGTTTTCTTTGGATTATGTGGTAGAAAGTGTAGAATTGGATGTAGGTGGAAAACAGAAATGGAGGCACTGCTGGAAACGGACATGAGGAGAACAGGGACATGTTATTAGCTACATTATTAAAATCAGACAATCTACCCTCAAAAGAGAGGTCTGTGAGGCCACAGGTTCCTCTAGTAACTGAGCTGGTCTCATGTACAGGGCAGGAAACCAGAGAGCTGCATGAGTGCTTTCATGGTATCCAAGGAAACTGAATTGTATAGAATCATCTTGCAACTCAGAGTCATCCAGCTCATGTAAGTCATTCACCCTCATTCTGCAAAATATGCTTGTACAGATGCTGGCAGACAGTGTATGGCCTAGACACTACATACCCAAGCAAGGACAGATAATGGTTGATCAGGGTATAGGTGGCCAGTCCAAATGGAGCATGCTAGATTAGGGGTTTATGAGAGTGGAAGCTATGGTCAAACCAGGCATCAGTCCTCATCCAAAAGAGCAAGCAGAAGGTTGAGATGAGGTCAAGGTTAGAGGAAGCAGTTGAATAAGGCCAGGAGGTCCAAGACAGAAACTGGAGCAAGCAGGAAGAGGCAAGATGGTCCAAGCCAGAAGTTCAGAGCAACAAATCACAAGCCAGAGGTCAAATGCCAAAGTCAGATTCAGAGATTCCAAGAATCTGAGAGGTTTTTTTTTCTTTTTTGGAAAATGTTTCATGTTCCAGGTGAAATTAGCCAGATCAAATCCAAATCCATTCGAATCATTCAAGAACCGTATGTGGCCCTGCTACCATCTGGGGTTTCAGATACTTCCATATCCTTTGACAGGCATCCTACATGCAGGCCCAAGCCTGGAGGCTTGGGGTTCAGATGCCCCCAAGTTTTGCTTGCCCTCAGCTGTATGGCCACAGGAGCAAGCCAGGGAAGAGTCTCCCATTTCCATAAAGTTGGCATGTAGCCAAGATCCTCCCACTGGAAGCTGGCAAGTGAGAAGCTAATTATGAGGCTCTCATGGGGAGTCCTGTCTGCAAGCAGACAGGGGTGTACCCTCCACTACACAGTGCCATTTTAATTGCATTTTCAGCTCGGGTATCAGACCAGTGCACTTGATCTTAGCCCACAAGAGGCAGAGAATCTGAGAGATACAGCAAGGTAGTCTGTTGACAACACAGCTTGCTGCTGTTTGGTCCGAACTTATACAGGGCAGTGTGCGCTGGGCTCTCTTTCTAAAAGATGATTAGCCCGATTCCTTATTTGTTTGAGTTGAAGACTGGGACTTGCTCTGACCCAGGTAGGCTTTGGCTTATTGAAGAATACATTAGCTTGTCACCCATGTGCAGATGCCCAACCAAGTTCTGGAAATGGCTTCATCTTCATGACTTCACTCAGGCTGCTCTATGTCATGTAGGAGTCAGCTATGACTTGTCAGACTCTCTAAGCAGATAGTCTGTCATCAACCATGGGTGATCATTTCTGACAAGTATCACCAAGTCATTGAAGGATACCACGAATAGGCCTGTTTGCCACCCAGGTCAATTTAAGCATCTATATTTCTGAGGCACAAGGAGCACAAACCTATAATAATGGAGCACACTTTTTGTGATGCTAATGCACAGTAGATTAATTCTACTGCACTTTAGTGCATCAGCACAGTTTTTGCCTGCCGTGCTAATGTGCAGTAGAATTAGTCTACTGCACATTTAACATCTTGTGTAGTTGTGCCCTGTGTCTCTCTCATTTAACTTGGCTAATATGGATTGCACTAGCAGATCAAATGGGTTTTAGTATGTGCGTACAAGCACAGGAAGAACACAGGGAGCTTCTCCTCAGTTTTCTAAAGCCTTTTAAGACCTGCCATTCAAATCATTAGCACACATAGCTTAATTCAACTAGTACAGGCTTGTTATGCTTGGCTACCATCACACTTCCGATTTGCTTTGAAGATGTGCCCTGAGATTGTGTTTGTCCATTTACATCTTCCTTTCTGTTGGTGGAGAATGAAAAATGGAATCCAAATAGGAGAGTGAGACAGGGAGGAGAGAAATGTAGCTGGTAGCCAGGGCGAGAGCGAGCATGTGCAAGAGCGGTGACAACATAGAAAGAATATTAGGAAATGACGAGGCAAGAGGATTCCATGCCCTTCACTCTACTTTCTACATAGTGGGTGCATCTACAAGTGCATTTTACTGTGGAATTAACTAATTAGCACCACAGTAAAGCATCACTGTCCACATGTGTGCCAGTATTAGGGTGTAGTAAATTAATTAACTTCACTGTAAGATAGTACTGTTGGGGACCATACTATCTTATGGCAGGGTAATTAACTGCCATCAAACTCTCACATGGATGGTGACCACCAGGTACAAAGTGCACCTGGTCAACCCAGCTAGCCAGGCCCAGACCCCTGGCTCCTGCCAGCCTTCTGACACCCAGTGCTGCAGAGCCCAGGATTGCCCCCCTGTGCCCCCTGCCAGCCCGAGGCTGCTCTGCCCCAGCTGTAATTGCTGTGGTACTGGGTACACATGTAGATGATCTGCCTAGAAGCAGTTAAACCTGGTGTGAACTGCTTTGGAGTTTATTGTGTTGCCTTAATAGCACATGTAGATGCACCCAGTGATGCCCTGTCAAGCTGGCCAGGGGAAGGAGAAGCCTGTCTCTGCTCATTCCCCACTGGAAGGAACTAATTCTAGAAGCTCTAGCAACTGTTTGTAGGTGCCCTGTGTGGGATCAGAGATACTCACTGATGAAGAAGTACTTGTGCTGGTGGTTGTATGGCAGGAACTTTTTCTTCTTCATCCCAAGCTGTGAAAGGATAGGAGACCACAACATGTTATCTGGACTAGAACCACCCAGGCAAATATTCAAATTGTGCCCCAAACACTGAAATATTCCTTCAACACCTCCCAGTTTAAATTAATAAGAAACCTATCAGGAGAAGATGCAGCAGTGCTCCCACATGCAAAAACCTCTGTCCCAAAGAGACAAAATACAATGTGCAGCTGTCCTGTGCAGTGGTCCCTGGTGTCTGTAGAGGCTGTTCATCCTTTCATCCCACCATTCCCTGATGGACTCTACAGTCCATGAATTTTCTACCCCATCTCCTGCTTCTCTCTATCCCCTCAACAGTTGCATTGTTAAATTTATAACAGACAAAAAGAAGATCTATCTTCATGATGAAGAGAAGAGTGCTCTATGATGGAAAGGACTCAGAGAAAGAGTATAAAATACATTAGTCTGAATTTTTTTCTGTAAGCTAACATAAAGGTAATTCCACAGCAGCAGTCCAGGCCCTAACCTTCTATCTTATTTCTAGATTAAGGATGAACCAGTATGGAGCACACCCACTTGGTGCCTTTATGGTACAGAAAATGAAAATTATTTTCTTTCATCAGACTTTCCAGAAAAAGTCACCTGTGAACAAAGACTGCACCTGAAAAAAATCCATTTGGAGGATAAGCCCATGTAAGGGTTATAAAAGCCATTTCATTGGGCTCTTAGGATATTGCCCTGAGAGTTGGGGTTTCATTGTGTTTCCATTCTAATTAACTCCCAAGTGGCATTTTCTCAGTTGCATAACTGCCAGTTCTGACACTTAGGTGTATTTTGGGATCCTGTTCAAGAGCAGTGTGGAGGCACAAGGGTTCAAATGGCTAATGTTCATGTGCTGTAGCCTGCACTCAGGCTGGGCAGGTAAAAGCAGCTGTGGATTCTGCCCTACTCCCTTGCTTCCAAGCAGGCAAAGAGTTATCACTGATCAGATGTTCCCCATTCCCTTGATTCAATATATATTGAATGCAAGTTTCAGTGGCTTAATCTGAACAAGAGGGCCCGAAGTAGCTCTAACTCTGGCCTAACCTGTCATCTGGGGGTGCTAGAAAGTATGAGAGAGATGTAGATACCTCTTGTTTCATGCCAGGCTAAAGTTATGTAATGAATGCTTAAGAACTCATGTTCAAAGCAAAATAACTTTCCAGTCAGAGGACAGCTGACAGTCCTCAGTAGATATGTGGACACTCATGCATCCCCGCTAAACATGAGACATGAAACAGTATTTCCATTTACGTGCATAAATCAAAATAAGATTCCATCCATAGCATAGGTATCATGATCTGCTATCAGTTTCAGCTGTTTTTTTTCTTTTCCTGACCTACTGTCTTCCTCATTTTTTACCTATTTCCATTCTTCATCTATGTTGTTGTGTATTTCTGGAACCATTGGGATTTCAAACAGCAAGTCCAGCCATCTGCTGGACCATTTCCAACATTTCTAATAAGCAGGTGTCGCACCTAATGTGATGTGTCAGGTACTAGAGAGTCAATACCTGACCATCAATAACATCCTGACATTAGAAGAAACCAAGCTATTCCATGTTCACCTCCACAGAGAGTTTCTTTCCCAAGGTGAACAAGAACGGATGCAAGTTGACATCAGGGTCTTTGCGGAAGCAATTTGTCTTAGCATGATGCTGGCCGTGCAGGTGATTCCACCAGCTGCATGAGAATCCCTGTAGGAAGGGTGACCAGAGGTTACAAACATCAGTGCGATCAGAAGGGAACACTTGCAGCCATTGCTTCTTCCCTTCACTCTGAAAGTTATATCCTGTTCCTCTTCCTGGTATATTCAGGATATAGTCCCTCCAGGAGACATTTTCTGACTCAAAAGAGAGAGATTACTCCTCCTGAAGCTTCATAGAACACTACCTGGGTATAGGAGTGCACTGAGATGTGCCTGCTCCTTTAAGGCTGAAGCAGCCCGGCCAGGGAGCTCTGCAGGCTAAGCACAGCTCCACAGCTGCAGGTTGCCTGGGCAACAGCCTAATGGGGAAATTGGGCAGCACCTGTGGGTGTCAGATGACAGGAAGCAAGCAGGGTTTCAGGGCATATGAGCCCAGGGCTGGGGCTAGCAGGGGCACTGTCTCTCTGGCAAGTGCTAGGGGAAGGAGCTCCTCTGCATGAGGGAACTACCTAAGATGCGGTGCTGCCTGTTTTCCTGCCCAAGTACAGCAAGATGCCAGGAGCCTTCCAGGTGCCTAGGGCTAGGGGCATATATCCCTAAGGGTGGAAGTCTGTCCTCTTAAAGGGGCATAGCACTGTTGCCATTTGCTAGTGTTTAAGTTATAGCCCAAGGGCTTATGCTTGTGTTACTGTTTGCACTGGAGGACTGGGATGAGGCTATAAGGGGAGGTTTGGAAGCCTCATTAGTGCCTGGAGAAAGGGGCATATGATTTGGGTACAGCCGGGTGATAGGCAAAGAGAGAGGGGTGCAGCTACAGGGGCGCAGAGCCCAGCACCAGAGGGGCGCAGAAGTGACAGATAGTAGTATAACACCTGGAAGGCTTGGGACATGGTAAAGGGGAGGTTGGAGCTGTGCATTACACCCTTAGTATTAGGGCATAAATGGGGCAGTCTCCTTCCCAGAAACAACGTATTAATTATATTAAAGGTGTGGTGGGCGAGACAGGTGGGAGGGCTGATGTAGTGATTGCCCTCAGGACTGCCCCCTGTCACACTGGGGCAGGTATTTACTGCGAATGAGCCCATCACAACAAACTGAGCCAAGTGGTTCCATTTGGTCTTGCAGAACACTGAGAGGTGCCCCAAATCATGCTGCAGAACCAGACACTGTTGCTGCAAAGAAAAAAAAAAAAAGATGCACTGAGAAAAGAAAACACAAGGTACAGAAAACTATTCTCAACATGCTCAGTCACAGAGGCCCCTTCCCCCATGGTGCTGAAACTGCCTCCTTCTCTCAACCCATTGTACTGGGTCAGAGACCCTCTAGTGGATGACAGCAGGGAGGCATTTCCATGAGTTACCCAGCAGGGCCTTCATAAGTTGTAATTCAGCCAGAAATTCTTAGGTAGAAACTCTCCACTGACTGTAGTTTAATTCAATCTGGTCACTGTGTTCCCAGAACTACTCAGGGCTCTGTCTGCACTTACATACAAAACACTGATTCTCCATTATCTTGCAGCTTACATGGTCTTTAGACCAGTGCAAAGAGGGTGGAAATGTTACCAAATCAAATCTCTTTACTCACTAACATCAAGAGAATAAATTCACTTTACACCAGAGTACAAGACTCCACAAACTACCCAACAGTGGAGAATCAGACCTGAAGCCTGTAACAATTAATGGGGTAAAATACAACATTGCAAGGTATAAACTGAATTGGAACAACTCTGTTCCACTGTGTTCACACTGAGTAGCAGCTAGAGAAACAGAATAATGTGGCTGGTAATAATGGGGTGCAAGGAAAAGACTGGCCTTTGGCTACATATATTAAATATTAACCTTACCATAGAGGTTGCCATCAGCACTGCTGAGATGACCAGAGACATCAGAGACATCCTGAAATACCAGAGAATGAGCCAGCTGGCAGCTTGAAACAGCGGAATTTGCAGAAAATTCAGGAAGAAGAAGAGACCACTGGGCTTCAGAAGTCCCATCCTCTCAACGGTGGAACACAGTTCACGGAAATCCTGTACCAGCAATTTCTGCGAGGGGAATCAGTGTGGGATGCAAGTGACATCAAGAGCCACAAAACAGAGCAGATAATGGCATGGAGAGAGAAGGTTCTTTCTCTGGTTCGTGATATTTTTATTGTATATTACCTTTGTTAATACTCTGACAAGGAGAGGAGAGGGTTGCGTTTGTTTATTTGTTTTCAGCAGGTATCATGATCAAAAGCATCATAATGTCTGGAAAAAACCATATCACCAAAACCATTACCTCTGTCAACACTTCTTGAGCCTTTTCCTGTACTAGGTATGAAAGATGGGGACTCTGAAATCAGATGCCTGAACCTAGATCCTATTCTTGCTTTCTGGAAAATGTGGTATCTTTGACCACTGGGGAGTGTTGGAAGGTTTGCTGAACACAGATATAGTCTCCTACTTTGTCAGGTGAAGCTATTTTTTGGATAGACTTACTAGCTTAGTGAGGAGGGCTAATAACTGTGATCAGCAAGGGACACAGACAACAGCACACAGGTAGATATAGACCAGAGTGCTCTAGATAAAAGCCTAAAAGTTGGGATGAAATATGGGAAATCTTACAAATCTCTAAAGAATGGAAATAGAAGCACATATCAACCTGTCAGTTTCATAGAATCATAGAAAATGAGGGCTGAAGGGACCTCAGGAGGTCATCTAGCCCAACCCCCTGCTCAGAGCAGGACCATCCCCAACTACATCATTCCATCCAGAGCTTTGTCTACCCAAGTCATAGAAACCTCCAAGGATGGAGATCCCAAATCCTCTCTGGGTAACCTGTTCCAGTGCTTCACTACCCTCCTAGTGAGAGAGTTTTTTCCTAATATCTAGCCTAAACTTCCATTGCTGCAACTTGAGACCAGACCATTGCTCCTTCTTCTGTCATTTGCCAACACTAAGACTAGTCTAACTCCATCATCGTAGGAACCTGCCTTCAGGTAGCTGAAGGCTGCTATTAAATCACCATTCATCCAACCCATACTTCCTTGGGTTACTTGCAAGAATGTTGTGAGAGACTGTGTTAAAAGCCTTGCTAAAATCAAGGTATATCACATCCACTGTTCTTCCTGTATTCACAGAGCCAGTTATTTCATCATAATAGGCAATCAGGTTGGTAAGGCATAACTTGTCCTTGGTGAATCCATGTTGACTGTTCCTAATCACCTTGTCCTCCAAGTGCTTAGAAACAGATGCCTTTAGGACCTGCTCCATGAATTTTCTAGAATCTGAAGTGAGGCTGAGTGGTCTGTAGTTCCCTGGATCCTCTTAAAAATAGGCACTATATTTTCGCTTTTCCAATCATCTGGGACCTCTCCCAATCACCATGAGTTTTTAAAGATGATGGCTAGTGGTTCTGCAGTCACATCAGCCAACTCCCTCAGCAGCCTCAGGCGCATTGCGTTTGGCCTCATGGACTTGTACAGTTCCAGCTTTCTTAAATAGTTCCTAACCTGTTCTTGTACCACTGCCAGTAGTCTGGGAGCTGACCTTGCCTGTGAAGACAGCTGAAAATGCCATTGTGTACTTCAGCTTCTTCTGCATCATCTGCCACTAGATTGCCTCCACCATTTAGTAAAGAGCCCTCACTTTTCTTTATCATCCTCTTGTTGCTGACACACTTGTAGAAACCCTTCTTGTTACTCTTCATGTCCCTTGCCAGCTGCAACTCCAGTTGTGCTTTGGCCTTCCTGATTTCATCCTTGCATGTCTGAGCAATACTCTTCTACTCTTCTCTAGTTATTTGTCCAAGTTTCCATTTCTTATAAGCTCCCTTTTTGTGTTTTAACTCGCTGAAGAGTTCCCTGCTGAGTCAAGCTGGTCTTCTGCCATATTTCCTAGTCTTCCTGCACATTGGGATGGTTTGTTCCTGAGCCCTCAGTTAGGTTTCTTGAAAGTACAGCCAGCTCTCTTGGACTTCTTTCCCCCTCAGACTGGCTTCCCAGGGGATCCTGCCCATCAGTTTAATGAGTGAGTTGAAGTCTGTTTTTCTGAAGTCCAGGATCCAAACTCTGCTGTTCTCCTTCCTTCCTTTCCTCAGAATTCTGAACTCAAATCATCTTGTGGTCACTGCTGCCCAAGTTGCCATCCACTTACTAAATTCCTCACCAATTCTTCCCTGTTTGTGAGCAGCAGGTCAAGAAGAGCACAGCTCCTAGTTGGCCTCTCCAAAACTTGCATGAGCAATTTGTTTCCAATCCTCTCCAAAAGCTTCCTGGATTTCCTGTGCACTACTGTATTGCCCTCCCAGCAGATGTTAGGGTAATTGAAGTTCCTCTTGAAAACCAGGGCCTGTGATCAGGAAACTTCTGCTAGCTGTTTGAAGAAAGCCTCATCCAACATATTCTCCTAGTTTGGTGGTCTATAGCAGACACCCACCATGGCATCACCTTGTTGCTCTTCCCCTCCTAACCCTAACTCAGAGACTTTCAACAGGCCTATCTCCAATTTCATAGTGGAGCTCTGAGCAATCATATGGCTCTTTTACATAAAGTGCAACTCTTGTTCCTCCTCTCCCCTGCCTGTCCTTCCTGAACAGTTTGTACCCATTCATGACAGTGCTCCAGTTATGCAAGCTATCCCATCAAGTCTCTGCTATTCTAATCACATCTAAGTTTTGTGACTGTGTGAGGACTTCCAATTCTTCCTGCTTTGTTTCCCAGGCTCTGTGCATTCATGTACAGACACCTGAGGTAACTAATTGATTGACCTACTTTGTCAGGAAGAATGAGAAGACCTCCCTTTTTGCCCCCTCATGTATCTACTTCCTCCAGGTCACCTTCTTCCCACTTACCACAGGGCCTTGGTCTCCATTCCCTGGCCAACCTAGTTTAAAGCTTTCCTCACCAGGTTAGCGAGCCTGTCTTCGAATATGCTCTTCCCTTTCTTTGTCAGGTGGATCCCATCTCTTCCTAGAAATCCTTCTTCTTGGAACAACATCCGATGGCTGAAGAAGCCAAAGCCCTGCTGGTGACACTGCACAGCCATGCATTGAACTGCAAGATGCGTCTTGCAGTCTGCTTCTACCTGGGGTCTTCCTCTTGACTGAAAGGATCTAGGAGAACACCACCTGAGCCCCTGTACCCTTCACCCTTGCACCCAGAAACTTGTAGTCATTATTGATCTACTCAGTGTCTCTCCTGGCAGTATCGTTGGTGCCCCTATGGATGAACAGTATGGGATAGCAGTCAGAGGGCAGGATGAGACTCAGTAATCCTTCTGTGACATCTCAGATCCAGGGTCTGGGCAAGCAGCAGACCTCCCAAGACAACAGACCAGGTTGGCAGATGGATGCCTCCATCCCCTGCAGAAGGGAGTCTCTAACCACCACCACCACCACTACCACTCATTGCTTCTGCTTAGGGTCAGTGGTCTCTATCTTTCTAACCTTAGGGATGCCTGGCCTGGCCTCCTCCACCAATGGAATGTGGTCCTCCTCTTCTGTTGCTAGGACTCCATATCTGTTCTCCAGACAAACTACTGCTAGTGGAGATGAAGATTTCTGCTTGCTGCCAGAGGTCACAAGCTTCCAGCTTCTATCTTCCTGTGAGTTCGTGTCCTCTTCCTTCTCTAGCACTGCCCTTGGCCGTCTTCCTCCAATGTCCTAGGAGTTTCCTCCAGAATTGCATCCTCATGGTGGAGGATGCTTTGGGGTCTTGCCATCCCCTCCTGTAGCTCTCTTGCCTGCTCCTGGAAGGACACCATGAGGAGGCACTGCTCACATCACAGGCACTTCCCCACCTGGCTGTCACTGGAAGGAACCTGTCAGCCTGAGTCTCCACAGTGGAAAACCAAGACCTGGGCCAAAGCTTCGATAGCTAGTGGCCCTGCCTGGACAGATAAAAGCTCATGGGTGCAAGCAGAAGAAAAGCTGGCAGTGGCTCAGGCATTGCAAAGTCCTCCAGCCATTTCTCTGGGTCTTTTCATCTACTGCCTCTCTCATGCTGCCCCTCTTCCAAGTAGACCTTCCCTAGCAAACTCACCTGTAAGCTGACCTATTTACTGCTCCTTGGTCCCAAAATGTTCCCTTTCCCCTGCTTTCTCTCAGCAAGCTTACACTGAAGGAAGGTGAAAGACAGTTTCCAGGCAAACTCCCTAGCCAACTCCCCCTTGCTTGGGACTCTAGTTAAGCAAGAGGCTTAAGTATTGGTCTAACTTCTGAGTTTTAGCTACTTACACTAAATATATGTAGATTAGTTACTTATAACTAAAAGAAAGAGCTTACCTTAAAGGCTCCCCTTCAAAGGGGGGGGGGGGGGGCAGCAAACTGACCTGGAAACTGCTTGAAAACTGCTGTATTTTCTGTCCCTATTTGAGTGTTCCCTGGTCACCTGGGAGTCTTCATTTTTATCCTGCTGGACCTGGACTAGCTCTGTCCTCTTGTTAGGGTTTTTGTCAGACATGGGGAGCAATCACCCAGGAATCACTCAGCTAGCAGCAGTTGCAGCATCTTAGAGCATCTGCCCCAAACACACAACCCACCAAACAAACACTCAGCAAGCCAAACATGCAGGCACCCCTGGCTTACTTACCTTCCCAGAGTAGGATATGGTGCCTGGTACCTGACTCCAATTCCCTTTTCTCTTATTGCTCCTAGTGAACTGCTTGCATATTTCAGGTTACATACTAATTCAAGCATTATGTGTAAAGTTACCATATTTCCTGTTTCAAAAAAAAGACACCTATGGGGTGTGTATGTGGGGAGGTATATGCTTGTGCCCTGCCTCTGCCCCTCACTCCTAAGCCACAGACCCCCCCAGCCCTGCTGGTGCCTGTCACTCCTGATCCACTGTACCCCACCCCCCAGATCATGCTGGTGCCCTTCACTCCCAACCCACAGCCCCCCTGTGCCTGCTGATACCCTTCACTCCTGATCCACAGCCCCTTGGTCCCCACCAGCCCTGATGCTCATGCAGCTCGCTTGCTCGCTCGCTCACTCACTCACTCACTCACTCACTCACTCACTCACTCACTCACTCACTCACTCACTCACTCACTCACTCACTCCCTCTCTGTCTCTCTTACCTGTCTGCAGCTGTGGGACCTATGTGCAGAGCATGTGATCCCACAGCCTCTAATCACCTTCCCTTGATACCCCCAGCCTCAAGCAGCCAAGCCAGAAGTGCCAGGAAAAAGAAGAGGCAGAGCAAAAACCTGGACATTTTCTTGCATTTCAAAAACATGCAGAAATGGAGGACAGAAAAAAAGAGGACATGTCCGGGAAAACCCAGATCTATGGTAACCCTAATCATGGGGAATAAGGAGGGAGAGCTAGAAGTCCTAGGACATTATCCTGTTTTTCCAAATTGCTTC
The DNA here is from genome assembly GCF_030867095.1 of Alligator mississippiensis. Taxonomy (NCBI): domain Eukaryota; kingdom Metazoa; phylum Chordata; order Crocodylia; family Alligatoridae; genus Alligator; species Alligator mississippiensis. The sequence goes on from NC_081825.1 coordinate 178,335,234, forward strand.
ATAGATGCACTATATATCTGTAGCTGCATAAATGGCCTGCACAGCCACTGAGCACCCTGAATCATTGTGACATAATTTCTGGATTATTTCATCCCCTGCATCTCTTGATTCATTACATTCCCTGCAAACCACAGTACCCAGCATAGCACCACTTGGAAATTCCTGTAAATTTTTAATATAACACAGGTATAGATAAGACATACATTAACAACCACAGGTCCCTTCAAGTTCTTCACAGGCCCCTTCAGGTTCTTCATCAAGCCCTGCACCTACACAATAACCATGATGGTGGTCAGCAGCAGCCATCCAGGTTTCCTGGGTCCAGCTGTGATGCCTCCATCTATTCACAGTCCTGCCTCCAAAGGCACTTCCACCACAGAGGGTTCACACATGGCTGACTGCTAGGTGAGTGCTCTCCTTCCACATCCTCCAACATGGGAGTGTAGGCCTCATACCTGGAGGGCCTCATATGTTGATGCATGGGCCAGGCTGGTCAGCAATGCATGCCAGGCCAGGTGGAAAGCTGCCTAGAGAGGCCAGGCCCTGTTCTCATAGACATCTCTCTTTAGTCTTTGTGCAGATGACCAAAGATTTCCTCCCTGGTGATGGTACCTTCACTCCCTGGTACTTTCCAAGGGCATGTAGAAAGGGGCTATATGCATGCTGCAAGTGTACCCTGCTTAGTATTTCCTGAGGCTGGTTCTACACATCTGGTCCCACGTTAGAATATGTACAGCTCAAAAGACTGAATACAACTGTCATGACATGTTGCACCTTATATGATGTAGAAAATAGTGACCATATAGGCAATTTTGGAGTTTAATCAGAATTACAAAGTTAAAATACTATCCCTTCAATGTGACTTGTGCATGATTAATGAGAAGAGTGCTATCAGAGGAAAGGAAGCTGACACTATAAGGCAATTGGGAATAACTACCAGCTTCCCAATAAAAAATTTGAAGCAAGAGAGAGGAGTGAGATTGAGTGTTTCTTTCCCATGGTCTTACTCACACAGACAGTACAAGCAAGAAGGCAAAAACAACCTCCTCTCCTACCACACAGATGGGATTCTTGGTGAAGAGGAATGCAAGATGTTTAGGCTGAGCATTCGTTAGATGCTGGAAAAATACAGGCACCAGTTATCATAGACACCACCCCTACATTTGGACTGATCAGTCACACTTGGATTAGTCAGTCATAGCCAGTACTTCAGGAAGCAAAGGGGTCCTTGAGACAAGTCATAATGGAACTAGAAAAGTAAAGCTTAATTTGATGGTGCTTAGCACCTAATTTAGCACCAGTCTGGCTGGTAAGAAGCCAGTTGGAGCATGGAGGTTAACAATTGACTATAGGAGGATAAATAAGACTTCTAAGAGATGGGCCCCTCTAGTGGCAGCTTTTCTGGGACCGTTGGAAGTAATTTCCCCTTAAATAACATCATTTTCAGTTTTTGATATCAGGAATGGGTTTTCTTATTTATCTTTGAAGCCGGCCTCCCAGTAGCATCACCTTCTGTGTTCCAAGGAGTTCAGTAGTGTTGGACTAAAAAAATAATTCTTCAAAAACTATTTCAAAATTTATAATTTTGGCTTATTATTAAGGCTGAGCATAAAAGTGTGCTAGGGAATGAAGAAGGCACAATTGTGAAGAAGTAAGGAAGGGGCATGAGAGGTAACAAAAATAATTTTATAAATGCATTAGGGGTAAAAGTAAGACCAACAAGGTCCATGCTGAATAGGGAGGGAAAACTGATAATAGGATGAATGAACACCTTGACAGGCTGGATACCTTCAAGTCAGCCGGCCCTGACGGGTTACACCCCAGGGTACTCAAGGAGCTGGCTAGCATCATAGCTCAGCCCCTGGCATGGATCTGTGAGAGCTCCTGGTGCTCTGGTGAAGTGCCCGAAGATTGCAAGAGGGCCAATGTCATGCCTATCTTCAATAAAAGGAGGAAAGTAGATCCAGGAAACTACAGGCCCATCAGCCTGACCTCTATCCTGGGGAAGGTCTTGGAAGAGATTATCAAAGAGGCCATCCTAGCTGAAGGCAATATCCTGAGGGATACCCAGCATGGGTTTGTTGTGAGTAGGTCTTGCTTGACCAATCCAATTTCATTTTATGACCAGGTGACCTATCACCTGGACAAGGGGGAAGAGATTGACGTTGTATATCTAGACTTTAAAAAAGCCTTTGATCTGGTATCCCATGATCACCTCTTGGCTAAACTGGCTAACTGTGGCCTCGACCTCACCATGATCTGCTGGCTGGGGAATTGGCTCCCTGGTAGGACCCAGAGGGTGGTGGTTGATGGAAGCCAATTGTCTTGGTGCGCAGTCACCAGTGGGGTCCCTCAAGGCTTTGTCCTAGGGCCTATACTATTTAACATCTTCATCAATGATGTGGACATTGGTATCAGAAGTGGACTGGCCAAGTTTTCCAATGACACCAAACTCTGGGGTAAAGAGTCCACACCTGAGGACAGGAGGGTAATGCAGGCAGATCTTGACAGGCTCAGGAAATGAGCAGATGAGAACCTGATGGTGTTCAACACTGAAAAATGCAAGGTTCTCCACCTTGAGAGGAAAAACCTGCAGCATGTTTATAGGCTCGGCAGTGCTATGCTGGTTAGCACTACAGATGAAAGGGACTTGGGGGTCATGATTGACCACAAGATGAACAGGATCCTTCAATGTGATGTTGTGGCTAGTAAAGCGAGCAAAATGCTGGCTTGCATCCATAGATGCTTCTCAAGCAAATCCCAGGATGTCATTCTCCCATTGTACTTGGTCTTGGTGAGTCTGCAGCTGGAGTACTGCATCCAGTTTTGGGCTCCACAATTCAAAAAGGATGTGGAGAAGCTTGAGAAGGTGCAGAGGAGAGCCATGTGCATGATCAGAGGTCAGGAAAACAGACCTTATGATAAGAGGCTGAGAGCCATCGGACTCTTCAGCCTGGAAAAGCTCAGGCTCAGGGGTGATCTGGTGGCCGCCTATAAGTTTATCAGGGCTGCTCATCAGGATCTGGGGGAACATCTGTCCATCAGAGTGCCCCAAGGGATGACAAGATCAAATGGTCACAAACTCTGCTGTGACCAATTCAGAAGGGACATAAAAGAACTTCTTTATTGTCCGAGCCCCCAAGGTTTGGAATAGACTGCCGCCGGAGGCGGTTCAAGCACCCACTTTGATCGCCTTCAAGACACATTTGGATGCTTATCTTGCTGGGATCCTATAATCCCTGCTGACTTCCTGCCCCTGGGGCAGGGGGCTGGACTCGATGATCCTCTGGGGTCCCTTCCAGCCCAAATGTCTATGAAATCTATGAATATTTGGTGCTTTTTATTGCACTCTTGAAGAAGGAGCAACTTGAGAATAGTTGGCAACAAGGATTGGGGGAGATAGTCAAGAGTAAGGAAAGATCATTTAAAGACTCTGGATGCTTTCAAAGCACTAGGCCCTAGTGAGATTCAATCTAGAGTACGCAGGGAATTGTCTGAAGCAAAAGCAAATGAGTAGTCATGGGGATTAGGCGAGGCCTGGAACAGTACAAAAGAGAAAATATAATGCCCGTGTTTGAAAAGGGAACAAGGAGCATCCAGGGCTTGACAGGATCACCCAGCCCACTTCTTTGCCCAGAAAGATACTGAGGAACTGGTGGAAAGGATTCCTTGGGAGGCAAGTCTGAGGTGGAAAAGGAGTCAAGGAGAGCTAGCTATACTTTAAGGTGGCCCTCTTAAGGGCACAGGAACAAGCTATCCTGATGCAACAGAAGAAATGGAAGTGCAATAGGAGACTAGCCTGGCTAGACAGCAATCTCTTCAATGAGCTGAAACTCAAAAAAGAAATGATATAAAAAGTAAATCTTTTTTTGTACTCCTAGGGAAGGTTATAAGAGTATCACAGGCATACAGGGATAAAATTAGGAAGAACAAGGTACAATAAGATGTAGCTTGGTAGGGACATAAAAGGCAATATAAAAGAATTCCACAAGCATGACAAAAGTAAGAACAAGACCAGAGAAAGCGTAGGTCCCTTATGGAATGCAGAAAGCAAACTAGTAATGGATGATTCAGAGAAGCTTGAAGTGTTTAATGCCTTTTTACTTCAGTTTTCATAAATAGTGGCAACTACTCGATAAGGAGTTCTGTTGTCAACAAAGACAGGGAAGGAGACAAGCACCAAGAGCAGTGGGACCCAGCCTTATGGTCCCACAGGCTGGAAGGTTTGGGGTGGTGGGGGAGTGCCCAGGCTATCTGTGGGCTGGATCTGGCCAGTGGATATGATCCAGTGTGCAGGACAAGAGTAGTATGGCCCCTATGTGAATATGATGGGGTGGGGGGAGGAGAGGGCAGTGTGGAAGTGTAGGTATGGATAGAGGCAAGGCTCAGGGTGGCATATAGGACAGGAATGTGGCCTAATCCCAACCCAGCAATGTGGCAGGGAGATTGGGGGAAATGACAACAGGAGAAGAGGGGTAGTAGTAGTAATTGCCAATGCTTCCCAGTGACCCCCCCCCCCCCCCCCTTTTCCTAACCAGGTGCAATCAAGCCAAATTTGGCTTTGGGCCAGTGGTTGAGCATCCCTGGTTTACAGTAATGGAAAAACAGGTTAGGGATTATTTAGAGAAACTAGATGCTCCTTAGTCAGCAGGGCCTGATGGGATACACCCTAAATTACTGAAGGAATTGCCTATTCTCTTTGAGAAAGCATGGAGGTCAGGTGATGTCCCACATGATCGGCAAACAGTAAAAATAGTGCCTGTCTTTAAGAAAGGGAAGAAGGAGGATCCAGGGAACTACAGACCAGTCAGTCTAGTCTGCATACCTGGAAATATCATGGAACGGGTCCTCAAAGATTCTACGATGAAGCACCTAGAGCTGAGCAAGGTGACCAGGAAAAACCAGCATAGATTCACCAAGAGCAGGTCATGCCTCACCAACCTGATTTCTTATTACAATAAGGTAACAAGCTCTTTGGATTCAGGGAGAGCAGTGGATGTGATAAAAGCCTCATGTAATGAGGGTTCAGATTGTCATGCAATCAGGCACTTTTAAGGTGCTCTGCAGCCATGCACTCCTGTAAAGGCACAGCTGTAGAGCACTTCAGGGAGCCGATTGTGACAAAACATCACTTGTATCAGTGCCTTCAGTGTCTAGTTTGATGGCTAGAAATTAGATTGTAGGTAAACTAGAACAATGGTCTAGGGGAATGGCAAGGGTTAATTGATTTCTAAAAGCCTGTTTGTCATGCAGTTTTACAGTCTCGAAGGCAAGAGGCCAATGGACATAGACATTCTGGGAAATTAAAAAAATCCAAACTTTATTTTCATAATAGAGAAAGGGCTGGCTCCAGGGACATTTTTACACATGATCCTGACACAGCACCAAAGACTTTTAATTAGCAAGCCATGCTAATTAAAAGTGCCTGCAGCTGCATCAGGTGTATAAGTGGTGCAGTGCACATCAGCAGTGAGGAAATGGCAGTGGTACACTTTGAACTAAAGCACATTGAATATGTGACACACTTACACTTAAAATACACTCGTGACACGGGTGACACTGTGTATGTTAAGGGCTGCAGGGTGAAAGCTGCAGGGATGGTAGCCCCTGCTGTGGCCACAAAGCCTGCCAGCTGTCGAGGAGATCGGTGCAAGTGTTCTGGGTTCTGGGGCCCTGCACCCCTAGCTGCTGACAGACAAAACTTGTGATATGGGTGCTTGTGCAACTGATTGTCTCTGTCTTGGGAGGGTGGGGGGTAGGGGAGAGACACTACTGCAGGCCTGGCTGCTAAACTACTGTGTTACCAGTTACCAATCAATCATGATTCACTCAGGGACTGGCTCAATACACAGGTCCTAACTAATTAGCCAGCTAATTAGCAACAATTAACACCTACAAAACCATAGACTAAGGAGAGGAAATAATCAATACAGACAATCAACTGCCCCAAGACAGACAGTCAGTTGCACAAGCACCCATGTCACAAGTTTTGTCTGTCAGCATCTAGGGGTGCAGGGCCCCAGAACCCCAAACCCCTGCACCTATCTCCTTCACAGCTAGCAGGCTTTGTGGCTGCAGCAGGGGCCACCATCCCTGTGGCCTTCACCCTGCTGTGCCTTAACACAAACAGTGTCACCCATGTCATGAGTTTTGCTTGTCAGCAGCTTGAGGTGCAGTTCTCCCCGAACCCCTCCACCAATCTTCTTGAAACTTGGTAGGCATCATATTTTCAGCAGAGGTTACCACTCCTTCAAGTTTTATCCAAATCAGACAAAAAACAACAAAGTTATAGATATTTCATTGATTCCCTATTATACTCTATGGTTGAATCACCGAATCAGCTCCGAATCTTTTCCAAAGCAATTCAGAAGCTCCGAATTGACTTGGAAAGCCTGAGGCTTCCAGCGATTCAATTTGGATTCATAGATTCGGCCTCCAAATAATCTGAATCATCTCTGAATCCAAATCATGATCCGAAGCTTTGCACAGCCCTAACAACCAGCATAGATTCACCAAAAGCAAGTGATGCCTTACCAACCTGATTTCCTGTCATGATAAGGTAACAGGCTCTTTGGATACAGGAGAGCTGTGGACGTGATAAAAGCCTCATGTAATGAGGGTTCAGATTGTCATGCAATCAGGCACTTTTAAAGGGCTCTACAGGCATGGACTTCTGTAAGGGTACAGCTGTAGAGCACTTCAGGGAGCTGATTGTGTGACAAAACATCACTTGTATCAGTGCCTTCAGTGTCTGGTTGAGAGGAGATATCAAGTGGGGTTCCCCGTGGGTCTTTCCCAGGTTGGGTATTTTTTAACATCTTCATTAATTTTTGATGATGGGATTGAGTGCACACTTAGCAAATTTATGGAAAACACCAAGTTGAGTAGAGCTGTAAATACTGCAGAGAGTAGGGCTGTAATCCAGAATTACTTGAATAGTCTGAGACAATGTTCCTACATCAACCAGATAAGATTCAACAAAGATAAGTGCAAAGTCCCATACTTAAGACAAAATAATTGTATGCATAAAAACACACTGGGGAATGACTAGCTAGTCTGCCATACAGTAGAGAAGGCCTGGGGGGTTACAGTAGATGATAAGATGAATATGTAGTGTGTTCTTGTTGCAAACGGTGTGCTCTTGCTAAGAGCATATTGGGTTGTATTATCAGGAGCATCACTTGCAAATCAGGGCAAGCAATTCTTGAGCTCTGTTCAGTACTTGTGAGGCTTCCCTTGGAGCACTTTGTCCAGTTTTGGACCCTGCACTTCAGGAAGAATATGGTCAGTTTGGGAACAGTCCAGCACAGAGCAATAAAAATTATTAGGGGCCTGAAAAGCAAAACCTATGAGGAAAGCCTGAAAGAACTAGGGTTATTTAGTATGCAGAAGAGAAGACTAAGAAGGAATTTGATAACAGTCTTTCAATACCTGAACAGAGATTACACAGAGGATGGAGTAGGACTTTTTTGTTTGGCAATAGGGGAGAAGACTAGGGAAAATGGCCTCATGTTGCAGCAGGAGAAATTTAGTTTCATGATTACGAGAAAATTTCTGACTATGAGGGTGGTCAAGCATTGGGACTGGCTATCTAGAGAAGTTGTGGAATTTCCATCCTCGGAAATTTTCAAGAGCAGGTTAGACATACACTTGGTTGGGATGTGGGCACCAATGATATCACCAGGGGAGACCCTGAGCATATTGAAAGTGACTATAGGCCTCTGGGTGTAAGGGTGAGGGGATCTGAGGCTCAGGATGTGTTCCCATTGATCCTTTTGGTCAAGGGAAATGGCCCGGGCAGGAGCAGATGCATCCTGCAATCAACACATGCCTGCCCAGGTGGTGTTGCCAGTAGGGCTTTGGCTTCTTCGACCATGGGATGTTCTTCCAAGGAGAAGGATTACTGGGAAGATTTGGGATCCACCTGATGAAGAGAGGGAAGGGCGTCTTCGCAGACATGCTCACTAGCCTAGTGGGGAGGGCTTTAAACTAGGTTTGCTGGGGGATGGAGACCAAAGTCCTGAGGTAAGTGGGAAAGCAGAAGACCTGGAGGAAGAGCAAGCAGGAGGCAGCAACAAGGAAGGTGCTCTCATACTTCCTGAGAAATCAGGGCAATCAACTAGTTACCTCAGCTGCCTGTACACAAATACACAGAGCCTGTGAAAAAAACCAGGAAGAATTGGAAGTCTTTGCACAATCATGGAACTATGACATGGTTGGAATAACAGAGACTTGGTGGGATAGGTCACATGACTGGAGCACTGTCATGGATGGGTAAAAGCTGTTCAGGTAGGGGAGAAAAGGAAAAGGAGTTGCAGTTTATGTAAAAATCATATGATTGCTCAGAGCTCCAGTATGAAGCTGGAGATAGGCCTGTTGAAAGTCTCTGGATTAGGGTTAGAGGGAAAAGTAACAAGGGTGATGTCATGGTGGGGGTCTGCTATAGACCTCCACATCAGGAGGAAGTGTTGGATGAGGCTTTCTTTAAACAGGGAGTGGAAGTTTCTTGATCACAGGCCCTGGTTCTCATGGGGAGACTTCAGTCACCCTGACATCTGCTGGGAGGGAAATACAGCAGTGCACAGGCAATCCAGGAAGTTTTTGGAGAGTACTGGGGACAACTTCCTGGTGCAAGTGCTGGAGTGGCCAACCAGAGACCATGCTCCTCTTGACCTGCTGCTCACAAACAGGGAAGAATTGGTGGGGAATTTAGTAAATGGATGGCAACTTGGGCAGCAGTGACCACAAGAGGACTGAATTCAGGATCCTGAGGAAAGAAAGTATGGAGAGCAGAAGAGTAAGAAGCCTGGACTTCAGAAAAACAGACTTCAACTCACTCAGGGAACTCCTGGGCTGGCTCCCCTGGGAAACCAGACTGGGGGGGAGAGGAGTCCAGGAAAACTGGCTGTATTTCAAATAAGCCTTACTGAGAGTGCAGGAACAAATCATCCCTATGCGCAGAAAGACTAGCAAGTATGTAAGAAGACCAGCTTGGCTTAGTAGGGAACTGTTCAGCAGGCTAAATGACAAAAAAGAAGCTTATAGGAAGTGGAACCTTGGACAAGTAACTAGGGAAGCATATAAGAGCAGTTCTTGGGCATGGAGGGATGAAGTCAGGAAGGCCAAAGCGGAGTTAGAGTTGCAGCTAGTAAGGGATGTAAAGGGTAACAAGAAGAGTTTCTACAAGTATGTCGGTAGCAAGAGGAGTTTCAGGGAAAGTGTGGGTCCCTTACTGAATGAGGGAGGCAACCTTGTGACAGAGGATGCAGAAAAGGGAGTTTATTCAATTGCATTAATTGCATGTGTAGATGCTGCCTGTGAGGAGAAGAGCTTCTGCTAGCTCAGGCCAGCCAGATGCAGAAGCTGCAGGCTTGGTCAGATACTCTCAAGGGCTAGGAGCACCAATAAGTGAGGAAAGGGCTCTGGCATCTTCATGGTGGCCCCAACAAGGGCTTTGAGTCTTTTCATTTGAAGTGGTTGCTTGCATTTATGTTTTAGTTTATACCAGAGGGCCAGGTGGTGACTGTAGGGGTGGTAAGGAGGCCAAACAAAGGTTCCTGAGGGGCATGCCAGCTTTTGAGCCTTGTCAGGGGCAGGGGTGCAAGACACAGGCAGGCTGAGGCCGAGACTGGGAGGATGGAATTAAGTGTCCATTTGTTAAATTTGCAGTTGACACCAACCTGGGTACGTCAGCAAACACTTTACAGGATAACATTAGGATTTGAAATACCTCTATTAGTTGAGATAATGGTTTGAATTAACCACAGGAAGGAATCCTTCTATTCTACAGAGCATTGGTAGAGGCCCTACTTGAAGTGCTGGCCCAGTTTTAGGTACCAGGGGTAGGAAAGTTTGAGACAGATAGGACAGGAAGGAAGCAACAAAACTGTTTAGCGGTATAAAAAACATGACACATAAGGAAACAGGGGAAGAGCTGTGAATATTCAGTCTAGGAAAGAATAAGACAGGATTTCGTATCAAAATTCTAACAGAGAAAGGGTGTTGTAAATGAGATAGCGACCAGCAGGGATAGAAGTTGAAATGGGCTTATTGTTCCATATGAAGAATTTCTAAATTTCTAACTGTAGCAGTGGTTGATCCTTGGAACAGATTCCCTATTGTGGTTGTGGACTCTTCATCATTAGAAGCTTTTAAGTGTAGGTTAGGCAAAATATGTCTGGGATGTTTCAAACAAGAATGTTCCTACCATGAGCAGGAGGCTGGATTAAGTAATCTTTTGAAGTCCCTATTTACTTCTGATAGTCTGATTCCATATACTAAGCTGTGGGGGTGCAGCAGAGTAGCCTCAGGAGGCAGGGGAATTTCTCTGCTTGCTATTGCACAAGCCAATAGATTCTGCTCCCCTTAGAGACTGTGGATAGAGACTGAGTGAAAGTATATATCTGATCTATTCTGTTTTCCCAGGGTATCACTGTGACACTGGCCAGTAGGGCTGTGTGAAGCTTTGGTCCCTGATTTGATTCGACGGAGATTTGGCCTGGTTTGGTGACTGAATCTCCAAATCCAAATCAAATCAGAGGACCCTTTAATCTCTCCTAATCAAATTGGAACCCTCTAAATTGATTCAGAGAGATTCGGAAAGATTCGGAGATTTGGACATAGAGACAGCTTTAAATTTTGTTTCTACATATCTCTAGGTAGCAGGCAGCTTGTGAATGCTGTGATGCTAGGGCAGATGGAGTGTCCCACAGAAGTGCAGGGGGTTCCCCATTGCACTCGGCAGCAGACCCGGAAGTGGACCAGAAGCATTTCTGGTTCGCTTCCAGGTCCACCGGAGAGTGTGCGGGTCCCCTCCCCCACGCCCCCCAGCTCAGTGACTAGTGTCTCCTGGGTCTGGGAGGGCATTCAGGGTCCCCCTGTGGCCGATCACTGAGCCAGGGGGTGCAGGGGGGGGGGGCGGGAGAGGGCCCGCACACTCCCCAGCAGACCTGGATGTGGACTGGCAGTACTGGACTGGCGGTCCACTTCCAGGTTTGCTACTGAGCACCTGGGGGCCCCCGCACCGTGCTCCTGTGGGACACACCATCTGCCCCACCATTGCAGCATTCATGAGCTGTGCCTAGCACTTTGAGGTATGTAGAAAAAACATTTAAAGCTGTGTCTATGTCCGAATCACTGATTCTCTGAATCAGCATCGAATCTTCAGATTCGGATTCGGCCAAATTGAATTGGGGCAGTGATCCAAATCAACGAATCGAATCACTGTCCCTGATTTGGTCTGAATCCAAATCAAATAGGGCACGTTTCACACACCAGTATCACACACCAGCAGACCTTTGTACCAGCTGTACAAAGGTTCAGTAGCCAATTCGGTGGCCGAATCTCTGAATCTGAATTGAATCGGGAATCCCATTAAAAGGTTCAAATCGAATTGGAAGCTTCTGAATCAATTCAGAGAGATTTGGAGATTCAGAAGGCTTGCAGCAAATAGAAACTGACAAGAGGGAGGGGAGTGGGGTGATTTTCCATATATGGAAAATGCTGGGGCGGGGGAGGGAAGACTGCTCTGATAGTGACATCTGTAGCTGGCCAGTGACTGCGATCTTTCCTCCCACACACAAGTGATACAAGTTTTGCTTTCAACAGTTTGAGGTGCACTTTTACAGAAATCCCTGCACCTATCTCCTTGAAACCTGGCAGTCTTTATTCCCTTAGAAGGGGCTACCATCCCTTCTGTTTTCATCCAAATCTACAAAAAAAATTGACAAAGTTATAAGTATTTTAGTGATTCCACATTATCGTCTATGGCCAGATCTTTGAATCAGCACCTAATCTCCAAATCCAAACTGGCTGAATTGAATCGGGACAGTGATTTGAGTCACTGAATCGAATCACTGTCCCTCCGAATTGGCTGAATCCAAAGCAAATACTTGCTGCTTCACACAGGCCTACTGGCCAGTTGATATGGCTGATGCTTTCAGCTACCCAGGGGGGTAACAGTCACACTGTCAAGTTTGTTGTAAGGCAGTGAAAAGTACTAATCCAAAGGGCTCCTCTCCCACAGCAGACACCCTAGAACCACCAAGCAAAGTTCTTTGTGCTCCAGTTGAGAATCCTGGAAGCCAGGAAGTGAACTAAAACCCAGAAAAATTGCCCCTGCTCCTCCCCTCTTGGAATCCCAACCTTCTTCCATTCCACAGGACACTCACGTTTTTGTGGGGCTCAAAGCTAGGTTGATCTGGCGCCAGCTTCCCGATCAGTAGTGACCTCATGTACTTTCTCACCAGTGCCTTGTCAGGGTGGAAAGCCACAAATGCATCCTGCAGAGGTATGAGGGATACAGGTGAGAAAATGGGCCACAGATAAGTACAAGGCACCTACTGCTTTCACGACTTACTTTGGGAGGAAATCACGGTTGCTTTGTGTTGGCACATTTTTTTTCTAATTGAAAGATAACGAATGTTATTTCTAATACACAGTTGATAAGTTCTGTCTTTATCGGGATTCCTCCTCCTGACTTTAGGAAGTATGTGAATAAACTACAAGTCACAATCTCAGGCATGTCCATTTCCACTTTTGTGCACTTCTCAGATTATGTAGATAGCATTAGAATAATATCACATTTGTTCTTTCTGAAGGGCATTCCACTGAAAAAAAGGCGAGAAAAGGAAAAGAGGGAGGAAGAACATAAAGAAATGCCATGGTAGAAGCTGCAACACAGCATGCAATCTATGCAGTAGTCATGCAACAAGGGCTGGGTGACCAGAGAATAAGCCCTGGGTACTGACTATGGGAGGATGCCAGAATGGAGGCAGTGGGGTGCTAGAGGAGTGGCAGGTGCTAGTGTGTTTGGTCCAGGCTCACCCAGGCACTGTTAGTTGTGGCCATACAAACCAGAGGTAGGAGTTCTCTCTTCTATTCACTGGCCACATCTACACAAGATGCTGACTGCACAGTGGTCACTATGCAGTCATTTAGTACTTGTATAAGTTATTGTGTAGTTACTGTGTAGCAGCATTACTGAACAGCTTTTAGGTGATGCTGGCTGTGCAGTAACTCATTACTACTGTGCAGTAGCATCGCATCATGCTTCGTGCCACGTGATACTACTGTGCAATAGTAATTAGCTACTGTGCAGTCAGTGTCTCATATAGACATGGCCCCAATCTCCCTGCTGTGTGTCCAGCAGCTATGGCATTAACCTTCTTACAGCTGCCATGGAATTAAGGGTTTTACACTCACATTTCACAAACAAGTCAGCAGCAGCTGTGAGAGATTTAACTGATAGCTTTGCAGCAACAGCATCTCCCACAGTGAAGGGGGAGTGAGGTTGACAAGGGGACTCTGTCTCTGCTCCCCAAGGGGGAAGCTTCCAGCCCCTGTGGCAGGTAAGACTCTTCTCAACCCCAATCCCTGTTCTCCTGAGCTTGGCACAACCCTCTTCCCTATGTCCCTGCTCTTCTCAGAGCACAAAAATAGCTAGATATGCCTTTGCTGTGCTCTCTCAAATCATTAAGCAAAGAGAAGAGAAAGTGGGAGAAGGAGGCAGAGAGGAAAACACCTTTAATTCATTGGTATCTGGATGTATCTCCACCCACCCAGATTAAAACAGAAATCAAGACTAATCCAAGAAATATTCTCAGAGAACTGCTGTTTAGTGGTTTAAATTTGCATACGCTGACAGACAGTAGAAAGAGTCCAGGCACCCAACAAACTGCAATATGAGGGAAGGGGAGACCTACCTGCCAAAGAGGTGGAACCTGATTTGCTTTCCTGAAGGAGAAAGACAAGCTTGAGACCAGAATGAACAGCTTAATGTTCTTTAGTGATAAAATAGCATTTCAGCCCCAGTATGTGAATATAAAATAAAATAATGGTCTTGTTACACTTTGCACATTGAACTGCTCAAATGTTGATCAATGTGGGTGTATCTACATGTGCAATTAATATGATACAAGAAGCTCTGGAGCAGTTTGAGCCCGAGTAAACTACTTCCAGGTGTGGTGTCTACACATGCATCTGGGACAGCAGCAATCTGAGCTGGGGTAGAACAGTTTACACCAGGGTTACTCCTGCCCTATTCTGCCCTGTGCTCCAGGTGGTAAAATTGGGCAGTGGAGGGACTGGCTAGGACATGAGGGTGCTGAAAGTACAGAGCCATGTGGCTAGGTGGTAGGCAGGCATTTTGCCCCCTGCTGGCTGGGCTGACTAGGTGCAATTTATGTCCGCAGTCTTCATTTATGTGCGCATTTAATCACAGTTAGTTACACTGCCATAAGATAGTGGTGTTCCTGAAAGTACTATTTTATTGTGCTGTTAATTAGTTTACTGTATTCCTAATACTGTCGCATGTGGAGATGGTGATGCTTTACTCTGCAGCTAATTAGTCTACTTAGTAGTAAAGCACACATGTCGATGTGGCTCATTAGTGCTACCTCAAGCTTGGAGCAGCCACATCTTAAGGCTAAAGACCTTTTCTGACTGTTCCCCACCTGCACCACTTGGACTTGCCGTTAGAGGACTGGAGAGTAGGGGACTGAATAGGAGTTACAGCTGTGAGTTGCCACTACAGGCTTGGTGAGCCAGGACAGGCTTCTATCCTTGTTCTAGGTGTGGGGTGTGAGAGATGGGTTGGAGGGAGACAGACAGAAGCATTAAGTTGGGAGGTGAGAATTAATGGAATGGGGGCAGGTAATGAAATGGGAAGTGGAAATGAAAGAGTGGTGAAATGAAGGAGGTCAGCCACTGAAGGATAAAATAAAAAGTAGTAAAAAAAGATGAAAAAGAATTTAGAAAGAAATAAAGAGGAAGTAAATTAAAGAAGGTGTCAAGTTTTAATATATTAGAATTTGGGATTGGGGTGTGAGAAGTGCTGGTTGTGCTTCCTGGGGAGGCTGGAGGGTAGAAGCCTAAATGATAGTGCAGTAACAGGCCATACTGTGCAGTCCCTGCTGTACATGTTTCTTTTTCACCACTATATCACTGTAGTGATGCGCTATAACAGGGGAGCATGTCACTACAGTGACATAGCTGCAGATTCACAGTTTGTGCTGCTAATGGCGCGTCTATACATGCATTTGATCCAGGCTGAGTTTATTTGGGTGTAAACTTCTGTGGATTAAGCACTCCTGAGCAGGCATTTAAATCAGGGCTGTGCGAAATGGCACTGTTCCATTTCGACCAGCATTTTGACAGAACAGTGTTTCATTTTTAATTTTGTTTTGAGTCAAAACAGGTGGTCCATTCCGCTCCATTGAAACATTTTACCCTTCCGACCCTGTTCCAACGTTTCGCCCATAGGATATAATGGAGAAGGTAATGAAACAGCCTATAACTGTCATTTCTGCCTGATTTTAATGAAACATGCAGGCATGGTAGTCCCTTTTGACGGCATGAAGCCTACCATGTTTGAAGGAGATAGGTGCAGGGGGTTCAGAGAAACTGCACCCCAAAATCTTGAAAGTAAAACTCACGTCACGTGTATGTGTTAAGCCACAGCTAGGGCAAAACTGCAGGCATGCTAGCCAGTTCTGAGGCCACAAAGCCTCAGGTCATTGACCTCGTGGGATGTCCCCCTTGATGGCTGCTGGATGGCAGCTATCAGCCCCAGGGGTCACGTCCGTGAGTATGTGCAGTCTCAGGAGTCCATTGATGAATTTTGATGAATTCACTGCCATGTTGAATAGGGCTCTGAGAGAGGTTGATCGGGGGTGGCGGGGTATTCAGTCTCCAGTGCTCATTAGTTCAAACCAGGGCTTCTGTACCCTTAACAGTGAAGTTGGAAGGCTGTGTTGATTCTTTCCTCTCGTTAGTCTATAAACCATAGGTGTTAATCCTTGCTCATTAACTTATTATAGCTAGCTACTGTGTTACGCAATCAATCATGATTCACTCAGGGACTAAGGTTTATTATCTGACTTTTGCATCCATCTAATAAATTAGAATTTTATGATGATCCTGCGAGTTGGTCCTTTGTAGCCAACATAGTGGCCACAGCAGGGGCTAGCAGGCCTGCAGTTTTCACTCCCCTCTGCCCCAAGATGGACATAGTCAGCTGCACAAGCACCCATGTCACGAGTTTTGCCTGTCAGCAGCTAGGGGTGCAGGGCAGCAGAACCCCCTTGCACCTATCCTCTTGACAGCTGGCAGGCTTTATGGCTGCAGCAGGGGCGAGCAGGCCTGCAGTTTTCACCTTGCTGTGCCTTAATACAACCATGTCATGAGTTTTGCTTGTCCACAGCTTGAGGTACAGTTTCCCCCAAACCCTTGCACCTATCTCCTTGAAACGTGGCAGGCTTTGTGGCCTCAGCAGGGGCTAGCATGTCTGAAATTTTGACCCAGCTGTGGTTTAATGCATACACATGACATGAGTTTTGCTTTCAAGACTTTGGGGTGCAGTTTCCCCGAACCCCCTGTACCTATCTCCTTGAAACTTGGCAGGCTTCATGCCCCTCAGAAGGGGCTACCATTCCTGCAAGTTTCATCCAAATTAGGCCAGAAATGACAAAGTTATAGGCTGTTTCAACCTTCACCATTATAGCCTATGGGCAAAATGTCGAAAAAGGGTCAAAACAGCAAAATGTTTCGACTTGCCTCATTTTGTTTCGAGGCTGTTTTGACCATATCTGTTTTGTTTTGATTTTTCTGTTTTGACCTCATAATGATTCGAAACAGCGTCGAAACAAAACTGGCAGCGAAATTTTGCACAACCCTAATTTAAATATGCAGGGTACTAGGGAGCAGATTTGCTGCTTTTAGCGCCAAACTTCCTGCAGCCCTGCAATGGGCCCCTACTGCCACCGGGGGGAGCTCTGGGCTCCAGCCGCAGCAGCCAGCAGCCAGCAGCCCTGCCACCTCTGGGCCCACTGGGCCAGCCAGGAAAGCTGGCAGCACATCGTTCAGCACACCTGGGATGATGAGCAGTGGCTGGAGGCCTTCTGCATGATCCAGGCCACCTTCTGAGACCCCATGGAGCAGCTCCAGCCCTAGGCTGCCTGCTCCCCTGCCTCCAAGTGCTGCTTCCTGGATGGCTGGGGCACAAGGTGCCTCGGTATGGGGGCTGCCTGATGGCTAGCCCCTTCTGAGGCACCCTGTGCCCCAAGCAGCCCCCCTGCAGTACATGGAGCAGTAGGACAAAGTGTCATGCTGCCAAGCGCATAAACAGGGGTGTGCACTACACCACAAAGTAGTGACACAAATTCATGCCACTACTATTTGTGAGGCTGCAAAGTCACGGCTCTACTCGTGGACCTGGCCCCACTGTCTTGACCTTGGTACTTGCAGTATTTTTGTTTATGTCATAAAGATGCAGAGTCAGAATTAAGCATGGTTTTTAAATTTGTTGTTTTGAGTGAATTTGAACCTTCGGGTTTTGTCCCTGGGTCCTTGTTTCTTTTCTTATATTTTGTTAGGAGAATAGGAATTCCAAATTATTGCTTTATATTAGGGGCTGTGGGGAGGGAAACAAAACTTGTTTCCCCTAAAATCAAACCTGAAAATATGAGTTGACTTAAATGTCAGGTCAACTTATAATCAGAACAATACAGTATTTTTCTTAACTTTTTATATATGGTGAATTAAATTATCTTTTCCCTCAGTCTCTATTAATATAGCCAGAAATGATTTTTTCTACATTTCACTGTCTTGAAGAGAAAAGCCTTCTCTTTTTGCTTCTGCCCTCACAGTGACTGGTAACCTGATGCCATTCTTATGCCTCACAGTGATATCCTGCCTTGTGCTTGATAAAAACCCCTTCCAGACTTCCTTGACCCACTGCTTAACCATGACTTGTGCCCCAACTCCGAAGCATTCCAGGCTCAGGAATACCTTTCCTTGTCCATCTCTATTGGCTCATAGCTGGTGTCCTCCGCCATGACCCTCTAGCTCTCACCATGGCACCCTGCCCTTGCATAGTGGCTGGGGACACAGGTGCCCCCTGGTTGCTGGCAGTAAAACTGACTGATATCATAGACCTTCCTGCCGATTGCTAGTTTTTGTTCTTGATGTGGGTGCCCATTGCCCATGCAGAGACTAATTTCTTCCCAGGTGATTAGTTGTGGGGAGGTCACATCAGCCTGCATCTCTTCCATCTTCACTCATAGGGTCTCAGCCTTTGGTATTGCACATCTCAACTTTCTCCTTGTTGCCTTTGTATACCTGATCTTATATCAAGATAGTGTTAACACTCTGCACCATCCATATGAGATCCTACCTGGGTGTGTCTACATGAGATGCTGACTGCGCAGTAGCCTGATACTACTGTGCACTTGTGTCGCATGGCAAAAACTGTGACATGATACTACAGTGCAGTAGCATCACAGCAAAGGTATTCTCCAGCAGTACTCCACAGTAACTTGGGTTACCATGCATTTATTTAGTACTTGTTTATACAAGTACTAAATGAATGTGCAGTAACCATTGTGCAGTAGCATCTCATGTAGATGCAGCCTCTGTGTGATAAGCCTTTTGGCTAATGTATTTCTCTTGCCTTTATCCGTTGTAGCACTCTGGTAGTCTGCTGTCTGCCATGGCTTTCCATGGCATAGTAGCAGAGGAATAAAGACAGAAGGTAAAATATGCATTACACTCCTTCCAACTATATATTTGCCTTTCATTTTCTGAGTCTGTAGTTACTTCAGAGCAGTGCACCATTCTTAATTCCCTAACAGTGTGAGGTTCCACAGGGATAACAGAATTGCACTGAGTCAAGTACTAGGGATCAAAATCTATATTTACTAGAGTTTGAACATGGAGTGACATATGACTTCCTCCATTCACATACTCTGGCTTGAAACATTAGTATATTCAGTCATATCACTGTCATGTGATTCATAAGGCTGCAAACCTGCTCTTAAGTCTAGAGCAGTGATGCTCAGCCTTCTGGCCTGAGGGGAAGATGAGTGGCGCATGGCCCACCTGCAGGCTGGATCAGGTCTCCAGGGGCTGGCGCTGCCCCCTCCTGATACACTCCCACTAAGATTGGGTCCCTGGGGCCCAGCACAACCCTCTCCCACCCTTCACATACTGGGATTGGGTTATGGGGGCCTGGCACCATTTCCTCCCAACCCTGCACACTGGTACTGGGCTTTGAGGGCCCAGCACTTCCCCTGCCCAGTCCCTCCTGCTGGGATTGAGCATTGGATTCAGCGGTTAGTGCTAGAGGTTTCCCATCAGTACAGGGTTTTAGCAGTAGGGGGAGTGGTGGCATGGCTCCCCCTGTGCCAAGTTTCTGGACCCACGAGGAGCCCTGCAAGTCAGATGATAATCCCACAGGCTGGATCTGGTCCATGGACTTGTGATTGAGCACCCCTGATCTAGAACTTACCCTGATGCAGTCTTTCTTGGTTTCAACTGACTTAATGTGATTACCATGAAAGTCAATGTCCAAACTCAGGAACAACAGTCAATAAATAAAGGTCATCAACTCATACCTCACAAACACCCAGGCATCTAGTCCTCTGACCTGTCTTTACCATTAATCTGTCCTCTGTTCTGTGACTTAATATTGCCTGTCTTCATTTCACTCTAGTCATTGACCATGGTGCCCATGATTTTAGTCTCTTATCTCATCTTCAGTGGGAGTGCATTTGTTGCCATAGTTCATGCTCCTCAAACCCATGTATTACTCCCCATAAATCTGTTTCCATTTTTCTCTTGTCTCCATCACCCTATCTCTATGGCATCTTGTCTGCCAGTTCTCCCTAGCACTAGCAGAGATCCAGGGGAACATAGGAAGGTCACAGGGAACACTTTGCACTCCAACTATATTTACCGCCCATTTTCTGAGTCTATAAATATCTTAGAGCAGTGTACCCATCTTAATTCCCTACCATTGTGATATTCTAGAACAGTGATTCTCAACCAAGAGATTTTACACAGGAGTCCCAAGTATTAAAAAAAATTCTGACACTGAGATCTTTGCAACAGAAAAAAAATTCTCTATTGTTTTTCAATAATCAAAAAAATGAGTGATCAATTAACATGTGGCACTTTCCATCTGGTACCCTCAGCCTAATGAGGGGTGTCTTGCATCTAAAATGGTTGAGACCAACTGTTATAGAGCAATGGCTCCCAAACACCTGGTTCCACAAACTAGAAAAGTGGTATAAGGTCTGCCCACAGTCTGGATCCCACAAAGGGTCATTCTGTAGGTTCAAACCTGTTCCACCCTCATCTGGCCAGCCTCCACGCTGATCCAGGTACAAGGAACCCACAACCAGATGAGACTTGTTTTTTATTTAGTGTGTAACAGGATAACATGTAGGGAGAGACATCTTCTCCTTCAACTGAGAGGCTCAATTGAGAGGCTTAGGGAGTGGTGCGAAACACACGGGTGAAAGCCTGTCATGCCTCCGCACCCTGAAGCCCCCCAGTGACCCCCAACTGCTGCGGAGCCCCCGCTGAACCCCAGCAGCAGCCGGAGGTAAGTGGGGCCATGGTAGGAGGGGACTAGCTCAGCTCAGCTGCAGGGAGGCGGCTGATTAGGAACTGGGGAGGGTCTTGCCCAGACCCAGCCCCTACTTCATCCAGCCCCACAGGGAGCCACGCGACTGAAGCCTCGTGAACAGGCCGTGCAAATAGGTGCGCTTGCCTGCCCGGTGCGTGAGTTAGCATGGAGTTTGCACATGGAGGAGGGCAAGTGGGAGGGCCCAAGGCCCTGCCTGTGCACCACCACCCTAGGGTAGGCAGTCCCAGCCGTGGCTGGCCTCCCAGCAGCATGCCATGGATGGGCATGCGCCGGAGCCCAAGGGTCCCCTTGGGGTCTGCAGCCTCCCTGCCAGCGCCTCAGAGGCCTCTACCCATGGTTCCAGGCTCCACACACACAGAGCCCCTGGCTCTCGGCTGCAGGGTCTGCCTGTCACTTTTTCAGGCTCTGGGGTCCAGGAGCATGGTCACCTCCGCTTGTGAGGTCTGCTCCCTGTTGGGGTCTCTAGCGCGCCAGCTGGAGGAGCTCCAGGCCTCAGTCCAGAGACTGCGTGCCATCAGCGACTATGAGTGGGAGATCAACTCCTACTGCCAGCCCCTTCTCCACCGGGAGGCAGAGGGTCGACCACGGTCACCTTCCAGGACAAGAGAGGACATTCCCATCCTGTCCAGCCAAGGGGATGGACCAAGGTGGTCAAGGGCCCCAAGGCCTGCTGCACCAAGGTCCCCCCCTGTCCCAGCTGCCAGCAGAGGGTTTGGGATTGAGAGTGTGGTCGGGGGTAGAAAGGTAAGAAAGGTTTATTGACTTAACAAAAACACAACTACACATAGTATACTAAAACAGATAATTACAGATGATAATAATTCACATTGGCAACTTATTGGCAGTCCCCTCTAATGCCTGAAGTATGACAAGTTTCTCTTTCCACAAAGCTCAGTGAAGTCAGGCATCCCTGATCAGCGCTGTCTGAGAGGTACCGGGAAAGGACCGTGGTATTCAGTCCTTGGGCTACTTGAGATCCACAGGCCCACTGATCCAAGTCAAAAGCTAATCTGTAGTTCCTTTCACAGAGCTGTATCTTCCTTCTAAATGATTTCTGGATGTGCCAGCCAATTTATAACTTCTGAGCTATGCGGATTACTTACAGCCATTCAGATTCTTTTTACTTCAACTGTCCTTAGACTGACGAATAGCAGTACAAGCCTTGCATTCTTCTGATAAGGTTAGTTTTAACTATGCCACAGGGCCTACCGTCACTACTTCTATAAGGCTTTGCTAAATTTACTAGGCCTCATACTACATACAAGGCCTCACTACATCTTAGTCTTTAATTAGGCTTTTAGCAACAACATATAGCTTAATATCTAAACAAATGACAGAAAAACACTTGGTCTAATCTTCATAGAGCCTTCAGCAAGCACCTTTATCACACAGACATAATTTTCAGTTGTCACACCCACCCCACTGGAGCTTTGCAACAGGTATGAACCTCTTGCAGCCACAGCAGAGCCTGCTAAGTTGCCAGCTCCTGCAGGCAACACAGGCTCAACTGCAGCTACCACCCTCACTCTCTCTAAGACAAAACGCGAAGTGTTTGTCGTGGGAGACTCCATCCTGAGAGGGACTGAGGGGACAATCTGCCGCCCCAACCCCTTGGCCTGGGAAATCTGCTGCTTCCTAGGAGCCCATATCCAAGACATTGCGGAGAAGATACCTAAATTCCTCCAGCTCACTGACCACCACCCTATGCTTCTTATCCATGTGGGCAGCAATGACATGACTCGGAACCCCTCCCAGCCAGGTCATGAAGTGCTACAGGGATTTAGGAGTGGGGCTTAAGCGGTTGGGGGTACAGGTGGTGTTTTCCTTGATTCTTCCAGTTTCGGGCTACGGACTGAGGAGGGAGAGGAGGATCCAGGCAGTGAACCAAAGACGCAGCACTGGTGTCATTGGGAAGGCTTTGGCTTCCATGACCACAGCCTGCTCTTTGGTGAGAGAGGCAGCGAGCTGCTGGGAAGGGACGGCCTGCACCTCTCTCCTCTGGGAAGGAATGTCTTCTCAGACCTGCTCCACCAGGCTTCAGACTAAGCCCGCTGGGGGATGGGGGGACTACCGCCACTGCTGGCCTGCTGAGCACCCCTTCCAAAGCCAGCAGGCCAAGGCACTTAAGGGAGCCAACCCCTTCCCCAGCCCTGGAACAACTGGTAGGCAAGGCATGGGCCCCACAGGGACACTTGCATGCCTGTACACGAATGCCAGGAGCTTGGGGAATTAACAGGAGAAAACTGTCCTCCTGCTCAACACAAACAATTACAATGTCATAGGGATAATGGAGACCTGGTGGGACTCCACCCATGACAGGACCATGGGCATAGATGGCTATACCCTGTACAGGAGGGATCAAGTGGACAAAAGGGGCAGGGGTGTAGCTCTCTCTGTCAAGGAAAGCTCCACATCCTTACAAGCCAACATCAGTGCGCTCAGGGTGGACAACTGGAGACCCTCTGGGTTAAAATCTGTGGGGAACACAGCACAGGGGATACAATGGTGGGAGTCTACTACAGACCTCCCTCCCAGAATCAAGAGATTGACCAGGAGTTCACCAGGGAATTGGCTGAAGTTGCATGCTCTTGCTCCATGGTTGTCATGGGAGACTTCAACTACCTGGACATCTCATGGGAAGAGCACTCAGCCAAATCCTAGTGGTTGCAAAGCTTCCTCACATGCGTGGATGAGCTCTATCTGACTCAAGAAGTCTATGGGCCAGTGAGAGGTAAAGTGCTGCTTGATCTGGTACTGGGAACCAGGGATGACCTAATCAGTGACCTAACGATCAAAGGGAAGCTGGGTCAAAGTGACCACAAGCTGATCACCTTCACCATCCGCTGAAAAGCTGGCAAGTCAGCAGTACAGAGGTCCTGGACTACAGGAGGGTTGACTTTGACAAGCTCAGGAGACTTGACGGTGAGGCCCTAAGGGACCATGACCCCAAGGGGAGGGGAGTCCAGGAAGAGTGGTTGCTCCTCAAGGGAGTGATCCTAGATGCACAAGCTAATTCTATTCCATCTCGGAGGAAAGGCAGCAAGAGGGCACAGCAGCCCCCCTGGCTCTCCAGGGACCTAGCAGACCTCCTGAGGCTAAAAAGAAAGGCCTACAAAGGATGGAGGATGGGATTCACCTCCAAGGAAGAATATTCTGCACTGGTCCGGTCCTGCAGGGAGCGAACCAGGAAAGCCAAGGCTGCAACTGAACTCCAACTAGCTTCGAGCATCAAGGACAATAAAAAGTCCTTTTTCAGATATGTGGGGAGCTGGAGGAAAAGCAAGGGCAATATTGGACCCCTGCTGAACCAGATGGGACAACTGACAACTGACGCCCAGGAAAAAGCCAACCTATTAAATGGGTACTTTGCGTCGGTCTTTCATCAGTCCCATGGGACGCCCATATCCACTATGGGACAGGGAGGTCTGGGTGAGGGAGATTCCCCTGCCCTCCATCAATGCTGACCTCATGAAGTAACACCTTGAGAGGCTGGATACCTTCAAGTCAGCTGGCCCTGACAATCTACACCCCAGGGTACTCAAGGAGCTGCCTAGCATAATAGCTCAGCCCCTGGCATGGATCTTTGAGAGCTCCTGGTGCTCTGGTGAAGTGCCTGATGATTGGAAGAAGGCCAATGTGGTGCCTATCTTCAAGAAAGGAAGGAAAGTGGATCTGGCAAACTACAGGCCCATCAGCCTGACCTCTATCCCAGGGAAGTTCTTAGAAAAGATTATCAAAGAGGCCATTCTTAACGTACTGGCCGATGGCAACATCCTGAGGGATAGCCAGCATGGGTTTGTTGTGGGTAGGTCTTACTTGACCAATCTCATTTCCTTTTATGACCAGGTGACCTATCACCTGGACAAGGGGGATGAGATTGATGTCACATATCTTGACTTTAAAAAAGCCTTCTATCTGTTATCCCATGATCACTTCCTGGCAAAACTGGCCAATTGTGGCCTTGGCTGCACTATGATCCGCTGGCTGCAGAACTGGCTTCATGGTCAGAACCAGAGGGTAGTGGTTGATGGAAGTCAACCGTCATGGTGCTCTGTGACCAGTGGGGTCTCTCAAGGCTCTGTCCTTGGACCTATTTTGTTCAATGTCTTCATTAATGGTGTGGACATTGGAGTCAGAAGTGGATTGGCCAAGTTTGCGGATGATACCAAACTTTGGAGTAAAGCATCCACACCTGAGGACAGGGGGGCAATCCAGGCTGACCTTGACAGGTTCAGGAAATGGGCGGATGAAAACCTAATGGTGTTTAACACTGAAAAATACAAGATTCTGCATCTGAGGAGGAAAAACATGCAGCATGTTTATAGGCTCCGCAGTGCTACACTGGCTAGCACTACAGACGAGAGGGACTTGGGGGTCAGGATTGACCACAAGATGAACATGAGCCTGCAATGTGATGCTGCAGCTACTAAAGCGAACAAAACCCTGTCTTGCATCCATAGATGCTTCTCAAGAAAATCCCAGGATGTCATTTTTCCGTTGTATTCTGCCTTGCTGAGGCTGCAGCTGGAGTACTGCGTGCAGTTTTGGGCTCCACAATTAAAAAAGGACGTGGAGAAGCTTGAGAGAGTGCAGAGAAGAGCCACGTGCATGATTAGAGGTCAGGAAAACACCTTACGACAAGAGGCTGAGAGCTATGCAACTCTTCAGCTTGGAAAAACACAGGCTTAGGGGCGATCTGATGGCCACCTATAAGTTTTTAAGGGGCGTTCACCAGGATCTGGGGGAATGTTTGTTCACCAGAGCACCCCAAGGGATGACAAGGTCTAACAGTAATAAACTCCTGCAAGACCGTTTCAGGCTGGACATAAGGAAAAACTTCTTTACTATCCAAGCCCCCAAGGTCTGGAATAGATTGCCACCGGTGGTGGTTCAAGTACCTACTTTGAATGCCTTCAAGAGAAACCTGGATGTTTTTCTTGCTGGGATCCTATGACCCCAGATGACTTCCTGCCCCTGTGGCAGGGGGCTGAACTCAATGATCTTTCGAGGTCCCTTCCAACATTAATGTCTATGAAATCTATGAACTGCTCAGACACGGAGTGGCAGGTTCCAAGCGATGTCCTTGGTGCAAGAGCTTAAGTGAAATGCTGGGGCCAATGGCAGTATTCCATAGCACTGCATTAGAGGGAAAGAAATTAGTGAGGGAAACCAGTAGGGGCTGCTGAGAAAGTCAAGAGGCGATGGGGACTAGGGTAGGGAACACACATGACAGGGGAGTGGGGTAGTACAACTCAGAAATGCTGAATGCAAACAGAAACTTCTTTCTTAGGGTCCAATTAAGTCATTAAATATTTTGATGCTAAGGTTGCAACAGGCTCTAGGTATGAGTGAAATAGAAAAAGAGAAACAGAAGGTAGAGTCCCTGGGCTATTCCTTCCTGTTGCCCTGGTAGAATGGTTGTTGTATAAATATTCCTTTTGTACTTAAGCGAACTTATCCCTCCTCCACCCTTATGCTATCTATGTAAGCATAAAGTACAGCAACAGGTTGTACTGGGTCTTGAAGGAGAAGCCTTAAATTCTACCCTACCCTAGTATAGGACAGAGCTACACAGAATGTAAATGTGTGACCATGTCACAAAAACAATTAGAAACAAAGTAGGAAATGTGTTTCTGTATGAATTCCAGCATACAAAGCAACTCAAATATATCCTCATGATGTGTGGCAGGCTTCTATGAATCTCATTCACGTCTGTGCCACTTCATCTACATTATAATTGTTTCTCATGTCAGCTAAACTGAATCAGGGGTAAGCAGGCATACTGACACCATGATCCCACTCTTATATATTGTGTTGACATAGCCAATGTCCTTGCTAAGAACCGAAGTGCATTCTAAGGTTTTGTTCCTGGAGTAGCCATGCTAATTGTAGGCTTCCCTAAAGAGTCTTGTGGAAATGGACAGGGATAAAAATACATTACTTTTCCACCTGTCCAATATCAGACAAGATCAAGATTTCAGATGGCAAGACACTTTCAGATATGTTGACTAGAGGCAATGACATTTCCAGATGATGTACCATTTCCAGATTCAGAAGACACTATACTGCCAGCAGCAACAATTTTTCTGAGTCCATTAGCTGTTGTTCTTGACCTGCCAAATCCTCCAGCTGCTGAAGAAACTCAAGAAGAGACAAAACAGTCTACTGCTCTCTCCAATGAGAGATGACTCTAGTGCTTGAACATCACAAGTACTTAAGAGGACTATGTTATCTGGGGCATGGAGTGTTATATACTGAATGTTATGTGAGTACATGGACTCCTGCCAAGAAGTGTGGCTATTTTGTGTTGGGCTCATCTTCTGTGGCTGCTAGCTGTTATTCTTGCATAACATTCATTTAAACCAGTATTGTCCAACTTCTAAAGCCCTTCATACACATGCAAGTGATTTATCTAAATGTGATTTAACTGCATCCAATTTAGCTACATGTCCATGTAGATAAGGGTGATACACGTTCATTTTGTCATGTGCATTATGTCCTGTGTAGCACCACTGAATGGTGCTACATGTACACCATGATTTTTTTTACAGAGTAGATTAATGTAGTTTGAATTCTAATCCTTTGGGTGGTGCTGTTCTAGACAGAAAATATATCTATTTAATTTTAATTTAGCTTTAATTACTTAGCTTTAATTTAAACACTCTGAAAGCTTAAATATTTAACCTTAAATAAATAAATAAATGAATATTAAAAGCTTAGATATTTAAGATTTAGATAGCTTTAATTGCTAGCTTTCATTTAGCTATAAAAAAATAAAATGTATTTGCTTGCTATTCTGAGCCTGGCTTTTTCTTTGGGGGTGGGAGGGTGGCCATCTCATCATTGTTTGTGGTCAAGGACTACTTGACTTCACAATGGTAGCAGTTACCAAGTTGACTGCTCACTAAGTGCTTCTTCCCTGTCTCACACAGTCCCAGGGAAGCCCTGCTGTTATTCCTGTTTAGCTTTCAACCACATGGTGGAATACCTTGGGCAGTGACTTCTCTTGCTTCCAACTATGCCCCTCCACTAGCAGGCTTCACCCACCACTGTATCAATTTAACTTGAAAGAAGAAAGCCAGTGTTAGCCAGCTGCACAACTGTATAAATTAAAGATGCACTCAATATGTGCTTACATAGCTCCATGCATTGCCTCACAGTGCTGGCGATTAGCATCCTCAAACCCAATTGCAGATCAGCCTGCCACTGTGCTAGGCATTAGACATTCAGAGAACAGACCATTTAGGGTTACCATATGTCTGGGTTTTCCTGGACATGTTCTCTTTTTAGATCCTCCGATCTCAGGCCAGGCAGTTTTTTTTTTTTTTTAAATACCTGGACATTTACATCAAATGGCCAGGATTTTGGTCAGCTCAGCTTTAAAGTTTTTCTCAGCACTTCCTGGCTTGCCCTAGCAAGGAGCTGCTTGGGGCTGGGAATTGGGGGATTGGAGGCAGGGCACACACACATAGTCGGCATGTAGCCAGGCAGGAGGTGAGAGCAGCCCAGTAGACGGATATAGGTATGTCTGTGAGGGGTGAGGGTTATGTGTGCATGTGTGTGTAGGGGAGGTGGGTCTGGAGCTGCAGCAGGGCAGGGGAGGAGCATGCTCTGGATGCATGCCCCTCCAGCAGGAAAAAGGGGAAGGAGGAAGGGAGCAGGGGGGTACTTCAGAGGCAGCAGGGAGCTGCGTGGCTGGCCCAGTGGCACCAGGGCCAGTGCTCACAGGTGCAGGGCTGCGGGGAGCAGGGGGCTGCAATTTGAGAGTGAGAGGCACTGGCAGGGATGGTGTAGGGGGCCCTGTGGATTGGGAGTGAGAGGCACCAGCATGGCCCAGGAAGGCAGGGTATTGCAGTTTGGGAGTGAGGGTCATGGCCTACAGAAGGGCAGAGGATAGGACTGAGTTGGGCCTCCCAAGACAGTGAGCCTTGTCTCCTGTGTTCACAGATGGCCATTTGCCTGAAGACCCCTAGATATCATCTTCTCCAACCTATTACATGACAATCACAAAACACCCAACACCCCAAACATCCTCCAACAAACATAACACAGACAGCAGGGTGACACATTGGAATAAAAAATTATTAGAAAAACAGATGCTTAGAGGATCCCAGGGAAAGGACCAGGCCTCAGTGTTCCAGCACATCTACATTTATGACTAACACACACAAATAAACTCCAGAGCTTACTGCTCCAGAGTCTTTTCATGCTCAGCAGCCCACATGTAGATTCTGCCTTGGCTGGCTGGGGCACAGATTTTCTTAGTGTGGGGCTAGCTGTTAGGCAGCCCCTGTGCTGAGGCACCCTGTGCCCCAGCCAGCTGGGGCAGCATCCAGATGTGTGCTGCTGCACATGAAAAAACTCTGCAGCAGGGTAGTACAGGCAGTCCTCAACTTACAACGTTTCAAGTTACAATGTTTCACACTTACAATGTTTATAAATTGACACCATTTCAACTTTATGACATCAGTTTCGACTTACAACGCTTGATCCAATGCAATGCCACGCTAGCGAACAAGTTCGCTGAGTCACTCATCTCCCTGGAGAACATCTGTCCAAACTTCCTTGGACATTTTCTTTAAGAAAGCAGACAAGACTCCAGGAAAACCTGTAGCCAAGACTCCTGATAAGACTCCAGCCTAGAACCCTTCAAAAAGTTCAACAAAGAGCCTTTCAAAAAGTGCAGCAAAGTAACCTCAAAGAAGTCCTTCCAAATCAATATGATTGCTATTTACAATATAAATACGTTAACGTAGCTACATTACTCATCTATAATTGATCCAGAGCAAAATTCTGGGGTATTTTTGATGAAAATAAGGTATCAGGCCTCTGTTTAGGAACCAATTAGGGCTG
Source organism: Alligator mississippiensis (assembly GCF_030867095.1). Lineage (NCBI taxonomy): Eukaryota > Metazoa > Chordata > Crocodylia > Alligatoridae > Alligator > Alligator mississippiensis. The sequence continues at coordinate 178,364,515 of NC_081825.1, forward strand.
TGCGAGGCTTCGGACAGAGCTTCAGATCCGAAGGAGGATCGGACACTTTGGGGTCTGAAGCAGCACATCTGTGTTGAAGCGCTGCCTCGTTTGGCTTCCCGGAGCGGTTCGGAGCCGCCTTGGAGCCACCTCTGAGATCCAGCCACAGGGTATAATGGGGAAACAATAAGATACCTATAACATTGTTGTTTTTTATCCAATGTGGATGACATTTTCAGGGATGGTAGACTCCACAGAGAGGATGAAGTCTGCCAAGTTTCAAGAAGATCAGTGCAGAGATTTGGGGGAACAGCACCCCAAATTCTTGAAAGCAAAACTCATGTCACTTCTAGGTGTTACAACATAGCAGGGTGATGCAGGGGTGGTAGACTATGCTGAGACCAAAAAGCCTGCCAAGTTTCAAGGAGATCAGTATAGGGGTTTTGGGGCAACTGTACCCCAAATTCTTGAAAGCAAAACTCCTGTCACATCTATGTGTTACAAAACAGGGGGATCAAAACTGCAGGGCTGGTAGCTCTTGCTGAAGCCACAAAGCCTGCCAAGTTTCAAGAAGATCGGTGCAGGGGTTTGGGGGGAACTGCACCTCAAGCTGCGGACAAGCAAAACTGGTGCCATGGGTGCTTGTCTGTCTTGGGATGGGGCGGGGAGGGGAGACACTACTGCAGGCCTGGCTGCTAAGCTGCTGTGTTACCAGTTACCAATCAATCATGATTCACTCAGGGACCAGGGACTCAGGGACCAGCTCAATACACAGGACCTAGCTACTACATAACGACTTAACGAGCATCAATTAGCACCTACAAAACCAGGCTAAGGAGAGGAAGAATCAATGCAGACAATCAACTGCCCCAAGAAAGACACAGTCTTGGCAAGTTTTGTCTGTCATCAGCTAGGGGTGCAGGGCCCCACAACCCCCCTGCACCGATCTCCTCCACAGCTGGCAGGTATCATGGCCTCAGCAGGGGCCACTATCCCTGCAGCTGTCACCCCGCTGCGCCTTAACACACGCAGTGTCACCCATGGCACAAGTTTTGCTTGTCCACAGCTTGAGGGGCAGTTCCCCCCAAAGCCGTGCACCAATCTCCTAGAAACTTGGCAGGCTTTGTGGCCTCAGTAAGAGCTACCAGCCCTCCAGTTTTGCGCCCCCCCCCCCCCCCCCCCCCTTGGTGTAACACACAGCCATGACATGAGTTTGGCTTTCAAGAATTTGGGGTGCAGTTCCTCCCAAGCCCCTGCACTGATCTTTTTGAAACTTGGCAGGTTTCATGCTCTCAGCAGAGGCTACCATCTCTGCAAGTTTCATCCAAATTGGGCAAAAAACAACAAAGTTATAGATATTTCATTGATTTCCCATTATACCCTATGGCCGGATCTCCGCGATGACTCCTAAGCTTTGGCCGGATCGAGGCGGAAACCCAGTCTGGAGCTCCAGATCAGATTGCAGCCATCCAAAGCAGCTGGATCCCAAGCTGGATCAGATTGCTGCCGACTCGCACAGGCTTAGAACCATTGTTTTTTAATGAGAAAATTGGTTGCGAGTTACAATGTTTCAATTTAAGATGCAGTTTACAGGAACCGATTGTGTCGTAAGTCCAAGGACTGCCTGTATTTATATTTTACAAGACTACCCTGCTGCAGAGTTTTGTGCGCCCTAACAGGGGCACATGTGTAGACATGAAGATTTTACTGCACAGTTAATTAGACAACTGTGCAGTAAATGTCTTGTGCAGACATACCCAGTCTATTGCTGTACTGTTTACGATGGTGCCTGCTTCACATGTCTGACCTCTATTGCAATCCTGGGTCTCAGTACTGAGCCCTTCCTCCCCATGCCCTGGTGCCCTGTACTGTGACTTGGTGGCTCTCACCGTGGCATCCTGCCCTGTATAGTGTCTGATGACCTTGGAACCCCCTGGATGATGATGGTAGAACTTGCCGATGTCGTACACCTTCCTGTCAATCACCAGCCACCGCTCCTGTTGTGGGTGCCCCTGGCCAGAGAAGAACTTGATCTCCTCCCAGGTGAACAGTCGTGAGGCGGATTTCACTCCAGCCTGCAGCTCTTCCATTGCTACTTCAATGGATCACAGTCTTCAGTATCACTCACTCCAATTTTCTTCTTGTTGATTTTGTACACCTGATATTATAAATAGGTGGTGCTACCATTACACATCATGCATGTGAATCATGATTACACCTGTGTCATGCCTATGTCAAAAGCCCATTGGCCACTATGATCCTCTTCGCTCTACGCCTCCTGGCACTCTGTCTCCCTGCTAACTGCTAATTGATGATTATTCCCTCCAGATAAACAGAGGAATAGAGACAAGGGTGCACATTGTACTCCCTGCATACCATTCTTAATTTCCCAATGTCATGATGTTCCACAATGAAATTAAAACTAGATAGCAACATGTACTAAAGATCAAAATTCTTTTTCTTACTGAAGATTTAGTTTGGCATAAAACACGAGTGAACTTCACTACATACTCTGGTTCTAAATACTGACACACTTAGATAATGAGCCTGCTTTACTGTTCTAAGGCCTAGAACATACTCGGAGGTGATTTTTCTGTTTTCCATTAACTTAAGGTGTCTGTTATGAAAACCCAAAGCTATATCCAGACACAATAATCAATGGGTGAGGATCAGAAAGTCACATCCCACAACCTGGAGAAAGAGAGTCCAGAGAAGAGCCACGCACATGATCAGAGGTCAGGAAAACAGACCTTATGACGAGAGGCTGAGAGCCCTGGGACTCTTCAGCCTGGAAAAGCGCAGGCTCAGGGGCAATCTAATGGCCACCTGTAAGTTTATAAAGGGTGTTCACCAGGATCTGGGGGTACGTTTGTTCATCAGACTGTCCCAAGGGATAACAAGGTCGAATGGGTATAAACTCCTGGAAGACCACTTCAGGCTAGACATAAGGAAGAACTTCTTTACTGTCCGAGCCCCCAAGGTCTGGAACAGCCTGCCATCAGAGGTGGTTCAAGCACCTACTTTGAACTCCTTCAAGAGAAATTTGGATGTTTATCTTGCTGGGATCCTATGACCCCAGCTGAATTCCTGTCCCTTGGGCAGGGGGCTGGACTCGATGATCTTCCGAGGTCCCTTCCAGCCGTAATGTCTCTGAAATCTATGAAATCTATGAAAACCTCCATCTATCCAATCCTTCATTCAGCCTTGCCATTGACCTTTTGTCTGCCTCATGACTAGAACTTGGGTATCTTGATATAGATCTGTTCATCATCTCTGGTCCCCGCAGGTCTAGTTTAAGTTGTCAGTGCATTTGGTAGCAGTATTTATATGCCTAAGTCCTCTGTGTTACCATCACTAGGGTGTGACCATCTTCCTCTTGTCTATAACTGTCCTGAGCACTGGGTAGTAGTGGAAATAAACATGCCACTCAAAAGGAGTATTATGAGAATTTATGGGTTTCTGGCTTGAATTTCAAATCCACAATAAGGAAAGGAACTTGGCATGTGTCAGTCTGTCCATTCTCAGAGTTTTTTAAGACCTGTCTAGATAAAGCTTTGGCTGGTGTGATTTAGTTGGGGGTGGTCCTGCTTTGAGCAGGAGGTTGGACTAGATGACCTCCTGAGGTCCCTTGCAACACTAATTTTCTATGATTCTATGTTTCTATTATAGGAAGGAACAATCAAATGCAGAAATACAAAATGGTGAATGAATGGCAGGCTGCAGAAAAGGATCAGCAGGTTATTCTTACTGTGAGATCAATATAAGGCCAAAGTATAATGCTGTTGAAAGAAAGGTGATAGCACAATGGGCTGCCTCAACAGGAGTGTTGTGTGAAAGGACAGGAAGTGATTCTTCCACTCAGTGGAGCATTGCTAGAGGCCTTACTTGAAGTATTGGGCCCAATTTTAGGCACAGGATCAGGAAAGTTTTGGGCAATAGAAAAGAGCCTGGAAGGAAGCAATAGTATTTGGTTAAAGGTGTAAAAATCAGGACACATGAGAAAAAGGGGAAGAGCTAGGAATATTTAGTCTAGGGAAGAATGAGGCAGGATTTGATATCAAATTCTAACGCAAAAAGGGTGTTGTAAACAGGACAGGGAGCATAAGGGATAGATTAGGTGATGGGCTTGTAGTTCATTAAGGAAAATGTCTAAATTTCTAACTACAAAGGTGGTTGAGCCTTAGAACAGATTCCCTAGAGAGGTTGTGGAATCTATATCATTAGAGGCTCTTAAGTGCAGCTTAGAAAAAAAAAGGATCTTGGATGGGTTGAACAAGAATGTTCCTGCCATGAGCGGGAGGTTGGACGAGGTGATCTCTTACAGTCCCTACTTGCTCATGGTTGTATGATTCCACATACTGAGCTGTGGTGGTGCAGCAGAGCAGTCTCAGGAGAATGGGGACTTTCTGTTTGCCGTTACACAAGCCAATGGATTCTGCTTGCCTTAGGAACTGTAGACAGACACTGAGAGAGAGGACGCGTCTGACCCTTTCTGCCTTTCCAGGGGATCACTCTGACACTGGCCAGTTGATAAGGCCAATACATTCAGATCACTCAGGAGGGTAACAGTTGCAATGGGATAAGCCTGTGACCAATGGGGCCATTCAAATCAAGTTTTTTGCAAGGCAGAAAAAACCACTAATCCTTGCACAGCAGACATTCTGCCATTAAGTAAATTGCTTTGTGCTCCATCTGAGAATCCTGGAAGCCACTAAATGAACTAAAACGCAGATGGACTGTACATAGCCCCTGCTCCTCCTGTCTCAGAATCCCAGGCTACTTCCATCCTACAGGACACTCACGTTTTTGTGGGACTCAGCACTGGGTTGATCTGGTGCGAGCTCCCCAATCAGCAATGACCTCATGTACTTTCTCACCAATGCCTTGTCAGTGTGGAAAGCTGCAAAGGCATCCTGCAGAAATGTGAGGAATGTGGGTGAGAAAAATGACCAGACAGGAATGCAAGGCACCTACTGCTTTCACCACTTATTGTGAGAGGAAATCAAGGTTGCTTTGTATCAGTACATGTTTTTGTTTCAATTTAAAAGCAAATGAGTGTTATTTCTAAGACAAGAGTTAATACATTCTGTATTATTAGGACTCCATCTTCTGACTTTGGAAAGTAAGGGAATAAACTACGTTAATTTCAGTGATTTAAGCTTTAGCACATCCATTTTTATCTTCCTGCACTTCTCAAATTCTGTAGATACCATTGGGTTAATATCACATCTGTTCTCTCTGAAGGGCATTCCTTCAAAAAATAAAAGAGAAAAGGACAAGGGGAAGGAAGAACAGAGGGAAATGCCATGGTAGAAGATGTAACAGGGCATGCAACCTCTATGCAGCAGTAGTGTAACTAGGGTGGATGACCGCAGAATAAGCCCTGGGCACTGACTATGGGAGGATGCCAGAATAGAGGCAGGGGTGGGGAGGTTGGATTGGTGACAGGCAACTGTGCTTGGTACAGGCTCACTTAGGGGTTGTTAGTTCTGGCCATTCAAACCAGAAGCAGGAGTCCTCTCTTCTACTCCCTGTCTCCCTGCTCTGTGACCAACAGCTATGGCATTAAGCCTCTCACAGCTGTCACAAAATAAAGGGTTTTATACTCACGTTTCACATTCAAGTCAGCACCAGGTGTGAGAGATTTAACCTGGTAGCTATTGCAGCATCTCCTGCAGGGTAGTGGGAATAAGGCTGACAAGTGGACTTTGTTTCTGCCCCCCAAAGAGGAATTATTCAGCCACTGGGTAATCCCATGCCCTGGCAGGTAAAACTGCCTACTCCCCCACCCCTCACAGCTCCTGTTCTCCTGAGCTCAGCATAACCCTCTTTCCTAGTCCCTGATCTGCCCAGGACACAGAATTAGGTATCTATACCTTTGCTGTGCAGACTGCTGTGTCTCAAATTGGGGATTAAAGAGGAGAGAATGTGGGAGAAGAAGAAAAAAAGAGAGAAGTCACTTTTAATTCAGTGGTCTCTGGCTTCAGGGGCACTTCTGGCCACATCTTCTCCCATCCAGACTGTTCACTAGCACTAGTTAATCTTAACAAAAATTTACATTCCTTAGAATTAGCACCTGCTAACTCTAAACTGTAATCTCAACCATAGTTGCAAACTGCCATGGAGGTGATTAAGCAGTTATTGAGGGGTGCTTTGAGTATCTGACATGACTTACAACTCACATTTTGTCTAAATGGAATTTAGGCACCCAAATCCTTTCTTTGAGTCTGGCCTGTGGTGTGTAATCATTTTTGAAACTTTAACTTAAGCTTGAAAATCACACAGGAGCTTTTGAAAAAGTTTCCATTTCTTTCTTAGAATTCTTAAGCTGCCTCTTCCCCTGCCCAGTCATAGATTCATAGTTTGTAGAGTCGGAAGGGACCACAATGGACCATTGTGTCCGACCCCCTGCCCCTGGCAGGAAGGAGGACCGAGGTCAGATGACCCCAGCCAGGTGACTATCTAGCCTCCTCTTGAAGACCTCCAAGCTAGGTGATAGCACCACCTCTCTTGGAAGCCCATTCCAGATCCTGGCCACCCTTACTGTGAAAAATTTCTTCCTAATATCTAACCTAAATCCCCTCTCAACTAGTTTACAACTGTTATTCCTAGTCACTCCCTGGGGCGCCTTAGTAAACAGCGCTTCCCCTATTGCCCATTGACCTCCCCTAATAAATTTATAGGCGGCCAAAAGATCTCCTTCAGCCGTCTCTTGTGAAGGCTGAAGAGATTCAGCTCTGTCAACCTCCCCCCGTAGGGTCTATCACGAAGACCACTAATCATCTTCCATGGCTCTCAGGAACATCAGAAACAAGGTCCATATTCTATTTGAACTACTGTGCATCTGGGTGGACTTGGGCCCCTAAGTGTGATTTGCTTGCACTCTGTTCAAGTCCCTGTAAGTCTATTTTTTTTTTTTAGTAAAACACCATCATCTGACCCTTAAGACTGAGTCACAGCCAAGCAGCGAGGAGGAGGAGGAGAAGGAGGAGAAGGAGGAGGAATTGACCACATCTTCCTTAATTGTTTTCTAGGGTCTTGTAAAGAACAAAATGTAAAGAACATAAGAATTGTCACTTAGTGGTCAGACAATAGGGTCACCTAGCCCAGCAGTCTGTCTCCACCTGGGAGCACCACCACCAGAAGCCTGTTGCACCCCTGTTGAGCCCAAGGACCCCAGGACTCCCCAGTGGGACCCTGACCCAGACCCTCAGTGCAGCCAGAGGTAGGTGGGGCCCGCAGCAGGGAGGGAGGGGCCCCCAACCCAGACAGCTGCGAGTCAGAGCTGAGGAGGGACACATTCCCCCCCGCCACCCCTTACTTTGCCCAGCCCCCGGGGAGCCATGTGACAGGAGCCTTGTGAACAGGACATGCAAACAGGTGTGCTTGTCTGCCCGGTGCACAAGTTAGTATGGGAGTTCATGCAGGAGGGTAAGCGGGAGGGCCTGAGGCCTTGCCAGTGTGCCCTAGGGTAGGTAGTAACAGACTACCACTGTTAAAATGTGGATGGGCACACACTGCACTCTGAGGGTCCCCTCGGAGTCTGTGGCCTCCCCCTCTGGCACTTCAGAGGCCTCCGCCCAGATGGAAGCCATGGTTCCAGGCTCCATGCAGACAGAGCCTCTGGCTCTCAGCTGCAGGGGCTGCCTGGCACGTTTCCAGGCTCATGGGACCAGACACATGGACACCTCCCCTTGCAGGGTTTGCTCCACTTTGGAGTCTCTGGGGTTCCAGATAAAGGAGCTCCAGGCCACAGTCCAGAGACTGCATTCCATCAGGGATGGTGAGCAGGAGATAGACTCCTACTGCCAGGCCCTTCACCCCCTGGAGGCAGAGAGAACTTGGGCAAGGGAGAACTTGGGGATCTCTCATGCTGTCCAGCCAGGGGGTTGGAACAAGGTGGTCAGGGGCCCCAAGGCCTGCCACACCAAGGTCCCCTCCCCTCTGGGGCTTTGCAATAGGTACGAACCTCTTGCAGCCCCAGTAGAGCCTGGTGGAGATACCAGCTCTGGCAGGCAAGGGAGGATAACCTACCCCTCTCTCCCTAAGATGAAACGCAGAGTGCTCGTCATAGGAGACTCCCTCCTGAGGGGGACTGAGGGGGCAATCTGCTGCCCTGACCCCCTAGCCCTGGAGGTCTGCTACTTCCCAGGGGCCCACATCTAGGACATAGCCGAGAGGATCCGAAAGATTCTCCGGTCCTCCAACCATTACCCTATGCTCCTTATCCTTGTGGGGACAAATGACATGGTTCGGAGCAATCCTAGACATGTCATGAGAGACTACAGGGCTCTGGGAGCATGGCTTAGGGGGTTGGGGGTGCAGGTGGTCTTTTCCTCACTCCTCCTGGTTGTGGGTCATGGCCTGAGGAGGGAGAGACGGGTAGAGGTAGTCAGCCAGAGACTGCAGCGCTGGTGTCATCATGAAGGCTTTGGCTTCCATGATCACAGCCCACTCTTTGGTGGGGGAGGCAGTGGGCTGCTGGGAAGAGATGGCCTCCACCTCACTCCACAGGGGAGGAGGCTCTTCTCAGATAGACTGGCTGACCTGCTCGATTGGGCTTTAAACTGAGCCCACTGAGGGATGAGGGAAGTGTGGCGGTTGAGTGGCAGGCCGGGCTGTGGCCAGTAGCCCGAAACAGCAGGCGGGTACTTTTGACCGATGGAGCGGAATTAGGCACGGTTGCGTACTGGTTGCAGCAAGGTTGTTTACTTATGCTACTGATGTGCGCAGCGCAGGAAGAACTGGCTTAATTGCAGTTACAAACGAGTTACAAACATAGCGAGAGAAACATAGCAAGAGCCCTTGAAGCGAGAGGAGACGTTCCATAAACGAATTACCGAGTGGACAAGGAAGGGGATACGTCAGGCAGGTCGGTGACGGGGAGTCACAGGTGGGTGATCAGTCCACCAGGTTTACTCCAAGAAATGTGCGGAGTTCTCCAAAGTGGGCGGAATCTGCTTTAACTTTTATATGGCTAGCGAGCCAATTGCTAGTCACCAAGCATGAATAATTTGGAACCGGCCAATGGTGGTGTGCATGTTTGCATAAAGTTGGCGGGAACTTTTTCTAAGCTGTAATTTTCCGCTGTGATGTAACATTTAGTTACTGGGCTCTGACATAGCGGAATTTTCCACTGAGGCACATGTATCAAACCAATGGAATTTTTGACTGTACCGGGACTTTTACTGTGTCAATTACAAGGGCTTGGGGATTTTCCACTGTGGCGGGAAATTCCACTGTGCCATAGGCATTCAATTAATGGGTTCTGACATGCCCCCTTGCTGATGTCACAGTTGGAATTAGAGCATATGCAAGTCGGTTAATTCGTCATTGTCTCGCTCGGGGGGCTCATATGGCAAGCGGGTGTATACATAAGCAGATAGCGAAACAAGTTTGTTCTTAACAAATTGGATTAAACAACAACCAACGCAAACGCAAATGCAAATACTAACAAGGGGGAGTAACAAGGTAATAAGGGGCATTAAGAGGTATACAAGCCATGAGGACGTGTCCCAACCAAACCAATTGAAGAGGCCAGATAGCCACCCTTCTCCGATACCTGAGATTTTGTTTGTATCGGTGGCGATTTTTCGAATTGCCTCAATTTGGTTATTTAAGGGGATTGAGACATCTGGAATACCAATACAACAGAAATCGCGGGATAGGTTGAGATACTGGCATAGGCCTCCCTGTTGGAGAAGCATTGCATCTAGGGCAAGGCGGTTTTGCATCGTCATACGAGACGTCACTTGTAGCTGCTGATCGAGTAAATTGAAGCTTTCGGCGGTATGGTTGGCAAGTAATTCTTCTTGTTCTGCGAGTTGTGCGATAGCTACTCGGGCTTTGCCTATACCTAATATTCCCCAGGAAAAGGAGCCTTCTAGTCCCCATTTAAAGAATTGGTTAACTCTTTCCTCTGAAGGGAGGGAACTCCAAATTGGATCCCGCTTGTGATGGCGGAGCAATGTCGGACTAGGAGGCTTAGAGGTTTTAGCATACAAAGGGGGACAAAGAGACACGGTGGCCAAAAGGCATTGTACTCCCGAAAGCGTGGCTGGGAGGGTCGTATATAAACGGCCGTCCGAACAAGCCCATAACATTCCTAAGGGAGCGGGGGTATATAATTGTGTGCAATCACCTGAAAATTGAAAGGCTTGTGCAGCTCGCGGGGGTGGACCAGACTGTCGTACTCCAAAATTAACACCGTGGCAGGCACTACTTATTATAGCTGCATGCAAAATAGGGTAATAGAACGAATACCAGGATTGCTTGTTGGATACGTTAACAGCCAGGGATGTGTTCCAGGTGGTTAGAGGTGTGGGTTCGATAAGGGGGGAAAGGGTAAAGTTCCTGGTGAGTTTGTAGGGGTTGGATGGCTTACAATTGGTACAAGGTGGGAGTGTGAGGTGCCATGAGGGTTTTACGGTCCGTGGGTCCCAGGTTAGAGAGCTATCTGGTCTAGACCAATTTATGCCCTGGGGGTTGATTCCCCATGGGATAGCTGAGCATGGGTAAGGGCTTTGACCTCCCGTGCAGTTCCCTTCGGTTGTATTAAGGTGAGAAAAGGTGAAATTCTCCGGCCAACCGTATTTGAGGATGTATGAACCTCCTTGTTGCAAGGGTGTAGTTATATTGATAGAGGTGCACGGCTCTCTGGATCTAGTTTCGAACCAGGCGGTGATGTTGAAGGCGGTAAAGTAGGGGGTAAAGACAGGATCATTAACAGTAGACAGGCGGTGAGCCCATCCCTTCCCGAGTGATCACCTATGGCATAGGCCCAAACCGATAACAAGGTTAAAACAATATTGGGGGTTGTGGAATTTTGTACATAGAGTGGGGTAACTAATGAAATTAGGTTAGTTACGAAAAGTCCAACTGTAAGGGCTTCGGTAGGTGTCATGGTGACGTCACACATCGATGTTCGCGGTGGCGCTCTCTCCCTGTCGGCTTGGGCTCACGAGCGTCGAGTGTCGTATGTCTCAGAGTTTGGTGGGCCTGTGGGGGAAAGAAAAATTTAAAAGCAGTAAATTTGTCTACAACATTGTGGTTGTATGGAGGTGTGAACGGCGGGACAGCCAGTTGTGGTGAGCCAGGATTTGTCGCTGTTCCTCACCTTCATCTAAACGCACGGAGTAAGTGTTCGGGTACGGTTCCGCACCTATGACCTTCCCTTTGTATACTCGCGGGTGTGATTGGTGTGGGTGTGGAATGGTGACCCATACGAGTTCGTCCGGTGCAAACTTCGGTTGCCACTGTTCTGGGCGTCCGGGGCTAGACTTGTCCCATAGGGTCTTGTCGGCATTGAGCGAGATGAGGACGTTGTGGTTTAGTTTCGTCCAATTCTTGTAGGTCCCATTTCCCTTTAAGCGCAATCGCTCTTTATAAAGTCCAATGTGTCTCTCTACCACCCCATTGGATTGGGGATAGTATGGGAGGTGGAGGTGCCAGGTGACGTTATGGAGGCGGACAAATTTGTTAAGCGCTATAGAATTGAACGGTGGGCCTCCGTCTGATTGAATTATGTCGGGTGGTTGCCAACTGGCGAACGCTGCAGTTAGTGCCGATATGACAGCTGCGGCGTGGCTTTTTCGTAGCGGCATGACTTGGAGTTGCCGAGTGCCAAGGTCAATAATGACGAGTCCTTTATTTGGGGGTTTGTGCCAGGCAGGGGTCCTAGCAGGTCCACTTGCCAGACCTTTCCTGGTGTGAACTGAAGTGGGTCTAGTGCTCCGATTTGGTATTTCGTTTGGTGGCATTTTTCTTTGGCGCAGGGTTCGCAAGCTTGGGCCACCCGCTCCCAATCAGATCTCGACCTGTAGGGGGCGTGATTGTCCGTGGCTGACCGCCAACGAGTATGACAAGCTCATGGTCCAGGGTGCCCCCAATGGTCATGGAGCCAAGCCAGAAATGGGTCTATTTTATCCTTTGGTTTTACTTACTCAGCAGCTAAGACAACATCTGTACGGAGAGGGTCCTCTAGGAGTTTGTCGATAATTTCATGTACTGGGTCGGTTTTGGACTTGTGTGACTTGGTGTGTTTGATTAGTGGGAGTCAATTGCGATCACGGGAGTGGGAAGTGTTCCGTCGTGGTACTGGAGGCAATGTTGGATTACCTCCTTGAACCCTAGCAGCTCATTCTTTTGGGCCGAACTGTTCCCTGGGTAAAGTTTTGTGTCGTGGCAAGATTTGCAATAAAATCCGTAGCCTCCACCGTTTCAAGTCGTGCCATCGGACGCCATCCAGGCTGGAGCTGTTGTTCCATAGAGGATAGATGAGACACCTTCTGCAGTATCTGGATTGGGTGAGATACCCGAGTAATTGCTGGAGTCGTTTTTTGTCTGATGGTAGTTGTCCTCCAATGGGTTGGTGTCTGGATTTTTGTGGGTTACGCCAAACCTTGTTTTATCAATGAACTTAGTGCCTAAAAATGTGATGTCGGCTGTAGGCTGTAGCTTCGATTTTTTTCAAGTTAACTGTCCACCCTTTATTATTGAGATGGGTGACTAGGTTGTTGGTAACTTCGGCAACCACTTGCCGGGTGCGGCCCATGATAGCTGCCTGCCCAGAGCAAAGATTCGGGATGTGAAGGAGGTAATCCAGGCCAGGATCAAGCCCGCCTATTACTACCCCATGGTCCTAGTCCATGTGGGTATTAATGATGCGGCCAGGAGAACCCCCGATCACCTGATGGCGGACTACAGTGCTCTGGGCAGCGTGCTGAGGGAGTTCGGTGCACAGGTGGTATTCTCTTCCATCCTACCAGTGAACGGACGCAGAAGACGGCATGAGAACTGCATCTGAGAGACCAACTGGCAGCTTCGGCAGTGGTGTCTTGAGGCAGACTTCGGCTTCCTGGACAATGACCCGCACATCACGATGAGGGACATGCTCAGCTGGGATGGGCTTCACCTGTCCCCCAAAGGTAAGCGTGTGTTTTCTTCTAGGTTGGCGGATCTCCTCCGGCGGGCTTTAAACTAAGCTACTAGTGGACTCTAAGATGTACATGAGTCGGCAGTGTGATGAAGCCATCAGAAAAGCCAATGGCACTTTATCGTGCATCAGCAGATGCATGACGAATAGGTCCAAGGAGGTGATACTTCCCCTCTATCGGGCGCTGGTCAGACTGCAGTTGGAGTACTGCGTGCAATTCTGGGTGCCACACTTCAAGAAGGATGCGGATAACCTGGAGAGGGTCCAGAGAAGGGCCACTCGTATGGTTAAGGGCCTGCAGACCAAGCCCTACGAGGAGAGACTAGAGAAACTGGACCTTTTCAGCCTCCGCAAGAGAAGGTTGAGAGGCGACCTTGTGGCCGCCTATAAGTTCATCACAGGGGCACAGAAGGGAATTGGTGAGTATTTATTCACCAAGGCGCCCCCGGGGGTTACAAGAAATAATGGCCACAAGCTAGCAGAGAGCAGATTTAGCTTGGACATTAGGAAGAACTTCTTCACAGTCAGAGTGGCCAAGGTCTGGAACAGGCTCCCAAGGGAGGTGGTGCTCTCCCCTACCCTGGGGGTCCTCAAGAGAAGGTTAGATAAGCATCTAGCTGGGGTCATCTAGACCCAGCACTCTTTCCTGCCTATGCAGGGGGTCGGACTCGATGATCTATTGAGGTCCCTTCCAACCCTAACATCTATGAATCTATGAATCAATAGCGAGATCATCGACGTAGCTCCAAATTTTTAATTCATCTGGGCCGGGAAGGATGTAGAAGGTACGGAACTCCCTCAGTGTATCATTCATGGCACTTGTGGCTAACGCAGGTGCATTGCGATATCCTTGTGGGCAAACTGTCCACTTGTACATAGTGCCGTTAACACACGTGTTTAGTGCTCCCTCGACATCGTCGATTGGGATAGAGAAAAACATGTCCTTGAGATCGAGGGTTGTTCCAACCCATGTGTCCTTTTGAAATTGTGCCATTTCATACAGGCACTGGGGCAGCGTAGAGGGGCTAGGTTGCATGAGTGATTGGCATCGCTTGTTGGCCTCACGGTAATCCACTACTAGTCGGACTTCATTGGGCTTTCCCGGTTTCGCAATTCCCCATCCCGGCGAGAGGCGAGTGCTGGCCGTTATCAGTTGGATGCACCCTTGTTGTTCAAGGCGCTGTAGAAGACCAATTAGTGCCCCCTTCAGGGAATCCTTGGTTGGGATTGGTTTATAGCGCCATATGGACGTATTGCAGAACGTGGGCTGGCGTTGATCAGGTCCAGTTATGGAGAGTGGGAGGGCTTGTAATATTTGTTCCTTCAGCTAAAGCGCCCTGATACCGGGGATTCCCAGGATGTTGATGCCCCCTACGACCGCCTCGAGCGCTTTACGGTAACTGGCTACCGAGAATTTGACCTTTATCGTGGTTGTTGTCACATTTAAACCTTGTACCATGATGGTGTTTGTGGTTTCCATATGAGGGGTTGATGGGGTTATGACATTAACTTGGGCCCCTGTGTCGAGGAGAAAGGAAACTTCTCGTCGTATTGTTGGATCTGTGGGGGTGTAAACGATGAGTCTGGTGTAGGGGCGGGGGTCTGTGGGGTCAGGGTTAAAGGCACTGCCGCCGGCTTGCCTGGCGGCCGCTACTCATTTTTTGCCTTCTCAGTGTACCTAAAACCCAGTTCGTGTGCCAGCTGCCGTTGTGCTGCATCCCCTAGGATGCGTAGCTGTTGCTTGGTAAGCTTTGAGTGGTTCAGGTGAAATCCGAACATGGCTCTCTCTTCCGGCGTCCTTTGAGGTGGCAGCCTCGACTCCAGTCGTGGGTGGTCGGGTTGGTGGTGCCTTGGCCTTTGGTACTCGACTGGGTATGCGGTGAGATGGTTCGGTGCATCGCCTGGGTCTGTAGTTGCTGACTTCATGGGGGCTTGTAACCGCGTGAGTTGGCTTAGGATGTTCCCGGCTGGTTGGGTGGCTAACAGGTTGAGGAGGAGCCGGAGGGTAATAGCGCTCTCTCCCCCGTAAACCTCTACGCAAGCTTCTATGGCTTTGAGAGTAGCTGGAATTGCCCCAGGATTTCGTAGGTGGCGGTGGGGCCACGCCCCCCGCTGCTGAGGTTGAGTCAGTCCCAGGCGATGTACCCTTGGGTTCCAGGAGCAGTATGAAACCCCTACTATAGCTAGCAGAAGTTGTTCCGCAGTGACCCTTTCCGGCCGGCCGTTGTGCCACGCGTGAGATTCATAGATTCATAGATTCATAGATTCATAGATGTTAGGATCAGAAGGGACCTCAATAGATCATCGAGTCTGACCCCCTGCATAAGCAGAAAAGAGTGCTGGGTCTAGATGACTCCAGCTAGATGCTCATCTAACTTCTTCTTGAAGACCCCCAGGGTAGGGGAGAGCACCACCTCCCTTGGGAGCCCGTTCCAGACCTTGGCCACTCGAACTGTGAAGAAGTTCTTCCTAATGTCCAATCTAAATCTGCTCTCTGCTAGCTTGTGGCCATTATTTCTTGTAACCCCTGGGGGCGCCTTGGTGAATAAATACTCACCAATTCCCTTCTGTGCCCCTGTGATGAACTTATAGGCGGCCACAAGGTCGCCTCTCAACCTTCTCTTGCAGAGGCTGAAAAGGTCCAGTTTCTCTAGTCTCTATGATTGATTTGCCCTGCAACGAGGGACGGCAGTGGGATGTTCCCTTGAACGTTGTCCATTATTAATGTTAGGTTGGTGAAGTGTCCCCCGCTCCATGAGGCTTGCCGGGTTAGGAAACAGGCTTCCTCTAAATCTAGTAATTCAGAACTGAATTCCACGACCAGGCGACCCAACCAGATAACTAGTGTTTCACCGGGTTTTATTTTCGATTCTCTGCATAACTCTTGCAATTCAGCCCGATTACAGGTGTGATAGGTGGTGGTGGTACGAGTTACGCCTTGTGGATCAGTTGTTTGTTTAACCAGGGCTATGGGATGAACAGCCGCCGGGGGTGGCGGCGTGTCAGGCAGGAGGGTTGGATATAGATTCCCGCTCGGGGGGTTCCTCCCCATAATAAGGGGGCGGGACTGTTGGGGGCATCATCACCCCGGGGGGCGGGGCCGTTGGGAGCGTCATCGCCCTGGGGGGGCGGGGCCATGGGCTGCGTTCCTGCCCGCTCCTTCATGGCACCGCCTTCTTCTTCCTTTTTCTCTGGGCCTGCCGGGTGTTTCTCGGCGCCATTTTCTGGTGGCAGCTCGAGACTTTTCTGTGCCGCCATCTCCTCGGCTGCTTTGCTGACCGTGGTTAGTTGGGTTTCTAAATTCATATTCTTGCGAAATAGGAATAGTACATTGATCATTTTCCCTTTGTCCCATTTGGGGCCTGCCCACCTAGTTGCGGTGCGGCCCTCCGCCTCTAGATTTTCATGTAGCTGGGCGAGCAGTTCATGGCTGCGCGACTGGGGTGTCAGAGCCGGACAATTAAACTTGTCGGGAGGTGTTGCTTCTCCGCCTTCTCGTACGTGCCGAATACAGCGGGCGAACTCTTGAGCCGGGGTCGGGCTCGCCGCGCCTTTCGCCTTTACTCGCGCCAGGGACAGCATTTCTACCTTGTCCTGCGGCCTGTATATGACTCCCTTTCTGCTCATAACACACCCGAAAGAGTTTGGGCTTAGCCGGGCGGCCCACTCCTTTCCGACCCCCTCTTCTCCCTTGAGGGAGAAGTAACCTGCGACTGGGGCTGAACTCCTCCCGCTTGCCTGATGATAGGCAATATACGCCCATAGATCATCTGAGTCGGATGCCAGGCATTCCCCACTGCGCCATGGGCAGTTTTTGACTAGTTCCAACTCCATCGCATCTTCCCCGGATCCTGTTCGTGATGCCATGTGGCGGTCGAGTGGCAGGCCGGGCTGTGGCCAGTAACCCGAAACGGCAGGCGGGTACTTTTGACCGATGGAGCGGAATTAGGCATGGATGCATATTGGTTGCAACAAGGTTGTTTACTTATGCTACTGATGTGCGCAGCGCAGGAAGAACTGGGTTAATTGCAGTTACAAACAATCTACAAACATAGTGAGAGAAACGTAGCAAGAGCCCTTGAAGCGAGAGGAGATGTTCCATAAATGAATTACCGAGTGGACAAGGAAGGGGATACGTCAGGCAGGTCGGTGACGGGGAGTCACAGGTGGGTGATCATTCTGCCAGGTTTACTCCAAGAAATGTGCGGAATCTGCTTTAACTTTTATATGGCTAGCGAGCCAATTGCTAGTCACCAAGCATGAATAATTTGGAACTGGCCAATGGTGGTGTGCGTGTTTGCATAAAGTTGGCGGGAACTTTTTCTAAGCTGTAATTTTCCGCTGTGATGTAACATTTAGTTACTGGGCTCTGACAGCGGAATTTTCCACTGAGGCACATGTATCAAACCAATGGAATTTTTCACTGTACCGGGACTTTTACTGTGTCAATTACGAGGGCTTGGGGATTTTCCACTGTGGCGGGAAATTCCACTGTGCCATAGGCATTCAATTAATGGGTTCTGACAGGAAGTACGTCCACTGCAAGCCCACTGGGCAGTTTTTGTAAAACCATTAGGCTAAGGCACTCAAGGGAATCCACCCCTACCCCAGCCCCAGAGTGATCTGTAGGAAAGGCAAGGTCCCCCAATGGGACACTTATGTATGCCTGTACACCAATGCCAGGATTCTGGGGAACAAACAGGAGGAACTAGTCTTCCTGCTAAACCAAAAGGATTACGATCTCATAGGGATAATGGAGACCTGGTGGGACTCCACCTACAACTGGGCCACAGGTATAGATGGCTATACCTTGTATAGGAGAGATTGTGTGGACAAAAGGGGTGGCGGCAGGTAGCTCTCTATGTCAAGGAAAGCTACAAGTCCCTGCAAGCTGACATCAGCACCTAGGGGGGATGATTGGAGACCCTCTGGGTCAAAATCTGTGGCGAACAAGGCACAGGGGTGCAATGGTGGGGGTCTACTACAGACCTCATAGCCAGGATCAAGAGCTTGGTTAGGAACTCGCCAGGGAACTAGCTGAGGCTGCATGCTCCCAGTACGTGGTTGTCATGGGAGATTTCAACTACCTGGACATCTCGTGGGAAGAGCACTCGGCCACATCCAAACGGTCACAAAGCTTCCTTATGTGTGGATGAGCTCTATCTGACTCAAGAAGTATATGGACCGACCAGAGGCAAAGCGCTGCTTGACCTGGTACTGGCAGTGGGGAATGACTTAATCAGTGACCTAACAATCGAAGGGAAGCTGAGAGACAGCAACCATGCAATGATCACCTTCACCATCCGCTGTAAAGCAGGCAAGTCAGTCAGCAAAGCAGAAGTCCTCGACTTCAGGAAAGCTGAGTTTGACAAGCTCAGGAGGCTTGTTGGCATGGCCCTAAGGGACCACAACCCAAAGGGGAGGGGAGTTCAGGAAGAGTGGTTGCTCCTCTAGGGAGCGATCCTGGAAACACAAGCAATATCTATCCTGTCTCAGAGGAAAGGCAGGCTGCGAACCAGCAAAGCCAAGGCTGTGACTGAACTCCAACTGGCTACACATATCTAGGACAATAAAAAGTCCTTTTTTAGATATATGGGAGCCGGAGGAAAAGCAAGGGTAACATTGGACCCCTGCTAAACCATATGGGTCAACTGACAACTGATGCCCAGGAAAAAGCCAACCTGTTCAATGGGTATTTTGCATCAGTTTTTCACGAGCCCCAAGGGATGGCTCTGCTCAATACGGTAAGGGACGGCCAGGGTGAGGGAGAACTGTTACCCTTCACCAATGTTGACCATGTGAAGGAACAGCTTGAGAGGCTGGACACCTTCAAGTCAGCTGGCCCAGACAGCTTACACCCCAGGGTACTTAAGGAGCTGGCAAGCATCATAGCTCAGCCACTGGCACAGATCTTCGAGAACTTGTGGCACTCAGGCCAAGCACCCAAGGATTGGAAGAAGGCCAATGTGGTGCCTATCTTCAAGAAAGGGAGGAAAGTAGATCCAGGGAACTACAGGCCCATCAGCCTGACCTCCATCCCAGGGAAGATCTTGGAGAAAATCATCAAAGAGACCGTTCTTGATAAACTGGATGAAGGCAACTTCTTGAGGGATAGCCAGCGTGAGTGTGTTGTGGGTAGGTCTTGCCTGACCAATCTCATCTCCTTCTACGACCAGGTGACATATCACCTGGACAACGGAGAGGAGATTGATGTCATATATCTTGACTTTAAAAAAGGTTTTGATGTGGTATCCCATGATCGTCTTATAGAAAAACTGGCCAATGGCAGCCTCAGCTAAATCACAGTCCACTGGGTGGGGAATTGGCTTCGAGGTCGGACCCAGAGAGTGGTCGTTGATGAAAGGCAATCATTGTGGTACGCCGTGACCAGTGGGGTCCCTCAAAGCTCCGTCCTTGGGCCTATCCTTTTCAACATCTTCATTAATGATGTGGACATTGGTGTCAGAAGCGGATTGGCCAAGTTCGCTGATGACACCAAACTTTAGGGAAAAGTGTGCACACCCCAGGACAGGATGGTGAGCCAGGCTGACCTTGACAGGCTCGGACAATGGGCGGACAAAAACCTGATGGCTTTCAACACCGAAAAATGCAAGGTACTCCACCTTGGGAAGGAAAACCCGCAGCATGCTTATAGGCTTGGCAGTGCTACGCTTGCTAGCACCACGGCTGAAAGGGACTTGGGGGTCATGATTGACCGCGAGGTGAATATAAGCCACCAACATAATGTTGCAGCTGGCAAAGCAAGCAGAACTCTGGCTTGCATCCATAGATGTTTCTCTAGCAAATCCCAGGATGTCATCCTCCCGCTGTACTTGGCCTTGGTGAGGCCGCAGCTGGAGTACTGTATCCAATTCTGGGCTCCACAATTTAAAAAGTATGCGGAGACACTTGAGAGAGTCCAGATGAGAGCCACGCACATGATCAGAGGGCAGGAAAACAGGCCTTATAATGAGACGCTGAGAGTTACGGGACTCTTCAGCCTGGAAAAGCGCAGGCTCAGGGGGCACCTGGTGGCTGCCTATAAGTATATAAGGGGTGTACATCAGGATCTGGGGGAATGCCTGTTCACCAGGGTGCCGCATGGGATGATAAGATCAAATGGTCACAAACTTCTCCAAGACTGTTTCAGGCTGGACATAAGGAAGAACTTCTTTACAGTCCAAGCCCCCAAGGCCTGGCACAGACTGCCACCAGAGGTGGTGCAAGCACCTACTCTGGATTCCTTTAAGAGTCAATTGGACATTTAACTTGCTGGGATCCTGTGATCCCAGCTGACTTCCTGCCCCGAGGCAGGGGGCTGGATTTGATGATCTTCTGAGTCCCCTTCCAGCCCTAATGTGACCACGCATTCACCCCCCACATTCGAGTTCCCTTCCAGCCCTAATGTCTATGAAATCTATGAAACAGAAAGTCAAAACTATTTACTTATTTTCAGGATAAAAGTTGTTTTCCCTGCAGCTGGATGGGCTGGTCACTGTGGAGGAGGAGTGGCTGGCAGATTCATGGGTTTGGCACACTGAGGACATCACAGGTGAATGGGAGAGAGACCAGGAGGACCAGGCTTTCTGGGAGAGGCTCCTGTCCCTTGAAGAGAGGCACACTGCCCTTCTTGAGAGGATGGTGGGGGCCCAGGAGCAGGAGGCCGTTACAGTGGCCAGGGCAGTGGAGGTCACAAAGGAGGACTGCCGGGTGCTGGACACCATCTTGGCCCTGAAAGTCACCTTTGTGCTACCCACTGCCCAGCCCCCAGCCCTGGCTCTGCCTGCCGCTGGAAGCCACCCACCACCCAGCAGCAAGCCCCCGCAGTTGGCTTGGATTGAGGTGCAGTAATGCCTCCAGTGGCCAGGTCCCTCTGCATCCACCGTATGACCTCTGAACAGGAGCTGCCTGAAATGGGGTCAGCACCACATGTGGGCCCTGGCCCATGCTGGAGGAGGGGAAGCCAGCTGCACAGGCAGAGCAGTAGCTGCCCTTTCCCCTGGGTGAGCCCTGCACCTGCTGGCTTCACTGAAGGGCCTGGTCCTGTGGTGGTGCAGCCAGATGCTGGGGTACTTGGCACCTGTCCTCAGGATCTACTCCATAGGTTCCTCTACCCCACTGTCCTCCATCCCAGGAGAGCAGACAGAGCACAATGTAATAGACTGCATGGGGAAGAGGGTTCTCTGTTGGTGATGGGAGGTAGGGTTGGTGGTGAGGTGAATTATAGAATTATTATATTGGTAGTGAGGGAGCATGTGGGTGTGTTGCACAAACAGCTAGTTTCGTGTCCCTGGAGGCTTTTCCAATATACCTCAAGGAGAGAGTCACACACACTCAGGCTGGATCCATCTCAAATTTATTTGTTTGCAAACAGATCGACAAGGGAGTTCAATGCTCAAAGCCGAGTCGACCCCTAGCCACGCCCCAAGTTACATTTTTATACCTCTCATGAACAAGATTCCATTATGGCAATGTGTGATTTGCTACAGTTTTCTGCAAAGTTTAGTACATGCGTAGTCCTAAAACGAGCAAGTAACAAGGGTTGCAAAATTTATGTGCAAAGCAGGCAGTAACTAATCTTTGTGTTCCCACAGGAATCAGCCTTATTGCAAACCGAACATTTGTTCGGACTGTTCTTTATTATGCTACTGATTATCTAGTGCAGGAAGAAAGAAGAGAAAAAGAAACAATTTGCAGTTCTCAGCTGTGAAGCCTTTTGTGTAGTGAGATCATGAGACATTTTTCCCACAGGTGTGTGCGTGGATATTGGGGGTGTGGGTGGGTATGGGACTTAGGGGACTGTGTGTGGGTGGAGCGTGACTGGGGTGGGTGAGGGGGTGTGGATGTGGGGGTTTGTATGGTAGTGCAAGGGGGGTGCAGGTGCATGTGTATGATTGGGTGTGCATGTGGGACTTGACTTATGAACAGTCTCTCTCTCCCTCTCTCCCCCCCCCTCATTGCATGCGTGCGCACACACACACACACACACACGCACTCACTCCCTCTTTCATTGCACAGACACACACACTTTGTCCCTCCCTCATTGCACACACACACACGCACTCTCTCTCTCTCCCCCTCCCTCCCTCATTGCATGGATGCATGCAAATCCCCCCCCCCTTCTGACTCCAGGGTATCGGTGTGGGCCCTGTGCTCCCATGGTCTGGGGATGCAGACGGGAGCCACATGGTGCTGGAGTGGTGAGTGGGCAGGAAAGTGGGAAAATGGCAGCTACAGGTGGGGGGGAGTGACACTGAGTGGGCACACAGGACCTCACTGATGTCCTGGGGCCAGCACCAGTGGGGCTTAGAGCAGGGTGGCAGAAGCATGGGGCTGGGCTGGCAGGGCTCTATGAAGCCAAGCCAGCCCCTGTCTCTCCCTGCTGGAGGAGCCCAGCTTGGATCCACAGAGCCCCTCCTGGCTCAGGGCCCAGCACTCCTGCCACCCTGGCCTGGGCCCCTGCCAGCTCTGGCCCTGGGATGCTGGTGCAGGCCCCGCAATCCCACTCAGCTGTTGCTGCTCACCCACACACCCACTCCTTGCCTCTCCCCCACACTACCTGCAGCCACTTTCACCACTTTCCTATTTGTTGCTGCCATGCTCTGGTACTATGTGGTTCCTGCCTGCATGGCTGTGACTGCAGGACTCAGCAGGAGCCAGCTCAGCCTAGCCCGGAGGACTGAGGTGATCGCCTGTGATCCTCCCCTGCCTCCCCCTCTTCTTATCTGAATTTCTCTCTCTGGCAGAGGGAGGGAGGCAGGAATAGCCCCAGGGTCCCAGGCCAGAAGCCTCTGCTAGGCTGGGGCTAGTGGGGGTGGGGCCAGGTGGGCCTTGCTTCTGGGCTGCTGGATCCTACTGCCAGCTTTCCTTAGGTGCTACTGGCCTTGGAGCAGAAACTTACAAGGTATAATATTCATGTATCTGTTTTTATTGTATATTTAAACTATATCTTAGTTAAAATTGGGTATCACTAACCACCATAAAACTGCTAACTTTTCACCTGTTTTTCTAGCACCTTATAAAATTATCACCCCTGACATTCTTTTGGTTGCTTCTTTCCTTTGCCTCCTCTTCTCTTAGCCTAAATGGTGGTCAAGCAAATGCAAGGAAATGCTCTACCTATTGTCACAAAGCAGCTTAAGGTTTGCCATAGTGTACAGGAACCTGGATCAGATGAAAGAGTAAAAGCTGGATGTCATGAGAATGCCAATGGCATTCATGTGTAAATCTTTGCAGGATCTTTCCCAGTGGTCATATACGCATTGAATAGGAGGAGCAACAAAATGGAACCCCGGGGATTCCCACAGGAAAGGTCCTGAGGTGTCAACAGTCACAGTCCCCTTGGGCCTTCCTGGAGGAAACAGCACAGTGTTGGTGCAAATACCTCACAGCTCCCAATAAACACAGAACATGCTGGGCATGATGAACTCCTTAAGAGAAGATCAAAGGGGAACAGCTTGAAATCATTATTTCTACTGTTGCATGACTCCCAGCTGTTAGCCAAACACTGGGGCATAGAACACTGCCCTGAAATCCTTGCTATCTCATCTTTTATGGCAAGTGACTGTGTTGGGAATGCTGCAGGTCTTGCAAAATATATAATGGGGGAGGAGAGAAAAGAGAAAGCAGAATGGGAAGGGGTGGTGCATTGTTAAGCTATTGCATAGCTGTGTGTCCCTCGATTTTCAGTCCTTAAACCAGCTGGTTACCCAGGCATTTGACTGAATGGAGATATTGCAGCTTTTAAATGCGTGCTGTAAATACTCTTTAGTCTGTTCCCTTCAGCCTTGTTTCAGGAGGCTCCAGCAGTTGTGGAATGTGCACTGTGAGAGAGGGTGAGATCTGCAGTTCTGTGCAGACACTGCTCTGCCTGTTTGGCTGCAGGGTGAGATGATTAATGAGGTGAGAGGGGAAAGAGTGCAATTGGTACCACAGCACTAACTTTCTGTAAGCACTTTCTCCCCTTACAGTTTAATAACATTGCCAGAAACTGTCAGTATTTGTGAATACAACACTGCTTTGACTTTTCTTTCTTTTTTCTTCTCTTTCCCTTTCCTTTTCATGATTCTCTCCAGAGTTAATTAAAAACAATTCTGGGGCCTTTGAACAGAGAGTCAAGGAGAAAAATGAGAGATTAATCTTGCAGCCAGCATAAAGGGAAAAAGGGGGTGCAAATGCCAGTGATGGAAGGGAGTGAAAGGGAGCCTGTGGTTGATACAGTTGTGCTTGGAAGCAACTGGATAGGGGAAGAGAGGTATATGAACTGGAGGAGTGAACACTGCTTTTAGGAGACATGGCTGGGCTCTGGAGATAGACCTGGTTCTGCTGGCCAGTAATGGGTGCTGAGGAGGGAAGATCAACACTGGTTTTATTGCTAAGCCTTGTAGGCTGCCAACAGTAGGTAATGGGAGACATGGCCATTGGGAGGGTCTGGTTGGCCAGATGTTGGAGCAAGGTAGAAACCAGCAGCAGTGCATCAAAATGCAACCGAGGCTGATTCCTTCCATGGTGGTGTGGGCATACAATTCCAAGTGATTAGAAGGCAGGATACTTGACTTCCTCCTGTCTTGCATCCCCTCAGGCTCTTACTGGGATAGCCAGCGATTGTGCAGGATGTCGGTATAGTGTTATGCTTTGGCTGCCTTTTTGCCCAGGAAAAGTGGATGTGAATAGGCCATGTTAACCCCTTCATGGAGGGCCAGAATAGAGTAATACAGTAAATTCCCATTAACTGAATCACTTGCCAACTGAGACTGAAAAACCACAACATCCTCCTAATGGCCTCAAAGGAATTTCCAAAGAGGTCTCAATTTGTTCCCCTGACAGAAGAGAAGCTGGCCAGCTGCTATAATGTGGAGCAGTGAGGAGCCTTTGGCGGAGGGGTGGGGTGGGGATTAGGGCTCTGTGAAGCTTCATGTGCTGATTCAATTTGGAGGAGATTTGGCCCAATTCAGTGGCCAAATCTCCGAATCCAAATCGAATCAGGGGACCAATTAAAAGGTCCGAATTGATTTGAAGGTCTCTGAATCAATTCAGAAAAGATTTGGCGAGCTTTGGAGATTCAGGCAGTCCCTGCCTGTTGCAGCAGGGAGCTGGACCTGGACTCTGTGCTGGTAAGTAGGGGGTGGGGGAAGGGCGGCTGGAGGAGGGGGACGAGACCATGGGAGGAACCCTGCCAGGCCCCATCCCCTGCCAGCTCCCCCAGGCCCCGCGAGCGCCCCCTGCCTGCTCTCCCAGCCCCCACCCATGGCTTCCCTGCCTGGCCCCAGCTCCTGGTCTTTTAAAAAAAACAAAACAAAAACCCTGGGCTCACTGGTCCTGCAGCAGCCTGGGGGCTTTGGGGGCTCATGGAAGAGCCCCTGTAGTGCACAAGTTTGTTATTACCCTGAAATAGAATAGTTTTCTGATAGCATACTGTTAGGTTTACAATAATTTGGATTATTAAGAAGTATTAGCTTTACAGCTGAATACAAGGCATGACCTGTGGCCTAGCAATGCAGCTGACCACAAGGCAGAACGATAGCTAGGCCTTTGCTTGTGCCAAGTAATCATTTTAACTGCACCAAGCATTTTCTGAGTTAAAAAGTGAATCTGTGTCTGTGTGCTAAAAAAAATCAGCTACAGCAAGAAGTAAGATAAGACAGAGAAACCATTGTTTGAGCTTACTGGTTCTGTCCTTGAGGAGTATCTTCTACTGTGTAAGGTTTTGCTAACATAATGTTACTGTTACTTAACTTTTAGCTTTTAAAAGTGCTAGTTCAGCTTAATAGGAATATGCTGTTACAAAGATTTGTAGAGCACCGCCCCAAGTATTGCTTTTTGTTAACCATATAGTCTTGCTTTGTTGTAAGAAGTATAAAAGATCGCCTCACCCTTGAGGGGGGGGTGCATTTTGCCTTTTGCTGGCTTTATGGTCTTTGCTCGAGCAAATAAACAGCTGTCTTTCTTTACCCGCGTTGTCTGTCAATCAAATTACAGCTAGACAACGGACCTTAGGGAGGTTTCTCCCACCACACCCCCCCAGGTGATGTGGGGCAGTGAGGGGCAGCAGGGATTGCTCCCCTGCTGGGCAGGAGCCGGTGAGTCTGCAGTTTTTTTGTTTTTGTTTTAAATGGATGGAGTTGGGGTAGGCAGGGTAGCCATGGGGGGGCTGGGACAGTGGGCAGGGGTTGGGGGCTCATGGCAGAGCCTCCCATGCAGCATGGGGCAGTGGGGATCACCCCCTGCCTGGCAGCAGCCGGTGAGTGGGGGCTTTTTTCCTGGAGCTGGGGTGGGCAGGGCAGCCATTGAGAGTGGGTGGGGGTGGGGCCTGTGTGATTCGGAGATTTGGCTGATTCAGCAGCAGCTGAATCTCCAAATCTGATTCAGCCGAATCGATTCGGGACAGTAATTCGAATCACTGAATCAAATCACTGCCCCCCAAATCATCCAAATTTGAATCTGAAGCGAATACTAGCCACTTTGCACAGGCCTAGGGGGGATGCTATCATGAGAGTATATTCTTCTGATAGCATCCTCTCCCTCAGGGCTCCTGACTGCCACACTGGTTGCCTATGGCTTTCCACAGCCTCTTTTTGCACGGTAGTACAGGGGCAGGTCTTTTAAAAGCATTTGGGCTCCCCTTCCTGCTTGAATTGCCCTGGCACCAGGTACCTGCAAGTGGACATATGCTAGGCCAGCCATGTCCTAATATGTTTGGAGGGAGGGAGAAAGAGAGCAGGTTTGTGGTGCTACAAGTACGTAAGTGCACTGCTACTCATCACTGGGTTTATTGTCCAGCTGTGCTGGCATTCCTTCCAGGTGACTCAGCTCTTGATGCTGGGAGGCTGAAGGCAAGATGGTTAAGGGCAAATGGTGGGATTATTAGAAGGAATAAAGGCAGGATGGTCATCTGGTTCTCCTTAGGGACTCTGATTGTTATCCCTGTCCAGTTATAAAGTAACTCTGTGACTGTTGACTGATTTTAACTGGTGGAGATCCAGACTCTCTCAGGTAACTGTCGTGATTTGTTGCATGAGTGGATGCTTGAAAGCACTTGCACTCCTATCAAGAAGCCAAACTGGTTAGACACGGGTCCAGAAAATGACAGCATGACTGCATCTCTAGCTTATGCAATGTCAGGGCACGTCCAAGTTCTTTGACACATGTCCTGTGGAACTGGGAGTCGATCACTGTGGGGTCACCTGGGAAGTTCGCCAGAAATCTAGTTGCAGTCAACACTGAAATTAGGTTTCTTTTGTTCCTCTTTATGCTTTCCATTCCCAACCTACTTTCTAGCTTTCCCATGTTCTCTTCTTTCATGTTTTTTTTTATTCTATCTCAATGTTTTCATACACAAAGAACATATGAAGTATTCACCTATTGCTTGCCACAAAACAAGTAGTAGACCACACACTTGGGTCAGCATCCATTTCCTTTTGGTAATCTACACAGCACATTTTTAGTTATAAAAGGCTTTGAACAGATGTCACTATTGTCTATGCAGAAAATGCGTTATTTCAAGACAAAGTATGAATGTATGGATGTCCTTGCCATGAGTTACAGGATATATTCCCCAAAATGTTTGCACAATAAAATCTACTACCTACTTATATTATTACCAGGTATCCTGGTTTTCTGTGTTTAAAAATCCCAAATTGTCTGATAAAAATCCCAAATTCTCTGATAAAAAAATCCAAATGCACATTTTTCCATGATTCAAATAAAATGCCACTATATATATATATATATATATATATATATATATATAGGTACCAGCTGTACACAATGTTTTATTGATATATTTACAATTTTAAAGCAATTTGGAAGCCTACTGGTGCCTCATTCATTATAATAATATAAAAGCTAAAAACATATGTATTTTGGTATTTGATTTTTTTTTTTTTATTATGGAAAATCAGAACTCTCCCCATGCCATGGGCACTGGCTCCCCATGCCACTGGGCCAGACACAGCTCCCCACCATCCCTGAAGCCTCCCCTCACCCCTGCCCGGTCCCCTTCTCTTGCTGGAGGGGCAAATGCTTCTGGGCAGGCCCTGCTGGCAACACTTCGAAACTGGGATCACTGGAGACACTGAACGCTGCCTCAGTCCCCCTGCTGCAGCCACAGTGCCTGGATACCTTCCTCCAGTTCTGTCGAACAGTCCCCAAGGTCTGAGCTTCCAAACCTGCTCCCACAGAGATGCCCCCTGCCTCCAGTCACTTTCCCCTGACTCCTCCCAGTCCCAAGCAGCTCCTTGCAGGTTGGAAAGCTGCTAGCCTTCAAGGGGAAATCCAGTTTCCTGCAGTTTTCTCCTTTAATGGGGAAAACCCATGATTTTCTCCTTTAAATATGAAAATTTATGTTTTTCCATGTTTTTTCATGGTGAACAGAAAACCTCAATCCCTGATTACAATAGACATATGGCTGTGCCACCGTATTCTCACAGGGTTGGCAGGAAGTCAGTCTTCCACCATCCCACGGTGCACCACTTTGTATGCAATCCTGGCCCCTCTTGAACTCTGTCTCGCTGCAGAACTGTATTGCCCAGAGGTATCAGGCTTCGGGGGTCCACCCCAACTTATTAATAGCCCTGCATGACAATATGGCATTCAAGGCCAGTATTGAGGAATGAGTCCTCTAAATAGTGTAAGGAACTCTGTGCCCCAATACACCCATTTGAGAACTTCCAGGCCCGTCCAGTGGTAGCTGCCACCATCTTGGAACCTGCTGAATCTATGAGTTAAGGCCACGTATGGCCACTTCTGCATTTGTATTTTCAGGGGAGTAATGGATTTCATGGAAAACTGAAAAAGCCCAACTGATTTTTTTAAAAAACATTGCATTTGTTTATTTCATTACATTTGTTTCGTTTACCCATTTCCACATTTCTGTTGTTCTGATTAGTAAAAGTTCTGCCTCTTGTCAGAATGATGTCCATGTTTTTTGAACAACTGAGCAGGGTGGAGCTTTTCACAGACAGCTGACAGCGTTCGTCCTTCTCTGTCTTTCTCCATGCTCCCTCCCATTTGAAACTAGCACAGGTTCTCTTACATCCCCACTTCCCCTTCCCTCAAGCTTACCAGGGTGGGGAGTAGAGGGGAGGAATACTGGCTGTATTTCTTCTAGCTTTTACCCTGACAGTCCAGCTTGGGTTGTCGAGTCTTCCACAGTATAGGCATGCTGCAGCTTGACTCTGCCACAGCAATCTGTGACGTTCTGGTGCAATACTAACTCTGTACCTTCCATTAACCTTGCTGCCCTCATCCATTTAGCTTCTATAGCTGGCACATGCTCCTGGCTGTTCCCTTGGTTCCAGACCTGTTCCAGTGCCCTTAGCAAATTGTGAATTTGCAATACTCTGCTATTTACCCCTTGGATGTTATTACAGGGAACTGGCTGTACCTTTATTTTTACCCACACTAGCTTGCCAAAAAGAAACTCTCCATTAAGTGTTGCCTCTGTTTGCAGTGCTTCCATGGCTTGTTCAGGTATGACTGTTCCTGTTCCTGCTGTTTTTCTTCTGCCAGCCTTGTGTATGCCAAAGTCAGCCCACTTCAATTACTGAAAAAGTCATTACCTCCTTCAGTTTCTTCACCCCACTCCAAAGTCCAAGTTACCAACTGGAACAATGGACCCAAATGTATCAGCTTGCTAAGTCCCATATAACTTCAGGGGAGATAGCTGACCTTCTGAACACTGAAGGTAGTGGCTCTTGTACCCTAGGTGCCATACCAAATCTGTTCACATACCACAACCATCTCCACTCATGCTTATCCTCTAGGTGCCCCTTGAAGTGCACAGGTCTCCCCTCAAAGCAGACTTTGTGCTGAGTCTCTAATGTTCTTTTCCTCCCAACCCCCATCTCCTCCTCCTTTTCTTTTACTGTACCATCCCCAATCGCTTGATCTTTCCCAACATTGCCACCTGTGCTCCAGACTGCTCCTACTATTTTTACTGCCACCTCTTGTCCTGCTGTTGATCCTGAAGTAGAGGCTGGTTCTCAGTGGCAATTATATCCTTCATTTTTGTCTCCAGTAGTGCTAAAGCTTGTTTGGCCCTATGCTAATCACTGATGAGTAGCACCTCACCTCCTTGCTGGGGTTACTTTTCGCTCGGTGGTTCCTGTGACAGGACTAGGGTGGGGGTTGGTCTCTATGCTCATCACAGTCCATCCTGCCACCCCACTCTGTTCATAGGCCTCCCAGACCTATGCATCTGCCAAGACTTGTTGGAAAAAAAAGTTAATTTGGGAGGTTTTTTCCCTTGCCTGAAATAGGTGAGTTCTCACTACCTGGTGGGCTCTTTTGCTGTCTGTTTTCTCCCCAGGTTTCCTGTCTGGGCCACTGCTTGGTTGCCTTCTCTTTCTCTCCCTCTTTTAGTCCAGTTGCCTCAGATTTGGGGTTACTCCTCTCCCAGGCTTCTACCCCCACAGCGCCAGAATCCAGAATGCTGGGCTTTCTAACCACGCTGTTTAAAAACTTGCACCACCACTTGGCGAACTGCGCCTGCGGCACTGGCTGTCCTTGAAGGAAGCATCTCAGGCAGGGTGCAGGGATGCCCAGTTATGTGGCCTTACAGCGACTTCTAGTCCGCTGGGTGTCCATTACAAAATAAAGGAAAAATCTCAATTTAAAGTTTTTCCTAAATCTCAGAGTAATGGACTCAGTCTTTACTCAAGGTTGCATCCCACATGCCTGCTGTCTAAGCAAACCAGGAGCAAATGGACAAGTACAAGAAATCTCAGTCCCCTTCTGGGGCTCCTTACAGTGTCCATCCAGGCCTTCTCTCCCTCAGGCAAGGACCATCCAGCCCTCTCTAAACTCAGGGCTCTACTGCCCCACTCTCTCTCTCTGGGAGAGGTTTTATCTGTCCAGGCCACTTCCCGCTTCCAGTCATGTAGCCTATTTGGTCACACCTAGCCTTTGTTAGACTAAAAGGTCCTGGTCTTAAAGGGACCAAACCCCTTTTCCAGCCTTCTTTCTCCATTCTTTATAACAGTGACTCTACTCCCTGTTACATTTCCCTCCTGTCTTTCTTCTCCTTGGGCCCCTCTTAGGGTCTTTCCAAACAAGGGATCCATTGGCTCCTCCAATGGGAGCCCCAGTGCTTGTGGCAGAAATGCCACCGTCTGTGCCCCTCTCCAGAAATCTGTCTCTGCCAGCGCGAGAGGCTGGTGTTGAATTCTTCAGGGCAGGGATCTCCCTCCCTGTCTACATGACAAAAGCCTGGTGCCTGGGAGGCGGATGCTCTGGTCACCTGGGGAGGGGGAGGGAAAAACCCTACTCACCGGCCCAGGTAGCCAGTGATGCTTTTTTAGATTGGTTGGCTAGAGGCCAGCACTGGCAGCTTCAATTGGACTGGGCTGCTGAGGTCAGAGAGGTTATTTAAAGTCCTGGTCCAGGAAGAAGGGCAGCCATTAGCCATGCGGTCATCCAGGTGAATCTGAAACTGGCTCTCTCCTCATAACCGCATGCTCAGAGTGACCTGCCTCCAGAGGAAAACTCCAACCACCTCTGGATGATGCGTGTGAGTAAGCTACTCGAGATTAGACTAGATATTTAGCTTACAGGAACTCAGATGCGAGATCAAAAGGCTACCATGAGCCACACTGGTTTGCTCTATGGGATTTCTCTGATATTCCTCTGATATTTCCATGATACCGCTCTACCTTTTACCCTGTTTTCACCCTACCCCCTGTAATCAAAATTCTCCTTGTGACTGGTGTGAGAAACTTATTGAGGGGTGGGTCTAAATTATGCGTAGGAGGCCCCTTAGGTCTGTGGACTAAGGGAGGCTTTCCTATTAAGCCTCTGACTTGGGAAAGTGCCCCAAGTGCCTGTATTGGGTCTAGTACCCATTGGACGATCACGCCGGTGTTTTCCAAGGTGCGCAGAGCCAGAATTGAGTCCAGAGCCTTGGATGGTGGCAGCGGGAACCCCAGGCTAGCGGGTGTGCTCCAGGGAAGGGGTGGGCCAGACGGGAGGCACCCCAGGGAGGCACTCGGAGCCTGGAAGGTGGTCGAGCGCAGTGAGGTGGGCGGCTCAATGCAGGAGTGCCCCCTACTGGCCCGCCACAGTGCTCCCCTTGAATTTTGAGCAGTGCCTTCTTAAGCTTTAGGTGCTCTTTGATCCCTGGGACATCATCATGATCTGTGCCATTGACCCCTCACACTTAAAAGAAGAGTTATGGTGGTGCCCTCTCTAACTCTTGGGTTTGGCTGTCTGTTTCCCTGTGAGCTTTGCCATGTTCTTTCCTGGAGCCAGCACCACTTTTCTTTGTAGGCCCCATGTAGTCTCTTTTAGGCTTATCTTCCACCCACATGATATCCTCTACCAGCTTTACAGAAGCCTCAAGTGTTGTGGGGTGGTGACTACCCACCCTTGTGTGCCTCTCTCTAAGTCCTACAGAACTAGCTCAAGGGTGATTTGTTTTATTAATTCTTGGGGGTTCAGACACTGGGGGTGCTTGTACATATTCTTGACTTTGTCTAGATAAATATATTCTTTGGGTTTTTTTATCTCTCGCTGTGTACCACAATGATTCCTGTAACTATTTTGCATGTTCTGGGATTAACACTTACAATTTGTTACTGTGCTATTACAAGTAAAAGACTCTTGAGGACACCTCAACAATCCTAACCTCCTGGCTTTCTACTACTAAGTTACTGCAGGGGGAGTTTTGGAATGTAAACTACGTCATGTTTGGTACCTTTTATTCATAAAATAGATGAAGCAATAAAAAGTCATTTGGGGAGTGGTGGGGAGTTGGGTTGGGACTTTTTTTGCATTTGGGGGGTTGGGGAGGGACCCCAGGCTCACTATGGTGGAGAAATATACTGGCTTGGTCAATTTTGGGGGTGAGGGGGGTGGGACGGCACTGGTTTTGCTCAGTACTGCATTGTTGGGTGCTCCCCCTGAGAAATATACTGGCTTGGTCAATTTGGGGGTGGTGGTGGTGGGACTGGTTTTGCTTTGTGTTGCTGCACTAAATATGTCCCCCTGTACAGCAGCCAGTTTATAGCAGCCACTTTTTGGGGGTGTTCTTTTTTACTTGTTTGTCCAACCTGGATCACATCCCTTTTTCCTGCAGCTGCTTTTTTATTTCCTTTGTTTTGTGGGTGGACCAGCACTGTTCTCCACTTAGGTGGGTCGTTGTATACATAAGAATGGTGATTACCCTCCGCATTAGCATGATAACACTCAAGCCATATCCCAGAATGATAGCATTATAACACTCAGTTATAACACAAGCATGATAACATTCAAGTCATATCCTGGGCTGTTGTGCTGACCCCCCCAAATTGGTAATGCCCACTCACCACCACACCCCTGCAAACTCTCCATTTTTATATTTAAATAGAATGCAGGAAAACAAACCCTGGACATTATGCAATCATCCACCCCACTTGCCTGCTCAGATTCTCCAACACAGAAGCAAACGGTGTCTCCCCCTGTGCCTCAGGCAGTCCCTCCACCCTCCCAACCACCATCATCTTGGAGACACATGAGAAAACTACATTTTTTTTCCCATTTTTATAAAAGCTCAGCAACAAACACATCTTCTCTCAAGATTAACAACAACTTTGCTCGGCTTTCCTTTTTTGTCCAACAGAGCACATTCTTCAGGAGGTAGGGGATGTGTACGGCTAAGACAGTTCCCATGATTCAGAGTCAGATCTGCTGTTGTCTCCCCATAGCCCTGGCTGGGCTTCTTTCAGCAGCCCACTTTCACTTAGGAGGTATCCTTCTGCAGAGTACCCCAAATAGTCAGTCCCCCGGCTGTACCCCACCCATTCAATGGCTGAGCCCTATTTGCCCCCAAATATGTGCACTGTCTCAGTCAGGGGCTTTTCTTCTCAGATGGGCCTGCTCAGCTTTTGGCCTTTCCAGCTGGGGCCCCAGCCAGGAGTGCTGCTCCCAGAGGCCCACTTTTGTCATCACTTAGCAGGCATCCTTCCACAGCATACCTCAAATCCTCAGCCCCCCAGCTGCACCCCCAACCAAAGGCCGAGACTTTTTTCCCCCCCAAAACATGTACAGTGTCTCAGTCAGACACCTGGCTTCTCAGTCTTCCCAGCTGTGACCTGCAAAGGCTTCCAGTTAGTTTCCAAAGCTAGTTTCCAACACAGCACAGGCTTGTTGGAGTGGCCAGTTTCAGTAGAGCCATGGCAACACACTTTTCTGGGCTGATGGGCTTTTGCATGACAGTTGTCTGGTGTTCAATGTGCACTGGCAGCATACTAACTATGTGGAAGAAGGTGTCTCTGCTCATTCTGAATATCTCTAGCCACTGATAATCTCCCCAAGTCAACGTAACAATGCATTCCCATCAGTCAGAGCTGCTTTCGCATGCCCAGACCTGGCTATCATTGCCATTAAGGTTTGGCCAGAAAGTTCCTATAGTCCCCCGATCCTTAAGTGCATCTTTTTAAAAAGACTGCAACACCCTGTACAGGTCTTTACAGTATAGTACAGTAGAGTACAGTTCAGTACAGGTCTTTCACCATCCTCTGCAGTGAGGCAGACATCTGAATGTGGTTTGCCAGGAGGTTGAATGGACACAGGCTCAGTTGAATAAACATGAAAGTTTCCTTTTCTTGAAACTGAGTTTTGCAATGTGACTCTTCTAGTGCTGGCAAGATTATCCTGTTCTTTTTGCTTACTCTGTTAGAAATGGAGGAAACCATAATCTTTAGCAAGCAGTGAACAGAGGCAATTCTGCAGAGGCTGTCCCTGGTCTTGGAAGGCTGCTGAAGCAGTCCATTTGCATTATAACACTTACACCATTTACATGTCAATCCCTATCCATCCAGCTCCTGTTACAAGCCCCTCCTCTGTCCCATTTGAGTGTGCTGACCCATGGCTTAGTCGGGAACCTTGACGCAACTCTACTTATGCGTTCATGTTTCTGTTTCTTTAACTATCCTTCCCAGCACCCCTCTTTCCTACGAACAAACTCTTTTCCTACATTACTTTTGAGAATGCTGCTGGCCTGTTCCATGAGGATTAATTACCAGTAGCTGCCCTTATCACATGTACCCAATGCTACAGCTGAAAAGGACAAAGTACTACTCAGACCCCGACTACTCCCACATAGATCTCAGAGCTGCCTTTTTTTACATTAAAGGCCTCCAAATGAACATTTTTTTGTTTTCTCCTCAGACCCCTTTTTTCCTCAGTTCTGCTCAGAGCACTTAACACCTCACAGGTTTAATTAATCATCTTTTCACAACAGGCATTGGCCCTTTTTCAGAGAGGCATGGCTTTTAGCATTTTCTATTGTAAGAGTAGAACACACACATGCACACACCCAGCCTCCCAACTCGGAGGGCAGACACTTGTTTTTCCAACCATGTAACCACTTTTTTTTTTTTACACTCAGGGTGAAACTTGGATTGCATGTAGTGGAACAGGTAAGCCCAAAAACCAATATTCAGGTTGGTTTTACTACAGCTGACCTCTTTTCAACTCCCATCCCAAACCTTTACAGTAGTGCCATTATCACATATGATTGTGAGAGTCACCCCTCCAATTTCCACTCCCCAGCTTTCAAAGTCACCCAGAAATTTGTTTTTGAAAAAAAATTACTCATACCAATTCAAGTCATGCAGTCCCCCAAAAAACGAACTGCCTTTTGACCATCTTGCTCTGGCATTTCCGCTACTGAAGAAGCCTGCCTGCAAGGGTTCAGCTGGGACTGGCCCAGCAAGACTTTACTTGCTTTGTTTACCAGGCACCATACTCCCCATCCCCTTCCCCCACAGCTAGACTTCGGGATCTGGGGGGCCTTGTGCTCTCAGCGAGTGGCATGCTCTTACCCTCCACTTTTTCAGGGCACCCAACGCTTCATGTTTGGGTGCTCTCCCCAATTTGCAAAAAGCCTGCCTGCAAGGGTTCAGCTGATATTTGCCCAGGCACACTGTACTTCCTCTGTTCACCAAGCACTATACCCCATACCAGCCTTCAGGGTCTGGGAGACCCTGTGCTCACAGGGAGTTGCATGCTCTCACCCTCCACTTTTTTGGGGCACCAAGCACTTCATGTTCGGGTGCTGTCCCCGAATTGCAAAAAGCCTGCCTGCAAGGATCAATGGAAAGAAAAATCTCCTCCACCCACCATTGAAAAAAACCATGAGCAGCATGAGAAAATGGCTCATGCAGGATTGTTAGTGGAATGGGTTGCTTGTTGACCAAATGGCAATGGGTTTCAATGAAGCTCAATTCAAAAGGTCTGATTTTCTTGTCAGCGGTTCTTTAGCACCATTTTGAACAATCACCACAACAACTGGTGATGGACTCTGTTTATCAATGGCACTGGCTTGACTCACAAAGGGAAAAAAAATGGCAAAAATGTCTGCAGAAAGCACCAATCACACATGTATTAGTATGCATCTCTTTATATGAGGTAAACAGGTTTTTGGGCATAGGACACAAATGAGATGAGGCTTAAAGCAGCAGGCAATTCTGCAGCCATTCTCTCTCATCACTTCTCACCTGGCAAGATTGGGCAATGGAGGGGACAAAGAAAAAACAATACTTGTCCATCTTGGAGGATCAGCCAGATATTTCGCAAAGTAGGGGACCAAACTGGGCTCATGCAGAAGTTGAGGCCTTGATTTGATATTTAGAGTGAAAAAAAGGTGCTGATGCAACTGGAAAATTGAAATAATAAGCTGGTGTATGCATCTATTGCTGAACTATTGAGGGAACAGGGCTACAGTCGCAACTGGGAACAGTGTTGTAGTAAGATCAAGTCCCTAAAATGTGCTTCCCATCATGTCAAGGACAATAACTCTTGTTCTGGGGTGGCACAGAGAGTAATCCCATTCTATGACAAGCTGGCTACCATCCTTACAAAGGACGCTGGAGATGCTTGCCTGCAGGCATTTGGTGTGGCAGGTGTGCCGGAGATGGCCACAGAGTTGTCACCCCAGCACCAAAGTACGGGTTACCCTGACAACAGTGAGGGTTGTATGGTAACCACTGTGAAAACTCCACACAATCAGTCCCAGATAACTGAAGACCATTCTGAGCAGGCACAGGAGATGGAGAACATGGAACAAGAAATGAACGTGTCTTTGACTACAGTGTCCCCACACATTTTCCTAAACGAAAGAAAGGAGGATGAGGAGGACAAGGCGGAAAACAAGGTGGAGGATGAAGAAGGTGACGGCTCTGAATCCACCACTATCCTGACACAGGAAGGATTAAGTTCACAAGACAGATTGGTCTGTTCTGTGCTGGAGATGACACAAGCAATGTGACCTGTGACTTGTAAGTTAAAGCAACATTACAAGACATCAGGCTAAAAACATGTCTTTGCATAGTGTTTTTGCAGGGATGCGGGGGGAAACTGCTAGGATGAACTGTGTGCTTCCTAATGTCAATGTCACCCTTCAGATTCAGATGTTTTTTGGGGGAAGTTAATAACACGGGGGGGCGGTAGTTGATGTCACTTGCGGGGGCGCAGTTAAAACATGGGGGGGCAGTTGATTACACTGGGGAGGCAGTTGAAAACACTTAGGGTGGGCGCAGTTGATTACATGGGTGTGTGTGCAGTTTGTAACACTTGTAAGATATTTTTTTCCTCTTTTCTTTAAAGCTACCCCTAGTACTGCGACTGGGGGTTGGAGAGCCGAAAATCACCCAGTGGCGCTTAGCACTGCTGAATGCATGCATGGCTACAGAAGACCTCACGGATGCTTACGGGAAAGCATAGAACCACAGAACCGGAAGGGACCTGTAAGATTAAATCTGGTCCCTTGCCATGAGCAGAAATTTATTGGGCTCAGATGAGCTCGACAAGCTGCTTGTCCAGCCTCAATTTAAACACCTCCAAGGAGGATGACTGCACCACCTCTGCTGGGAAGGTGACCTTTACAGAGAAAAAGATTTTTATTGCATCTCTCCTGAATTTACCCTCTATTATAGATTCATAGATTGTAAGGCTGGAAGGGACCTCAGAAGATCATCGGATCCACCCCCTGCACCAGGCAGGAAAGACAACTGGGGTCAGGTGACCCCAGAAAGGTGACCGTCCAGTCTCCTCTTGAACATCTCCAGGGAAGGAGATTGCAGCATCTCTGGTGGACGCTTATTGCACAGTCTGGACACCCTAGTTGTGAAGTAGTTTTTCCTAATGTTGAGCCTGTAATGGTCTTTCAGGAGTTTGTGGCTATTACTCCTGGATTTCCTCAAGGGTGCCCTTGATGTACTCCCCTAATGTAGCGGTAAGACGCTACCAAGTCCCCTCCCAGCCTTCTTTTTTTCAGGCTGAAGAGTCCCAGGTTCCTCAGCCTTTCCTCTTATGGCTTGTCTTGCAAGTCTCTGATCATATGGGTGGCCCTTCTCTAGACTCTCTCAAGTTTTTCCACATCCTTGTTAAAGTGCGGTGCCCCGATCTGGACACAGTAGTCTAGCTGCAGTCTCACCAATGCCGAGTAGAGTGGAAGAATCATTTCCTTGGTTTTGCTAGTGATGCATTGATTGATGCATGCCAGGGTATTATTTGCCCTACTGGCTACAGCATCGCATTGCCAGCTTATATTCATACTGTGGTCTATTGTTACCTGCTTTTGTTCATGGTAGTGGTCAGTTTGTTGCCAGCAAGCTTATAGGTGTGTAGGGGGTTGTTTGTCCCCAGGTGGAGCACTTTACATTTCTCGATGTTGAACTTCACCTGGTTCTAATCCACCCAATTTGCTGGCCTGTATAGATCCACCTGTATCTGTAGCCTATCTTCAAGTGTGACCACGCTTCCCCATAACTTGATGTTGTCCATGAACTTGGCCAGTGAGCTCTTCACCCCCATATCCAAGTCATTGATAAAGATGTTGAAAAGCACTGGACCAAACATTGGCCCCTGTGGGATGCTGCTGGCTACTTCTCACCAGGACAACACAGATCCATTTATTAGGACTCTCAGAGTCCTACCCTGCAGACAGTTTCCCACCTACCTGACTGTCTCAGAGTTAAGCTCACAATCCTCCAGTTTTCTCTCAAGGACATCATGGGATACCCACTGGCATACTGACAAGGGGAAGGGCGTGGGAAGGGGAGCTGGGCCCTCTGGTGGGTACTCAGAAATGGCATGGAGAAGCACTGGCAGCACTTCTGGTTTCGCCACTGGCACTTCTGGTTTCACTCCCAATGTTTCTGAGCTTGGCGATTAGCCACCAGGTGAACCTCCACCCCCTCCCACTGAGAGTGATTGGCCACTGGGGGAACCCCCACTCAGTGATCGGCCGCAGGTGTATGTATGTGGGGGGGCAATGCAAGCATTGGCCCCTGGGCACTGGAGACCTATGTAATGCCATTGGGGATACTAGATCAAAGGTTTTTTGGAAGTGAAGGTATACAATGTCAACCTCCTCTCTTTTGTCCAAGTGGCGAGTTAACTGGTCGAAAAAGGAGATGAGGTTGGTAAGACAAGATTTGTCCACAACAAAGCCATGCTGGCTGTCATTCAGAATCCTACCTTCTTCAAGCTTATTGCAGATAGACTCTTTGATGAATTTTTCCAGAATTTTCCCTGGGATAGAAGTTAGGCTAATTGGTCTATAGTTGCCTGGGTCCTTCTTCCTCACCTTCTTGTAGATAGGAACAACATTGGCTCTCTTCCAGTCCTCAGGGACCTCTCCAGAGTGCCACGAGTTGCAGAAATGTTTTGCCAGGGGTTCTGCGATGACTTTGGCCAGCTCCTTCAGCACTCTCAGATGAACTTCATCCAGCCTTGCTGACTTATATATGTCTATTTTTTAAAATTGATCACACACCAGTTCTATGGCAATAGTAGGACAGCAGTCATTCCTACCCTGCTCATTCTGTATTCTACTTGGCATGATTTTCCCCTTGGCCTGGTGCAATACCGAGGCAAAGTAGTCATTGTGGAGTTCCGTTTTCTCCTGAGCTGTCAAGCAAAGGTCCCATACTCCCATTTGTTTTCCTCCTGTTCCCTATGTACCTAAAGAAGGACTTTTTGTTGTCCTTGATTCCCATTGCTAATTTAAGTTCAGTCACCACTTTAGCCTTTCTAATCTGTTCCCTAAAGGTGCAGGCCATTGTTGTATAGTTCTTCTTGGGGCCTGCACCAAGCTTCCATTGTTTATAGGCCTCTTTCTTCTTTCTTAAGAGGGCCGTGATTTCCCTGTTTAGCCAAGAGGGCTTCCCAGGCCTTCTGCTACCTTTTCTCCATGTGGGAATGAACTTCCTTTGTGCTTCAAGGATAGTGTTCCTTTGTGCCTTAAGGAACAACCACTCTTCATGCACACCTTTCACTTTTGGTCCCTGGTCCCACAAGACTTCACATACTAGCAACCAGAACTTGTTTACATTTGCATTTTTGAAGTCCGAGAGTTCTGCCCTGCTATCTCATTTGTCTGCCTTGTGAAGAACAGTGGATGTGATGGTTTCATGGTCATTGTCACCCAGACTGCCCTCTATATTTAAGTCAGTCACCAGGTCATCTCCTTTGGCTAAGACCAAGTCTAGCAGAGTGTCACCTCTGGTTGGCCCATGCACTTCATGAGTTAGGAAGAGCTCTTTGATGCAGGTCAGGAAAGAATGCAACTGATCCGACCTGGCTGAGTGTTTCTTCCAGGAGATGTCTGGATAATTGAAGTTGCCCATGAAGACCATGTCCTGTGCACACGTAGCCTCTGTCAGCTCACAGGCAAACTCTAAATTGAGTTCCTCCCCCGGTTTGGTGGTCTGTAGTATATACCTACAGTTAGGTCTCTCTCGCTGTGCTCCTTCCCCCTTCCCCCCCTGCAGCTTGACCCAGAAGGTTTCTAATCATTCTTCTTTGGAGCCAATGTCGGCCTCCAGGGAGGTGTACTGCTTTTTCACATGGAGACCAACACCTCCACCCTTCTTCCCTACACACTCCCTCCTATGCAGGGTGTAGCCCTCTATGGCTATGCTCCAATCATATGAGGAGTCTTACCAGATCTCCGTGATCCCTACTAGATCGTACTACCCGCTGAAGAGTAGGAGGGCTAGCTCCTCCTGCTTTTTCCTCATGCTCCTGGCATTAGTGTACAGGCACCTGAGTCCTTCTATTGAGGCCCTTGGCTTCCTGTCATGCTGAAAGAGAACTATTCCTTAAGCTCCTGCAAGAATGGCTCTTCTGGTATCCCTATCTATGGAGCTTTCTTGTATGTTGGTCCCTGGGCAAGCTCCAGTCAGTGTTTCCCTCTCCCCCAGCAATCTTAGTTTAAAGCCCTATCTAGAAGATTGGTCATCCTGGCCAAGAACAGAGAGTTACCTCTCTGCGTGAGGTGGATGCCATCTGTGCCCAGGAGTCCTTTCTCTCTGGAGTGCATGCTGTGGTCAAGAAAACCGAAGCCTTCTCGGTGACACCACTGTTGAAGTCATTGGTTGACTTCCTCAGTGCATTAGCTTATGCCAATTGGTCCTCACCCTCCCTTGAAGTGCCTTCCTGAAGAGTTGCTCCCCTAGATTTTGATGCTCACCCCTGACATACTTGTAGGTAGCTATCAAGTCACCCCTTTGCCTTCTCTTACTCAGACTAAACAGGCCCAGTTCCTGGAGTCTCTCCCATAAGGCCTATCCCCCCATGACCCTAACCGTATGGATGGCCCTTTGTACCCTCTCAAGCATATCCATATCCTTCTTGAAGTGTGGTGCCCAGAATGGGACACAGTACTCCAGCTGAGGTCTTACCAGTGCTGAATAGAGAGGGAGGAGTACCACCCTGGCTCTACTGGCCACACATCAGCTGATGAACACCAGAGTTCTATTTGCCTTTCTGGCAACCTCATCATTTTGTTGGCTCATGATCATCTTCCTGTCAACTGTGACCCTC
Organism: Alligator mississippiensis; assembly: GCF_030867095.1. Taxonomy (NCBI): domain Eukaryota; kingdom Metazoa; phylum Chordata; order Crocodylia; family Alligatoridae; genus Alligator; species Alligator mississippiensis. The sequence continues at coordinate 178,406,234 of NC_081825.1, forward strand.
AGGTTGTGTTCAGACGCTGTGCCAGCCAGTGGACCACCACCCATTGTGTAGTTATGGTGAGGGTTCTTCCTATCCAGATGAAGGACTTTGCACTTCTCCCTGTTAAAAGTAATCTGATTCTGTTCTGTCCATGAATTCAGTTTGTCAAGGCTGTGCTGAATCTTTACCCTGTAAGATGTAGATGACAGCTAGGGACCATACTTTGTGTGGACGTGGAGGTTCCAGGTCTCTCCTCCGGCTGCTTAGAACTCACACATGATGTGTCGCTGCTTGCACCACTGTGCTCTGAACTGGAGTCGCTGACAGCAGGCCATGTGGCCTGTGTGGTGGGAAAGCTAGGAACACTGGAACTGCCCACAGGCGAGGATGCCTTGGTGGTTGTAATGGTTCTCAATGTGTGTCATTCCAAGATTTCCATGACTTGATGCATATACTGATAGTGAACATTATGCCTGATGGGGGTGCCCAGGTGCTGTGCCTTGCAACATCCCTATGGAACTTGGTGCACAGCAACTTTGTCTTGACACAGCACTGTTCAGGGGTTCTGTTGTGTCCACAGTCAGCCATTCTGCTGGAGACATCACAGTAAATGTAATATGCCAGTTTTCTCTCAGGCTGATCACTAATTGATGAAGCACTTCTGGTTGTGCTATAACACGGGCAAAACTCTTCACTTCATTAATGGCCCACGTAGACCTAGAACTTGTTGGCACTGTCTGCTTGGTCTTCTCATGTTCATCAGTCATGTTGTGTCTGCGGGTGTACCCCCCAAGTGTTTTGGGGCCTTAATTTATAGATCTTAAATTGACCTCTCCATGGAAAGGTCACCCAACCAACCCCTGCACAGAAGTGTATGTAAAGGTACAAGACAAGACATGTTGCACGGGAGAGTAGCAAATTTTGGCACCAAACCAAGGGGTTGATATAGGTTAATTTAAGAGCAGACTGGGTTCAGTGGGTGAGGAAACAGTGATAGGACTGTTAGGTCCCAGCTCAAGTCTGGGTTCGTGCCCGGTATGCAAAGGCCAATAAAGATACCAGGGGTGAAAGTATAAAAAAGATTTATTGCTAGCAATAAAAGGTGCAAGCGGAATAATTTCACTCTACAAGCACAGCACATATGCAATACTGAGCCCCTTATATACAAGAGTTGAATCTTCATAAGCATCCTTGTTTGCTAATTGGTTATAAAGGAGTGACGCAAGGAGTTCTTTACTGAGCATGTCTCTATACCTGTGTTTCAGCTATGTATCTCATTAACATACATATATGTTTCATTAGCATATATCTTCTCCGCCTAGGGGTGTTATTTTTAGTATTATAATGAGCTCCTTGTTCCAGTAACTCTGATTCTGTTTTTTGTTTTCAAGCTTCCTCTACCTAAGACTTTGCTCCTTATCATTGTAGATGGGCATTCGACACATAACATTCACTTTTGCTTAGGCTTTGCATAGTAGTTTCTAGGTCGAACCTTACATTTCCCTCATCTGGAGCATTCATAATTATTATTAATTATGATTGCTCCATTCAATTTGACTTAACACAAATCTAGTATTCTCAGCTTTCTTTGTTTGCAAAATCATTTGATTTACCTTAGGCCTGAAGATAGATGCGATACAAACCGGTATACATTGGATACAGAAACAAACCATAATCCTTATAAAACAAAACAGAATAACCATACAAAATAACTGTTTCAACCATCCAAAATTGGGAAGCCAGGAAGTTAACCAGGAAAAGTCTAAGCCAGATAATTCTTTCAACGTCTGTGTCAGTCGTTGTAAGGCACCAATTTTGTCTTCAATTAGCACAGAATTATCAGTGAGGTTGAAGCAGCACATTCCTTTTAAGGTTTCACACCCCAGATTGTGTCGCAACAAGAGATAATCAATAGCGGCTCTATTCTCTAAGACAGCGTCCCTTAGTTGTTTTTGTTCAGCATTCAAGGCTGAGAGCACTTGAGATGTAGCATTTAGTCCTTTTGCTAAAACACAGGCCACTGCATTAAGATTTCTGCTATTACTTACAGCAAGACCCGGAACCTCCACCATAGATGCAGCTAATGCTGTGTATTCTGCTTTAGATAATAGTCCAGGGGAATCATTCTCATCACAATCAGCAGTGAGAGTAGTGTATGCTCGTTTAAACCTCCCACCAAGAGGGGTTTGTTCAGTGTGCATTAGGTCAGACTTCCTTGGAAGAGCTGCAGTTACCCGGGCAATGGTGAATGGTCCCCCAGTAGCATTCGCTGGAAGGTATGAATATATCATTCTCCCGCAGGCCAGAAACCATCCTCGAGGAAGGATGGTATGTGTGTATACATAGGATATTTGACTGGTCTTATTACAGAAGATTTTTCTACCTTGGTTCAATTTAAAGCAATTATTGGTACAATTAACTATTAAGAAACATTCAGAAGCATTAGCTGTTGCCTGAATCCGTACAGAAAACATGTCTCTGCTTTTCTCTTTTACAATAGTCCCCCACTTATATATATCCTGATATGTATTTTCCTTCTCTACATCTTTCAGCATAGTATAATTCTGTAAAATTTTCAAAGGGGTAGGTACTGCAATTAAGCATGAGGTAAAAACCAGATGAGCATTGATCCCTCCCGCTAAGCAGAAGTCTGTTCTATTTAATATTTCCCGGGCCAGATAAATCCAGACATTTTCCTGAGGGTCAAATTCTTGTGGTAAAAGATTTTCCCCTCCTATAAGTAGGAGTGGACAGATCAGGGTGCCCCACACTAAAACCTTGAACAATTTCATAATAAGGCTTGTAAAACTTGATCAAAGATTGACAAATTATTCAAAGTTCCTTTCTTTTGAATAGGAATTTTAAGTCCCTTATTGGCTCCATCTTCCACTGTTCTCTGCCTCCGGTCCCGGAGTTTGCAGGAGTTTCTACTTGTTCTGGTTCAGCCACCGGCTTTAGGCGACTGGAATGTATCCAAGTCTTGATTCCTTTGAGCTTTGCTGCCGTCGGGGTCGTTAAAAGTACTCTATATGGGCCCTTCCATCTGGCTCGAAGTGGTTCCTCGTTCCAATCTTTCACAAGAGCGTAACTTCCAGGTAATAATCGATTTTCCGGGGCCGGAGACTGGTTCTGTGTCTGCAGCACGTCCCGTACCTGCTGATGGTTGGAAGACAAAACAGAAACCAAAGACCATACATATTCTCTAATCATTCCCTCTCCTAAAACATGTAACTGTTGTTCAGTACCCATGGGCAGACTCAGAGGGTAAGGCTTACCATACATTATCTCAAGTGGGCTTAATCCCAATTTAGAATGTGGTGCGACCCTTACTCACAACAGGGCCAAGGGTAGGGCCTCTGGCCATTTGAGTCGAGCTTCTTGGCAAATCTTTGCAAGGTGTCTTTTTAAGGTCTGATTCATACGTTCCACCTTTCCACTGGACTGGGGTCTCCAAGGGGTGTGTAAATGCCAGCTGATTCCCAGGAACTCAGAAACCTTCTGAGTAATTTGTGCAATGAAATGTGGGCCATTGTCTGACCCTATTCCTTTTGGAAGTCCGAAGCGAGGTATGATTTCTCGTAGGAGTGCCTTGACCACCTCTCGGGCTTGGGCAGTCCGACATGGGAAGCACTCAACCCAATTAGAGAAAGTGTCCACAAAGACAAGGAGATATCTCATCCCCTGTTGCCGGGGTAACTCACTAAAATCCACCTGCCATTCTTCTCCTGGCCCATTGCCTATTCTCTGATGTCCTGAAGTTTCTTTTCTCCCTCCTTTTGGGTTATTTCTCTGGCAGACCTCACATGTCTCTGATACCTTCTTGGCAGCCTCTCTTAATCCCACTCCAGTTACATAGTGACTGATCCACCTTATCAGGGCCCTGGGTCCATAGTGGGTGCCATGATGAGCTCTCTTCACTACCATATGAACCCAGGCAGCTGGGATGATAATGCGGCCATCCTTTGCTACTAGCCACCCGTGCTCCCCCTTCTTTGCTTGAAACTCTTTTATCAATTGTTTGTCTCTTTCCCTGTACTGTGGTGTCACAGGCTGGTATAAGTCTGGGAGGAGAGGTAACAGATTACTTACTTCTGGCAGCAAGTCTATTTGAGGTTTTTTAGCTGCTTTCTTTGCTGTAGCGTCAGCAAATCGATTACCTTTTGTGGGGGGATTATCATTTTTCTTTTGATGTGCTTTACAATGCATTATCGCTACCTCTTTTGGTTCCCAGACTGCCTTGAGGAGGGCTTTTATCTGCTTGCTATGCTTAATGCCTGTTCCTTTTGAATCAAGTAGACCTCGCTCTCTCCATAGCGCTCCGTGAGCATGTAAAACAAGGAAAACATATTTAGAGTCAGTATAAATATTGACAGTTTTGTTGGCCGCCAATTGCAAAGCCCGAGTCATAGCAATGAGTTCAGCCTTTTGAGCTGAAACAGATGGGTTTAAAGGTCCTGCTTCTATCACATTCTGTGTAGTCATGATAGCGTATCCGGATTTTCGAATTCCATTCTCTATATTCGAGCTGCCATCAGTGTAGAACTCCAGGTCAGCTTTTTCAAGAGGTCTGTCTCTCAAATTTGGTCTTGAAGAATAAACAGTTTCCAATGTTTGCAAACAGTCATGCACAAGATCTGGTGTGTCACCCATAGATGGCAACAGTGTTGCTGGATTTACATTGTGAAAAATGGCCAATTTTATTTCAGGCTTATCTAGGAGGATGGCCTGATATCGAGCCATTCGTCCCGGAGTTAACCAGTTCCCTCCTTTCTGGTCCAAGACTGTAAGTACTGCGTGAGGAACATATACAATCATTTCATGGCCTAGGGTTAATTTTTCAGCTTCTTGTATTAGCAGACAGGTAGCAGCAACAGCCCGGAGACAAGCAGGCCATCCACATGACACAAAGTCTAATTTTTTTGAAAAATATGCCACTGGTCGTTGCCAGCTACCCAATTTCTGTGTTAAGACTCCCACGGCTACCCCACCTCGGTCATGCACAAAAAGGGAAAAAGGCTTACTCATGTCCGGTAGTCCTAAAGCGGGTGCTTCAATGAGAGCCTGCTTTAACTGGCAGAATGCTTGCTCACACTCTTCAGTCCATTTGAGTACCTTTTCATCTCCATGTGTTGCCTCATATAGAGGTTTTGCAATAACCCCAAAATTTGGAATCCAAATCCTGCAAAAACCTACTGTACCTAAAAATCCTCGTAGTTGTTTCTTTGTTACTGGGGGTGCCAGCCGGCATATAGCTTCTTTTCTTTCAGGCAACTGGGCTCTCTGACCAGGCTGTAATTCAAATCCTAAGTATGTTACTTTCTGGGATATGGGCTGCATTTTATTTCTGGAAACCCAATATCCTTGTTGACCCAGAAAATTAAGGAGGCAAATTGTTCCTTCTAGGCAGCTTGCTTCAGTGGTGGCTGTTAAAAGCAAGTCATCCACATATTGCAAAAGAGCACAGGACAGTGGCAGTTTTAGCCTGCGTAAATCCTTGCTTAATGCATTGCTGAATAGGGTTGGGCTGTTTTTAAATCCTTGGGGTAAAACAGTCCAGCACAACTGAGTCTTAATGCTAGTATCTGGGTCTTCCCATTCAAATGCAAATATTTCCTGAGATCCCCTCTCTACCGGTATACAGAAGAAAGCATCTTTTAAATCAGTAACCGTAAACCAGTTATGACCTGGGTTCAAAGCAGATAGCAAGGTGTACGGATTAGGCACGGCCGGGTATATACTCACAACCACTTTATTTACAGCTCTCAAGTCTTGGACGAAACGATATTCATTACTCTTAGGCTTCTTCACAGGCAAGATGGGTGTGTTAAAAGCTGATGTACATTCACAGAGAAGGCCGTACTCCAGGAACCGTTCAACTAATGGCTTCAGTCCTTTCCTGGCTTCCATTCGCATTGGATATTGTTTCACACATGGAGGCTGGGCCCCTGGCAAAAGTTGAATCTTCACAGGGTCAGCATTTTTAGCCTTCCCGGGTCGGTGACCTGCCCATACCCATGGAACAACAGCATCGAGCAGGGGTTGAGGAATATCCGGTGTACTCTCCTCTTGGAGAAGGCCGAGAAGGCAAGCCTGTAAATGCCACCCCTTTTCAGGAGGCACTGTTAAAAACATTTGCCCATCCTGGAACGACAACGTAGCTTGCAGTTTACAGAGGAGGTCTCTCCCTAAAAGGGGAACGGGGCAGTTTGGCATGTACAAGAATTGATGGGTAACTTCGGCCTGCCCAATATTACAGGTCATTGGCTGTAGGAAGGGCCATGTTACTGCCTTCCCTGTGACCCCTACCACCGGCACAGTCTTTTTACTTAAAGGTTTCAGTTTTTGAGTTAAGACAGAATGGGCAGCACCTGTATCGACGAGAAAATCTACCGATTCATCTCTGTCCCCTAGTTGCATTTTAACCAGAGGCTCGTCAGGGGACACTGGGATCTGGGTTATCTTTTCCTCCCGGGCCTCCGGTCCCCTTCAATCTGAATCCCTTCCAAAAGCGAACAATCCACTGCTCTCCTCTTTTTTCTTTTCACCTTCCCCAACTTTTCGATAAGGGCATTCCCGCTTCCAATGTCCTTTTTGTTTGCAAAAGGCACATTGATCTTTCTCTAATAGACCCCGTCTCTGCGGCTGTCTCCAGGATCCCTCATCTCTAGGTTTTCTCGTGATTGCAGCTGCCACTAGGGCTGTCTGCATTTTCATCTTTCTCTCCTCTTTCTTGTCCTGTTTCTTTTCCTGAACACTTTCTCAGTTAGTAAATACTTGGTAAGCAATGTCTACTAGTTGGGAAATAGGCATACCTGTTGCTCCGTCTGCCTTCTGCAATTTCTTTCTAATGTCTGGTGCACTCTGACCTATAAAGATCATATTTACCATGCGAGCGTTCGATGCATCCTCCGGATCCTCACGAGTGTATTGCCTAAAAGTAGTGTAAATTCTTTCCAAAAAAGCACTCGGGGTCTCATTAGTCTCCTGTCGAATCTCATACACCTTACTGAGATTTTGAGGTTTTTTCACAGCATCTCTCAATCCTCGGAGGATATATTCTCGATAGGCATGGATGGAGGTCATATCTTGGTCTGGTTTCCAGTCTGGATCCTGGATGGGGACATGATCATCTCTATTTCCTTGCAGGTTCCCTGCAGTAATTTTCTTTTCCACGTACTCATGAGCTTTGTTCACTACCATTCTCCTTTCCTCTGGTGTCAACAGGATATCTAAAAGAGACTGAACATCTGCCCAAGTTGGGTTATGGGTTTTGAAAATCGTTTAAAACTGGTTTTGTACCTTTTCAGGATTCTCTCTCAAGCTAGGGTTATTGTTCTTCCAATTATACAAATCTGAGGTATTGAAAGGAACGTGCACAAAGGTTCGATGGTAGCTTGGCTCACCGTCATCTTCGAGAGGCCCGGGTACCACTTGTTCTCTTAGGGGAAATACCCCATTTCCCTTCCCACGGCCAGGATCAGATTCCCTGTGATGTTTTCCCTTAACCCCGGAGTCTGCTTCTAACTGTACTCTCCATCCTCCTCCTGGGCTTATATCAGGAGAAGTCGGGGAATTTGGAGATTGCCAAGCACCTGATGGCCATGGTTGGCGCTGTTCCAGATCCCTATGTCAGGGGGTATTTACAACTTCTGCCTCAGGGGGGGAAGAAGCAGGAAGAGCAGATGCCAACGAGGAATCAGATGAATCAGGAGGAGGAGGAGGAAGAGGAGGAGAATAAGGTAAAGGCAGCAGAGGGGGGGAGCCTCCGGCTCCGGACAGTCCAGGACAGGATTTGCAGTTGGTCGAGCCACAGCCATCTCACAGTTCCCAACTCCCTCCCCCAATCCACATTCCTCCAAAACTTTTTTATCTCTACAAAGAGACATAAACGCTTGCGCATACAACAATTCCTCCCATTTACCTTTCTGCCGGCAGAACAAAATCAATTGTAAGATGGTATTATAATTAACACTTCCCTCCCGAGGCCAATATTCTTTATCATCTAGCTGATAGCGTGGCCACGCAGTTTCACAGAAGAATTTAGCTTTCTTCTTAGTCATAGGATCCTCACCAAACTCTGCCCAATGTCCCAATAAACAAGAGAGGGGGGTACATTTCCTAACCTTACTGTTAATAGTACCCATCTCAGGGCTGCCTTCCCAGTTCTGACCGTCCGACTTACCTGGGATCCAGGGATCTGTTCTTAGTCCTTGTCCTCACAGGGGAAAAAATCACTGGTCTTGGACTCGGGCCAGACAGAATACTTACAGAGATAATCCCAGGCAGACGTACTGACGGTAGGCCTTATGCCCTTTCTACCCTCTCACCCAGGTGCCTGTTCCTGATACTTTCACTCTATGGCGTTGCACCGTTAGGCTACTGCCGCCTCAGCGATCCAGCTCCTCCTGAAACAAAAGTCTCACCGGGAAAAGAAATCCCGGGGCGCGCTTGACATTTGATAAGGAAAAGCAGATTAGCTGGTCGTCAGTTAGTCCGGGCAAAGCTTATCTACGGCAGTCCCATCTGGGGTGCCAAAAACTGTTAGGTCCCAGCTCAAGTCTGGGTTCGTGCCCAGTATGCAAAGGCCAATAAAGATACCAGGGGTGAAAGTATAAAAAAGATTTATTGCTAGCAATAAAAGGTGCAAGCGGAATAATTTCACTCTACAAGCACAGCACATATGCAATACTGAGCCCCTTATATACAAGAGTTGAATCTTCATAAGCATCCTTGTTTGCTAATTGGTTATAAAGGAGTGATGCAAGGAGTTCTTTACTGAGCATGTCTCTATACCTGTGTTTCAGCTATGTATCTCATTAACATACATATATGTTTCATTAGCATATATCTTCTCCGCCTAGGGGTGTGATTTTTAGTATTATAATGAGCTCTTTGTTCCAGTAACTCTGATTCTGTTTTTTGTTTTCAAGCTTCCTCTATCTAAGACTGTCTGCTCCTTATCATTGTAGATGGGCATTCGACACATAACATTCACTTTTGCTTAGGCTTTGCATAGTAGTTTCTAGGTCGAACCTTACAGGATCAGTTGGGTTGCTCAGTGGTAGGCACTCTCACTCACTCTCTGAGGACCCCTGTGACACCTGAAATCAGAGAGTGATTGAGAGCGCCTACCACTGAGAGAATCCTGTTTTTGTGCAGTAAAATAGCCACTTGCAAAAAGGTGCAGGCAGGCTAGGGCAACCTCAGGACCAGGCTTGGCAATGGTTTACTGGCTAGCCAACAATGGTTGTTGGCAATGGTTTGTTGCACCCATAGGACTGCCTAGCATCACCTCCCATGACTTGGGGCCTGGGGGAGGGGCCAGAGGACCCCCAAATTTGGAGACTGACATAGAATGTAGACTGCTGGGCAAAGCAATTTTTGCAGCTTGCAGTGACCGCTCAGTGCTGAGAAACCCAGGATGCCTGCTAGGGGGACCTCAGGACTCAGGGTGTCAAAGGTTGGGTGTTGCCTGGAGGAAATATTAGGGCTGGTCTCACCTGCTGTCACCTGGAGCTGCAGGGGAACCTGGGGCTCCCTGAAGTCGGACACCGGGAAACAGTGTGCAGTGCTGGGCAAAGGCCATTTTCATGCATTGGGGGGCACAAAAATAGGGGTGCAGCCAAGGGGAAAATCTCAGGAAAGGTCCCTTGTTACCAAAACCCTGGGTAGACTTGCAGGAACAGACCTGGGTGGGCAGAAAGTATCTGGGTCCCTGGTGCCAGAATGGTTTGGGGAGTGAGTTTATTCATGGGTCGAGATGGTGCTGCCCGGGATTGATGAGGAAACAGTATCATAGAATCAAGGGACTGGAATGGACCTGTAAGATCATCAAGTCTGGTTCCCTGCCATGGGCAGGAGGTAGTTGGGCTCAAACAACTTCAACAAGGTGCTTGTCCAGCCTCCTTTTGAACACCTCCAAGAATGGTGACTGCACCACCTCTGCTGGGAGTGTGTTCCAGATTCTGGATACCCTTACAGAAAAGAAATTTTTCCTTATGTCCAGCCTATTTTTTTCCTCAATTAGCTTGTGCCCGTTGGTCCTTGTCCTCCCCAGGGGTGCCTTTCTGAAGAGTTGCTCCCCTAGATCTTGGTGTTTACCCCTGACGTACTTGTAGGCGGCTATCCAGTCACCTCTCAGTCTTCTATTACCCAGACTGAACAAACCCAGTTCCCGGAGTCTCTCCTCATAGGGCCTATCCTCCAGGCTCCTAATCATATGGGTGGCCCTTCTCTGTACCCTTTCAAACTTATCCACATCCTTCCTGAAGTGCGGTGCCAAGAAATGGACACAGTACTCCAGCTATGGCCTCACCAATGCTGAATAGAGGGGGAGGAGACCTCTCTGGATCTATTCAAAACATATTGGCTGATACATGCCAGAGTTCTATTCCTCTGCTGGAGACTTCATTGTATTGTTGGCTCATATTCATATCCTGGTTGATTGTCACCCTCAGATCTTTCAGATCCAGTGCCAGCTAGTGGTTCATCACCCATCGTGCAGTTATGGTGAAGGTTCTTCCTACCCAGATGAAGGACCTGGCACTTATCCCTATTGAACCTCATCTGATTACATTCAGCCCATAGGACCAGTTCATCATGTTTATTGCCCATGCTTACATTCCCATAAAGACACCTGAGTTCACCCCTAGTTGCCTCAGGTTTTCTGTCACTCAGCAAGTGTCTCAGCGCTTTGGTACTCATCTGGATGTCCCCTATGTGAATGCCCTCCCCTGGGTCATCTAGGCCAGAGGATTTATGTGCAGCAGTGGAATCTTCCCTCTCTCCCCTGGATATGCCTAGTTTAAAGCCCTCCTCAGCAAGTCACTAATTCTCAGAGGATACCTTCCTTCTCTGGGTGAAGGGCCTGGCAGTAAGCATTATTATCCTGCTAGTGTTCCCTGATGGTTCGCAGTCTGCTCACCTCATCCTGGAGCTCCCTCACCTGGCCCTCCAGAATCTCTACCAGTTAGCACATCCCATAAGTGGGAGTGCTTGTACCCCAGATCCCAGCATCCAGCACGTGTGCCAGGCAGCCTCCACAGCCTGGAGTCAAGGAAGCTGGGACCACAGGCTCTGTCTGGGTAAAGACCTCCGAGATACCAAGTAGGAGTGGTCCATCTAGATCAGGAAGCCTAGGGATGTGGTGCATGCCCATCACCATATAGCAGGGCAGGCCCTGTTTCCATGGCTCCTTAAGTGCTTCTTTGAGTAGGAGACCAGGTGCATATAATTATCCCCATGTGGCCCTCTCCAGCAGCTGTTGCTATTACTGTGGCCTGTCAGAAAGGCTCGAGTAGCTGCCTGCAGCAGGAACCCCTGGCTTCCTGGCTTCTGGAGCAGCTGGGGGAATTCCCTGGGTCCCTGCATCTCTCCCTGGAGCGGGGGAGGGGAGGGCTGATCCCTTGTCCCCTTTACTTGAGATCCAGATCGGAGGTCTATCCCATGGCATGGGGGGCTTTGACTTCCCGGGGGCGCAACAGGCATGGGGTGTGTTGTGTCTCCATCGGGGGGCAACTCAGGGTTCAGAATACCCACTGATGGCCCCTCCATGCACCCTTCTGTGCGAACTCCTGCGCTAATTTGCATGCTGGGTCAAGAGTGCGCTGGTTTGCACACTCAGTTTGTGTAGCTCTCCTTGGGGGCTGGGGGGGCATGACCTTCCTTGGCTCTACTCAGCTGCCTCCCACCACTATCTGGCTACCTGCTATGGTCCCCCTCTTACCTCCTGACTCTGTGCTGGGGGTTGGGGGCCTCAGGGGTCCACCTGAGGGTCTGCTGGGAGTCTATGGCTCTCACCGGTGCAACAGACCTCTGCCCGTGTGTCTCCACCAGACAGCCAGTCCCAACTGAAGTTTTACCTTTTAAAAGTTTGAATCTTGTTGACTCTCAGAGAGTCAGTTTGGTTGCTCAGGGTTTGGCTGGGTCACTCAGTGTCAGAGTGAGACATTAGGTCAATGCAGGAGGTGACTGGGTGGATCCCAGGGGCCACAAAAAAACCAGGCCCCCAGCAAGGATGACCAATGAGGAGAGAAGCCCCTGGGGTGGGTTCCAGAAGAAAGGAAGTCACAGCGACATAGCGAGGAGGGAAGACCCTGGGTTGCGCCCCTGTTGGCAAGCCTGGTGTGCTGGGTAGGGCCAAGAGGTGGCAAAGTGTGCAGGGTCAGTACTGCCATGGGATACTTGCATGACAGACTAAAGTTTTGGGGACCCCTGTGATACCTATGGGAGCCCAAGATTGGACACCAACAGAGAACGAATGCTGCTGGTCGAAGCGGTTTTTGCAACTTCATTCCAAGCCCAGGGTGCATGCTAGGGAGACCTCAGGGAAATGGGTGGGAGGATGCAGGGTCACTAGGGCTGGCTTCCCCTGGTGTCATCTCTCGGTTCCTGGGTGGAGAACCCAGGAACCTTTAACTTGGACCCAAAATGGGGGGAGGGGGGCATTAATGAGAGTGACAGCCACCTTGGGGTTGTCTCAAGAAGTATTCCCCGGACTTTTTCTGTATTCTGCTTATCACCTCAAAGGACTTTAATGAATGGTCTCTCATCACTGGCCATTGTGCCTTGATAAAGGCAGGGCATGATTTTCTGTTTGAACAGCTGAAGCACTTACCCTATAAATTGCATACAGCCACCATACCGCACCATACCACCTTATCACACAAGAGCCCACCTACACAAGCAGCCATGGATTCCAGCAGAGGTAGGAGTGCTGGTTCAACCACATTCTCCAATACCATCTCTCCAACCGAATTCTTGTCCCACTGCTTCATACATGGTTACCCACTCTTGCACCTGTACCCATTCACAGTGTAGTAATGATCCTGTCACCCATGGTGGTTATAGTTAATCCACTGTAACAGGGAACCCTAGCCCTGTTACTAAGAGACAGGGTGGTCCCTTTAAATCCAGAACCTTCCAGTCATGGCCAGTCAGTCAAGTAGGGGTTAAGGCTCAAGCCCTGCCAGCCAGTCAGGTGACAGGAAGAGGAAGACCAGGGTGCTACAAATGGCAAGTGGAGAAGGCCAGAGGGGCAGGAAGGACGGGGGACTCCCAATGACTATGGTGCTGTGGCTGCAGTCTCTGTCAGAAGACTACACCACACTATGAGCCATCCTCATGATCATCTAAAGTAAGCTGGCATGTTGCTTTTCTAGTTTCTGTATTATCATTTTTTCATTATAAGGCCATAGAAGCCTATGCTTTGTGTTGAATGTTAAAACCAGTGGTTTGGGTGAGGCTATTTGGGGAAGGAGGAGGCCTCATTGGGGGCCCACTGTGGTGTGGGGACCCCAGCAACAGAGAGGGCACAGTATTCGGGGGCTAGCTGATCCCAGTGCCAGAGAGGGCGCAGTATCTGGGGGTGAGCAGCCTCCAGCACCACAGAGAGTACAGGAGCAAGAGTGAGTATTTTTCTGAGAGCTAGAGCCCGGGAGTCAAACCCTGATTAGTGGGTCTTTGACTGAAAGGCCTAGCCAGAGAGAGAACGGGTAGGCTCACAGTGGCCAAGACCCCAACGTAAAAAGGAATTTACAAATACCATCTGCGAGGCTTGGGCGGCGGTGTAGGGGAGGAACAGAGCCGCAGATAGCGCCCCCTGGCATCGGGGCATAAAATGGGCAGCCTCCCACTAAATTAACAACAATTAATTAACAACAAGGTGTGGCAGATGAGAAGGTGGGTGGTTGGCCCATAACAGGTGGGCAGGGCCACCAATAGATGGACCCTGAGCAGGTCCCCTGTTACATCTACCCTCTGTGATTATGGTCCCACACACCACCCCTTGCCACCGTTGCACCACTTTGACACCCTCAGCCACCAGCTGCTGCTTTGGGACCAATACCGAGAGTCAGACTGTCAGACATTGATAAGTTTCCCAGTTGTGGGGTGCTTTCAAATCTTGAAACCCACTGTTTTTAGGAGAAATTTGTATGACTCAGCTAAGTGCTGACTGTCAGTTCCCCTCACAGCTGTTTCTTGCCTGTCGATGTACGATGCTTCGACCCAGACCCCAGCACAAGACTACAGATCAGGACAGTGATTAGGTATTTTCCATAAGCGGTATGGAAATATCACTTATGACATAAGCTAATGGGAAAACAACACAAATCTCCTTTCTTTCACAGCAGCACACTGGTACTCAGAAGGGTCAACAGTACCGTTTAAAAGACAAGCTTATTTTTGGAGAGGGATGCAAGTGCCGAGTGATGATCTCTCAAGTTAGTGAGGTACAGTGTTGGGATATGGATCTGAGGACTTAGTTTTGTTGATTATCCATGACCATTTTTGTTGCCTGTTACTTAACTTTCATAAAGTAAAGTTTTCCCACTGTATAGTTGTCTGTGTGCTTTCACTCAGAAGCCCCTTGAGTGCACACGTGATGACAAGCTCAGCATGCTGGGTGGGGACAAGATGTGCCATTGTGTGTAGGGCCAGTACTGCCTTGGGCAGCTTCTTTGATAACCTACGTTTTTGAGGACCCCTGTGACACCTTAAATCGGAGAGCAAATGAGAGTGCCTAACTACTCTGTTTTGGTGCAGTGACAGAGCTGATTGCAAAAGGTGCAGGCAGGCCAGGGTGATGTGGGCACCAGGGATGGCAATGGTTTATCGGCCAGTCAGGGTTATGGGGACTGTAGGGGTGCCTAGCTTTGCCTCCCATCACTTGTGGGTGGCCTGGGGAGCCCCAGGGTGGGACACTAACAGAGACTGTAGGGAAAGTGCTTTTGCAGCCTAGAGCAAACAACCATAGAGTGGGGTTCCAAATGTGGGGTGCATGCTAGGGAAACCGGTCAAAGCAAGGATATGAAAGTTTGGGCAGTGTCTTGGGGAACCATTTAAGCTGGCTACACCTGGCATCATTTGTAGCTTGGTGGGGAAGCCGGGGACCCCTGAAGTCAGTAAGCATGAAAGAAAGGGCAGTGCTGGGTGAAGTGCATTTTCATGCATTGGAGGAACAGCTTTCAAGAAGTGGGCTGCATCCTGGGGAGACATCCCAGGAAGTGGAGTGGAGGGATGCTGGTCACTGTGAAAGGGGAACTGATAGGGCTAGCTTGCAACTTGCATGACACTCTACACTTTTGGGGACCACTTGATACTGGGGGTATGGCCCAGGAATCCCCAAGGTCGGACACTGGCAGAGAATGTAGGCTGCTGGGAGAAGCACATTTTGCAGCTTGGGGTGAATGACCAGAGCACTGTTGAAAATGCAGGGTGGATGCTAGGGAGACACTTCAGGAACTGGGATGGGTGGATACTGGGCAGTATGGGGAACCAATAGGGCTGCCTTGCTGAGCCTGCTGTTACCTACAGCTTTGGGAGGAAGCCTTAATTTGGACATCAAGTAAGAATGCATAATGCTGGCTGAAGACCATTTTTCAGTGATGGTGGATCTGTTCCCCAAAAGTGGGTGCAGACTAGGGAGAGCTCAGAAAACAGGGTGGCATAAAACTGCATACCTGTGAGAACAGACAGCAAAGGGCAATAGAGATGAGGAGACTGTGCAAAGGATGGCTATGCTGGGCAGTGTCAGGGGAACAGAGCAATTTGCCCTCCACCCAGCACTGCTGAGTTCTTAAGGATGATGTGACACAGTGACCCAAAAGTGGGAAATGATAGGGATATGGTAATAGGGGAGTAAAGGTGTGAATATGTCAGGCTAAAGCAGGGGTGGGCAATTATTTTGGGCAGAGGGCCGCTTACTGAGTTTTGGCAAACCATTGAGGGCCGCATGACAGGCAGGCAGGGAGGGATAGATAAATATTAATTTTCTGAATTTTCAAAGGGCCCTGAGGGCCGGATAGAATGGCCTGGTGGGCCACATCCAGCCTGTGGGCTGAATTTTGCCCACCCCTGGGCTAAAAGGTGTGTATCTCTCACAGATTACCTCCAGCTATGCACAGCTTGAATGCAGATGCATACACATGGATCTCTGCTGATGAATGCTTGGTAGCAACAACGCATAGTTATTTTCAAAGAAGGTTTAGAAAAATACTGCTGGGCATACTGGTGTAAGGGGAGGCAAAAAACTCATTGGAAAAATGGACCCCAAGGATATAAGTTTAAATTCAAAGTTTAAAGGCTGGGAGGCAGTTGCCTCTGTACACCCCGTCCTGCACCTGCCACCATGGCCATGCCCAGCAAGGTGCTGCCAATGCACCAGGTACCGTGGCCCGCTCCGGGCTGGCAGGACCTCCTAGCCCTGCCTGTGGCTGGGGGAAGTGGGATGTGGGCAGGGAAATGGCTGGGGCAGAGGATGAGGAGGTGATTCTGCTGCTTGCTCCTCAGAAAGGCAGCAGAGCCCCTTCTTGGGTAGCCCCAGCTAGGTCCCAGGGCCACCGCCTGTGCAGCCCCCTCCCCCACAGGGATGGGTCCCCCGGAGCCCCAACCCAATCTGATCCTCGCAAGTTCCACCCCCCCCTCCATTTTAAATTGAAACATGTACATTAAATTTAAAGATGTAAATTAAATAGTTTGCAGGTCCACAGCATAAAGAGGTTGGGAACCCCTGCCAGCCCATACCCCATGCTCCTACCACCCCACTCTGGGCCCCGCCGGTGCTGGCCCTGGGCCATTGGTGCAGGCCCCACACCCACTCACTTCCACTCCCCTGCCCTGCCTCCACTTTCCCCACTTTCCTGCCTGCCTGCTGGCTACTCTGCACGACGTGGTTCCCATATCTACATCCATACCCACAATACCATACCCACACATACACACACATCCCCACAAACCCCCTTACCCACTCACCCACAGCTCCCCATAAACCTATACCCATCCACCCTTACCTCCTGACACCCCTGCACACCTCACACAGTGTATGAATAAAACTGCATTTTGAGCTATTGTTAGAATAAGTTCTAAAATATGTTATATCCACACTATGGTTATGCCTATGCTAAACCGTCATTTTAAATATATTTCCATTTTGTAGAAAAAGAAGCAATAAGGGGTGTGTGTGTGTGTTGTGAGTGTGTGATTAATAGTTGAATAATTGCAACAGGTATTAGACAGACTGGTACAAAATATTTGGAGTAAACAGATAACTGTAAGGATAAAGTGCAGGTGGCGATCCGAGAATGTGGAGATGATACGAATAAGCACTGAAAAGCAGACTAAAATATAAAAACAATACATAAACAATAACAGAATCCAAAAGATGGGCACAAGTAAAGAATTGAGTGGTGATTGGTGAAGGAGTTTTCAGGCATCGATCAAAGTCTGCCCCATGGAAATAAAAGGGCAGTGAAGGCCAAGCCCAGACGAAAGCCTTAGTTTCATAGTTTCTAGGGTTGGAAGGGACCCGAACAGATCATCTAGTCTGACCCCCTGCCCTGGGCAGGAACAAGTGCTGGGATCATAATCCCAAGCCAGATATCTATCCAACCTCCTCTTGAAGACCCCCAAGGTAGGGGACAGCACCACCTCCCTTGGGAGCCCATTCCAGAGCCTGGCAGCCCTAACCATAAAGTAATGCCTCCTGATATCAAGCCTGAACCTGCCCTCAGTCAATTTGTGGCCATTATTCCTTATCCCAGGTCATGCCTGGGGGAAAAGAGCCTCAACTATTTTCTACTGGTCTCCCCTGGTGAGTTTATAGACAGCCACCAGATCCCCTCTCAGTCTCCTCTTGTGGAGGCTGAATAGATTCAGGCCCTTTAGTCTATCTTTGTAGGGCCTGGCCTGCTGCCCCCTGACCATGCGAATGGCCCTCCTCTGGACCCTCTCAAGGTTAGCCACATCCCTCTTGAAGTGCAGCACCCAGAACTGGATGCAGTACTCCAACGGGAGCCTGACTAGCGCCTCATAGAGGGAAAGGATCACTTCCCTGGACCTGCTTGTGATGCATCTGTAGTGTCTTACTGACCGCTTCCTTGCACTGGTGGCTCATGTCCATCCTGGAGGCAACAATGACTCAAAGATCATTGAAGTGGGTAGAATGGTACCCACTTCAATACAACCAGAAAGGTTGTATCCGCAAGTCTCCACCACTTATCCTCATCCTTTTATACCAGTGGGGTTCCTAAAGCAAATCAGTGCTATGATTCTGCCTGGACAATACCGTTTCATTACCCTGATACAGCATCGTTCCCATGAGTGACAGTGGGAGCTCTTTCACTCTCTGAGAGGTGAAGCATGGTTACAAGCTCCCAAAGAAGAAAGGATAAATGTAATCTGTGAAAAAAATGGGATGTTCACTACTATCTCTAGGTGTTCCCCCACGGGAGGCCCCGACACTGCCCGTGTATAACTCCACACCCTGGTGGAGGTCACAAGTTAAAATCCCAACCCTCCTAAATGTTTCATTGTTCACTGCCTGAGTATTGTTCAGACCAGAACAATAGTATGTCCAAGCTACTTTTCCAAACTGTTCAGCAGGAGCCCGGGTAGCTGAAGGGTTGCTTAGATGGGAATGGCCAGTCATTTTCCGTTCCATAAGTGCATTTAAGTCCCACAGACAAAGAGATACTCCAGGTTATCTTTGAGATGGACTTAACTCTGCTATGAATGTGTGAAACTTAGATAAATCCCAGAAAAACACTGAAGGAGTAGTCAATCTCTGACAGACGGTAGAGCTGCTCACTAGGAGACCCATGCTCGAAGGAATAACGTTAGAACACACTAATGAATTGCTAACTGATATAAGATTAAGGACAGCCCGTCTTGCCCAGGTCATGATGGACACTGCTTTTAAAGCAGACAAAAATCAAACTTAGAGTACTGCGTGTGCGCAAGTTCAGTTATCATTGAATATGCATTTTTCCCAGGTAATAAACAACATTAAAAATAGAAAATGGTCCCCTGGCTTAGAAAATCATGAAATGCCTGCAACATTTAAAGAGAAATACCCTGATTAAAGTACCTGAATTACCACTTGAGAAAGCTGTAATAAAGGAAAATGTTCATTCCTGGTGCAGGGGGTAAAAGATGGTAACTGGACCACTGCTTATTTCCTAAACACAGAGCTAGGAGAAGGATGCCTTTGGAACTGGAATCTGCATCTCCCCATATGGAAAATAGTTACCCCTCCCGATGGCCTTCAGTATGTAGCACAGTCCTCCTTAGTCCAAATTAGTAGCACCTTAACTGGATTAGAGACCCTATGGAAAGGCTGGCCTCCCAGCCCACCTAACATGACTTGCGTATATGAGTTACCTGATGTGTCATATGTAACAATAGAGCAACGTGTTTGTTGGGAAAGACCAGGTTGTTTGCTGCATGAAAATGGTACCACCTGGACTTTATGCAATTCATGTTGCTTAGGAGCTAAAAGTAGAGCCCTTGCTCTACTGCAATTAAGTAACCGTACTATTGCCCTAAAATGGCCAGAAATTTCCTCTGAAACTATATCTCTCAACTTTACGATACCTACTTTATGGGTATCAGATGTAAACATGCCACAGTTAGAAAACTGGAATAAAGTAAAAAATAAGCTGCAAAGCCTTGAGGCAAAGGCTTGGCAAAGCACTAAGTTGGCTCTTCTTGCTCGAGAGGGTGGGTGAATCATCAGTCTGGCTGTCAACGTATCCAAGCCTTGTAAATAGTATGATGTAATCTATACTATTCGTGTGTCACCAAGTGCCACCTCAGCTACGTGACTAACCATCTTGAGTATCATAGTATTCTACATTACCTTAGTAGCAATAGCTAAATAGTGTTTTAATTGTTGTTGTTGTTGTAAATCTGTTCATGCTATACAAGTTACATTTATAAATCCCTCCCCATTTCCCGATGTAGTGCATGTAGCTTAGCATTTTAATTGTAGCTATCATAGTGCTTCAGCAAGCAAGGGGTGGAGTGTAACAGCTGAAATTATGTCTGTGTAATAAAGGTGCTTGCTGAAGGCTCTATGAAGATTATACCAAGTGTTTTTCTGTATTTGTTTAAATATTAAGCTATATGTTGTTGTTAAAAGCCTAATTAAAGTTTAAGATGTAGTGAAGCCTTGTATAAAGTAAATCCTAGTAAATTTAGCAAAGCCTAGAAGTAGTAAGGCCCTGTGGCATTGTTAAAATTACCTTATCAAAGGAATGCAAGGCTTGTACTGCTATTAGTCAGTCTAAGGACAGTTGAAGTAAAAGGAATCTGAGTGGTTGTATGTTATCAAAACCATTCAGAAGCTTTAAATTGGCTAAACTATCTGAAAACCATTCAGAAGGAAGATACAGCTCTGTGAAAAGGATTAGTAAGCTGTTGCCTGGATCACTGGGCCCTTGAACCTCAAGGAGCCCAAGGACTGCATTCCAGGGTCCTTCCCGGTACCCTTCGGACAGCACTGTTTGGAGACGCCTGACTTCGCTGAACTTTGTGAAAAGAAAAGCTTGCTGTGTATCAGGCATCAGCCACATGGGTTACTTCCTGACCCTTCACCTCCTTCATTTCATCATCTGTTCAAGTCCGTGGAATGGAGGGGCTAAGTGGCACTACGTGTTTGGTGACTGATGGTTCTTCCTGCCACTCATGGTCATCAGGGATCAGTCTCTGTACAGCTGAGACATTGCTCATGGTTTCACCCTCAGAAGGGGCTGCTGCCACCTCCTTCTGTTCCTCCTCTAGCCCAACCCTGGTGATGAAAGTCTCCATACCTGGGTTGTCGTCCACATCCTTGGAGAGAAGGATGGACAGCTTGTCATAGAAGGGGGCAATTGTGTGACCTGCCCCAGAATGGGAGTTCACATTTTTGGCTCTGTAAAATGCTAATCTCAGGGACTTGATCTTGCACTGGAACTGGGTTCAGTCACGATTGTGCCCTTGCACCTGCATGCCCTTTGCTATCTCAACATAAACAGGCTTATTCCTTCTATTTTCCATCCTGTCTATGATTCTTTGCTCTGAACAAATGTTAATTAAGTTCTCCAGTTCTTCCCAGGTCCAGTTGGGTCCACAGGCATTGGAGGTATCAGACTCCTGGGCTGTCGGCTCCATACTGCTGGCCTTGACTTTCTGAGAATGGCAAAGCAGTTCATGGTCAACAGCACAAGTGATTTGTGAGAGGGGGCTGGCAAACATTTTTTTGGGGGGGGAGGTGCCTTTATACTCAGGCTGTGCTTGCATGAGGGTATGGGAAAATCCCAAGGATTGTGAAGTCATTATATGTAAGTACCAAAACACCCAAAGGTGATGAAGCACCCAGTTAACAACAAAAATGACCTGGTGATGGGGTAAATAAGGCCATTGTACTTCAGAATGGCTGCTCAATGGCCTGGAATGTTGCAAAAATCAATACCTACCTGCCTGCTTGTGCAAAATAATTTTATTACAGAAGCACAGCCTGTTTTCCCTAAAGTGGCAAAAGTTTTGAGTAGCCTACTACATTACCAGGAGAGGAGCAGGTAAAACATTTTTTGTTTGCAAGCTTGATTACATTGAACACCAGTGGCTGCTAAGCTCAGGATGAAAGGATGAAAGGATGTGCAAAGCCCCAATACCCTGGCGTGCTGGGATGAAGTGTTGAAAAAGCAGCTACACCAAGCTCCAGACCACACAACACCCTGCAGTCCCTGCCCCCAGCTTGGTGCAGATGGGTGAGAAGCCACTGCTGACAGAAAGGAGCAAAATGGAGAGTGAGGATGAAATACGTGACATGGAGGACATGGAGCAGCAGGAGGAGGAGGAGGTGGCAGTACTGCTTCTGCAAATGCTGTTTACTTGGGGATTACTGCTGGAATGCTTGAGAAGGATAGGAACTGTGATACAGCGTTCAGTGGCCAGTTGTGTTCCTGCTTTAACAGCATTAATGAGACCAATAGTAATAAGATACAGGTACCCAGAGGACTTGGAATACACAGAGAAAAATGAAGAAGTGGAATTTGACCGGGCTTTGAGAAACCTGAGGAGGACCAGAATCTGCATGGTGCGGACCTGCGAGAGCAGCTTGGACGGGTGGGAGCAAATCGTGCTGAACATTTGGAACGACCAGCAGTGACTGGAGATGTTCTGAATGAAAAGGGAGATATTATATCATATTGTCTCAATGCTGGGGCCCCACATAGCAAGGTAGGACACAAACGTGCATCAGGCCATCCCAACAGACAAGAGGGTTGCAGAGGCCATCATGGAACTGGCCAGCCCATCTAGCCTCTGCTACATTGTGAGCCAGTTCAGCATGGCTGCGTGGCCAGGCTGGCAACTCGTGAGGTATGCCAGCTGCTATAGGAGATCGCTTCAAACAAAATTATCCATGTGTCAAATACACAGCAAGTCATAGATCGAGATTGGATTCCTCCCACCTTAATAGTTTAGCAAAGATTTCCCTAATGTTATCAGCCAATCAGTCAGTGCTTGTAGATCGGCTTTGGCACAATTGAACAACTAGCTCCAGCATGCTTTCCTTTGATCTTCACTGATGCTGTCTGTAGTTCCACTGACTCTCAGGATTGGTAATTGTTGTTGAGCATCTAGGAACCACAGCTGCAGTCCTAGGGGTAGCTTTAGAAAAGAGAAAAACAAAAGGTCTCATGAAGTGTTAGAAACTGCAAACCCAACATGGTGTAATCATCTGCATACCACTCACCCAAGTCTTTTCAACTCCTCCCCGCCCTGGAAGCTTTACTAACTGCCCTGCCATCTGTGGTAGTCTCCTCTGGCATGCCTGTCATGTTGAACGCCTGCAGGCAAGCTTCTCCAGCATCTCTTCTAAGGATGGTGGCCAACTTGTTATAGAATGGGATCATTCAGTGTGTGGCTCCAGAATGAGAGTTATTTTCCTTGACCTGATGGAATTCACATGTTAGGGACTTGATCTTACTCTTACACTGTTCCCAATTGCTATTGTAGCCATGTTCCTTCAGTAGTTTAGCAATAGTTGCATATAGCAGCTTGTTTCTTCAGTTTCCCAGTTGT
The DNA here is from genome assembly GCF_030867095.1 of Alligator mississippiensis. Taxonomy (NCBI): domain Eukaryota; kingdom Metazoa; phylum Chordata; order Crocodylia; family Alligatoridae; genus Alligator; species Alligator mississippiensis. Next base: position 178,429,058 of record NC_081825.1, read on the forward strand.
GTAAGCACCTTCCTTTCACCCCAAATATCAATCAGTGCCTCAACTTCTTCATGAGAGTAGTTTGGTCCCCGGCTTTGTGAAGTATCTGGCAGATCCTCCAAGAGGGAGGAGTGTTGCTTTTTCTTTGTCCCCTCCATAGCCCAACTTTGCCAGGTCAAATAAGATGAGAAAGAATGTTTGCAGACCAGCCTCCTCCTTTAAGTCCTGGTCTCACGTATGTCCTACAAGCAAAAACCTGTTAACCTTTTATGAAGAGATGCATACTAATATAGGTGTGATTGGTGCATTCTCCAAACATTCATGACAGTTTTGTCCTTTATGAGTCTGGGCTTCGGCATTGATAAATATACTCAAAAAACAATTGTGCTGGTGATTGCTGAAAAGGGTGGTAAAGAACTGCAGGCAAGAAAATCAGACCCTTCGAACTGAACTTGATCGATACCCATTTCCATTTGACCAGCAAGCAATCCATCTCAGTAACCATGCTCTTCCAGCCCTCAGGGACTTCTCCAGAGTGCCATGAGTTGCAGAAGGGTTTCTCCAGGGGTTCTTCAATGACTTCAGATGGCTCCTTCAGCACTCTCAGATGAAGATCATCCAGCCCCGCTGACTTGTATATGTCTAATTTTTTAAAAATTGGTCATACACCAATTCTACATCAGTAGTAGGAAGGCAGTTATTCCTACCATGCTCATCCTGTACTCTATCTGGCACTGTTTTCCTGTAGTGTTGAGTGCATGTGGTATGGGGCCGGGTAGCTCCAGGTAAGTAATAATCATGGAACAGGACTTTGGCATATTGGAAGGTAATGAAAGAATGGGGATTTGGTAGTAGGAAAAGGGGGTGCTGGTAAGGATAGATAAAGTAGCTTGGACCTGAGCATGTCAGTAAAGTTGTGTCAAGGTTGCCAAACAAGCTGTGCATCAGGATACCCCAAAGCAGTATGCAGTAGGGCCTTGTAACAGGAGCTGGGAAGGATAGTTATTGACATGTGTATGGTGTGAGTGTTTTCATGCAAATGAACCAGTTTTGCAGGGTTTGGGGACCAGGGACCGGGGACAGCCAGAATTGTCTCAGTGGACTGCTTGCAAAATCTAAGAGTATCACTTCCTGCATTCCTAATGAATTAAGCAACAATAAAACAATAATATTGCTGGCCATAGAAGAGTCACAGAATGGAAGTCTGCTTCTAGAAGAGGAAACATAATGGTTTATGGAACTGGGCTGGAGTCTGCTCAAACTTCTGGAAAGCCATGTTTGGATGTCTGGCTCAATGCACAGATTGATGAAAGAACTACACGAGGTACTGCTGTGTTTTGAAGAAGATTAATTTAGGGATCATAAGACTATAGCGACTTGCTGTCCATACCTTTATTACAACAGTCACCAGATCTGGGCACATGAAAGCAGCTCAGACTGGTGGGGACATTGTTATGTCAACTTGGAATAATGATTAGTGGCTAAGGACATTGAGAATGAGAAGGGACACCTTCTTCCACATAGTTCATATGCTGTCATTGCACACTGAGTGCCAGACAACTGTCATGCAGAAGCCCATCTCCCCAGAGAAGCGTGTTGCCATGGCTATGATGAAACTGGCCACTCCAACAAGCCTGCACCATGTAGCAAATCAGTTCGGTGTGGCTCCCTGCACAGCTGGGATGCTGATAAGAGAGGTCTGTGAGCTGCTGCAGAAACTGGCAGTAAATAAATTTATCTGCCTCAGTAACCACAGTGAGGTGGTGGAAGGATTCAGGGTGATGGGCTTCCCGAACTGCATGGAAGCACTGGACAGCACACACACTCCCGCCCTCTCACAATGCCAGAACAACCGGTCATTTGTCAACAGTAAAGGATTTCCTTCAGTCATTCTCCAAGATGTAGTGGATCACTCTGGGTACCGAAATACACACAGGCATTGCATGGAAAAAATTAGTCTCTCTTTCTAGGCAGACCAAGTGTGAAGCTGAAGTTTGTTAAGTATATGGTCTAAAATGCAAAGAAAAAAGAAGGGGTTAATTCTGTGTCAGGTGCACCTCAAAACCAGAGGCAGGTAATTAAAGCAGAGGGATTGGAGTAACTGGAGATGCAGGAAAGCAGACCTGACATACAAATAGGGTAACTTATAGGACAATGGCAATGGCACTGTAAGAGTTAATGTTTCTCCCCCAAAAAGCTGGCTGTGGTTCCTTGGACTCTGCAGCATAAGATGGCTTCATCCAGCCCTGAAAATTCATCCATTTCCAGGGGCCTCAGAGAGCCAGACAGGATGCTCTTCGATGCCCTTGACAGATTGGGAAGGACAGCATGCATTCTGAAAGAGAAAAGTCTTCTGCTGATCAATGCTGGGTATGAAGTTTTAAACCTCTTGATGGAACTCCATGAGAGCTTTTTATCCTCAAAGCAGACAATGCTGAGAGAAATGCTAAAAGTTTTGGAGGCATGTGAACAAGAGGAAATGTTACATATGGAGACTATCAGACTTATGTCTAAACTTGGGGGAAAACGGATGGCGATGGGGAGACAAAACCATATCTGACTTGTCAGAACGATGAAAAAATAACTTTGCAAGCTGATGAGGAGACTGTATGACTGTCAAAGGAAAAACGTAGCTATTTTGCAATTTAACTTTGAAGATGTGCTGATGACTGTATGTAAATAAAACAAAAAATTGCTCAATCAAAAGAGCATGGTCATGTTGGAGGACTAGTGGCACAATAAAACTTCTTATATGGAACTGAGTAATCTGTTGAGCTGTCTATGGCTCAATCCCTTGCTACCTCCACTTTACTAGGAAGTTCTTACACTTTTCAAGTTATTTAGCTACTATAATTTTCTATTCTTCTTCAAGCAGTGTCTTTGCTCACTACCTCTTTCAACAGGTGATTCAGCAGTCAGTTAAACCTGCTCCTCCCAAGCTCCTTTGTGGTGCATTAGCTTACCAGTAGCTTAGCACAACTATGGCTTTTCACACCAGAACACTACAGTCTTAGTCTGAAAGGTACAAAAGCATGGATGATGATAGCCAGATCTGAAAAAAGAGTTGCAGCTTTCTTAGTAAATAGAGTTAGTGCTAACTCTATTTACTAAGAAAGCTGCAGCTCTTTTTTCAGATCATAAGTGTCACTTTGTCCCCAAAATCATGAGGTGTGACAGCACTGTCACCTCTATCTCGTCTGTATTCAGCTGTACCAGGCACTGTGGAAGGACCAGAACTGCAGGGTGTGGACCCCAGAGGTATTCAGGGAACCAAGAAAGTTTTGAAGAGCCAGCCCATCTGAAATCAAGTAGTCACAAACAGAAATGTAGATAAGTTTTCATTGAAAATGTAATAATGAACTACAAATTAGATGGATGTGACTTAACAGTACAGAATATATAAAATGCACATACATCCAAATATATATCAACCTTATTAAAATTTAAATAACATTGATCTTACTTTTTCTAAGCCCTAAAGTCATAGCAAAGCTTAGAACAGGTGTCCAACCTGTCAGAAAAAAAGGGTTTTCTTTCCTAGGTTCTGCCTGATTGGTTGCAGGGATAGATGATTAATGGGGTGAGAGGTGGAAGAGTGCAATTGGTACCATATACCAGCACTGACTTTCTGTAAGCACTTTCTCCACTTACACTCCCCTTACATTGCTATAAACTGTCAGTATTTGTGGATACCACACTAATCTGACTCTTCTTTCTTTCGTCTTCTCTTTCCCTTTCCTTTGCATGATTCTCTCCAGAGTTAATTAAACAAACAAACAAACAAATAAACAAACAAAAACTTCTGGGGCATTTGGACAGAGGGGAAGTCAAAGAGAAAAATGACAGATTAATCTTGCAGCCATCATAAAGGTAAAAAGGAGTGAAAATGCCAGTAATGGAAGAGAGAGAAAGGGAGCATGAGGTTGATATGGTTGTGCTGGGAAGCAACTGGATATGGGGAGAGAGGTACATGAACTGGAGAAATGAAAAGCGTTTTTAGGAAACATGGCCAGTCTCTGGGGATTGACCCAGTTCTGCTGGCCAGTGATGGGTGCTGAGGAGGGAAGAGCAACACTGGTTTTATTGGTAGGCCTGGTGGCTGCCCAGTACCAGGTAATGGGAGACATGGCAGTTGGGAGGGTCTGGCTGTCCAGAGGTTGGAGCAAGATAGAAACGAGCACCAATGCATCAAAATGCAACCTGGGATGACTCTTCTCATGGTGATGTATGTGGGGAAGTGAAAGAAGACCCCTGGGTGGAAGATGGGGCCGTAGGGTTAGTGAGACTCACCTTGAGAGACATGGAGGTCAGGACTCTGGTCAGGATGGCACTGTGACATTTTCAAATCCAGTGCTCCCTCCAGACTGGAAAAGGGAGTCTGCAGTGAGTGATTTCAGGCCCCAGGAAGGGGCAGAAAGGGGAACATGCCAGCTGACCAAGAGGTGAAGCACTTCTGGGCTTTGCTGAGTCTGGGAGCAGATGTTCTCCCATGAACAGAAAGGAGCATCTGCAGCATCAAGCAATGATCACAGATTATGAGACAATGCTGGGGAGTGCAGCAACAGCATACTACAAAAGAAAACTGAAGGCTGTGTAACTGGATGGAGACAAGGGGCCATGGCCTGATGGTAAAGAAGACGAAAGGTGCTGAGCTGTGAAGTCTCAGAGCTGGTAAGTAAGCAGCCACTGAACCACTGAGCTTCTGGGGTCCTATTTAGGTTTTTTTGTGTGCTCTGCAGGGTTTTTCTTTTTGTCTCCAGTTAGCCTCCCTGGAAAGGTCCCATGAAGTGGGAGAGGGACCCTAGGACTATTGCATTGGACTAAGGGCCGGCACAGACCCCCAGAGGGCCAGCTAAGAGGGGACCCAGATGCCCACTTGCTTATTGCTCCAGGCAGGAGCTTACTGGAGAATTGAGGGGGGGGGAGATTTGAGGACTTTTCCTTTACTTGCTTTCCCTGACGCTTGTTTTGTTGGGATTGAGCCCAAGAGGGACTGGAGTAAGGCCCGTCTATGGCTAGCCATCAAGGACCTATGGGCAAAAGACTGTGCCTGGACCAAAGCCTCCAGTTAAACGCTGACTGACTGAGGTCAGAACTAACTGGCTTCATCAAGTGGGGATAGCCTATATGGGTGGAACCAGGACAAGTCTAATTTATCAACCACGTACCAACCTAAGTTGTTCACCAAAGGTGCCTTTCTTTTTCTTGTTGATAACTGATGTGGTAAGGAAGGGGGTGTAAGGTAAAGGAGCAGCCCCCTGAAGATCCAGGGTGGGACTCTTGGAAGATGGCTGTCAGCCCACTCTAGGTTCCAACAAGCAAAGCATTCCATCAAGTCATGGCAGGAAAGAGAGAGCGATCTACCAGAAAACTGCAGACAGCCATATCACAGGAGACATCTTCCTGATGGTGCATACACACTACACCCCACAGAGATACGGACCTAGACCATACTAGGTGAGTACTTGACAGGGTGGGCATAGAATTCCAAGTGATTAGAAGGACAGAGGGCTTCACTTCCCACTGTCTTGCATCCCCGCAGGCCCTTGCTGGGATTGCCAACAATTGTGCAGCATGTGAGTGCAGTGTTGTGCTCTGGCTGCCTTTCTGTCTTGGAAGAGTACAAGTGAACAGGCCATGCTAACCCCTGCATGGGGAGACAGAATAGAGTGATACAGTAAATTCCCATTAACTGAATCACTTGCCAACTAAGACTGAAAAACCACAACAATAGTCTCCTAAGGGCCCTGTAACAGGGGTCCGCTCTGGGCTGATCTAAACGCGGCCCGCACACCTGTTCCTGGGGCAACCACCCGCCTTCTTGCCTGCCATGCCTTGTTGTTAGTCGGTTAATTGATGTTAATTAGCAGAAGGCTGCCCTTTTACTGCCTCGATGCCAGGGGGCGCTATCTGTGGCTCCATTTCCTCCCCTACACCGCAGCCCACACCTCACCGATGGAATTGACGTTATTCGGTCTGGGCCTTGTTATAATCTGGCCCCCTTTTCCTCTCTGGGCCCTGCGCAGCCCTGTCTTGCTCTGCCCCCTCTCCTGGGGTTTTTCAAAGTGCTGCCCCCTCTCCTGGGGTCTCTCAAAGTGCTGCCCCCTCTCCTGGCTTCTTAACTGCCCCCCTTTCTAGGGCTGGGGTCAGTGTACCCCGAATGCTGCGCCCTCGCTGGCACTGGGGTCCCCACACTGCTGTGGGTCCCCTATGAGGCCTCCTCCAACCCCTAATAGCCTCAGCCAAACTACCGGTTTTTAAACAGCAACAAAACACAAGCCCCTGGGCTGTAACATAAATTAAAGCCGCCCAGCTAAAACATCATTCAAGCCTACCGGGGAATACTCCACCCCTCCGCAGTGTCAAACGCTGCTCTTGCGGTCAGGCTTCCCCTTTTTTCCCTGAGAGAGCTCCTTCCCCCTTGGCTGCTGGCAGGGAACTGCCAGCCTGGCCTCAGCCCCTGGGCTTCATATGGGAGCCAGGCCCTGCCCTAACTGTAAGGTTCTGAGGCTAGGGGAGCTGCTCTGCCTCTTGGTAACAGGGTTAGGGTTCTCTGCTACGGGCCCCTAAGGAATTTCCAAAGTGGTCTCAATTTTTCCCTTGGCAGAAGAGAATGTGGCTGACTGCTCCACCACTACATTGTGTGAACAGTTGAATGGAAGGGTGGCAGTCCCTTTGGCCTTTAGTTGTAGCCCATTATCAAACACATTGAACCACAATAGGTTCTGTTAGTAGTGAGGAGCCTTTGGCAGGGGTGGGGATGCTATCAGAAGAGCATACTCTTGTGATAGCCTCTTCTCCGTCAAGGCTCCTGACTGTCACACTGGTTGCCTATGGCTTTCTGCAGCCTCTCTTTGTGGGCCAATACAGGCGCAGACCTTTTAAAAGCATTTGGTTTGCCCTTGATTTAACTGCCTTGGCACCATGGACCTGCAAGTGGATGTTTACTGAGCCAGCCATGTCCTGGGATGTTTGGAGGGAAGGAGAAGGAGAGCAGGTTTGTGGTGCTACAAGAGAATAGGCCCTGCTACTCATCAGTGGGTTTATTGACCAGCTGTGCTGGCATTCCTTCCAGGTGACTCAGCTCTTGATGCTGGGAGGCTGAGGGTAAGATGGTTGTGAGGGAAAAAGGTGGGATTTTTGAAAGAATGAAGGCAGGATGGTCATCTGGTTCTTCCCAGTGGCTGTTCCTTAGGGACTCTGATTGCTGTCCTTACCCAGTTATAGAGTAAGTCCATGATGCTAATTGAATTTAACTGGTGGAACATTTCACAGACCCAGACTGTCTCTGGTGACTGACATGATTTATCGCATGAGTGGGTCCTTGAGAGGGCTTGTACTGCTATCAAGAAGCCAAACGACTTAGACAGGGGTCCAGAAAATGACAGCATGTCTCCATCCCTACTTTATACAATATCAAGGCACATCCAGGTCCTGTGACCCCTGTCCTGTGGAACTGGGAGGCAATCACTGTGGGGTCACCTGGGAAGTTGGCGAGAAATCGGCAGACATCACTGCAGATAGGGTTCCTTTGTTCCTCTTTATGCTTTCCACTCCCCACTTATTTTCCAGTTTTCCCATGCTCTCTTCTTTCATATTTTTTCTCTTCTATTTCAGTGTTTTCATACACAAAGAACATATGAGATATTCACCCATTTCTTGCCACAGAACAAGTAATAAACTGCATGTATGGGTTCACAATCCATTTCCTTTTGGTTATCGATGTGGTATATTTTTGGTCATAAAAGGCTTTAAAGAGATCTCACCACCATCTCAGCAGAAAATGTCTAATTGTAAAGTGTGAATGTACAGATATCCTTGCCACTGGTTGCAGGACACATTCCCTAAAATGTTTGCAAAATAAAGCCTACTACCTGCTTGTCTTGGGGCATTTGTAGATGACATGCAATTGCATGTTTACACCTCTGCAAATGCGTTCGTGTTTGCATGAATGCGATTTTCCACCTCTGTAAAAGTCTTTTTGGCGCATTAAACTAAACCTGCTCCACTGTTATATTTTGCATTTTGCATGTTTACACCGCTGCAAATGCGTTCCTGTTTGCATGAATGCGATTTCCCACCTCTGTAAAAGTCTTTTCGGTGCATTAAACTAAACCTGCTCCACTGTTATATTTTGCGGTGCTCTCCACTTACTGGATTTGCGTCATTGAAATAGTAAGCGACTCAAAGACTTGTAATTATTTTCCTTCACCAACCGGGTGGCACTGTTCTATTTCTGTAGTGGCCAGTAGGTGCCACTGCTATTTTCTTGTTCTTTTTTTCCTGCCCATCCCTCCCCTCCCCGCCCCTGCTCCCACAGCTGACTGCAGGCAGCCAGGGCATGGTTTGGGGGCACAAAATAATTAATAAAGGTAAATGGAGGAGCAACCTGTTATATTTAACAGTTCTGTTACTGCTTACTGCCCCCTGGCACTTTTGTCCCAATCTCCACCAGGGGTAGTGTATGTGCTCCCCTTTGGGCACGTTGGGTCAGCTGCTTGCATGCATGCAAGATAGTTTCACAAAAGACAGGAGGTCACATGAATCACTCTCTTTTAACAATCCTATGATGATTTTTATTTACCCTTTTTTTTTTTCTTTTCAATACTAAAACCATGAGTGAGTTACATTAAATCTGTCTGTGCGGTTTGGGGGTGGGTGGGTTGGGAGACAATGTGATGGCCGTGTCCCCGTTGCCTGCTTCAGCATGGGGGATGCTTTGCTTGGGGGCATTTATGGAGTGATGGCAGTACTGGAAAGAGCTGCAGGGTGTACTGTTATGGGAGGTCCAATGCTTTTTTTATCCCCGATCCCAATGTACAGTGCCATTGGTAAGCCTTTTTGTGATCCTGCAGCACCTTTTTTGCCATCAACAGTTACCCCCACCCCTTCCGCCTGTCTATCCCAGAGCCTGACAGACAAGAAGAAAAAACAGCAAGCGGCAATACTGGGCCATGCATGTATGGGGGAGCCTTCCTTAATATTTGAATGAGGGCAACGCTTCTGTGTAATGCTTGGCTTTTGTTTTTTGCATCACCTCCAAAGCACCCTCCCCAAGGGGAAAAGGCATGTCACTTCTCTCCCCTGTGTCCCTGATGTTCCCAGAACCCCCCAGCTGTCTGGGCTTGGTACAGTTTCCATGGGGACCCCTGATTGACCCACGGATCACTGTCCTCTTTGAAACGCAAAAACTTTTCACAAAAAGGCAGGCAAAGTTCTTTGGGTGGATGTGATATCTTTTATTAGACCAACTGAGTAGTTGAAAAAAAGTTCTTGGTGAGCTTTTCGGCACTGTCACTGCTCTTCAGGCATAGAGAGTCTCTGCTGGTCTATCACTCCAAGAAATGAGAGAAGCTAAAAGTGTGGCAGGATGACAGGGAAAATGTAAATAAGTAGAAATTAGAAAGACAAAAGGTGAAGCAGAGAGGTAAAAACAGAGCAGGGAGAGGGAAGGGGAAGAAAGCAGGGAAATAGAAAAAGGCTGAAAGGAGACACTACAGTAATAGTATACAAGGTAGAAAAGAGGCTGTCAGTGAAAAAGAAAATAGCTGGAGGTCAGGAAAGCAGGACTGAGAGAAGTTAAACGTGTGAGAGGATGTTGTGAAAAAGAAAAAAATCCCATTCAGTCAGGGAGTGGGGAAGAAGCTATGCAGGGACTCAAAGCCTTTCTTGGCTAGTTTGTTTTTTGGTGACTTTAAATGCTTCAAAAAATTTGCCTTTCTCCTGTTCAGTTTGAAGGCAAAAAGAGAAGCAAATCTCCTTGTGGTAACAATTGAATACCTTCTTCCTCCCCCGCTGACTGAATGGGTTTGTTTTGCTTTTTGTGAAAAGTTTTTACATTTCAAAGAGGACAGTTTGCACCTCTTCAGGCTGAGCTGTGTCTCCTTGGAGAAGCTGAGAGGTCTCCCCGCACCCCAGACAGGCATTTTCACCCCTTCGCAAAAAAAAGAAGGCAGGTAGACAGAGACAGGGGGACATGCCGTTTTATTGCGCCTAGCGGCTGGTAAGAAGTGCACACACAAGTGTTATTGCTGACAACAACTAGCAGTGCTTGTTCTTTCTTTTGGTTAGGTTACAGTAAATTCTTTTACAATTTACAACATAAAAACATTTGTGCCTGTCTGCAGAAGTGTATGTGGGAAGGCAGTGGATGGGGGGTGGAGGGGAGCATGAACAGGGCATGGTGGGGATGTGGACTGGGTTAGGGGGTTGCTGGCGGTGGTTTGCAAGGGGGAGGCTCGTTATTACACACTGGCACCTAGCTAGTTTCAATCATATTCAGTGGATGGAAGGGTTAAATATACCTCTTGTTGGCTGGCTGGGGGTGGGAGTGGGCAGTTTGGGAGGGAGTGAACAGCCTCTGACTTAGGAGTGTGGTGGAGTGGGAGGGAATATTCCACCCCAAGCCCAAAAACAACCCACCATTTCAAAAACATTTCACAACACCCCTCCAAAAAGCTGCATGATGCACTAAATAAACAGATTCAGGGTGGATAGTGGGCAGGGAAGGGAAGGGAAGGGTAGGAAGCAGCCCCGTTCCTGCATCCCCATGGAAACTGTTCCAAGCCCTGGCAGGTTGGGAATGCTGGGAAATGTAGTCCTAAAAAGCCGGAAAAGTACGAGCTTGCTACCTATCTCCATCAGCCGCAATCACTAACCAACGGAGGCGGCAACACCCACCTGCTACTCTCAACTCTGTACATTTCTGATATCATAGCAGTTATATAGCAAATAAATAAATCCTATATATAAATTCTCATTACTTTGTAACATGGGGTGAAGGGAAAGGGACAGGAGGGGACAATTCACATGGCTTGTCATTGGGATCACCATGGGGTCACCTACTGGGAGACTGGCATGAGCCTAGGTGGGTGCAAGTGTCAAGGTTTTGGAGTGACTGTGCCTGGGGAGGGAGCCGGGCTTAGCAGGAGACTCCTGGTGGGATGCAGGGGGCCGGGACTGGGGAGGCTGGTTTACATATGCCTCCTGCTGTAATTCATTAGGAAAGACAAGACTGGGTGTAGATTGGTGTTTGCCTCCCCCTGCTGGAATCTGCAGGGAATGACACACAGGACTTAAGTCGTTCAAAAGCGCATGTTGTGCAAACACAAATGCGACACACCAAAATAAATCGGGTTAAAATGTTTAAATTAACGAGGATTAAAGGCCATGCTGTATACAAATTCCCTTGCATTTTCACCAGGGAGCCTGGCTTTCTGTTTTAAAAACCCCCAAAATTCCCTGTTAAAAAAATCCCAAATTCTCTGATTAAAACCCCCCAAATCCACGTTTTTCCATGATTAAAATAAAACACCACTATATATATAGGAATCAGGTGTACAAAGTGTTTTATTGACATATTTACAATTTTAAAGCAATTTGGAAGCCTACCAGTGTCTCAATCATTAAAATAAAGTAAATTCTAAATACCTATATATTTTGGCATTTGCTTTTTTTTTTCATGGAAAATCAAAGCTCCCACTGCTTCCTTCACTCACTAGAATGCAGGTGCAACTGCAGCTGTCCCCCCACTGCTTTATGGCACTGAGTAGCCCTGATATGCTGATGCCCTGCCCCTGCCCCTGCTGCTGCCCCTCTCTCCAAAGCCAGAGCCCTCTGGCCCTGCCAGTGCCCCTTACTCCCAACCTGCAGCCCCCTGTCTTCTCAGGCCTTGCTGGAGGGGGCTTCCAGATGTTCTCCACCCCACCCACCCCACCCAGCCACATGCAGACTCACAGGATGATAGTCTTCAGGGACATGGTAGGGATGGCCTCCAGCATGATGTGCATGCAGTACACTTCATGTGGAAGCATAAGCAGCGGCTGGGTACCAAATGTTGTCCTATGCCTCTGGCTGGGGCTGTGGTGTGGCAGAGAGGACTAGTGCTGCACACCACAGCAGCATCATTAATCTGAGTGTGGCTTTGGGCTGGGCCATGCTGTGGGCAGCAGGAGGACAGTGAGGGACACCAGCTGGTCTCAGTGACAACTGGGCCGGAGTGTGGTGGCTATAGATCATGCAGGCAGCAATGGAGTGAGTCTGGCCCCAGAATGAGCTGAAGAGAGGAGGTGGAGGAGGGGATACTTACTAGGGGTGAGCAAAGTGGGCCCTAGTTGATTTGGATTTGGATTAGGCCCAAATCAGGGACGTTGATTCCGATCACTGTCCCTGATTCAATTCAGACAAATATGAATCTGAAGATTCGATGCTGATTTGGAGAACCAGAGATTCGGACACAGACACAGCTTTAAATGTTTTTTCTACATACCTCGAGGTACCAGCGTGGCTTGTGAATGCTGCAATGCTGGGGTGGATGAAGCATCCCACAGGAGTCCTGGGGGGGTCCTCCATGTGCTCGGCGGTGAACCCAGAGGTACTTCCGGTCCACTTCTGGGTCCACCAAGGAGCATGCGGGGGGGGGGTGGGGGTGGGGAGGGAAGGCACCCCAAGCCCTCCCCTGGCTTGGCGATCAGTTGTGGGGGGACCCCGAGTGTCCCCCCCCCAGACCTAGGAGGCACCAGTCACCAAGGCAGGAGGGCGTGGGGGTGCTTCTGGTCCACTTCTGGCTCTGCTGCTGAGTGTGCTGGGGAGCCCCCTGCACTTTCGTGGGACATGCCATATGCCCCAGCATTGCAGCATTCACGAGCCACCTCCTACCTAGAGGTATGCACAAAAAACATTTAAAGCTGTGCCTATGTCCAAATCGCCGAATCTTTCCAAATTGATTCAGAGAGTTCCAATTCAATTCAGAGAGATTAAAGGGTCCTCTGATTCGAGTTGGATTTGGAGATTTGGCCACCGAATTGGGCCAAATCTCTGCCAAATCAAATCAGGGACCAAAGCTTCACACAACCCTAACACTTATGGCACCCCACACTCTGGGCAGGGACTCCCACACCATACCAGGTGGCCTGGCCATGCCTCTACCTGCCCCGCACCCCCCCCTTCTTGCTTCAGGCAGCATCTCCCAGCTGCCTCTCTGTCCACCTCTACTTATTAATAGCCCTGCATGACAAATATGCCAGACATTTTGTGCTTGCCACATACATTCAAGGCTAGCATTGAGGAATGAATTCTCTTACAACTGTAAGGACCTGTGTACCCCAGTAAACCCATCCAAGAACTTTCAGAACCCACCAGTAGCGGCTGTCATCACCATGGGACATGCTGCATACATGAGTTAAGGCCATGCATGGCCTGTTCTGCATTTGTATTTTCAGGGGAGTAATGGATTTCATGGAAAACTGAAAAAGGCTAACTGGTTTTAAAAAAAACACAACACGTTACTTTTGTTTATTTCATTACGTTTGTTTCCTTGTTTACCCATTTCCACATTTCTGTTCTTCTGTTGAATAAAAGTTCTGCCTCTTGTCAGAACGATGTCCATGTTTTTTGAACAACTGAGCAGGGTGGAGCTTTTCACAGACAGCTGACAGCGTTCCTCCTTCCCTGTCTTTCTCCATGCTCCCTCCCATTTGAAACTAGCACAGGTTCTCTTACATCCTCTCTTCCCCTTCTCTCAAGCTTACCAGGGTGGGGAGTAGAGGGGAGGAATACTGGCTGTATTTCTTCTAGCTTTTACCCTGACAGTCCAGCTTGGGTTGTTGAGTCTTCCATAGTATAGGCATGCTGCAGCTTGACTCTGCACAACGTTCTGGTGCAATACTAATTCTGAACCTTCCATTAACATTGCTGCCCTCATCCATTTAGCTTCTATAGCTGGCACATGCTCCTGGGTCCCTATTACTTTTGCTTACGTCAATTGGCTGTTCTCTTGGTTCCAGACCTTTTCCATTGCCCCTTAGGACATTGGGCATTTGCAATACTGTTATTTACTCCTTGGAAGCTATTACAGGGAACTGGCTGTCCCTATATTTTTATGCATGCTAACTTGCCAAACAAAAACTCTCTGTTAAGCATTGCCTCTGTTGGCAATGCTTCTATGGCTTGTTAAAATATCACTGTTCCTGCTCCTTTCTTCTGCCAGGGGATTAGAAGACTATCAAAGTATCTGTATGTTTTTAGCATATTTGACCTACAAGTAAAAGAGAACTCGAAAAGAAAAAATCTGAGGTATAATACCTGTTGGTGTTTTGTTGCCCATTTCTGGAAGATCAAGTTTTACATGCCCAGCTGGTCTCAAGCCTGAAGATACTGTTTGTTCAGAGAGACGTGGATCATGCAGTATATTCCAATCAGCAGATTGTGCAAGTGTAACTGGCATGGGCAAAGACGTGTTCTGTTCATTTGCTAGGACAAATGACTCTGGTGTTCTTTCTGGTAGTGGGGGTGTGGAATCTTCACTGCCTTCCGCATCTTTTTCATCTTCGAAATGTCTTACTATTGGTATATCTTGCCTAGCGATGGACATTGGCTATACTTTTCTAGCAGAAATGTTTTCAGAACTAGTGGCAGCAGAAACTGTGGCACTTGCAGTTGTACACCATTGTACACCAATGTCAGCCCACTTCCCAGTGACTGCAAAAGTCATTACCTCCTTCATTTTCTTCACCCCACTCTGAAGTTCAAGTTATCAACTGCAACGATGGACCCAAGTGTATCAGCTTGCTAAGTCCCAGATAACTTCAGGGGAGATAGCTGACCTTCTGAACACTGACGGTAGTAGCTCTTGCTCTCTAGGTGCCATACCAAATCTGTTCACATACCATAACCATCTCTGCTGATGGTTATTATCTAGGTGTCCCTTAAAGTGCACAGATCTCCCCTCAGAGCAGGCTTTGTGCTGAGTCTCTAATGTTCTTTTCCTCCCAACCCCCACCTCCTTATCATGTATATTGGAGTGGGATTACTTCTTTTCTTTCACTGGGCCATGCCTAATCACTTGATCTTTCCCACCATTGCTGCCACTGCTCCCAACTGCTCCTACTGTTTTTCCTGACATCCCCTGTTCTGCTGTTGTTCCTGAGGTAGAGACTGGTTCTCAGTGGTAATTATATCCTTCATTCTTGTCCCTAATAGTGCTCAAGCTTTTCTGGCCGTGTGGTGATGAATAGCACCTCACCTCCTTGCTGGGGTTTCTTTTTAAGTGGGTGGTTCCTATGACAGGACCCGGGGGGTGGGGAGAGGGATGGGGAAGGGGAAGGGGGTTTCTATGCTCATCACAGTTCATCCTGCCACCCTGCTCTGTTCATAGTCCTCCCAATCCCATGAACCTGCCAAGCCTTGTTGGAAAAAAAGTTAATTCGGGAGGTGTTTTACCCTTTCCTGAAATAGGTGAGTTCTTACTACCTGGTGGGTTCTTTTGGTGTTGGTTTTATCCACAGGTTTCCTGTCTGGGCCACTGCTTGTTTGGCTTCTCATTCTCTAACTCTTTCAGCCCAGCTGCCTCAGATTCTGGGCTACTCCTCTCCCAGGCTTCTACCCCCACAGGCGCAGAATCCTTTCTAACCACTCTGTTTAATAACTTGCACCATCTCAGCAGGCTTTTGGATAATTGCACCTGTGGCACTGGTTGTCCTTGTGGGAAGTCTCTCAGGCAGGATACAGGGACACCCTGTTACATGGCCTTACAGAGACTTCCAGTCCATCAGGTATCCATTACAAAAGAAAGGCAAAATCTCAAGATAAAGTTTTTCCTAAATCTCAGACTAATGGACACAGTCTTTACTCAAAGTTGTGCCCCACAGTCCTGCTGTCTAAACAAACCAGGAGCAAAGGGAAAACCACAACAAAACTCAGTCCCCTTCTGGGGCTCCTTAAAGTGTCCATCTGAGCCTTCTCTCCCTTAGGCAAGGAGCATCCATCTCCCTGTCCCTGGGAGCTGCCTGCTGCAGGGTGGGTTCCATCACAGGAACCTGGGATGGGACTATGTCCCCCTGCCACCAGCAACAGGTGGCTCCCAGCCCCTGCTCCACCATTACAATCAGGGAGTGAGGGGTTTGGACACCTCTATATTCCAGCCCAAGCCCCATAACAACGGAGCTCAGGTTGAAAGACAAGGGTCTCTCAGCCCAAGCCCTGTGATCATGGGGCTCAGGCAGGGTCTGCAGCAGGGAAACTTGTTTCCCACCCCAGCTCTGCACTCATGGAGTTGGGTGGGGGAAAATTTCCCCAGCCCCTGCCCTTCATGCCTGGGTGGGAACAATATCAGGGAGTGGGGAATGGGAACAAGGTCCCCAGCCGCCACTCCATGATCACAATTGCAATCATGGAGCAGGGGCTGGGAGCTCCTCGCATGCGGACAGTTCCTCACCAAGCCTGGAACTGGCTGGGACCTGCCCCTGACTGGGACTATTCCCAGATGGAGCTGGCTGGGGCATGTCCTGTTTTGGCCAGTCCCCGGGCAGCTCCAGGCTGCCCATGCAGACTTCCCAGCAAAACCTGGGGCTAGTTGGGAACTCTGCTGATCAGGTGCAGGTCCCAGCCCCTTGCCCTGATTGAGAGATCAAGGCACAGGGCTTAGAAAGAGCTGCAGAGGTGGGGTAGGTTCCAGCCCCCTGCCACAATCCACCAGTGGGGCAGCTGGAAGCAAAGTAGCTGCTAGTTGCTCCACCAGCAGATCTGGGCAGAGGGCTGGGACCTGACCCTCCCCTGCAGCTCTTTCCAATCCCCATGCCCGTGATCCATGAGCTGGGGCCAGTAGCTCCTTGCTGTCAGGTCAGGGGGACATTGTCCCCTCTTGGTAGCAGGCAGCCCCCTGGGTCCAGGAGGCAGATGTCTCCTGAACTGGTGCTCCCTGCCAGCCCCTGGACTAGCACCCAGAGGGAGCCTAGAATGACCCCCAGTGGTGGCAGGGGCCCATTTCAGGGCTTCAGGGAACTGGGTGCAAATATGATCCCTAATCCCCACATGTCTAGATGCCTGCCCAAAAACCCTTGCTCCAGACTAGCTTACACCACAGTAAATTTGGGCCAGAAAAAATGGATGTGTAGATGTACCCACTGTAATTACAGCGTGTTGGAGCAGACTTGATTAGCTGAATCTGTGGGAATGTGGTAATTACCTTACTCCAGCAGCCTCCTGTGTCTAACGGATCAGTGTCCCCATGGTTAAAAATGGCAGCGGGGCTGCATGAAATAAAGTTCATCAAATGAGCTTTAGCTCAAGTGTCCCTGCCACCATTTTTAAGTGCAGGAATGCTGATACATGAGACATTGCAGTGCTTTAATTAGAGTACCTCTTGGAGCTGCTCTAATTAAAGCGCTGCCCTCCCCCTCACCACTTCCCCCCATACACACACATACTTGGAGCACATGTAAAAGTGCCGAGAGGTACTAGATTTAATGTGCATAACTAAAGCACCTTAATGCATCTGTAGATGTGCCAACTGACATTTTACTGCAGCTAATTAGTTAGCTTCACCATAAACATCTCATGTAGATGCACCGAGTGAAAAGTAAGCCTACAAGTCTATGATCAATAAAGTTTGAAATGCTAACTTGCTAAGTACCCAGAATGAATCATAACTTCTGAGAATGATGCTGTTCCTTGACCCAATCACTTGGGCACTTTATTCAACCTCAGTTACAATACTTACATCGGACGTAGAAAGCAGATTTCATAGATTTCAAAGACATTAGGTCTGGAAGGGATGTCAGAAGATCATCGAGTCCAGCCCCCTGCCCAAAGGGCAGGAAGTCAGCTGGGGTCATAGGATCCCAGCAAGATAAGCATCCAGTTTGCTCTTGAAGGTGTTCAATGTAGGCGCTTGAACCACCTCCGGTGGCAGGCTGTTCCAGACCTTGGGGGCTCGGACAGTAAAGAAATTCTTCCTTATGTCCAGCCTGAAACGGTCTTGTAGTAGTTTATGACCATTCAACCTAGTTGTCATCCCTTGGGGCGCTCTGGTGAACAAACATTCCCCCAGATACTGGTGGTCACCCCTGATAAACTTGTAGGTGGCCATCAGATCACCCCTGAGCCTGCGCTTTTCCAGGCTAAAGAGCCCCAGGGCTCTCAGCCTGCCATCGTAGGGTCTGCTTCCCTGACCTCTGATCATGCGCATGGCTCTTCTCTGGACTCTCTCAAGCTTCTCCACATCCTTTTTGAATTGTGGAGCCCAAAACTGGATGCAGTACTCCAGCTGCGGCCTCACTAAGGCTGAGTACAGGGGGAGAATGATGTCCATTTGCTTGAGAAGCATCTATGGATGCAAGCCAGCGTTTTGGTTGCTTTACTAGCCGCAGCATCACACTGCAGGCTCATGTTCATCTTGTGGTCAATGATGATCCCCAAGTCTCTTTCTTCCATAGTGCTAGCCAACATAGCACTGCCGAGCCTATAAGGATGCTGCGGGTTTTTCTTCCCAAGGTGGAGAACCTTGCATTTATCGGCGTTGAACACCATCAGATTCTTGTCCGCCCACTTGCTGAGCCTGTCCAGGTCAGCCTGGATCACCCGCCTGTCTTCTGGTGTGGATGCTTTGCCCCAAAGTTTGGTGTCATCGGCAAACTTGGCCAGTCCTCTTCTGACTCCAGTGTCCACATCATTAATGAAGATGTTGAACAGTATGGGTCCAAGCACAGAGCCTTGGGGGACCCCACTGGTCACAGGACACCACGATGAGTGACTTCCATCAATTACTACCCTCTGGGTCCGACCCCGGAGCCAATTTTCCAGCCAGTGGATCGTGGAGGACCCAAGGCGACAATTGGCCAGTTTCTCCAAGAGGTGATCATGGGAAACCAGATCGAAGGCTTTTTTGAAGTCAAGATATAGGACATCAATCTCTTCTCCCTTGTCCAGGTGATAGGTCACCTGATCGTAGAAGGAAATGAGATTGGTCAAGCAAGACCTACCCACAACAAACCCATGCTGGCTATCCCTTAAGATGTTGGCGTCGTCCAGTCCATTAAGGATGGGCTCTTTAATAAACTTTTCTAAGATCTTCCCCGGGATAGAAGTCAGGCTGATGGGCCTATAGTTAGCCGGATCCACTTTCCTCCCTTTCTTGAAGATAGGCACCACATTGGCCTTCTTCCAGTCTTCGGGCACTACACCAGAGCGCCAAGAGTTTTCAAAGATCCGTGCTAGAGGCTGGGCTATGATGCTCGCCAGCTCCTTGAGTACCCTGGGGTGAAGATTGTCAGGGCCGGCTGACTTGAAGGTATCCAGCTTCTCAAGATGTTCCTTCACGAAGTCAGCATTAATGGAGGGCAGGGGATCACCCTCACCCGGACTTCCCTGTCCTGTAGCGGGCATGGGCGTCCCATGGGACTGATGAAAGACCGACGCAAAGTACCTATTTAATAGGTTGTTTTTTTCCTGGGCGTCAGTTGTCAGTTGCCCCATCTGGTTCAGCAGGGGTCCGACGTTGCCCCTGCTTTTCCTTCGGCTCCCCACATATCTGAAAAAGGACTTTTTATTGTCCCTGGTGCTCAAAGCTAGTTGGAATTCAACTGCAGCCTTGGCTTTCCTGGTATGCTCCCTACAGGACCGGACCAGTGCAGAATAATCCTCCTTGGAGGTGACTCCCATCCTCCATCCTTTGTAGGCCTTTCTTTTTAGCCTCAGGAGGTCTGCTAGGTCCCTGGAGAGCCAGGGGGGGCTGCTGTGCCCTCTTGCTGCCTTTCCTCTGAGATGGAATAGAATATTTAAAATGAGGCAAAAACCAGTCACAGCCTTTATCAACCTCACAGCTGCCTATGACACTGTATGGCATCAGGGCCTCAAATATAAACTGCACTCTATGATACCTGACCAGAAGCTATGTATACACTTTTATCATGAACATGATCTTCAAGAGATCATTTAAACTCACTACTAGACAAGGAGAAAAAAGCAGAGAATGAACTCTGAAGAACAGAGTTCCCCAAGAGTCAGTGCTAGCAACAATACTTTTCAATGTATATTCCTCGGGCTTCCTGCATACAACATCCAAGTGATACATGCATACTGACAATGTCACCATAGTAGCCCAAGGAATACACATGACAAAACTGGAAAAGACACTGTGTGCATCTACACGCCCCCTATGCTGCCATTGTTGCTGTGCCATGCCAGCCATTATTTTTGCCACTACATCGCTGTACCAATACACTGTAGCGAGGGAGCATATTACTACAGCGACACAGCTGTGGAATCATGGTTTGTGCCTGGTGATGCTACACTGCCATAGCTAAGTAGCACATTGCTACAGGAATGTAGCAACTTGTGTAGACATGCCCACTGAGTACTGACATGGAACTAATCACTGACCATCTCCATGAATGGCTCTTAATTTCAGCATCATTAATCAGTATCATCACTCTTCCACCTGGACAATAACCAAACCATGAGCCTGCTGAATATCAGGGAAGACAACCACATCCTCCCCCATGAGCATACCCCAACCTACCTAGAAGTCACATTAGACTGTTCCCATACCTATATACATCACATTCAGGTCAGCAGTAAAGTATCTGCACAGGTAGCTGCTTTAAGATGCTTAGCCAGCATGACATGGGGTAACAACTTGGAAGTGCTCAGAATCTCCCCGTTTATAATGGTATGTGCCCCAGCAGAATAGTTTCCTCCCCTCTATGGTCTAGAAATTGTCAAACTGAAAAGCTCAACACTGTACTTAATAGTGCACTGAAACTCATAACAGGATGCACAACTTACACAAACACTCCCTGTATTTTTGAGCATTAGACCAAGTGATATAAGACAGACCCTAACATCATTACTGTCAATAAAAGCAAGACATGATGACTGTGGTGTGAGCTCATGCACTCATGACCCGTGTGGCAGCAGAAGGAAAAAAAAAAGTATGATGCCTGGAGGCTACAGGCTGCAGCCCTGTAAATGGGTAGGTGCCATTTGCTCTGAAGGGCAAATGAAAGCACTCCAGGTCACCCCCGTTAGGCACCCAAGCGGTTCTTAATTTCTTGATGTAACCAGGGGCAGGTTATGGGGTGATGTTGTCACGGTCGCCCTGGCCAGTGCCATGGGGGGGTGGTGCGCGTATGAGTGTCCTTGCAGGTGAGCAAAAGATTGATTCATGTTGGGATGGCTGGACTGCTACACCTGGTGTCCAAAAACCAAGTTACACACAAATCCCTAAAAATTGCAGGTATAGCCTTTGTCTCCTATCTGCAAATTGAAGTGACATCTAGTGGCCAAAGGGGGTCACTACACAAAAATTGCATTGGAATCTGGTGGACAAAAGGGCTCATTTACATGTTATTCAGTGAATCACCATGCACACAAGAGATCAATGGATGCTTCGTATTAATTTGTGTCAGTGCAAAGTAAAATACATCAGGATGTGGTTTATTTCAAATCCCCCAAAATTTAAATTGCAAAAAAACCCCAAACAAACCCATATATGAAGAGCGTGACACATCTGTATTGGAAAAAGGACAATTTTCATCATGTGTACAAGTGCCCCAAGTACTTACTGCATGGTAATAGGACAATAGGGCAGAGCCCTGGGAAAGCAGCAAGGGAGCAACTGCAGCTTAGTCAGAGAAAAAGCAATAGGCTGGTCTTGAAGCTGAGAGAACACCTAACCGGAAGAGGAGGAGACCAGGTGATATAAGCCTGAGTTCCTGAAGCCAAGGCCAATGAAGCCCTAAATGCTGTGAGGAAAAGAGGTCACACGCTGTGTGAAGATCTCTAAGCGCTGTGGAGCCTATTGGACCCAACGCATTTCAAGCAGGCAGCAAAGGTCTGATCAGCCTCTAGCCTCTCCCCGTTGCCGTTTGCATTCCTCGACGTATCCCTTTCCCTGCGAGCAAAAGGATCCGCGGAGCCTCAACCACTCGGTGGGAGAGACCCGAGCTTGTCGTAGTCCTCAAACGAGGATTTAATCAGAGCTGTGCCTGGAAAACTGTCCAGCCTACACCGCGACCATCTTTGGTGTAAGTAAACAATCTTGAATCAACCACTACGCGTCCGTGCCTAATTCTAGCGTGTCGCCTGTTTTCTCCGATCCAGTGTGCCCGGGCTGCTGGCCACAGCCCGCGGTGCACAAAAAGGGCCCCGGATCGCTCCCGGCCCGCACAGAAAAGAGGTCCTGCCAGCTCAGGCTGGCAAGGAGAGGAAACTGAAGACCAGGTCAGGTACTCTTAGGGGCTGACAGAGCCAGTAAGTGGGGAGAGAAGATAGCTTTGGCAGCTGCATTGGTGACCCAGAAGAAGGGTGGTTCAGTGTTTCACTTTGAAGAGATTGTTTGCATTTCTGTTTTAGTTTTAAACTGGAGGACTGGGTGGTGGGTGCAGGGATAATTAGGAGGTTATGCAATGGTGCCTGAGAGGCACTCAGGGTTTTGATCCATAAAAGGGGCAGTGACACATGAGACTGGGGCAAAGCTAAGAGGGTTAAAGTCTTAGCCAGTGGTGCTGGAGCCCAAGAGGGGCTAAAACCAGGAAGGGGCCAAAGGACCAAGGGTGTGCTGAAACCAAGAGGGGCAAAGCCTGCACTCCAACATGGTGAGACAGGTGCAGGCTGCAGCCAAGAGGACCAGAGCCTGTGCTCCAAGACAAAAGAGACAGGGCAGACTGTGACTGAGAGGTCCAATGCCTACGCCCCGAGATGGAGAGAGACAGGGGAAGACCATGACTGAGGGGGCCAGAGCCTGACCTATGAAACAGACAGAGGGAGAGACTGAGGCAGAGAAACATGGCTGGGTTATTGGGTCCAGGCAAGAGGCTTGTAGCCAGATTAAGTAGTGGGCTGGGGCCAAGAAGGCTGAAGCCTGCACAGGAAAGTGGATGACAACAGAGTGACATCTATGAGGCATGGGCATAGTTATATGGGAGGCTGGAGCACCCTTAAAGTTTAATTAGGGCTACTAGGGTCATGAGTTGTGACCACAGAGCTGGAGTAGTGTCAGAAGGAAATGAACAGTTCTACTTGGGCACATGAGCTGCCAGCAGGGAATGAGCAAGGTTCTGTTAGCAGACAAAGGGCCCAGGCACCACAGCTTGGTTGAGTTGGCACCAGGGAGATCACTCCAGGGGGATCCATGGGTGTTGGCACTAGATTTATGACCCAGTCATTATACCTTGTTCTTGGTGGATATAAACCCTTGGACCAACCACAACTTCTTCCATTTGATAGTAGGCAGATTTTATTGATATACAGTGATAGCACATAGGAGTAATGCAGGCAAAGCAAACAAAATAGCACCCCCTTTTCTACTTATCTATCAGTCCCAGGAATTTACACAGGGATGGTACACTGGCCAGTTCACAAGCACCACCCTGTGTCTCTTTGATTGAATGTCAGATGCCAGCAGTCCTGAAGCTTGAGGGATGATGCCCACCTCCACTACCTAACAGGGTGTGTGAGATGGGTTAGTGGTGTGCCCTTCTCTTACTGTGGCCTTGGGATTCCCCACATCTCCACTGCTGTGAAAATCCCACCTTTTGTATTCTTTTTCTCTGGATGACTCTTCATTTCTGGGTACTGTTAATAGGTTTCCCTGTGTTCATCATACTGTTCATAGATTCATAGATTCATAGATGTTAGGATCGGAAGGGACCTCAATAGACCATCGAGTCCCACCCCCTGCATAAGCAGGAAAGAAAGCTGGGTCTAGATGACCCCAGCTAGGTGCTCATCTAACCTCCTCTTGAAGACCCCCAGGGTAGGAGAGAGCACCACCTCCCTTGGGAGCCCGTTCCAGACCCTGGCCACTCGAACTGTGAAGAAGTTCTTCCTAATGTCCAATCTAAATCTGCTCTCTGCTAGCTTGTGGCCATTATTTCTTGTAACCCCCGGGGGCGCCTTGGTGAATAAATACTCACCAATTCCCTTCTGTGCCCCTGTGATGAACTTATAGGCGGCCACAAGGTCGCCTCTCAACCTTCTCTTGCGGAGGCTGAAAAGGTCCAGTTTCTCTAGTCTCTCCTCGTAGGGCTTGGTCTGCAGGCCCTTAACCATACGAGTGGCCCTTCTCTGGACCCTCTCCAGGTTATCCGCATCCCTCTTGAATTGCAGCACCCAGAATTGCACGCAGTACTCCAACTGCGGTCTGACCAGCGCCCGATAGAGGGGAAGTATCACCTCCTTGGACCTATTTGTCATGCATCTGCTGATGCACGATAAGGTGCCATTGGCTTTTTTGATGGCTTCGTCACACTGCCGACTCATGTTCATCTTGGAGTCCACTAGGACTCCAAGATCTCTTTCCACTTCCGTGCCACCCAGCAGGTCATTCCCTAGGCTGTAGGTGTGCTGGACATTTTTCCTCCCTAGGTGCAGCACTTTGCATTTCTCCTTGTTGAACTGCATTCTATTGTTTTCTGCCCACTTGTCCAACCAGATCTGCTTGCAGCTGTTCCCCGCCCTCCGGCGTGTCTACATCTCCCCATAGTTTTGTGTCATCTGCAAACTTGGACAGAGTACATTTCACTCCCTCGTCCCTGTTCATGTTCTCTTCTGTCATCATCATATCCCTTTGTTTATCAAACATACCATATGCATGCATCTTAATTTGGTCATTAACTGGTACCTTAATTTGGACATCCCCAGCCTCCTAATTTGGTCCATCCACCAAAACCAGAAATCCAAAGAGTTTTGCAGCTGTTCACTGTGACCCAATGCTAATTCTGCAGTTTCCTTATCTCTTTTTATGGAACACCTTGTTGCATGTTCTCAGTTTCCCAGGATGTATGTGTCTACTTGTCTGTTAGGCAGACACTGCAGACACAGTGTCTCCCTCGAAGGCTGGGAACATGAAACTTTGTCACAAACAGACTTTTAGAAACCAAATAACCCTTGCCATTCCCTCTAGACGTTGTTCTAATGCAATATTTACTCAACTTACAAGCCAATTTCTAAAAGTAAATATATCTATATATATATATATATATATATTAGGCCTCTCTCTCTCTCTCTCTCTCTCTCTCTCTATATATATATATATAGATATATATATATCTATTAGGCCTCAAAGGGCAGCTTCCTAATCAATATAAGAAAGAATATCAAAGAGTGACATGTGAGACAGAAATGGGGGTATGAGGAGGACTCGGAGAACAGGCAGGGATAGGGTGCCCTCAGTGGGAGCCACAGCTGTCCTCAGGGCCCATACTGTTACATGGAGAAACTACTGAAGCACAGAATGCAACAAAAGGAGGAGCAAGATGACTTTGGGCACTTGGAAGCAGACAGTGATTGAGCAGTTATCCATCCCTGTCATTTCAAGAGCTCCAGGAAATGGGAGAGAAGCCGGGTACTACTTTAAGAGATTTTACACCTGAAAAAAATTAGAAAATATTACAACCCTGAGACATTCATAGAAACTTTTGAAAGAGCAAAGGAAACAGCATGGTGGGATAGAGCTACATGGGTGGCCTGACTGAGAACACCATTAATTGAGGAACCTCAGGTGTCCTATCAAGTGCTGTTAAATGAGGAAGCCCAGGATTACAAGAATGTTAAAGTTGCCATCCTGCAATGACTTCACATCTCTGAAGAACTGAAATGAGCAAAGAACAGCCAGGAGCTGCATTATCCACAAAGAATAGGCCAGATATTGAAACATGCTGCATGCCAGTGTGTGCTGGGCTATGGGCAGCCAGGTATTGGCATCACCCAGGAAGAAGTAGCCAAGATACAAGGGGAGTGTTTAAGTGTAGGGAAGACAGGACACAGAAGATCTGTCTGGAGAACTGAGTCATCAGAGATCCAGAGGGTGGGATAGAGTGCAGGATTAGTGTGCTAGCCACATCAAGTATCCAGGAGATCAAATCAGAATCAGGTCAGGGAGCCAAGGGGTCAGCCCCAAATCAGGGTCCCCAGCTCTTCTAGGGGCTTCAGGGGTATGTACTTGCCCTACACCATGAGTCCCCTCTCCACTGGCTTTTGCACAGCAGCCTCCGAGGCAAGGAAAAAAAACCCCTTGCCATGAAAGTTGGAGGCCACCACAATCTTGGGGGCTCCCACTCCCTGAACCAGGGCTTACACCCAGGTCTCAAAATGTAGGTTCTCCCACTTGGGCAGTTGGCATTTCATCCCATGCCTGTGGGTGAGTGCGAGAAAGGGGGCCCCTCTTCTCGAGCTATAAGGGCCAGTGGTGGAGGGTCCAGGCCCTGTAGCCGCCCATGCATAGCTGTAGTTCCCCTGCTGCAGGGATGCATTCGTAGGGCCAGGACTAGGGCCAGGGACAGGCTGAGTGGGTGTGCTGGTTGGTGTGGTGCACCTGGTCCCTTCAGGTGCTGGTAGATTAGGCTTGGGGGTGGGGCCCTTGCCCTTCCCACCCACAGCTGTGGAGGAGGATGAAAAGGAGCCCTTCCCACTGCCCTTTCCCTTAGAATCTGATGGGGGATTGGGAACCCCTCTGGGAGGGACCTGGCCAGGGGAGACCACCTGGCCCTGCTGGGATCCTGCCGGAGTCTCGCCTGCCCTTGTAGCAGAGGTCTCAGGCTTTTTCATCCCTGGAGGAGGTCGTTTGGACTCTGCCTCCAGGGTGGGGGCTAAAAGGGCATGCATCCCATTGGGGGTTTGGCTGGGATCTGTCCCCATAGTGGGCACTGCAGGAAGCTCTCTAGGGGCATCTGTCCCCCCCCGAATGTTCCTGCTCTGCCATTGCTTCACATGAGGTAAATGAAGAAAACCAAAATATACAGTTGGGCTGGTGGAACTAATAGGGGCAGGCTGGGGTTATGGGGGAAATGTGAGGGTGGAGGAAGGGGGATGAAGCTCACTGAGATACAGCCCCACAGGAAAAAAACTGGGAGAGCTATGCTTGGTGAATGAGGGGGAACACACACACAAGGGCTCGGGAGACTCAAGCTGGATTACTCAGCCACACAACAAAGACCAGGGCAGGGGGAGTGGACCATAGGACTTACCACACAAGGGCAAAAACACACAGGGAAGGCTGCTGAGGCAGAGGTAAATGATGGCTGGAGCAGTGGAGAGGCTGTTTGTTGAAGATCAGTCCAGGAGCCCCTCAGACCTCCAGCCAGGCACTCAGCAGCAGAGCAATAGGCAAGAAAAACAAAGCAGGATCAGATGCAGTGAGGCAGCTGTGGGGGAGGGCAGGAGCAATCAGTCAATTAGGGAGTAATCCAGTGCAGGTGTTGTGTTGATTGGTGGAAGGTGGGGCAGCAGGGAATCTACCTCTCTGCTGAGAGGGGGCAGCAGTAGAACAGATGGTAGCAGTGACAGCAGCAGCGGTGGTAGCAGCCATCCAGTTCAGCCACTCAGGGTGTGCTTCAGGTGAAAGTGGAGGTACAGGTGGGGGGTGGCCTGCCATGGCAGCTGTAGCAGGCAAGGCACCTTTTGGCTCAGGCAGTGATGTTGGGGGAGGGCCCCACAGGCAGTACAGGCTCCCTCCCCAGGCTGTTCCTGGACTGTGGCTTGGCTGTGGGCTGGGCAGCAGGCCGGAACAGGGGTGCAGAAGCTGGGGTGTGGTGCAGTATGGTGGGCCCCTCCCGGAGGGCAGGCAGTGGCATGTAGCAAAGGACCCCACCCCCTCCTGCCAGCACGAGTGCTCGCCCCAGCCTTCAGCTCCCCCTATCTGCAGATCCAGGAAGAGCTGGGCAGGGGTTCTTGCCCCAAGTGGCACAACTTGTCCCATACCAAAGTGCATGTTCAGGCACGTGCACCAAGGCAAAACTCTCCATCACAAATTTGTGTTGCTCCTATTTGAGCCGCTGCAAAGGCACATGCCTACATGTGTGGACACAACCTCCCAGTCTGTGCTGTCCCCCTTACAGGGTTCTTACTCTCTTTCCATTCCTTCTTAGTAATGGGGACCAAAGGGCTCCTGTTACCCTACCAGCATGCTTTCAAAACCGTTTTCAACAGTTCTAAGTCAGCAAACCCGAGGAAACTCATAAGTGTATAGGATAGAAACCTGTGTGACAGATTGAGAGAGAGACTGTGGAAGACATGCTTGGGTGAAATGACCACTCACCAGCCATGCATCAGCTTCTCATTGGAAAAGCCCTGAACCATCTCCTGAGTTTTGGTTTTTTTTCCCCTATAGGACCCTCAAAGAGACAAAATCTTTCCAGAAAGGAGCCACACTATGGTGATGTTGGTAATATTTTGGTGTTAAATACATTTGTTACAGTGATGCTGTGTGCCTCAATTATACTGACCAGCTTGTACATGGAGAAAGAACATGTTAATTGTGTTTTGAAGCAGACCTATGAGGATCTGCTGAAGCACTGTACTAGGGGTGGAAGGGCTGTTAAGCAACCCATAAAACAATTGACATATGTTGACACATTAATGGTGCCAGGGACACACTGCATAGAAGTTCAGTCCAAAAATAAAAGTTTGGAAAGAAGAATCCCCTACACAAAAATGGGGAAAAACAGATAGAGGAGAAGAGGGAACTGAGAATCTTGAGAGAGAACAGCCAGGGCTCTTTTTCTGGGAGTTGCCTTGGGTATTGTGGCCCACTGTACTTCTGTCAACCAAAACTTGTCATTTTCCTTCAAGAAGAGCTTTACTTCATGCAACTTCACTTAGTCCCCTTTAAGTTTCAAAGCCCTGCTCCAAGACTTAAGCCACTTAACTAGAGACCTAATTGTGGTCTCTAATTAGGTATCTTCTCCTTGGAAAACCAAAGGGAAAGGGACCAAAAAGCCACATCTCAGCAAAGCTTCTAGAGTCTTATCCACTTTCAAAGCTACAGAGAGTCTGGCTTCAGGGGTTACTCCAGGAGACTACATAAAGCTTGGGGTTTCAAGCAAGTGCTGCCCTGGAGAATCTGTGACAGGATCATAGGAAAGCAGAGCTGAAAGGAACCTCATGAGGTCTTCTAGTCTAGCTCCCTGTTCAAGGCAGGGCCATCCCTGACTAAAACATCACTGCCAAGTATCTATCCAAGCTGCTCTTAAAAACTTCTAATGGTGGAGATTCCATAATGCCTCTAGGTACTTTATTCCAGTGTTTGACCACCCTCATAGTCAGAAATTTCATCCTGATCTCCAACCTAAATTTTCCCTGCTGAAGCTTGAAGCCATTGTTCTGGTTCCTGTTCCCTAGTCATAGAGCAAAGTCTATTTCCATCTTTACTTTATTTTTTGGTATTTGAAATCTGCTGTCAAATCCCGCCCCCCTCCCTCTGAGTCCTCTCTTCCCCAGACAAAATAACATTAGTTATTTCAGCCTTTTCAAATTAGAGTTTAAGGGACCTCAGGTTCAACCCACAGCTCAAAGCAGGACCATTCCCAACTAGATCATTCCAGCTAGGGCTTTGTTGAGCCAGGCCTTAAAAACCTCCATGGATGGAAATTCCACCACCCCTCTAGACAACCCATTCCAGAGCTTCACCATCCTCCTAGTGAAAAAGTGTTTTTCCCCTAAATATCTAATCTAAACTTCCCTTGCTGGAACTTGAGACCGTTGCTCCTTGTTCTGTCATCTGCCACCACTGAGAACAGTCTAGCTGTATCCTCTTTGGAAACATCCTTCAGGTAGTTAGAGGCTGTTATTAAATTCCCCTTCAGTCTTCTCTTCTCCACACTAAATAAGCACAGTTCCCTCAGTCTCTCCTCAGAAATCATGTGCCCTAGCTCCCTAACCATTTTCACTGTCTTCCACTGGACTCTCTCCAATTTGTCCACATCCTTTCTGTAGTAGGGGGCCCAAAACTGAACACACGACTCCAGGTGTTTGTAGCCTCACCAGTGCAGAATAGAGGGGAATAATTACTTCCTTTGATCTGTTGGCAATGCTCCTACTAATGTAGCCCAATATGATGTTAGCCTTCTTGGCACCGAGGGCACACTGTTGGCTCATATCCAGTTTATTGTCCACTGTAAGCCCCAGGTCCTTCTCTGTAGAACTGCTGCTTATCCAGTTGGTCCCAAGCCTGTAGTGGTGCATGGGGTTATTCCATTCTAATTGCAGGATTTTGCACTTGTTCTTGTTGAACCTCATGAGATTTCTTTTTTGTCCGATCCTCCAAATTGTCTAGACCACTCTGACAAATTGGAAAATCTCAGACATACCCTGAGATTGTGTTTATGTACTTATACCTTTGATTCTCTTTGTTTAAAATGAAAAATAGAATCTGACCAGAAGAGTGACTCAGAAGGAGAGAAATGTAGCTTTTTGCCAGGGTAAGAAAAGCAGTGACAGCATGCAAAGAGTAAAAGGATACGATGAGGGAAAAGGATTCTGCATATTTTATCCTGATACCCACACACTGTGATCACTTTTTCAGCAGGCCAAGGGAGGGGAAGTTGCCTCTTTCTCAATTGGGAGGAACTAAATTGAGGAATCTGTGGCAAGTGCTTGGTGGATGTCCCTTGGGGAAGCAGAGATATTCACTGATGAAGAAGTACTTGTGCTGGTGGTTGTAAGGCAGGAACTTCTTTTTCATCCCAAGGTGTGAAGTGAGAAGGGAGCGTGACATATCAGCAGGCCTAGAACCACCCAGGAATTCATTTTCCAATGCTACCTCAAGCACTGGAAAGGAAGTTACCACCTTTACCCAGTTCAAATTCAGATGCCCTTATTAGCATGAGAAGCTACATAAGCATTCTGAAGAATAGAAATACAATGTGCACATGACTTTAATGAGCCCGGGTCAAGCTGAAGAGGATTCATCCCTAGACCATAGCTGGAAGTGATCTGGGACTTGGCTGAGTCATACCTCAGGGTTACAGGAAAAGGGCCCTACCCACATAGGATTTTATAATCTCAGAGCAGACAACAGAAGTACTTTGAGTAAAGGACCATAACATTATGCTCTTCGCCTGCTCACCTTACTCTAATTTCTGCTTTGCAAATTCTGACTTTGGTTCAGCACTCCTAACTTTGGTTCTTGCTTTGAGTACTTAACTCCTGATCCCTGTCTTTATCCTACAGGTCACCTATGCTGACTACACACGCCCTGGTCTCTACTGCTAAGGATTAATTCCACATGAATATAAAAGTTTTTCTATTGAAATTATATTCAAATCACACTCCTTGTGGAGAATTAAACACAGAAGCATACTGTGATGGGGAGAGGTAAAAGAAAGGACAGAAAAATGCTTCTGCAGTTTTTTGCTTTTCCAGAAAATGCATATTTTTTATTGAAGCTGACATAAAGGAGAGGAGAGAGGAGCAGTTCAAGCCCAACCTGTCTCCCGTATTTGGACATAAAGGATAAATTATAATGGAGCACTCCTGCTAACATCCTATATAATTATTGTAATGATCATGAAGTCTCAGTCCCCAGCTGGAAGTTTTTATTATATGATTTATATGCTTCCCCTCCCTACAAAGGCTCAGGGTGGCTTACATTAAGAGAACAGAATACTATAGAGCAGGTGACATGAGATGTGCGCAACAAGGAGACAACCACTAGTTAAAAAAGGGAGCTAGAATATCAACATAAAAGAGCCACTAAGCAACATGTTGGCCTAGTTTTGTTTGTTAAAAAAAACTGCCTACCCAAACAGGAAGGTCTTACAGCACTTCTGAAACATGTCCAGGCTTGGACTCCAGTGGGCCTCAAGAGGGAGGGACTTCCAGAGCTGAGGAACAACTGCCAAGAATGATTTCCTATGCATTTCCACAAGCAGACTTGATATACTGATGGTACCTGGAGGAGTTTGCTCTTGGATGACTTTAAAGGTTGCGATGGGCTATAAGAGAGAAGGCTGTCCCATAGGTATGAAGAACCTTATATTAGGGAACCCCTGGCCCTAATACATATAAAGAGGCTCTATAGTTTTAAAAATGCCAGCCCAGGGTGAAAGTCACGCATCCCCCAGGGAGTATATAAGAACCCTGACTACAGAAGCCAAGCAATGAGGGAGGAAGCATAGAGATAGGAGCTCTGCTAGTGGAAACATCAGTCAGCTGTAGAGCCACATGTAGGTAAGCCCTGCAGGCAAGCCAGGACCTGGGAGAAAGTGTGTGGGAGGGCCAGGCATGAGATGTTGCTAGGTGGGCAAGCCAGGCCCAAGAGGGTCTGCCAGGCAGGCAGGTTAGACCTGAGAGACCGTTGCACAGAGATCCAATATTAGCCATCCCTATTCCAGCCTTGCTGAAGATCTTTAACCTTTGCAAGAACAGGGAAAGGCAGGTGAGACCACAGGCTATCAGGTGGCTGGGAGGCCAACCCAAGTCCTTTTCTGTCAGAGGGCAGTGGTACAACCAAGATCATCTAGAACATTCATTAATTTGATTTTAAAAAATATTTTTGTCCTGATTTACATGTGTTTGTGTAGTGTATGCAGAGGTGACTGCACAATAGCTTAAAATGAAACCTTATTCTGGTATATTGTGCGGGTTACTTATAGGTTTGTGGGGGCTGTGGGTGTGTGGATACGTGGGGTGTGGGTGGGTATGGGGTGAGGGTGACTGGGGTTTGTGTATGGCAGTGCAAGGGGAGGCATAGGTGCATGTGTATGGATGAGTGTGCATGGGGGACTCACCCTATGAACACACACACACACACACACACTCTGCCCTGTGCCTGCAGACACTCACATACAACATTCTCTGCCCCTGTGCCTGCCGACATGTGCACACACACATACACACCCCTACCAACGCGGTCCCATGCTCCATGTTCTGGAGATATACCGAGGAGCCACAGCCAAGTGGTGCTGGAGCAGGGAAGCAGGGAACTGGCTGGGGGTGGGTGGGGCTGGGCTGCTCAAGCCTGCAAGCCTGCTGAGGGCTCCCTCTGGGTCCTACTGCCCCTGGCTCCACCCAGCTTTGACAGGGAGCTGGGCAAATAAATACTAATTTGCTAAATTTTTAGGGGCTCCACGGGCTGGATAGAGGATAGAGTGGCCTGGCAGGCCAGATCCGGCCTGTGGGCTGTATTTTGCCTGCCCCTGGTTTAGAACCTTATAAGTAAAAACCAACACCTTGAGCCGCACTTGGAAAGCTGTAGGAGCCAGTGCAGATGCTGGAGGATTGGAGTTATGTTCTCTTGGTGATCCACATCTACAGTTGAACATCAGAAAACATGTTCCCAGGTTCTGTACCACCTGCAGCTTCTTTCAGACAGTTTTTAAGGGCAACCCCCCCTATGGAGCACTGCAGTAGTCTATCCTTAAGGTTATGAATGTCTGGATGATAATGAACAGATCTGAATCTGAAAGAAAATGTTGCAGTCTTCTCACCAAATAAAATTGGTGAAAGGTGCTCCTAGCCACCTGAAGATCTAGATGCAGCAAAGGATCCAGGGACACTCCAAGGCTATGAACCTGAGTGACAAGGAGAGGTTTAACCTCATCAATAGTAGGTGTTCCTGTTCCCCTCAAGTCAAGTATTCTGCCAACCCCCATCTCAGAAATCATGGATTCAGGCTAAGTCATACCCCAGGAAGAGGCCCACCCAAACTAGCTTTTATACGGTCAAAGTAAGTAGTAGAAAGCTCTGTGGGTAGCAGACCACCTCTCCATTCCTCCAATTTGCTTGGAACACCTGATTAGAAACCTGACTCTGGTTAAATAACAAGATTTGAACTCATGACTTTGAACTCCTAGCTTGTGATCTCTGGCTTGTGGCCATGAAATACAGTTGACCTATTGAGACTGCCCATACCCCAGTCCTTTACAGACCCCAATTTAAGTGTCATTTTTGCCACTGAACATAGTTTACAATCCTGTTCCACGTGCAGTGTGCATCCACACAGCAGGAGTATCTACATAGCTAGTAAGAATGCACAGTATCTTGCACTCTGGATGGCACATAAGAAGGTTGGCTTTTTGCCAGGAACTTTTCTTCCACTGGTGTAGAGAGTTCCCTATGTTTTCCACCCTTTTTTCCCTAATCCAATGAATATTATGCGAAAAAATGCAATGGCTTAACTCAACAGGAGGGCTCAAAATGGTTCTTGTCAGTGCCTAACTTGTAGTTTAGTGGTTACAGCATTGTGCTTAGAACCAAGAAAGATGCAATTTCAAGGTTCCTGTTTTTTGCTAGGCTACAATTGTAGACTAACACCCAGATATGTATGTATGGAACCATGTATCTGTCCAGCCAGAGCACAGCTAACTAAACATGATCAGTAGCAATGTGGCTGCTTGTACCTCTACCCTGCACCTGCAACAGGACTGCAAATCGTGTGTAAGTGATCAAAGGGGTAGTTATGTGACTTAGTAACTGCAATGTGGGTTCCTAAAATGAAATAGGTTCTGTCTTGAATAGAAGTACCACTGCTTGACAACCTGAGGTTTCCAGGTGTCTTTCTCCCCCTCCTTTAGCCTCTTGTTTCTTTTTCTCTTTCTCTCATTTCTCTGTTTCTTCCTGAAGCAAGTGAGATTTTAAATAGTATGTTCATTTACCCACTACACTATTTCCAATATATCTATTATGCATTTGTTTCCATTTCTCTGATGTGTCAGGTATTAGTTATTTTCATCTAACCATCAATAACATTCTAACTTTAGGGTCTCTCTCTAAGTCAAGCTGTTCCCAGTGGTCTCCCATTTTCACCTCCACAGAGAGGTTCTTCTCCACAGTGAACATGAAAGAATGTATGTCATCATCAAGGTCCTTGAGGAAGCAATTTGTTTTAGCGTGGTGCTGGTTGTACCAGTGATTCTATTAGTTGGCTCATAGCCTCTTGTAGGAAGAGAGACCAGGGGATCCACAAATCAGTGCAACCAGAACAAACCACTCAAAGGATCTAGTCTGCTCTCCTGTCTGAAAATTCCATTTTGTTCATCTCCCTGATGTATTCAGACTGTATTCAATCTACAGTCCCTCAGAAAGATATTTTCTGGCCCCAAGGGAATGCCCCCCCCTTTCCATTTTTCATTCTACCCAAAGGGAACACTCCCTGAGTCAGATACACCTCCCAAAAAAACCTCTTACAAAACTTTGACCCAGATGATTCCATTTGGGCTTGCTGAACACTGAGAAGTGCCCCAAATCGTACTGGAAAATGATATTATACACCTAGAATAGGTAGAATGTATAGGTAGAATGTAATGGAACCACTGAGAAAATAAAAATACAAGGTATAGGTGATGTCCATTTTTAACATGTTCTGTCATGGAGGCTCTTCTTTCATGGTGCTGTCATTGCCTCCTTCTCCCACAATGACCACTTGTTGAGAGTGGTCCCCTGGCCAATGACAGCAGAAGGGCATTTCCATGTTTTAGACAATCAGATTTAGTTTTGTATGGATGCATTTACATGTGTTACTATGGCAAAATTACTGCACTGTGATTTAGTACTTCCTTTAGGAAGTAGTAAATCACGGCTCAGTAACAATCCATACTGTGCTGTGCACACTCTGCACAGTTATTTTTAGCAGCTTCTTCGCCATAGTGGTGTGCTATAATGGGGGAGTGCGTCACTATGGCAAAGTAGCTGCTAGCCACGTGTAGAACCCCATGGATGCTATGTCACCGTAGTGTGTTGCTACGGCAATGTAGTGTCCCATGTAAATGCCCCCTATAAATTTGGTCAGATAAATTTGGTAGCACTTACTCACCAGCTGTAGTTTAATTTAATATGGTCACTGAATTCTCAGAAATTTGGGGAGCTCTGTCTGTGCTTAGATACAAAATGAATGCTGTAGAGTTTGTGTGATATTGACACCAATGCAAAGTGCTTACACCAGGAGAATCCACTTTATACTTTATGAGTTGATTTCACAAGTGACATGGTAATGAATGGGCTATAATCATCAAAAGATTTCAATACCACAGTACTAAATACACCATACAAATCATAACAGCTCAGAACATTTTTGTTCCACTGCCTTCACACTGAACAGTTACCTCTGTCTCATCACTGGAAGGTGGCATTCACTTTTCTTAGGACTAAGAGATGCCACTACACTGACTTAAGTGTTGTTACAGGACCCACTCTGACAGTGTGACTGGAACACAAGATGTAAGAAAGGGCCATAGGAGAGCCATCAGGTTGAGATGTAGAATTGTACACTGCTCCGAGGAAATGGCAGGGAAAGACTGGCCATTAGCCATATGCATTGGATTATGAACTTTACCAGAGAGATTGCCATCAGCACTGCTGAGATGAGGAAAGGTACCAGGGAAATCCTAAAGTACCAGAGGGTGATCCAGCCTTGAGTAGGAGAATGTACAGGAAGCTCTGGAGGAAGAAGAGACTGTTGGGCTTCAGAAGTCCCATCTGCTCAATAGTGGCACACAGCTCACAGAAATCTTCTACCAACAGTTTCTGTGAGAAGAACCAATGTTGGAAGAAGGTGATACTGGGAGCCCCTCAAAAAGGGCAGATGACAGTTGTGCATGCAAAGAAGGCTTTGTGGGAATATGCTGTGTTCCTTTTCTGTCTTTGAGTGGCTTGTGATGTTTTTAGCTGATGTATGATAGCCATGAAAGTCCAATTGCCTACTAGTCCCATGCTATGAGTATGACTGAGAGGAATTATGCTCAAATCAGCAAGGAAGCTTCTGGGGTGAAGAAATTCCATAACTATTTATATGGGTGAGAATTTATGGATTATGACAGACCAGACGCTGTTACTGGGTTTGTTTGCCAAGAATACACCAACAACCCAATTAATGCCACCATTCAACATACAATACTGCTCTGGAAAGCTGAGAGGTCATAGCATTGAGCCATTTGTTGTCATCCACTCCTGAATCACTGATTCTCCAGGTGCAGGAAGGTGTGTCCAAATGAGGAAAACAGGAAAGTCAAAAAATTCTGGCATGTCCAGTGTAAAAGTGAAATAAGACAGGCCAAAAAAGAATTTGAGGAGTGTTTAGCAAAAGATTCTAAAGGTAAAAATTATTTAAAAATACATCAGAAGCAGGAAGCCAGGTAGAGAATTGGGGGAACTATTAAGATGATCAAGGTGTAAAGGCTGAACTCAAGGATGATAAAGCCATAGCTGAGAAGCTAAAGAAACTCTTTATACTGGTATTTACTGAAGAAGATATTGGGAAAATTCCCATACCAGATCAATTCTTTCTAGAAGATGAGTCTGAAGAGCTGGATCACATTGAAGTGATAACAAATGAAGTTTTAGAACAACTTGGTAAACTAAATACTAATAAGTCACTAGGAGTGGATGGCATTCACCCAATGGTATCACGGATTACATCCCATCACACTATTAACTTAATATCTACCAGGGGCTCTGGAGTACTGTGTCCAGTTCTGGGCTTGTAGGAAGGGACCCCTACCCTTGTATGACAGGATCAGGGGTGGCCCTGACACCCCCCTGGTAGCTACTCTACCCCTATTCCAACTCTTTGGGTTATCCTCCAGCTTTACATCACTTGCCATGCTTTGATGGTATTTGTAAGGTTTTAGGACAGGGGTTGTCCTGTCCTCCCAAGTACCTGTCCTCTTAAGGACAGGTAAGGTAAGGTACTTACAGGTACTTACTGCTTGGGCAGACGTTGTGCGGTAAGAACTGATTTCAAAGGCTCAGTACGCTCATAGATGATTAGGGCCCACACCACAGTATAATAATTCACAAGAGGATTGCATAGCAGGAAAGAGGGGGAAGATGAGATGGAAGTGGTAGGCTGAGGGGAATATGGAGTTGTATATGGAGCCTTTTGTGTTCTTGTCACCAAGAAAATCTAAGCACAGCACGCTCATAAAGTCATTACTTCTCAGCTGAAAGATGCTTCTTGGCTGATTTCAGTTAGGTCTCATGTGTCTACTTTACAGTACTTCCCCAACCAAGTGGCAGTGTTCTGTCCTTTGCATTCAGAATATCAATAGAGAAACCATGGGTGAAATAGACTCGAGAGAGAACACACCTTTGTCCTGAGAGGAAGATTTCTTGTTACACACAAGGCATTTTGACAGGAAGAGCATCAGGTTAATCCTTGAGCCATTGTCCTGTTTGTATCTCTAGGAAGGAATAGCTGGACTTTGAGGTTTGGGGGATGATAAGAAAGGTGCTGCCATTAATCAGAAGCTGATGCCTTATCATAAAGTAGAGAAAATGAAGAAAATTCCCTTATGGGAAAGGGGATGTAGTATATGATCACAAGATCAATCATTAGCTCATATCTTAGTAGTTACCTTAAATTGTGGGAAACCAGGGTGCCTGTAAACATGCAGGGACGCTGTTCTGATGCACTGTAATTACAATGTATTGCAGCAGACTCCATTAATCAAGTCTGCTGGAGCATGCTAATTAGCATGCTCTAGCAGCCTCTGCATCTTGGATATTCAGTGTCCCCATGCTTAATAATGGCTGCAGGGGTGCTTTAACTAAAGCTTATCGAATGAGCTTTAGTTAATATGCCCCCACTGCCATTTTGAAGTGTGGGATGCTGAATACATGAGACACTGAGGGCACTTAAAGTGACTTTTGGAGCTGCTCTAATTAAAGTTTCCCACCTCAACCCCCAAAGCACATGTAAAGACACCCTTAGGTAGCCAAGTTTGTTGGTGGCTGAAGTATGCTTAGTTTAATCAGGATCACAGAGCAATGTGAGAAACCAATAAAAAGTAATGAAGCAGTAAGTGAATCGTATTAGTCTTGACTTCTCCAAGATAATAAGCAATTCAAAAAGCAGTTTGAAATATCCAGTTTCTAGCTATGCTAGCTCAAAGACCTATACATTCTTGCTCAGTGCACAGCAGCAGTCAGAACAAATATCCTGTTAGCATATGTGAAGAATGAGGCAGAGAAGAATCAGGACAATATTATAATATACAATTAAATCCTTCAGATGTCCTAATGGAAAATGTGGTGGGTAAAAGATATCTAAAAAATGATGAGCAAAAAGAGAAGAAAGACCTGAAAAAAGAGTGGTGATATTTTTAAAAAGGGAAATAGGAAAGGTAATCAGAAGTATATAGAATTACACTTTAAAATGAATGACATGGATGTTATGGCTGCAGTCAAGCACAGGAAAATGAAGACTTCCCATACTGAAGACTGCCCTTAGGATGACAATCTTTTTTCCTTATAATTTATTGCGTTTCTTTCTCCCTCTTCCTCTCCCTCTTGCAGCTCTCTAAAGGAGGCTCATGAGCTCTGGCTTGATGCCTATCTGCATAAATAACAAGTGGTATCATGGATGTATTTGGTAGCTGTATTTGTTTGAGCCAAAAAGAAATGCAAAACTCTACAACTCTTGGTTCAGAGATGGCACCATCAAGTAAGCGTGAAAAAACACTTCAGCCAAGTTACCCAGCATGCTTGTGAAGCCTTGATTTTTTATTTTTTTTTACTACTGGTTGAGAGTCTGCTGGGAAAGTTTCACTCCAGGAATGGAAGATTAATTAAAAGTAAAACACTTCCCTTTCCTTGGCTTTCTTTGGGACTCAGCCATAGGGATCATCTTCTTGTTCTCTGTTTATACTGTACCTAGCATAAGAATTTCCTGACTCTGGAATAAACCTTTGAGGTGTTATGTGGATACAAATAACACTTAACAATGATTGTAAAGGAGAAGATAGAAGAGATAACTGTGTGCACATGTGTGTGTGCTTCTCTTCCT
This sequence comes from Alligator mississippiensis, assembly GCF_030867095.1. Taxonomy (NCBI): domain Eukaryota; kingdom Metazoa; phylum Chordata; order Crocodylia; family Alligatoridae; genus Alligator; species Alligator mississippiensis. Next base: position 178,468,314 of record NC_081825.1, read on the forward strand.
CCATAAACTTGTTTGTGTTATGGGGGAATGGATGTCAGACCTGTTAGAGAGAGGGGGCTTTAGGGTGTGACCTGCAGCCTCTATATTGTTTCATTTTCACTCTCTCCAAGCTAAGAACTGTTGTCCCAACTGTCTGTCTTTTCCCTGTCTGAAGTTATAATCTCTTTGAGATGGGGAATGTGTCTTTCTGGATTGCAGTAATAAAAAATATTTTAATTTGCTCCGTTTGTGGTATCTGACTAGTATGTGCAAACGTCCCCCCCCCCCCAATCCAGCAGAAAAGTCTGTGTGGGAAGGGGCAAGGGCCAAGGGGGTGGGACGGAGTGGGGGTTGGGGCTGGGCTTGAGGCTGGGGCTGTGGCTGGGACCCAGCAGGGATCAGGAGGGAGTGGTGCAGAGCCGGGTCCAGAATTGGGATCAGGGCTTGGGCCCACTGCGCCCATGTGGCTGCCCCTTCCCTCACACTCGGGGTCATTGTTTGGCGCTGGTGCCCCCTGCACCAATGAATCTGTCATGCCCCAGTCCCGACCCCAGCCCTGGCTGTGCACCACCTGGGGGGGAGCCCGGAGCCAGGGGCTGGAGCGGAGCCAGCCTCAGCTGCACCACCAGGCTGAAGGGAACAGAGCCCCTGGGACCCCAGCACCCACCCTGCCCTGAGTCAGAAGAGCCAGGCCCCAGCCCACAATGGCAGCCTGCCTTGCCCCGTGCAGATCCCAGAGCACATGCCCCCCATGCCTTCCAAGGTGCATGTAGCAGCAGGAGGCACATCCCCCCAGACAAGTCACTCATGGCTCAGTCCCGTGTCCCATCAGATGTGCAGCGCCTGCCCCTCCTCTAGCCCCAGCCTCAGCCCCACTCCCTCCCCACCCCTGTTGCAGCTGCCAGAAGCCCTCAGCTGAGTAGCCTTGCGGCCCTACTGCTGCCCTGTGTTTGGGGGGGACTAAGCCCCTTTAGCCCCCCCCTTCCACCACCTATGCTGCTGCCACTGCCCAAGATACTAAAACTGCTACTTATGCCCCTTGGCTCAAGGCCAGCATTCCCTCTAAGGAGAAAGAATTGCCCTCCCCTGACCAGTTCAACAGGTGTCCACAATGTGTAGGAGACAGTATGGGACTACATGGGAAGCATAAGTGAAGGATGCAAAATTCTTTCCCCTCATCATCCTCTTCTCCTTTTCCCATGATGTCATTGCTCTTGTACGTGCCACCTCTGGCTTATACACTTTTGTAGCAGCTAAATTTCTCTCCTCTTCATTTCATAATCGTATTCTGATTCCATTCTTTCTCCCCATTTCAAACAAACAGTAGATACGGTGAAAATTGATAAACAGTTTCATGCTCTGATTGCCCAGAAATTGAAAGTGTGATGGTAGCAATATATAACACATTTGTGCTAGCTTAATCTGGCTAGTTTGGGTAAGGGTGAAATTGAGGATGTTGCACCACACACTTTAGCATGTGTTAGCAGTGAGAAGAAAAAATGTTTTGTGACAAGTTACACCTAGACCATACTAAATCTGTGAAATATTATGCAATATTATATTTAAAATGTGCTCTGAGCAGCCATATGTTAAGGCCTAATACCATATCTTACCTGCAAGACTCCAATTTACCACTAGAGAGTAGGGCTGTGTGAAACAGCACTGTTTCGTTTCCACTTCTGTTTTACTGTTTCAAAGAGACAGTGTTTCGTTTTGTGGTTTTGTTTAGTTTCGAAGCACTATTTAATTTAGTTTAATTGAAACTGTTTCGCTGTTTCACCGTGTTTCGCCCATAGGCTATAATGGAGAATCATGAGAATGCCTAAACCTTTGTCATATCTTGCCTGATTTGGATGAAAATTGCAGAGATGGTAGCCCCTTCTGAAAGCATGAAGCTTGACAAGTTTCAAGGAGATAGGTGCAGAGGTTTCTGGAAAACCATACCTCAAACTGTTCAAAGCAAAACTTGTGACATTTGCCAGTAGAGGCAGCCTCCTCTCATCCCACGCACACATCCAAGGGCCCGCACACCTGGGAGGGCTGTGAGGCTGTGCTGGACTCCTTGCAGTAGTGCAGGCCCCTGGATCTGCTTGCTGGATAACAAGAGGCTGCTGCTGCCACCTAGGACTGGTGCTGGGCGCAGCCCACACAGAGCCAGGGAAGATTGCTGCTGCCACCAGTCCCAGGTGGCAGTGGCAGTGGCAGCGTCCTCTCGTCTGGCATTCAGATCCAGGGGCCTACCCCCAGGAGGATTCCGGCACAGCCCAGCAGCCGTCCCGGGGGTATGGCCCACAAGTTCTATGCACCAAATGAGAGGAGGCTGCTGCTGCTTCCTGGGACTGGCACTGGGGGAAGATTGCAGCCTGTGCCCAGGGCCAGGGAAGACTGCTGCTGCCACCGGTCCCAGGTGGCAGCCACAGCCTCCTCTCATCTGGCATGGAAACCCATGGGCCCACACCACCGAGAGGAGTCCAGCACAGCCCTGCAGGTGTCCCAGAGGTGTGGGCCCCATAGATCTGTGCGGCAAATGAGAGGAGACTGCCGCTGCCACCTGGGCCTGGTGCTGAAGCCAAGTAAGCCTGGCTTCAAAACTTGAAATGTTTCAAAACTTTTGAAATGTTTCAAGAGCCCTCGTTTTGTTTTCAAGCTGTTTTGAACCCTTTTGTTTCATTTCAGTTTCACTGGTTTGAGCTCAAAATGTGTTGAAATAGTTTCGAAATGAAACACCCAGCGACATTTTGCACAGCCCTACTATAGAGTTGGTGAGAAGAGGGGTGGTTTGAAGACAGGACCCCTGGACTCTATACTTGCTCTAAATGCAGGGGGTGGGAGAGAAGTGTTATTAAGGGAGGAGCATGGGAGGTAGAGAAATGTGGCAGTATGGAAGCTGCAGCTTCCCTTTAAAAACCTGTTCACTTTCCTGTTCTGGGGTTGAGGGTGGTGAGAGTGGACTGCGCTGTGGGTACTCCTCTGCTGGTCTGTTGACCCAATCTCAGCACTCCCAATGCGATTCCATCCTTCTTCCCCATAGCCTTCCCTGGAGAGAGCTGTGCCTTTCACCAGGAGATGGGCAAAAGCTGGAGAAAAGTTCAATTATCTGCAAGTCCTTATGGTTAATTGAAATTTTCCCATGCTGCCTGGCCCCATTTCCCCAAATTCCACCCACTTTCCCTTGGCCAGCTGGCTTAATAGTGGCTGTGACTCCCATCTTCCCCTCCCCCATTCTCATCCTGGGGTTGGCAGCGTGGAAGAGGGCTGTGCCATGGAGAGGCTAAAGGGTAGAATGCAGTGCTGCTGGGGTTTAGTGCAATGAGAGCAGAGAGTTGTGGGGATCTGGGAAACATGTTTCCCCATGGCTCCATGATCCCACTGTGCTAAACCCTGCCAGCTCCATGCTAGTAGGGGAAGTCAGAGTGCAGAGATGTTGGGGTTTAATGCAGTGGGAGCATGCTTCCCCACAACTCTGTACCACTGTGCTAAACTCTGGTGGCTCAGTTCTCTGGCTTCCCTACCAGCAGAGCAATGATGAGATTCAGTGTGGCAATGGTACAGAGCCTTGGGAAGGTTTAGCACGCACCACAGAATCTCCAGGGCTCAGTTCAGTGAGATCATGGGGCCATGGGAACCATGCTTCTCCAATGCCTGCAGCTCCGTACTCCCACCAGGTTGAATCTTAGTGGCCGTGTGCTCTGGCTTCCAGCCTCTCCACAGCATAGCACTCACCCAACCCCTCACCCCAGGATGGGAAGAGGAAGGGTGGGGAGGGAAGCTACATCCTGGACTGGACTAATAAAATTACTTTCATTTGCTTTGTTTGTGGAAACCTGCCTCATTCCACCCTGCTATACAGAAGTCTTAAAAGGTCTGATATTCACTTAAAAGTTGCATAAACTTTGCCTAGCCCAGTTCAGTGTGTTTGCCCTTGCCATACAGGATCCATTCAGTGAATTTGAAGTTTGGTCCTACCTCAGCAATCGTGCTTCTCTCAAACCAAGTATGGGATTTCATTCTGGTTTTATCTGTATGCAGCTTTCCCAGTACTGTTCCAGGTATCAGAACACTAGGGGTAAGTTCAGGCAGCATTTTGAAGACCTGATTACCCCACCTCATTCCCATTATGAAACAGCCACACTTTCCCTATCTTTACACTGGTGTCCAGTTTGATGAATGACCACCTGGGAAAGTTGATAAGTAGGGCTGTGCAAAACAGCACCATTTCATTTCAGCTTCTGCTTCGCCATTTTGATGGGACAGTGTTGCGTTTTGAGTTTCATTTCATTTCAAAAGCACTGTTCTGTTTCACCAAAACTGTCTCGCTGTTTCGATGCTGTTTTGACATTTTGCCCATAGGCTGTAATGGGGAAGCATGAAACTGCCTCTAACTCCGTCATTTCCTGCCTGAGTTGGATGAAAATTGCAGAAATGATAGCTCCTTCTGAGGGCATGAAGTCTGCCACATTTCAAGGAGATAGGTGCAGAGGTTTCTGGAAAACTGCACCTCAAGCTGCTGACAAGCAAAACTCGTGACACTCACTTGCTGGCAATGGTAGCCTCCTGTCATCTCATGTGCAGATCTGGGGACCCTCACCCCCAGGAGGGCTGTGGGGCTGTGCCAGAGTCCTCCCAGGGGTGCGGGCACCTGGTTCTGTGTGCCAGATGACAGGAAGCTGCCACTGCTACCTGGGATCAGTGCTGGGCTCAGCCTGCACCCAGCACCAGGAAGACAGCTGCTGCCGCTGGCCCCAGGCAGCAGCGGCAGCCTCTTGTCATCCTGCATGAAGATCTGGGGGGCCTGCACCTCCAGGAGGGCTGTGGGGCTGAGCTCTGTGGGGCTGGTGGAGCCACTCAGAGTGCAGCCCAGTGGCAGGAGGTGGGGGAGAGCCAGGGCTATGCTCTGCTAGCTCTGGTGGTGGGATCTGGGGGAAAGCCAGTGGTGGAGCTGCTTGGAGAGCAGCCCTTGGTCTGAGCACAGCCCTAGCCAGTGGCTCTCCCCTACCTCCCGCCACCAGGCTCAGCTCCACGGGGCTGCAGAGCCTCCAGCCACTGGGCTGTGCTTGCAAGGGCTGCGCTCCAAGTGGCTCTGCAGCCCCACAGAGACAAGACAGCAAGACAGGATAGCACCCCTTAATGGATGAATATTCCTTTTTAAGTGTTTTTATGACAGTTTAAAGAGAGATCTCCAGGCGTAGGTGACAGGAACGCTTAAAAATTAAATGCAATGAAATATCAATATTTTTACCTGCATATTTTCAATGTGAAATCCAGCTTTCAGTTTTTAGGGAGAAGTAATATTTGTTGTGTTTCATGTGGCTTAGAAACTCTTTAATAGGGAAGAGATCAGTGATGCACTGGGTTTTTTGGTTTTGTTTTTTTTTTCTTAAAGGGCCAGAGCTGGGGCAGGCGGGGCAGCCATGGGGCGGGGGGGGGGGGAGCTTGGACAGTGGAAGGGGGAGGTCAGGGGGGTCATGCAGAGCCCCCCATGCAGCTTGGGACAGTGGGGGGAAGCAGGGATTGCCCCCACCCAACAGCACCCAGTGAGTGCTGGGAGCTGGGGCGGGCAGGGCAGCCATTGCCAGGGCTGGAAGAGCAGGCAGGGGATGGGCCCGGGTGATTTGGAGATTCGGCAGCAACCAACTGTCTGAATCAGATTTAGCTGAATTGAATCGGGACAGTGATTCAAATCACCAAATCAAATCACTGTCCCCTGAATCAGCTGAATTCAAAGTGAATACTAGCTGCTTCACACAGGCCTACTGGGTAGTAGAGGGAAAGTCTTGCACGTATTCACAGAATTGGTATTGGGCCAGGGTGGTGGTGGATTACTACTTACACTAAAGCAGAGCTTCATCCGAGGAGGATTGCTGCATGCCACACTAGGACAGAAGTTGGGTTAATTGTACCCTCACCTGAAGTAGCTTAACTTTAAAATGTTTAGAGGGTACTTAGCATAGGTTAACATCCTTTAATGGGTGAGTCATCAAGTTTTAAATTACTTTATGATGGTTTAAAGACAACTGTAACACCACCCTGAGACTCCCAGCTGGTTCTGGCATGAAGGAGGGACTTCAAATTCAAACTGAAAGAGGTTGTCTTGAAAAAATGACAGGAAGGGTAGATGTCTACCCTTTCTGTCACCTACACCTGGAGGTCTCTCTTTAAACTGTCATAAAGACACTTAAAAAGGAATATTCTACCCTTAGTGTTCTTGTACACATAATGGGGTTTAATCCTCATTACATTGAACAGGTTTATAAAATTTTAAATTGTTTATTTTAAAACATCACGTCAGTGTTTGCATGTGGTAGGCTTTACAACAAATTAAGCCCTGTATGCAATTCCCATTAAATTCCAGCATGGGGAACCTCATACCAATCCACACTGCTGCTGTCTTCAGTACTGAATTACAGCAGGGGGTGCATGTGAACCACTAATAAGCCACTCATCCCCTCCCTCCTCACTCCTGAAACCCCCCTCACCTCCCCCACACGTGAAGCCAGGGATCTTCCCAGTAACCCCTGCAGCCAAGCCACTGACACCTTCACGGTCATAGGCTCCCGCCAAACCCTCCCACTTCCTGAAATCACATGAACTCCTTCATCCTTGTGCTCTAACTCTTCTCTTCTAAGATGCCTGCAGGGGAAGAAGGAAGAAGAAGAGGGCGTTTTGGCCCATACTCCCAAAACCACTTGCTTCACCTGCCCAGTACTGGGTAGTTGCAAAGTATACTACAACTGCTGGGCGATTTCTGAAATTACCTATATGTGGCCCACGATCCAGTGTATCCCAAGTGGCAGGTCTGTGATGCAGTATCCTCCATGTGTTGGGTTCCTGGAATGCAAATATAAAATGTAGGAAAGTTACCTTGAAATATTAAAGTATTAACATGTGACAAACCACATCTACCCACCCACCCATCCCTTCCCTCCCTCCCTTCCTCAGTTGCAAACTTACCAGTGACTGCAGTCCTTCATCGGCTGCTCATCCCAGGTGCTGGGCACAGTGGTGGCAGGGCAGGGAACAGGAGCACTACCAGTGGTGGTGGTTGGACCATCACTACCATGACAGGGTATAGATATACCATCGCTACAGGTACCACCAGTGCTGGGGTAGAGTACAGCACATGGTAGCCCTCCATGTTTTTTCTATCGTTCCTGGGCTACAGTTTCCAGCACCATTTCCCATACCATGTTGGGCTCATTTCCATGGAGAGTGACCCCTGCAGCAGCTGAGCTGTGACATCAGATTTCCATGTATACCGAGCCAGATTCGCTGGATGGCGTGGCAGGTAGATGCATCTCAGCACATTGAGACGCAAGGTGTAATAAATGGGTACCTTTGCTTTATTCCAGAAAGCATTATTTTCACTTTACTTGGCTATAGGCTTAAAAGGTGGATAAGAAGTTGGCTAAATATAGCATTAAAAGCTGCAGACACCACCATGGGTACCAGACTTATAGCGGTGGGGTGGAGGGACAAGCTAGGGGTTTGTCTCTCCATCTGTCCTGCTGGACGGGAGTGTGTTTTACAAGCAAACCTGCTGCTATGCAAGGAACTTTTCTGTTGGGGTCATAACTTCTAGGGGTAGCTGATCCATGTCCCCTGCTGGCTCATACTAAGCCTTTGCCTTGCAAAGGCTATTTTAGAAAGAAGCATCTCCCCAGAAAGCAGGCCTGCCCTGCAATAGCCCCTGCAATAGCCCAGGTTTTACCTCTGAAATGTCTCTACTGCACTCTTGATTATTGTCCTCCTCACAACCAAGTCAAACACCCCCCTCCTTACCACCACCAAAAAGCCGAGGACTCCTGCAGGCTCGTACCAATACACCCCAGCTCCCACCTGGGTCAAGAACAGGTGTCATAAACCCTTCATAGAACATGGTCTATCCCAGAAGGCTAGCCTACAGGGTGTTGGGTACAAAGTTGTGTGCCCCCCCCACCCCCGGCAAACAATAATCCCCTTCCACAGGCCGGGCAGTTGTTCACTTCCCTCCCCACCATGCCCTGCCATAGTTCCCAGTGGTGGGCGCCTGGCTACTCATGCTTCTTAGGTCACCATGGGAAGCTGCAGCTGCCTGCAGGGAGCACCCAACCTGGTCCTCCCCCCTCTTCTCCCCACCCTCACTGAAACCTCTTCCCCAGCACTGCAGACAATGTACTGAAGAGACAGACATTTCCTGTTGTAAAATGACATGAAATTTATTTTTATTGGAAGAACCAACTAGTTATTGGCAGCATCCATAATATGTGCGACCAGGCAATCCCACACAAGGGCTGCCTGAGCAGTATCTCCATGCTGGGGTTGTGGGTTGCCATGTGCTGCCCACCCATGTCTCTGTCTGCCCACTGCCTCCCACGCTTCCTCAGTCCATGACTCACTTAAAACCTCCCCCCTGGTTTCACAAATATTGTGGAGCAAGCAGGCTGTCACTATAATGGCTGTTATGTTTTCTGGCTCCAACTTGAGCCTGCAGTTCAGCGTCCTTCACCATGCTTTGAGGTGGCCAAAGGCGCATTCAACAGCCATCCTGCATTTGCTGAGATGGTAGTTGAAAGCCATCTTCTGCAGGTTGGTAATGTGCCCCCCATAAGGTTTCATGAGCCATGGTTTGAGGGAGTAAGCAGCATCAGCTATTATAAGCGTGGGGATGGCAACATCACTCTGTCAGGGACTCCAGGCATGTAATGTCCTTCTTCCATCTAGTCAGGCAGTGGAGAGTTTCTAAACACATGTGTGTCATGCGCACTGCCAGACCATCCTGTGTAAATGTTAGTGTGCCTGCCCTGGTGATCCACCATGGCTTGCAGGATTACTGAGTCAAACCCTTTCCTGTTTGTGAATGAGCAGCTCACCAGCGAGGGGATTGCACAGGGATCTGTGTGCTGTCTAAAGCCCCCACATAGTTAGGGAACCTCATGGCATTGAAACCATCAGTTACTTCCTGGGGTTTACTGAGTCAAATGAAGTTGTTATTGCAACATCCTGCAGCAGCTGGCATACCTTGTGAGTCAGCAGCCCACCCAGGCAGGAAGCCACCAAACTGGTTTGCGATGTAGCAGAGGCTGGTGGGGGTGTCCAGTTTCATGATGGGCATGGCCACCCTCTTGTCTGGCACAATGGCCTGGTCATGACAGTGTCCTGCCTCACTATTTTCAGGTCCAGCATCAAGATGATGCAATTAAATGTCTCCCTGGTCTTTCGGAACATATTGGGCCACTGTTGATCATTTCAAGTGGTCAATACAATTCACTCCCACCAGTCTGAGCTGCTCACGTGGGCCCAGACCCTGTGGTCACTGCTCCTCAGGGTGGTCCACAGAGCCCTGTCAGCCTCCAGTTCTGTGCCTGGCTCTTGGCTGTCCCACTCCACCACACATCTAAGTGCCTTTTTTTCATGAGGCGCATTTACTTGCTGGCATCTCATTGCAACAGTTTACAAGCATCAACAGAGTATATTTTGCAATCATTAGCTGTGCTTCTATGCTGTCCAGTAAATCCAACAGCAGCAGCAGGAGACTCAACTCCCATTTTGTTCTCCTCATGCATTTTGACTAGACTCCCCATTTCATCCTCCTCGCACATCCCTCCTTGAAGCCATGTTGTTTGCCAGTATGCAGCAGGGTCACTGTTCAGCACACAGCACCACCAAGGTTCATGGGGGCAGGAGGGGTGGCTCTGAATAGAAATGGCAGCTGAATACAATCAATTAGCATTGAAAGTCACCTCCTATCTGCATGTCAATGATTACCCTGCTCAAGTGTCCATGGGCACAGCAGAGCCTTTGCCCTTTACAATGGGGGTGGGTGGGTGTGAGGAAGGGGATGTACCGTCCATCCACTTGGAACTGAAATATGGTGCTTAGGATGACCCCTGGAACCTGTTCATGCACCCCATGGGTAAGACACTGTCTCAGATCAATCAACAGGCATACACCAGAAGCATTTTGACAGAAAAGAGCCCTGCTCTGTAATAACCCCTTTTTGTAAACAACCATCTCCCCAAAAGAGGCCGGCTCTGCAATTCCATAGGTTTGAAGGGTGCATCTCCCCAGAAAACAGGCCTGCCATGCAAGCATCCAGGTTTAGAAAGAAGCACCTTTCCAAGAAAACAGACCATGCCCTGCAAGAACCGGGGGTCTAAATAAACCTCTCCCCAGAAAGCAGCCCTTCCATGCAATAAGCCTGGTTTGAAAAAAACAAAAATTTCCCTCCAGAATACAGCCCTGCCCTGTAGTAACCCTGTCTTGAAAAAAAAGTCCCTTCAGAACACAGCCCTGCCCTGCAACAACCCTGGTTGGGAAAAAAAAACCCATCTCCCCAGAAAAGAACCCTACTCTGCACTAGACCAGTTTTGAAACAGAGGAGTGTGATGGACAGTGCTGTCTCAATAGCTACCATTAACACTTCAAGACCTCAGGCAGGCATTGAGCTGCCAAAAACATCAAGTTCTCTCCCAACAAATGTCTGTACTCAACCCCCGCCTGGTTGTGGAGTGGAGCTTTATTAACATCCGTGCTATATTTGTACTGATGCCTCAGCATTGCAGCCTCCAGTGCCCTGCTCTCCAATCCTAACCCTGCTAGATTGAGTTCTGCCTCTCCCCACCCCCGCGTAGTGAAGATAATATTCAATTGTTCATTGCAAACAAAGTTGGGGGTCCGGCAGTCAAGGACACAGTACCCTCCAAACCCCAGCACAGCTCAGTGCTTGATTCAGTGACACAGTGAGGATAAGGGAATTTTTGCCTGTAGGCAGAGCTGCCAGCTACAGACAGTTGGGTGTGATCAGCAATGGGGCATTATCGATCTATCCATACTGAAAATGGGGGCTGATTTGTGTCAGGCGACATTTATCATCATTGCCTTGTTGGTAAATGGTGCTTGACTAGATTGCCCTGACTGCCGGTTCTGAGACACAGTTGACAACTTCACAGTTATGAGTACATGACATTTTCAAGATGTTTTATTCAAGACATGTCTATATAACAGCACCCCCCTCCCCAAGTTTGCCAGTCACATTTTTGTGAGATCATTGTTGTCAGGATACCTCGGTCTTGACATCTTTTTCAGCACTACCAGCTTCTTCAATGTCTCAGAAAAACAAGTCCTGTATGCAGGCATCAGAGCAGAAGGCTGATACATCTATCAACCGTGGGCCCAACTGGACCCAGGAAGAACTGAAGGACTTGATTGATATTGCAAATAGCCTTTGCAAGATCATTGAGAAGCTGGAAAGTAGGAGGAATAAGCCAGTGTATGCCACAATAGCAAAAGAAATGAAGGTGCAAGGGCCTGGGACTGGACACAGTGCTGGAGCAAGATCAAGGCCCTGAAATCACTGAGCCAAGGCTGAGAACTCTCATTCTGGGGCAGTGCATACCCCTTTGTACGACCAGCTCCTTTCTATGACCAGCTGTCCATCATTCTCTCCAAGGATGCAGGTGAGGCAGTTATACTGTCCCACAGTTATACTCTCCTCTGCATGCAGATGTTGGCTCTGGAGAGCCAAGAGACAGAAGGCTTTTATGTAACATTACAAAACACTTCTCAGATAAGATGTTTAGCAACTATTGCAGTCCCCTGCCTTTCATCAGATCATGGCTTGGCTGTTCATGGTGGTGCACAGTGACAATGGTAAGTCAACTGGTCCTAAACAGTAGCCAGGAGGCCGCTGCAGGCCACTAATCAACCCCCCCCTCCTCTGGCCCTGCTGTGTTCACTATGGGCAGTCTCACTATGGTTGATCGGTTGATGGCTGGCCACAGGCAACTGTGACCACCACCCTGAACACTTTCCTCTCCACTGCCCCTGCCCCATGTCTGAACATGCAGGGCAACCACTCTGATGTGCTGCTGCACAGCCCTTGGTGCCCAGGGTCATGTCACACAGGGCTGTAGGACAACTGTTGCGATGGTCCTGCCAAGTAGCTGACAGCTCCCCTGGGGCACTCATGTTTTCCAGAAAGGTGACCCAGGGACACCCTCCCCCCCCAATAGCAATGGGCACAGAGCATGCCTCTGCTGCATGTACCCTGGGCCATGTGGGATGAGCTCTTTGTGCAGGCTGAAAGTCTCCCTAGCCACTATGCCCTGATAAGGATGATCCTGCTGGTGCCCTGTGTACACCTGCGCTCATGGTTTGGGATACTTAGCTACAATGGCATAGGGGGCAAGCTTAGTCTGCCAGACAACCTCTGCTGATGGCTGGAGTGCTACATGACCCTAAGTCCCAATACCAAGGACAACATTGCCACAGGAATTGACTCCTCCGTTGGCATGTGAGGGGCAAGCTCACTCTCGCACAGTTCTGGGGAAGGGAAAAGGGATGAAAAATAAAATGTTGTGTAAACCTTATCAAGCCTGTGTGTGTGCATTATACGGTGGTCTTCTGAGGTAGTGTGACCAAAGGGCTAGGACAGTGCTGATGTGCCACTCTACCTACCTTACATGTCATGGAGTTTAATCCTCATTAAATTAAATAGGTTTATAAAATTTAAACTTGTTTATTTTGAAGTGTCGCATCAGTGTTTGCACGTACTAGGTTTTCGATCAAATTCAGCCCGGTTCCCAGCCAGCACCGCAGGAGAGCAGGACAGTTCTGTGCTGCCTCCTGGCCCAGGGCTCCCCACCCCATGCCCTGCCATGAAGTTGTGGGAGCAGGGAACTGAAACATGGCACAAAGTTGGGGAAAAAAAAGCAGAAGCAATTCAAAAGTGGCAGCAATTCAAAGGGGTGAACTACAAAAAAGATGCAGTGCCATCTACAAAAAAGTTGCAGTGCCAAAGAAGATCATTAAACATCTTTGAGTGCCTTTGTGTTTACACACAATGAATCCATGGATACAACGTTTTAATTTGTGGCAAGCCAAACTAAATCACATCCAAGGAGTTTTAGTTTAATGCACCAGAATGACTTTTAAAGGATCCAGAAAACCCACTCATTCAAACATTCACACCGTTACAGAGCAAGAAAGGGCAAAAAATGTGGCATGTACAAACGCCCAGTGTGCGCATTCCTACATGTTAGGGAAATAAATTACCTGTTATTCATAAGTATTCATAAAGTGAGCTGCCATGCTTAACAATCCATCTGGGTCATGGAAGTAAGTCCAACAAGTGAATCAGTGGTTTTGGAGAGAGAGAGTTTTTGAAAATTCAGACACAGCAGGACTAACAGTTTTGTTAACATATTTTTTCCAATGCAACATTTTTCACTGGTGCGAGCCATTGGGGGCGGGAGGATGGGGGTTCAGTGGATCCGGCCTGAGGATAAGAACCTGTACCCCAGACCCTGTAACCCATTGACCCACACAACAGTGCCAGAGGCCCCTGCCTGACCCTTGACCCCCTCTCCTCCCAGCAATGACCATGATAATTCCTGCCTGTCCCATCCCTGGTGTTTGCGCAGACAGAAGGCTTGAGCCTGGCCTCTGTGCATGACACAGTCACAGCTGCGCTCATCTGGATGCAGCCATAGGTACCAAGATATTGACATTTATTCATTTCATTAGTCATGGCCGCCCTTTTTATAATGTTGGCCAAACTCCAAGATCTGAAAAGTGACCCCCCCCCACACACTAAATTTCAGCTCAGTTATGAATTTCAAAATAAAAAAAAAGGTGCCTTCCAAAAAATGCAAGTTTTATGATTTCCTTGACACGTATGAGTGAGAGGGAGATACAGTTGTTATTTTGATTTTATGCTGTTATTGGGTTTTTTAAGTACTAATTAAATCATGTGTTTAACAGTATAAGTTAAATAATATGTACCACTAGTATGTGCTGAGTTTCTCTAGGGACTCTCCTATGCATTGGTACCATATTTAGACCTACTGAGTTATTTGGATGCTTCCACTGCCATATTTAGATGCTCAGGCCCTTAAAAGTTATCTCCTCCAACATGTCAGATTGACTGAGCATAAAAGCCCGATTTGAAATTAGAATGTATGAAATTCCTCTCTCCATACCTACATACATCACCAGCAACCTTCCCTTCCCTCTTCTATTTAATGAGTGTACTCTGAAGCAAGTCTAAAGCTGCTCTTAATTTCAGTGATTTCTCATGCTGGGAAAGCCCTTGGGCAAATTTAATTCTCAAGTCTGTGATTATGAAAGAAAATGATATTCCCAAAACTCTTTTTAAGCATGCCTGAACATGATGAGTGTCAGGGAAGATCAAAAGGAAACCACAAAAAGTAACTTAATGTTTGCTAGAATTATACTTCCCAATTTCAGTCTACTCATCCTCCCTGCACCCTCCCTGCACCCACCCCCCCCCCAAAAAAAAAAGAAAAGAAAAAGAAAAAAAAGAAAAAGAAAAAGAAATCAAGCCCAATCTTCTTGTCTGGTATGGAATGAGTCTTTTTGGCAACTGAGGCTCTCTGCCTCGGGTTCTGTACTCAGCTGTGTTCAGTCTAGAAATTCTGGTGTCTGGTGAAGCAGTCATTGCACAGAGACTATTGAACATTATGGCTATAAACAAATGCCTCATTTGAGGCGGTTCTGATTGTCCCAATTCTTAACTTGTATCAAAACAAAGCTAGCACTTCCATTTACACACATAGCCCTTCCAAACTACATTGGTGCCTATACGTCCCTGGTTTTATCCTGATGGCTTCTGCAGGAGATTTCACTCCCAACCAATTCTACAAAGCAACGTTCATTTTGGGCAAACAAACAAAATCTTTTATCCTCTCCCAGACGCTAGGAGAGAAGCTCCTTCCTGCTCTGGTCCCAGCACAGTAGCCTGGATTCTCCTTGTAGCAAGCTGTTCCCTTCACTGCTTACTTGCTTTTTCACTCCTCTCTTGCTTGCTCCCAGTGGGACACTCCCTCCTTACCCTTCCTCCAGACAAAACTGGTGCCATGACTGTGTCTGTCTTGGGGCAGTTGATTGTCTGTATTCATTCTTTCCTCTCCTTAGCCTGGTTTTGTAGGTGCTAATTGATGCTTAATTAAGTTGTTATGGACCCTGTGTTTTGAGCTGGTCCCTGAGTGAATCATGATTGATTGGTAACTGGTAACACAGTAGCTTAGCAGCTAGGCCTGCAGTAGTGTCTCCCATATCCCAAGACAGACACAGTTAGTCCCACAAGCACCCATGGCACAAGTTTTGTCCGTCAGCAGCTAGGGGTGCAGGGCCCCAGAACCCCGCTGCATTGATCTCCTCGACAGCTGGCAGGCATCGTGGCCACAGCAGGGGCCACCATCCCTGCAGCTGTCACCCTGCTGTGCCTTAACACACACAGTATCACCCATGGCATGAGTTTTGCTTGTCTGCAGCTTGAGGTGCAGTTCCCCCCAAACCCCTGCACTGATCTTCTTAAAACTTGGCAGGCTCTGTGGAATCAGCAAGAGCTACCAGCCCTGCAGCTTTGACCCCCCCTGTGTTGTAACACATAAACGTGACCAGAGCTTTGCTTTCAAGAATTTGGGGTGCAGTTCTCCCCAACCCCTGCACTGAGCTTCTTGAAACTTGGCACACTTCATGCTCTCTGCAGAGTCTACTGCCCCTAAAAATTTCATCCAAATTGAACAAAAAACAACAAAGTTATAGATATTTTATTGTTCCCCCATTATACCCTATGGCTGGATCTCCGAGGCATCTCCAAGGTAGCTCCGAAGCGCTTCACAAGCTCCAAACCACTTTGGGAAGCGTAACGAGGCCAGCACTTTGACATAGACATGCTGCTTTGGACCCCAAAGCATCTGAAGCTTCTCCGGATCGAAAGCTCTGTCTGAAGCCTCGCACAGCCCTAATATTAACACCTGACACTAGTTTTAAGCTCTCATTAGGTAGCTCAAAGTTATGCCACTCCAGGGCAGGATTATCTCTGATCCATATTACCCAACCAAGGTATCACATTTAACCCTCATCCATTCTCATGAACCATAACCGTTGTTGTTCTCACAGGGTAACTTGTTACCCCCACCCTCATGAACAAAATGGAACTAGTGACATTAGTATAAATGTATCAAAAACTATTTATTAAACATACAGGTTGTTTAAAAAAGTATTTATGATGATTTGAACCCAAAATATTATTTAACTAGAACTATGAACAAAATGTAAACTTTTTTTACAGTTTCAAAATGTGAATGAACAATTTGCTAAGTCTGCAGTTCACACTGTTTTCAAACTAACAATTACTTCCAAAAACATTTCCTGTTTTAACTAAGTATTGCATTCCTCACAAACCAGCAGTGATGTACTGTGGTGCACACAAGCAAATTGCTTACTATCTTTGCATCATTTGTGGGTTTTGAGGTCATCTGTCCTTGGACGAAAAGCACAACGTCCACTCATGCTTGTAGAAGGTTCTACTGGGGTGTGTTGTGGCAATTTGTAATTTAGGGCAGTCATACCAGACTTGACACATTTAGACAGATTGTGTGTCCATCCTTCTTTGTTTTATTTGTCCATTGATCAACTGTTCTCCAAGCTCCTGCAAAAGCACTGTCTTTTTAAATGTGATCTTTGCTTCCAGTTTGTGTTGTGGCCTAGCCAAATGATGAGGATAGCAATGGCAGCCATATCCAGCATATTGAAAAACAGTGTCATTGGCCACCTGTTGATTTTCTGTCTGCAGGTGGTCATACGGACAAAGTGGTCAAGGTTATTTACCCCACCCTTGTTTTTATTGTAGTCATTAATGATGTCCGGCTTTCTTTGCTCTCCACCCACTGACAGGTCATGGTGCATGTTTGACAGCAACAGCACAACTTTGGACTTCTTTGGAACATAGGAAAGTAGGCTGAGTTCCCCAACAAAAGCAAAAATGGATGAAAAAGTTTCCCTTCTTCGATCTGCTTGCATTTCATTTGGGATATCAGCCTTGTGTTTCCAAATCATACCCACACAGATTAAGTCCTGCTGCAGCAATCTTTCTGCCAGGTCAGTACTTGTGAGGAAATTGTCACCCAAAACATTCCTTCCTGTCTCGTACTGGGGATGAACCAGTTTTTCTATAACCTGGGTACCAAGATTACCTTGGCATGAAGCTTCTGGTTGCTTGCCCAGATAGATGTCTGCAGACAGGGGGAATGATGTTGCTGCATCACAGCACCACCAAGTTTTCAAGCCACATTTGGCAGGTTTGCTGGCCTTATACTTTCTGAAGGGACAGAGACTCCTGAATGTAATGAGCTGCACATCAACCATCAGGTGTATTCCTGGAATATATCATTTCCTGAGCAGCTCCACAAATTGTGTCCGAATATGTCTGAAGGCAGCAAGCTTGTCCACAGCTCTCCTTTCCTCACATGTCAATTTGTTGTTATATCTCAGGTAGTTGGTGATTTGACAGAATAGTTTTAAACTCATGGTGGTACTGAAGCAAGGACGCCTGGTACGTTGCTCCCACAGCTCCTCCAGTGCCTCATAACCATTGTGTTGTAGACCACTCAGCAGTAAGAGGCCAATATAGGCTTTCAGCTCTGTTTCATCCAAATTTTTCCACTCCTTTCTATTTTCAGGATGGCTATCATTCCACTCCCTGAATCTTCTTTCTGCCTCTCTGTTTATTTCTCTTATGATACCAGTCAGGACATCTTGTGAAAGAAACAGGTGGACTGTTTCCACTAATGTATCTTTATTACTTTCTCATTTGCCCAGCATGTTCTTGGACTATGTCCTTGACTGTTCTCCAATGATGCATTAGCTGTGGAGTTTTTTCCCCACACTCTGTCATTCCTTCCTCTAAAGGTGTCATCATCTGCAATGTTTTCTGGGGTGGTGGCAGAAGTTCTGCTCCATGTCCTGCTGTAACTCTCCTCGGTCTTCCACAGCAGCCCTGGGCTGGTCCTGTTCCCTTTCCTACTGGAAGTGTTGACATAACTTCTGCTTGAGGCACCAAATCCTCCTCATCTGAGCTTGATAAAGCTTCCATGGATGCATGGTCTTCTTGCTCTGAACAATCTCCCATGTCTGGAACAAAGCCAACATCCTCACTGCCTTGGGATAAGTTTTCATCAGTGAATGTGTCACTGTCATCCCCGGTTACCTGTGCAAGACAGGCTTCAGCACTGAATGTGTGCTGCCTTCTCATCCTGGACTGCAGAAAAAAAAAGACAAAAAAGATTACTTCTGAATGCATATAAATAACAATCAAAGGCAAACCTGTGCACCTATGCTGTCACAGAAGCAATTCTGCCCTGCCCTATAGCAGTGCATGTAGCACCCTTTCCTTCTGGGCACAGAAGCCATAGACCAGCATCCACCCTTTTCAAGCAAGCCAAATATGGGTGGATGCTGTTTGGAAACCACACATTTAGGTGCTTATTGAGAGCAGGTAAAAGGGGAATGGGGGGTGTCAAGCCCTCACCGTTGAAGGGGACTCCATAGTGTACACTGTATTTCAGTATGACGCTATTCTATTTCTTCTCTGCTGTCCCTTTGCTCCTTGTCCTCACTTCCAACAAAGGCAGGGCAAACTAGCTTGCATGTTAGGAAAGGGGCAGGTGAGGTGGAGTTTTGCCATGAAAAAAGAGAGCAGGGGTGGATTCAGTTGTGACAAAGGGTTTGTTTGGGGTTTTTTTTTTGGGGGGGGGGTTGGCAAAGGGCAGGGTGTTTGGATGACCTTGCAGCCTGCAAACAAAGTGGTTAGCAAAAGGGATTACCACATCTTCTGCAAAAGCAGAGTGGAGGATGGCCATCCATTAGTTATCATGGATACCTGAAGTGGACATGAATGAGGTATAAATGAATGCTAAGCTTTCAGATGCATCTGCCCAAGGGGCCAAACAAGTCTAGGCCTGTCATTTATACAGAAATTGAATTGGGGTAACAAGTTACCCTGGAAAAACACATTCACGCCTGGGGTAATGTTACCCTGAGCAGTTTTTCATCACAGAGAGAAAACCATTCATGTAAGCTGGCTGTTCTCTGGAGGTATTGTGCACTGTGACATTATGCCAGTAACAATGTCCTAAAAATATTTTTTTTAAGAATTAATTAACTTTAAGATCCTGTACAACATATGCATCCGGGGTACGAAATTACCCCATGGGAACATATGAAGGTTAAAGAAAGTGAATGTTGCCATGTAGAGCTGGATTTAATTCCTCTTTCTGACACAGAATTCCTATGTGATGCTGGGCAATTCACTTAAACCAAACTGTTTAGATGTCCATTATGTAGTCCTTATTTCCTAGGTGACTAGTATGAAACAGATGAAAACAGATTTGCCAAAATAGTAAGTGCTCAGAACAGCAACTGGAAATCAATTGGAGATGTGCTTCAAACTTATAATGCATAAAAAAAGTTAAATGCTCCTGAAAATAAGGGGACTGGCTCTCAAATTGGGAGCCAAAACTAGGAAACACTTTTAGGTATTTCAGCCAGGACACCATATAAATATCTATGAGGAAAATCATAATTTGATCTTCACTAGGTATATGTGTAAATTACATGAACTATTTGAGGCAGGAATCCTGTGAAGAAAAATATCATGTGATCATGTAATTAAAGACTTTATCATAAAGCATGCACACAAAAGTGGTGCATCTCAAATCTGTCATTTATGTTGCATAGTAGATACTCTTCAGGGTTTCAACCCGTAAATCATTATTCTAAAACATGACCTCTTTTAATTTATTGTAGACCTTAGGAACAAAGGATAACTTTAACCCATTCTCCCTTATATTAAAATGAGATCTAGAATAATTATATAGCTCTAAGAACTGAACTTCTACTTACACTGAGTAATATACTACTCCATGGGTATTCCTATTTGAATGAATCGGACTGTTTATTGAATAAAGAATCACTCAATGTAAATAATATTATAATTTGGTCCATAAAATATATCTTGTAATGCTAAGTATTTTATATAACACAATATTATCTTATACAATACCTGCACAATATATTTCTTAATATAGGTATAAAATGCTCCCAAACTAATTCTACATAGACATGTTCTAAAATTCTCTCTAGATGGGAATTTTTTTCCCCAAGTCCTTCTTAAATAGTAAGACTCAAACATATGCATATTGGAAAATGAGGTAAAAATACCTAAAGAAAATGCAGTTTGCCTTTATTTGTCTTAGTACAATTATACTGAACAACTGGGAACAACAGAATATTGTCCTTTCTGAAATCTGCGTCTGCACACCTAATGCTAGATGTTCCTCGTTCCACTTCTCCATCTCCCCTATCTTTTCTTTTGTGCATCTCCTCAGTCACACTTGGCAATCCACAATCATATTCAATGAAATGTATTTTACTATATGAACAAAAATAAAATCTTACTGGGTTCTTTGGTTTTATTATTAACATTATTATTGTTTTTCGTAGTGTCTAGAGGCTTCAAGTAAAACTAAGGCCCTATCGTCTCAGTCACTACACAAACACTTTGACCCAAAAAGACTGCAGTCCTTACAATCGAAATGGTCAAGTTGCGGGGAGGTGAGAACCCAACCTTTTTCTTTAAAAAAAAAGGAAATATTTGTAATTTATAATCCTCAGTTTACAGATCAGTAATTAAATGATGTGCTCAAGTATATGGTAGAGTCAAGCATTTTAAATCACCCCAGGAACCTGGTCTATTTAAGTTTGATTGGGACTCCTACTTGTGAGAGGAGTAGGAAGCCTTGGTTACCTTGGGAGAGGGTTTGAAAGTGCTGTTGAGTGGAAGACCTGCCTAGCTTGGGCTTGGTGGTGAAGGTTCCCTCCAGATGCCATTTTGCAGGGTTCACAAAAAAAAAAAAAGCCCAGCAGCTGACAGAAGTATAAATTAGGAGGCAGGGCTTGCCTAGTCTGAGAGTCAGAACTCAGTGACACAGGAGCCGAAGACACCAGGAGAAGTAAGCAAGCCACCAGAGAGGGGAGTTTTACTGGGAAGTTCACTGGGGGAGTTTACCTAGTCACTTCCTTACTCTTCCTTGAAGATAAGCTTGTAAAGTGGAAGACAATCCTGTGTGGGAGTGTTTGTAGTGTGAGAGGTGTCTACTGGTGGATTTTGTAAGAATCAGTAAGGGAGCTGCAGAAGGGTGGTGAGGCTCCTACTCTGAACCTGCATCTGTTCAGAAGCTGTGTACTTGTGAAGAATGGGTACAAAGTGGTAGCATTAAAAAAGAAGGAACTACTCCAGTGGCAAGAGAGACCAAGCCATATACCACAAGGGGTGGCAGATCAAGACTACTGCCACCAAGAGGAAGGGGTACATGGTGATGGTTGGCAACTCTCTCATGCAGGGCAGAGAGGCATCCATGTACCAGCCTGACTTGATGGCTCAGGAAGTCTGCTGCTTGCTAGAAGTTGACATCTGATCTGACACAACAGAAAAGTTGCTGAGACTCATCCAGCCCTCTGACTACTATTCTATGCTACTCATCCATGCAGACACTAATGATACTGCCAGGGGAAAACCTTGAGCAGAACAAAGTTGGCTATATAACTGATGCAATGGTGAAAGGGACAGGGTCCCAGGTAGTGTCCTCATTGATCCTTCCACTCAAAGGTAAAGACCTGGGTAGGAGCTGAGGCATCCTGAAGCTCAACATGTGGCTGCATAGATGGTGTTGCCAGCAGGACTATTGGGTAGTGTTCCAAGAAGTGGGACTCCTGGGAAGATATGGGGTTCATCTGACAAATAGGGGGAAGACAGTCTGTGTGTATAGTCTTGCAAATCTAGTGAGGAGGGCTTTAAACTAGGTTCACTGGGGGATGGACACAGAAACCCATGGATAAGTAAAGAGCCAAGGGACCTGGATAGAAGCCTAGTAAAGAGGAAACAGTGGAAGAAAGTAGGACAATCAATTTGTTACCTGAAATGTTTATATATTAATGGGAGAAGCAGGGGAATCTGCAGGGGAATTAAGAGGAAAAACTAGAGATTGTAGTACAATCACTGAATTATGATGCTATTATTAGATAATTTACATGACTGGGTAGTCATGGATGAGTATAACTTGTTCAGGAAGGACAAGCAAGGGAAAAAAGGAAGAGGTGTTGCCATACATACAAAAGGACGTACACATGCTCTGAGACACAGTACAAAGGGAGAAGTAGGTCTATTGAAAGCCTCTGGGTTAAAGGGCAGAGGGGAGAGCAGCAGGGGGGATATCACAGTGGTCACCTGCTATAGCCAACCAAACCAGGAGAAAGAGGTAGATGCAGCCTTCTTTAAACACAACTTTCCAAAAATGCAGGATCTTGTTCTCATAGGGGACTCTAATTACTATTATATCTGCTGGAAGGAAACTTGGCAGTCCAACAAATTTTTGGGGTGTGTTAGAGGTAAAATTTTGGTACAGGTGGTGGAAAAGCCAACTAGGGAAGAAGCTCACCTCAACTTGCTGCTCACAAACAGGAGGATATGCTTGAGCATAGAGGTAACTTTGATGATAGCGCCCATGAAATGACTGGGCTCAAGATCCTAAGGGAAATATGAAAGAAGAGCAGCAAAATAAAGAACCTAGACTTCATGAAAGTGGACTTTAACAAACCCAGGGGACTGGTGGGCAGGATCCCCTGAGAAGCAATTCTGAGAGGAAAAGGAGTCCAGAAGAACTGGCTTTGTTTGAAGCCAGGAGGTGAGATTAAGGACATGGGAACAAGTTATCCCAATGTATTGAAAGAATGTTTAGTGCAACAGGATACCAGCCTGGCAAAATAGAGATCTCTTCAATGAGACTAAACTCAGAAAGGAAATACCCACAAAATAATGCAAAGTTGAGTGAGAATTTCACAGGCATTCAGGGGAAAAAAATCAGGAAGTCCAGGATGTGATTTGAGATATGCCTGGCAAAGGTCATAAAAGGAAACAAAAATGGGATTCTACAAGTATGTCAGAAGTAAGGGAAACATCAAAGAAAGTGTAGGTCACTTACTGAATGAAGAAGGCAATCAAATTATAGATGATGCAGAGAAGGCTAAAGCATGAAATTACTTTTTACTTCCATCTTCATGAATCAAGTCAGCTATCAAATAAAGAGTGCAAAGATAAAGAAGATGACAAACAACCTAGCTTCTCTAAACTAGTGAGAGAAACTAGATGCTTTCAAGTTAACAGAGCTGAATGGTGGAAACCCTAGGGTACTGAAGGAACTGGCTCAGGTAATTTCAAAGCCATTGGCCAGCATCTTTGGAGACTTGTTGAGGTCAGTTATAAGCAGGGATCCTGGTTTTCCGTGACAAAAAAATCACAAATTCTTTGATAAAAATCTCAAAATCTGTGGTTAAAATTAAATGCCCCCCACAGCCCTGCTGGTGTCCCTCACTCTCTCTGCACATCCCCCCCCAGCCTTGCTTGTGCCCCTTGCCCCCCACCTATAGCCCCTGCCCCCCAGCTGCCAGAGCTATAGGGCCAGGGACCCAGGTCCACAGCCCCCTGCAACCAATGAAAGGCAGCGGCTGCTATAGCGGGAGCATGAGCCAGCTCCCTGCTGCAGGCTCAGGCAGAGCCATCTCCCAGTGGCAGCATGCACTCCTGGGGGTCAGGGGGGACCTGTGTCCCCCAGATCTGTGTGGAGGGTGGGGGAAGGGTGGGTGTCCTCGTGCTGCCCTCCCTCAGGCCACAGCATGTACAACCCAGTGCAGCAGCGCACGGGGACCATGCACGAAAGCTGCCTGCTGCTGCAAGCTCTGCGCTGCCCTGGCTATACTTCCTTTGCAGGCGGGGGCAGCTGTGAGGGGCACAACTCTGCACTGCCCCTGTGCACACAGAGGAATTGTGGCCAGGGCAGCGTGGAGCTTACAGTGGCAGGCAGCTTTTGTGTGTGACCCCAGTGTCCCCTGCCGCACTAGTCGTACACACTGCATGCCAGAGGATCCAGGGGAGGGCAGCAGAGCTGGGAGTGCAGCATCTGTGACCCAGGGTTTGCAGCTGGCTGGACGCTCTAGCCAGGGGAGGTGGGGTTTGCAGTCTCCCTGCTCCTGGCTGGAGTGCCTGGCCGGCTGCAAACCTCCCCCTCCCAGCCAGAGAGTGCCCAAGCTGGCTGGGGACTGAGGAAGCATGAGAGGCTGCAACCCCACTCCCCCATGCTTCCAGCTGGAGTGCCTAGCCTGCTGCAAACCTCACCACACCTCAGTCCCCAGCCAGCTTGGGCACTCCAGCCAGGAGCGGGGAGGCTGCAAATCCCCTCCTGGCCACAGTGCATGGCCAGCTGCAAACCTTCCTACTCCCTCAGCCCCTAGCCAGATTCCCCCCAGCCCTGCCCCACAACCCCCAAGCCCCATTTACCTCCAGCAAGAAGAGTGATCCTGAAGCAGCCTCTGGTAAGTGTGAGTGTCAGGCCTTGCCCTTCCCCCTTTCCCTTCCCCTCTGGGCAGGGTTGGGGGTTTCCCTGCCCCTTTTTCCAAACAGCTCTTGCAGGCTGGAACTCAGCCATCCTGCAGAGCACTTTGCAAAAGGGGGAAATCCACTGTTTTCTCTTCTAAAAGGGAAAGTCCACATTTTATCTGATAAAAATGGGAAATCCACAGTTTTCTCCGTTTTTCCGTGAGAAACGGAAAACACGGATCCCTGGTTAAAAGGTACTGAACAGGAATAGATTCAGTGGGGGTGCAGTTGTGTAGTCACACCCTGTTTTAGTTCCTGGTCCATTCAAAGTTTAAAACAAACCACAGCAGTGGCAGCAGGATTTTTATTAAGGCAGCACTTTATGGCTCATTATGATGTACCCAATTCCTTCTAAACTCTTTGTTCTACAGGTGTTAATGACCTTTTCTCCTTTTTAATGGTCTTAATTTTCCACTAATCAAGCTATTTTTTCTTTTGCAATTCTACTGCCTCATCACTGCTCCTGGTAATGTAGTTCCTATATCACAGCCCAGCAAATTGTTTTTAACTCTAATTAAAAACATTAGCTCAGGTGTGGCAATAACTTTGAGTGAAGCATTGGATGTACTGTCAAGATTCTCAAGAAGACTTGACTTTGTTTTATGAGTCTGAAAAAGATGTATATTTTAGGGCTGTGTGAAGCTTCAGGTGGTGATTCGATTCGGAGGAGATTTGGCCTGATTCGGTGGCCAAATCTCCAAATCTGAATCAAATTAGGGGGCCAATTTAAAGGCCCAAATCAATTCAAAGCTCTCCAAATCTTTGGAAAAGATTCAGAGAGCCACTAGAAGCTGGTAAGTACTAGGGGCAGGGAAGGTGTGGCTGGGGGAAGGGACCATGGGGGGACACCTGCCAGCCCCAGAGCCCCTCGCCATGGCTGCCCCACCAACCCCAACTCCATACTTTAAAAAAAAGCCCCAGTGCTCACTGGGTGCTGCTGGGCAGGGGAGAGGGGATCCTTCCTGCCCCTCACTGCCCCAAGCTGCATGGGGAGATCTTCATGAGCTCCCTGACAACACCTGGCTCCTCCAGCCCCTCCATGGGTGCCCTGCCCAGGCCAGATCCAGCCCTTTAAGAAAAAAAAAAAACAAGAAAAGCCCCAGGACTCACCACTCCTCCAGTGGCCTTGGGGCTTTGGGGGGGCTGTGGAAGAGCCCCCCCACATGGTGGGGGGGGGGCAGCAGGGATGGCCCCCACTGGCATGGGGTTTTTTAATTTTTTTTTTAAAGGGCTGGAGCTGGCCTGGGCAGGGCACCCATAGCGGGGCTGGGGAAGCAAGGGGTTGGTTGGGGGGCTCAGGCAGAGGATCGACCCCCCCCCAGCAGCATCCTTTGAGTCAGGGCTTTTTTTTTAACATGAACTGGGAGCTGGGGCGGGTGAGGCAGCAACTGCTGGACTGGGAGAGGGCAAGGGATGGGCCTGGCCTGGCTGATTCGGAGATTCGGCAGCAACTTCCACAGCCTATACACCTCTTTTTTTTTTGCCCCTAGGCTTTCCTGGATTTCCCTGTTTAGCCAAGAGGGTTTCCCTGTTCAGCCAAGAGTCCCCCAACTTTAACTCCTATCTATGGCTTCTCCTGGCTCCATAGCACTCTGCAGCTGACCCTTGTTCAGCTGCCTGCCTGATTGCAACTCTTTGATGCTGGCTTCCTATTTTCCAAGTAGAAGGGGTTAGGGGACCTTGCCACACTGCACCCCTACCCCCTGCCCTCCTTTCAAAATTCTAGATATGCCTATGGCACTGAATAACTGGAACTGAGAAAATATAGTGCATATCTGTAAGAGAGGGAAGACACGCTGCTGCCCATACCTCAGCAGGGGTGCCTATATGCACAAGTGGATGTTGCCATTGGTGCTGTCCATAAGCTCTTGGGGCTCCAGCCTTACTGTGTGTGGGCCCACCTGGCCAACCAGAACTGGTGGCTGCACATTGTCCAGCACACCTGGGATGATGAGCAGTGGCTGGAGTGATTTTGGATTACCTGAACCACCTTCCAGGAGCTCCTCGAGCAGCTCTGCCTGCGCCTGGAGTGAGAGGCCACTACCGTGCTCCTGGTGCATGACCCCCTGGAGGTGGTGGAGGGGTTCCACACCCTGGGCTGCCCCCAGTCCATCAGGGCCCTGGATGAGACTCATATCACCATGACCTGCCCACCCTGTGGTGACCACCCCTACTATAGCCAGTGGGGCTTTCACTCCATCATGCTGTAGGCCATGATTGACCACTGCAGCACCTTCATCAATGAGTCCTGGCTGGGTTGGCAGTGCCCATGATGCCAGCATCTTCTGGAGTTCCAACCTGCCAGCCCTGGTGGTGAGCAGGTCCTTGTGCTGGGGTGCCAGACCTCCAGCTGGGCTCACTGGTGGTCCCGCCCCTCCTCATCAGGGACCCTGACTACCCACTCCTCCCCTAGCTCATGTGGCCCTACACCAGCCAGCTGGATCCCTGCCAGGCATACTTTGACAGGTGCCTGCTGCCTGAAGGGATGCTGGTGCATCCCCACCACCTGCCTCAAGGTCACAGAGGCTAATATTCCCTGGGTTATCATCACAGCCTGTGTGCTGCATAACATCTGTGAGGCCTGGGGGGAGCTCTTGTATGAGGTCTGGGCAAAGGAAGAGCAGTGGGCGGAGAACACCTGGCACTAGGAGTGCCAGCTGCAGTAGGAGCAATGGCCCACCCCTCCACCAAGGCCCTGGGCAAGATGCACACCCACCAGTGGGAGCCAGGGCACTGGGTGTGAGAGGTGCTGTTGGACCACCACCGCCTGCACTCTCCACTGTAGGCCACCTGGACATCTGGCCTTGGGCTCCAGCCCCACTGTGCACCCCCATCACTGTGATCATTGTGGACAGTTTTCAGAAAATGACTTTATTCCTCTCCACAAACACAGACCCTCTCCCTACTCCCTCCCTGACAACAGAGCTCCTTCCTCCAGAACAACAGAGCCCTTCCCTTTTCCCTCCTCAAGAGCAGGCCCCATCTCTCACCCCCTCCTGAACTACAGAGCCACTCCCCTGTTCCCCCTGACCTACAGAGCCCATCCACCATCCACCCCACCCACCACCAATAAAGCACCCTCTTCACTGTTCAGTTTATGTACAGTGCGCTCTGTATGCCTCTTGGGATAGGGGACAGTGGGGTGAGGGCACTTAGGGGGCAGAGCCCGGGGACAGGGCTCTGCACGCCAGCCTCTGGCTGCACCACTGTGGGTGCACACTCCACAGTGAGACCAGTGGGTAAAGGGTGGCTCCCCCTCCTGCAGCCAGTGGGCTGGACCAGCAGGGCCCATACATGGTGCTGACCTGCTGCAGCCAGCTCCTGCTCCAGGCCTGCATGGAGCTGGGATGAGCAGCAGGGCAGGGCCCAGACAAGGGAACTGGCTGATGGAAGACCTGGGGTGGGTGCTCGAGCAGAGGGATGTGGCCAGTGGAAACACTGCTGCACCTCAGCCCAACCCCCCTGCTCACTCTTCAGGTTCGGCCACCGGGTTCGGCCACTAGGTGCTTGCCCCTTTCCCAAGCTGAGACAGGCCTGGCTCCTGTTAGCACCTGCTGCTGCCGTTCCAAACCCATTCCCACCATCATTCTCCTCCTGCAGGCTAGATGGTCTCCTCCATTGCTGCCAGGCCTATGGTGTCTAGGCTTAGGGAGCAAGGGGCTCCCAGCTGACTGGGACAGGGATCTGGACCCCCCAGGGGATCTCTCCAGAGAGGTGCCCTGAGGCCAGACTCCCCACCCCCGTGTCTGCCCCGCATTCCATGTGTGCCCCTTCTGAGAGTGTCCTGGGCATGCCTTGAGGACCTGTTTGTAGAGCTGTGAGAAGCTTCGGTCACTGATTCGATTCAGTGGAGATTTGGCCCAATTTGGTGGCCAAATCTCCGAATCCGAATCGAATCAGGAGACCCTTTAATGTCTCTGAATTGAATCAGAGAGATTCAGAAAGATTCAATGATTTGGACATAGACACAGCTTTAAATGTTTTTCTACATACTTCAAGGTACCAAGCTGCTCATGAATGCTGCGATGGTGTGGCAGATGGAGCGCCCATAGAAGCAAGGCAGGGGCCCACTGTGCACTCAGCGGCGGACTTGGAAATGAACCAGAAGTACTTCTGGTCCACTTCCAGGTTTGCCACTGAGCATGCGGGGGGCCCCCCTGCGCTCCTGTGGGACGCTCCATCCACCCCACCATCGCACAATTCACAAGCCATGCCTGGTACCTCAAGGTAAGTAGAAAAAAAATTTAAAGTTGTGTCTATGGCCAAATTGCTGATTCTCCAAATCAGCATCAAATCTTCAGATTCAGCTGAATCGAATTGGGACGGTGATCCGACTCAATGAATCAAATCACTGTCCTCAATTCAGGCCAAATCCGAATCAAAAGCAGCCCATTTCGCACACCCCTAGCTGTTTGCATGGGCTGAGGGTTGCCTGACCCACTCTCCAGAAGCCTCTGATCCCCCATGCCAGGCAGCCAAACTTGCTGTGGGGTACTAGGTTTAAAATCCCTGGTGAAGGAAGCTTTTTGAGTCCTCCCTCCAAGAGCATCATTCCCCATGCAGGGAAGTTTGGGTGCAGGGGGTTAAACTCCTCAGTTTAACTTGGTAGGGCAGGGCATCCACAGGTCCAGTTGGAGAGCCAGGGCTGCCCTGGGAGCTTGTGTCAACAATCAGCTGATTGTTGGCCCCAGCCCTGGGGCAGTCACAGATATACCACACCTGCAATTTAAGGTGCCATGCAACCCCACCATAACAATGTTCTACATTATATGTATAACACTTTTAATGGTTGGTTTACCATTTTATGGCACCTTAAATTGGGTACATATGTAACATCCGTGCCATTTATGCTGTGATTAACATGTTAATCTTGACATAAATGTAATGTGTAGAGACAGTGCTTGCAGGTGTACTGGTGACAGCTGATTTTCAGTAATGAGAATAATCTACTAGTAAGTAAACCACTCTTTGAAATACTTGAGGTCATAAGGAATATAAATTATTTTCCTGACTGTGATTCATTGGGCAAAAATTAGTTCTAAGCCCAGAGGAAGTAGCCTAGAGAACAGTGTCATTTCTATGCAGAGGGATCATTCCAGTGGGGTAGAGTTGCCACAGGGGCTCCTTCACAGTTGTCTCTCATTACTTCCAGCATTGGCAGCCTGACTTAGGATCTCTAAAGACCCAAAGATCCCTTGCTGTCAAAAACTCTCTTAGAGGTGTTGCAAGTGGTCTTCAGGCTGCCTTAACTTGCACTAAGGGGCACTATGATGAACAATGGCCACAAGGAGTAGGGAATATAAAGGACACCTATGAAACATCCTCCTCAGCCTTCCCTGCACATCCTAATTTCTTGGATGTAATACTGAATAATAAAAAATAGAGCAGAGGAAAGCATGGCTTCTAAATATGATGAATAATCAAACTATGTAAGCACATGAGACTTTGGGAAAATTACCAAGTTAAAACTTCTGTGTATATCTAAAGGCGTGCATGTTTTTCTTTCTAAAGCCTGGTGAGGGAAGTCAGGAGCTACAGAGACTATAAGCATAATTACAAGCTTGTTGGTGCATGTTAGGCTGTGATGTGTCAGCCTTTATGCATCTTCATATAGTGAGGGCTTTCCACATGTAATGAGCCGTACTTGAATGACTTGGAACAACTGAATTCCATTATTATTATCAGGAAGAGTCCAAGGCATTTAATGAATGTACAATTATTCTCGTTACCTGCAGCAATGGAACAGGGTCTTAGTGCTTCAGCGTGGAGAAACATAATGCAGAGTAAGTTCCTCTTTTCTTTGCTAGCTCTTCTGGAAACAGTGGTTTTATATATTTCTAAATTGGTACTGAATAATATTTTTTATCCTTTTATTTTCCTGAAGATTATCATCTCATAGTGGTTAGGGTGAAAAACACCCAAATTCTAGTATTTCATAAAGTCACATTGCAGTATTTTTTTGATGTTTTGCTGAACACATGGCTCTACCTTTTTGTCCTTTCATAAAAACGATTTCCTTAACTGCACCTGATTATGAAATGTTTTCACTGAGGTTATTTTCTTTCTTTGAATTTGTTATTATATAGAATGTGTAGCCTGATAATTCTAAAGCATAGAGGCTAGTGATATCTTACAATCAATTACTTTCTTGTTTGCCATATTTCTAATGACTCTTAATAAGCAGCTGCACTCCAGAAAGTGAACAACTATACATGTGCCAGTTCTCAGGGTACATACCAACTTACTTCATATCCACAGACTGGAAAGCTAGCTCAGAAAATGATATAAAGCAGTTATATTGCATATCAGTATTGCAAAATAATTTAAGAATTTAGGTTTTTATATCTTTATCAATTAATAGTAATAAAAGTCAACAGCAACTAGGCACGTAAGTGCCATGTGTGCCTTTGAAAACTATAACATAATAATATTTAAGTCCTGTGACAGTCCACAACCACAACAATAATGATTCTGTGAAGATTCAATATTTGATTCCTGAGTAATGATAGTTTCAATAAGCAGCAAATGTAATTAAGGGGGGGGGGGGGGAACAATTAACCTTTTTGCATAATACTCAGTATGTTATGGGAAGCCAACTTGCAGTTATTTTCTTTCAAAGGTGCCTAAGTTTGAAATAAATATTTTTGCAAGTGAGCAGGAAATAACCACACAGTGGTGCCAAAGCCCTAGGAGCAGGATAAGTGGCTACATTTAATTTAGTCAGATGCAGTTTTCTGCTTACCTGTATTTAAAACTCTTTGTTTGTTTGTTTTTGAGTGGGGTTAGTTCACAGGATTTATTTTAATGATGATTATTTCAGAAAATGATTAGGTAATAAAAGATGTGCTCCCCACCCCCAAATAAATGTTGGTGAACATTGTAAAAGACACACTTAGCTGTTGCTTCTTTACTGACCCACCATTGTGTTGGGATGTGCTCTTTGCCCATCCTTTATTATTTCTATCATTGTTAGCATACACTTTTTCTCTGTGTCCAGTCATCATTGTTGGTTTTGTATAGTATAAGAAGTCCAGGGGCCAAGAGGACCTGATGGATGGAGGAATGATCACCCTGGAATACCAGGCAGATGTAGACCCAGAGATTTCACTAGGGGAAGGGTTGGAGTAGGTTCCTAAGTCCAGAACTAAACATGACATGATGGACAAAAGTTTCCTTAGCACAGCACTCCCTAACATCACAGGTATATTTGAGGAAGGAGTAGGCCAAGTATCCCCAACAGGTGCCGAGTGATGAGGACCTACATGGTCTGGGAGAAATGGATGCCTCATTTGGTCCCATGTGACTTATGGTACATGGTCTAGAAGGATTGGATGACCCATATGATCTGGGAAGACTAGGGAGACTAGGATGTCCATAACCAGGGACCAAGAGAACTGAAAGGTCATGGTAGAAAAAAGACCACTATAGCTTGGAAGGACTAGGATGTCCTGAAAGGACTGAAACAATAGATATCTTGCCCAAACCTTTGAAGGAAACCTGTGTAATACCTTTAAAAGACAGACCTTGGAGCAAAAATTCATAACTTTACTGAATATTGAAAACCATGGACTTGATACAGACAGTGGTTTTATGGCTCATTACAATTTATCTTCCACATGTGTAGGTGGACTGTACAGCTCAAAGGGAAAATGAGATAGGCAGAGAAAATGGTGTTTAAGTCTTCCTAGTTTATAAAGGATAATATATAAATGAGAAAGTTGAACTCCAGCCTTTGAAAATCCTTTCTGACCTCCAAGAAATTGTGTAGCCTATTGGGATCAACAGACTGCACCAAATAGATTTGGTTTGCTAGCATATACCACTTTAGCCTTATAAAATGTAGGATATGAGCATGTTTTGAAACATTTGTAGACTTGAAATCAGTGTGAAGAATGGGTTTGTAAGGGAAGCTTTTACACTGAGATGAAAACAGGTATACCTTTGTATGTACCAGTAAATCTCTAATCCTTTCAAGCAATAACCCTGGCCCCTGTTTTTTACAGATCCTTTAATTTTTCTGAGCACATTACTACTGGTATTTCAGGAGTGATGCTCCAGATCTAGTTGGGTTTTTACAGAAAGAACACTTTCTGTCTGGTTCCAATGTCTGTTTTAATTCAAGTTACCTTAAGGCTAAAATACTAGTTTATTTCAGTACTAAACTTATATGCCATGAGGCGACAGGACTAGAAGCAATGGCCTCAGGCTGCAGCAGGGATAATTTAGGTTGGAGATCAGGATAAAGTTTCTATGTGCATGGTCAAGCATTAGAACAGGCTACCTAGAGAAGCTGTGCAATCTCCAACCCTGGAAATCTTCAAAAGCAATGATGGAAAAATAATAGCACAATTCTTCTGTTGCAAAGAACTCAGAAAGGTCATAACAAGTCAAAATGTTTTTAACTCTATCGATTCATATCTTTATATTATGAATCATTCTTTACCTTGTGAATCACATTAGCCCTGTTAAGTGGGAAAACATTGTATGGCACTCTGTGGCACACTTGAGAGTATCTCATGTTGCCCCAGGGTGCTTTGGCACCCTGGTTGAAAAACACTGGAATAGAACTACCCTGCAAGAGACAGACAGCTGCATTAAACTTACAGAAACCAAGACTGTTATTTATTGTTAATAGAAATTACATATCGTAAGAATGAAAAATATTATATACTACATTGTATGATTATTTCCCACAAATGTAACATCAATTTTTAAATTCATTCTAGGTCTCTGCTGGGGGGGAAGGATAGTATGTTTCTTCATATATTATGGCAATAATATATTAATAGAAAATCAAAAGCTAAAGCTATCATTCCTTTTGAGTGAACGATGTGGGGTTTCCCTCTCAGAAGCATGTAACCCAAGAACCAATCAGGTGTAATATGCTGACTGCTATATGTGTAGATCATTGTTCTCTCCTGGCTAGATGGAATCTGAAGTGTGCCATTAGTTACAGCTAAGAGTCTCCCTTAGTTCAGGTAGTGCCTAGGATTGTGGTTCTGGGGAAGGATGGTGCAAGTTTGATCCCTGCTGACAGGGGTGCTGTCCTGAGGGCTCTGAATCTGTTACACTGGCCATTTTGGACAGAAATGATTCAACCCCATTTATTGATCAGACACCATGTTTGAGCTAGCAACTCTTTTCTCTCTCTAACAAAAGTCAGGGAGACAGACTGCAACCTTTGGATTCACTTTTTAGGCTATACCATGTGAACAATCACAGGAGCACAGGATCAAGGTGTCAGGGACATCTGTCTACTCTTGACCTTCTGATAGAATAAGAATGGAATTGCAATGGTATAAATTTGCTTCTGAATTTTGTAAGTCTTCTCCTAAACAAAATATGTAGGGGCATTTTAACTGTTACAATAATGGAACTGGAACTCCCTGTGGATAAAGTATATTCCCACAAGCCCAAAAAATATCAGTAATTTTTTTCATTAACTTTTTCATTCAACTGGATTTGCCTACAGGCAAAGCAAAAGCAAACTCTTTAGTCATCCTTTGCATTTTCCAGTATAATCTGAGATCCAGGTGCTTACACATGTTTTACATACATGATCACAAAAGTACACTCATAAATGGCTCGCTAGATGTGACAATAGCTCTAATCTTATATAATCCTATCTGGTCCCATGACTAATAATGCTTGCATGTTGGCTAATACTAGAGTTTGACCATTACGACTTAGCATCTGAATTTATCCAGTGTGGCCTCTCTAGCTTCATGTCCACACCATATGATCTTGCACCCACCTTTGGGTTTGTATATTTAGTATACAGTTGTCAGGTTAAAACTATAGCCTTAAAAAGCTCCTCTTCATCTTTCTCAATGCCTGCTTTTTTCTCTGTCTCTCCAGTTTCTACCTCTTCCTGATCCAATTATCTCTTTTCCCATAAAATGTCTTGTTGTACTTACTTTCTTAACTGCTTTATACAGGGTATAACTAAATATGTCTCACTCCTATGCATACAACATAGAAATGTCAGCAGAGATACACTGCTATTGCCATTGCTAAAGTATGATTTACCATGGAATGATAGACACCCAGTGGATTCATACACTCATACCACCCTTGTACCCAAGACCTTGATAGGTAAAATACCTTACACTCACACTGGAATTAAGCTCACCATATCCACCACCTGAAAAAGAGGCCCACATATCAGCCTAAATCTGCTTCTCCTCTACTGACTTCTCATATTCATAGCAATCAAATATGGTTTCTCCGTAGAAGTTACTTTTTCTTATCCATGTGAATAGGCATTGAGCCAGAGTTCCCCTGAATCCTTCAGGGAGCTGCAGAAAGGAAATAGTGGGAGCTTGATTAGTCAGAAGTGATAACAGAACATAAATCAGAGGAAAATTATTAGACAGAAAGCCCTTTTCTGTGAGTCCTTCTTTCCACTCTTCAGCTCTGGCAGGATAAGGGTTCATGGGCTAAGAACATCATTCTTCCTCCAAAGTGGTGCTTGCACCATAGTGCCCAAAGAAGACAAGGCAGAAGTGAGTGCCCTTTCACTTCAGAATCAGAGGGGCAGAAGCAAATGAAGGAATAACAGTTCACTGTTCCCTAAAAATACTACCCCCTCCCCATCCCAAAATAAATATGGAATATAAGGCAATAAAAATTAATCTCCCAACGTTTTGCACTCTGGGCAGAAATTCTGGCAAACAGAAGAAAGGACATGTCTTAGTCTTGGAATTTCTGAGCACCTAGGTCCCCTAGGTTTACTTCTGAGTTGGACCATTTGTGATGGAATTATGTTTCCCTTTGTATGCCAAGATCAGTTTTTGAGCTGTGCAACTGACCATTTCTGGCCTTCCTTCTGCACTACAGATGTATAAGCATGTGGAGACTGAGCATGTACAGTAGGTTCTACACTGATGGGGCACATATGCAATTACATACCGGCATACCTTAGTGCTTCCCAAACTTTTCCTCAGCCTGACTCCATTTATGACCCCAATTCCTTAGCATGACCCCTGACTCCCAACCCTCACCCCCCACCCCCCGCAGTACTCCCAGGTGCCCATCATTCCCCACCCACATCCGCCACCCCTGTTGGTGCCCATCACTCATAACACGCAGCCCCCTGGCCCTCCCCACATCTCTGCCTGCAGGGGCCCCCAGCTGCCAGTTCTATAGGACCAGGGGCTGGGCCTGCAGCCCCCGTAAACCTTAAGTCTAGAAAAAGGCACAAGGGAAGCTCTCCCATGTTTTAGCCCAGTAGCTAAGTAGTTAGGACATTCAAACCAGGAGACTCAGGTTTCCATCTGTCTGGGATGAAAATGCAGGTCTCCCACTTGGTGGGTGAGTGCTCTAACCACTACCACTAGATTACTATGCAAAAGCTGGGCACTGCTGCCACTACTCCATTATATGCTGAACTCAATACTATTGAATGGGTTAGACAAGTTCAGAGCACTTTGGATCCCGCCAGGGACCTGGATAGACTAGAGAAGCCACCCCAGCTCATTCTGGGTCACTTAAGAGCTTAGGTGGGAGTTGGGTACCTAGGTCTCAGACTCAGGCACTTTTGGTTATGCACAGAAGCCTAACTTTAGGCATCTACAGATGTCTTCAGTACAAAATGGAAGCATTGAATTAATTTAGGTGCCAACTGAGTTTATTTGACTTCTGATAAGATTCAGCTTATGGACTTAAATCACTTAATACATGCCAAAGCAGCATTTAGGTACCTAGCAGCCAATTTATTCTATCTTGCTTGAGTCCATGACAAGGAGGTCCAAGGAGGTGATACTTCCCCTCTATCGGGCACTGGTCAGACTGCAGTTGGAGTACTGCATGCAATTCTGGGTGCCGCAATTCAAGAGGGATGCGGATAACCTGGAGAGGGTCCAGAGAAGGGCCACTCGTATGGTTAAGAGCCTGCAGACCAAGCCCTACGAGGAGAGACTAGAGAAACTGGACCTTTTCAGCCTCCGCAAGAGAAGGTTGAGAGGCGACCTTGTGGCTGCCTATAAGTTCATCACGGGGGCACAGAAGGGAATTGGTGAGTATTTATTCACCAAGGCGCCCCCGGGGGTTACAAGAAATAATGGCCACAAGCTAGCAGAGAGCAGGTTTAGATTGGACATTAGGAAGAACTTCTTCACAGTTCGAGTGGCCAAGGTCTGGAATGGGCTCCCAAGGGAGGTGGTGCTCTCCCCTACCCTGGGGGTCTATAAGAGGAGGTTAGATAACCATCTAGCTGGGGTCATCTAGACCCAGCACTCTTTCCTGCCTATGCAGGGGGTCGGACTCGATGATCTATTGAGGTCCCTTCCGACCCTAACATCTATGGATCTATGAATCTATGAATAAGTCATTAAAGCAAAAGATGATGCGTCTTCCTCCTCAGTGTATTTTGTTATAAATCTCAAGGCTAAGATGCAGATATGTCATAAAAGCAGACACCTTGATGATTTCCCACTAGAGTGGAATAGAACAGAATCATTTGAAGATGCTTATCTGGCCCCTAGGATCTGGCCCCTAGTTTACCTATCTGGATCTGTCCTTTTATGGCACTAGAATAAAAGCTATGATTTAGAAGTAAAAATATCTTGCCAAGTAATGCATTCATAGGCCTGAGTAACCTAGTCAAAATTCATTTTCATTCCTAATTCTGCCTGCTTTCTTACATTCCTCATTCCCAATAAATGTCCCTGTTTTGTTGGTAATGAAGGGGATAATTTGCTTGATGATACTTACTGTAAAATATCTGCAAAGCTAGAGAGCAGGGGCTTGCTCTTGTACTCAATACCATGTTTGGCACACAAAGACTTCACTAACGGAGCCACCTTCCAATAGTTGTGTCGAGGCATTGTGGGGAAAAGACTACAAGGCAAGAGACAATTTTAGTAAGACCATTCTTCCCCCTTTTTTGCCAGGTACATTGTCTCTACTGCCCCCTAAGAATTTCCTCTTCTCCCGTGGGGCATTTTTATAGGTGTTTCTGGCATGGCGCGGGGCACTTTAATTAGCAAGCCACACTAATTAAAAGCGCCTGTGCATCATGTGGGTTAGCATCACTGCATGTCCCTGCACGGAGAAAGTGGCAGTGGGGCACGTTGACCTAAAGCTCATTGGATGTTGTCGCAGGGCACCTTAGTGCCTGCTCCTAAGAGAGGAGAAACTGCCAGGGAGAGCGCCCTGGCAGAACCAAGTGAGCACAGCTGTGGGTTGCCGGAGCAACCAAGCGGAGCCAGCTGCCTGTAGGGGGCAGGGCCTGGCCCTTATAAAGCTCAGGGCTGAGGCCAGGCTGGCAGTTCTCTGCCAGCAGCCAGAGAGGCAGGGGCTCCTTCAGCCGAGATATGGGAAGGAGCCTAAGTTGCAAGTACAGCTCATGATAGCCCTGGAGGCTTGAGCTATGATGAGGAGTTATGGCCAGGTGGCTTGCATTTGTGTTACAGCCTAGGGGCTTGTGGTTTTGCTTTGTGTTTGTGTTATTACACCCGGAGGCTTGGGCAAGGCTGTAGGGGTTGGAGGAGGCCTCAATCACAGGGACCCCAGAGAGTGTGGGGTGCCCTAGCGCCAGGAGGGCGCATTATTGTTCATAGCGCCAGGGAAGGCGCAGCTCGCATGCCAGTGTATGAGCAGCTGGTGGTGAGGAGCGCGGCCAGTGGGTCGCGGGTGCAACCCGTAGGTTGCAGACGGGGACTCAGACCCCGGATTGCGTGTGGGGGAACATAGACCCCAAAGGCGCAGCTCGCACGCCACTGCGCAAGCAGCTGGAGGCGAGGAGCGCGGCCAGTGGGTCGCGGGTGCAACCCGTAGGTTGCGGACGGGGACCGAGACCCCGGATTGCGTGTGGGGGGACATAGCCCCCCGGCCCCAGGAAAGGGGTGGTATTACTGAGTAGCCCAGTGTGGGCACGGCGAGCCCCAGAGAAGGGGGGAGCGCCATACTGAGCAGCCCTAGAGAGTGGGGCCATACTGAGTAGCCCAGCGTGGGCGCGGTGAGCCCCCAGAGAGGGGGAATGCCCTTGTACGTTATTGAGTAGCCCAGTGTGGGCGCGGCGAGCCCCAGAGAGGGGGAACGCCATTGTGTTTTATTGAGTAGCCCAGTGTGGGTGCACGGGCATAGCGAGCCCGGCCGCAGGCTAGTGCGGCAATCCCCCTCAGACCAAGGCAGGGCGCTGCGGTTGCCCCTGAGAAGACAGGGAGTAGCAGCGTGGGGAGCCAGAGTCAGGGAGGGTATCCGTGTAGTTGGCCCATAGGACCGGAGGCCCGCTAGAGAGTCCCGGAGCGGAACCACACTGGCAGGGGAGGCCCAGAGTGGGCCAGACGAGAGTCCCAGCAAGAGGCCGGGCATAAGAGAGGGAGCCCAGGGTGGGCCACAGTAGAGAGACAGACCGGACAACGTCCTTTACATCTGCGAGGCTTGGGGCGTGGTATTAGGGGCTAGTAGGAGCCACGCATAGCCCACAAGGCTAGGGCGCTTGGGTAGCGCCCATTGTACGGGGAGACCCACGAGGGGTCCAGGAGCTGACAGGCCCGAGGAAACACAAGGCAGCTTCCCTATTACATATTACACCAAGACGTGGCGGGCGAGAATGGAGGGTGCCCTCGGGCCGGAGTAGCGCGGTGAGAGGGCCTCAAGGAGATCACGGCCCTCCGTGAGGACCCCGCTGTGACAGATGTGCTTTATTTCAAAGTGCGCTCCTGCCATTTTGTCAGTGTGGAGACACACGGCAACACTGATACACGTGACCTGTGAGGCTGCTGGAGTGCATCAATTTCTGTGCCCCAGCAGACTCGATTAGTCGAGTCTGCTCTGACATGCTGGATTTCCCATGCATCAGAGCAGGCTCCCCACATGTGTGTAGGAGACCTTCGCAACTGTACTCACTGGTGCTCTATTTGGAAGTTCAAGTGTCCAGTTAACCAGTCATTGAACAGAGACTGGTCCACGTTGCATGTTGCCTGGAGCTGGGACAAGAAAATGCAGAGAGATAAATATGGCATTGTGGATGCTTAATTTCTAACCTATTTTGTATATGGGAGAATTTGTGCCATTCCCTCAACCCCATTTTCCTCTAAGCTGAGCATGGTTGCCTGCAGGTCATATACTCTCATGTAGTTTCCTCAGAACAGTAAGACTATCTATGAATGAGAATGGCATGCTTTAATATGGAATAGCTAATGTTTTAATCAGTTCTTCATTCAGCTATGGTAAGTTATATGGCCTTCTCAGCTAGACTGGCATAGATTTGCTCTCCCACTTTTCAATACAGGACTCCCCTCACACCTCCCATTGGTAAGAAATAGCCACAGGGTCAAAGAAGTTGGAAGGGAGGATAGTATAAGAGCCCCCTTTGCAGAGACAATGTCATGAGGTGTGACTATATCAGCCACACCTTGTTCTCACATCAATTTTTTCTGATTCTGATATTTACAATGCAGTCTCAATGTCAACTCCAGGCAGTAAAGGATTTATTCCCTACCTTCCATATAATAGGTCAAAAAACTGCTCTCTAAATAGCATCCCCTGCCCCCAGTGGATTCCCTGTTGGCCTTCATGCCCACTTTAAAATTTCAGTAAGTATAATTCACACCCAAAGCCTACAGCTCCTGTTAGGAGAGATTACGTTACCTGTGTAGAAAACCAATCCATGTTGTTATCATAATCTATGTGCATTGCGATATGGTTCGACTGGGAAATCCAGGTAAACAAGGTACTCTCCAAGAGCCTGTAAAAACAAAGACAGAGCAGTCATTGTCTAGCTTGAGATCCACCAAGTCAAACTACTGCCAATAAAATGCACCCAAACAAGGCCTTAGAGGTATCTGGCCAATTTGCCTAAACCAATCATTCTTCAGTCAAACAGACCTGCAATCCCTAAACCAAATGATTGGTAGAATGCTTCTGTTTATCCTAGCAATTTTTCAGTAAAAGTCCCTCAGACCAACTAAAGTCAATGAGCATATAAAATTTCCTCCCCATGTTCCAAGCAATGAGTAGTCAGTGAGAAAGTTCCTATAAAAATGGGGGCAACATTTGAAAAACAACATTTTTACTCTTAACATGCAAGAAACAATGATGGGTATGGGTGGGAAAGGGTGGCCAGAGGCAACAGGGAGGGCTGGAATCAGGGAAGAAAAAGCAGTTTAATTGGTCATGTGTGACTATCAATAGGCAAGGAGAATGGTGGATGGGATAAAGTTTACTTGAATAGCAGGAAGAAACCCAAGAGACCCTTAATTCCCAGCAACGGCTCAAAGGCAAAAAAGAGTCGGATATAATAGGCCAGAGTCCAAGCTAGCTCCTGGAGAAAGAAAGAAAAATAATATTAATCAGAAAAGCAGCTTATAACCCCACAGTGCTCCTCCATCATCCAACAATGGAAGAAGTAAAATCTCAAATTCTAGTATGTAATGTTCACTTGGTATCCATCCCTTGAATATTTGCTCCATCTCCCCATCGGCAAGGATTCAGTCTGAGAAATTTCCCTGACTGGCATGAATAGTTAATATACTGTAGCTTCCCTAGCTCACATAACAGAGCACAGCCTGAGAAATCTCATACCAGAAGGTTCACAAAAGTTCATTCCCCTGGTTTCCCTCCACTACCCTGGGCTATCAGGATTCAGACGCAGAAATTCTTTGTATAACCCCACTATACACTTTGCGCTATAGTTCTCTTACAACACCTCACAGCAATGTGAATTTAAGTTCTGAGAATACATTACTATCCATGTTCCGTAATTCTCATTTGCCATTATAAACTAGTAAGTGTCCTACCCTAAAAACCTGTGCAATTAGGAGAGTACCACAGCTTCCTGTTTGCAACTGTCTATGAGTAATGAATGCTGAGTATACTTACCCTCCAAATTTTGCGTTGGACTATGAAGTACAAAGAGTATCCTTGAAATAGTACAGCCACCAAAACTGGAAAAACTGGAAAAGGAAACAAAAAATATTGAAACATGAAATACAGTGTGTCATAGAATGTTGTTACACATTACCTTTAGGAAATACAAAATCTATAGAATACTATACAATATTAAAGTTAAAATGTACTGTGAGCAGTTGCACATTAAGGGTGAATATAGCTTCTGACCTACACAGCTCTGCCTTACTGCTAAAGGGCTGGTGAGCAAGGATATGACTAAGAACCCAGGTGTCCTTGCTTCAACCCTCCTCTGAGTGGGGCAGGGAGGGAGAGGGGGGTTGCTGCCCCAGGAACATGCAGTCAGGAGCTGGAGAAACATGGGGACTGAGGCTTCCTCCTACAGGCTCCCCCCCCCCCCCCCATTCCTGTCCTGTGTTGGGGTTTTGGGAGGGAGGGCTGTATTGTGGGAAACCCTCTTCCAAACCCTGTCAACCCAATCGTACCCCCTCTGGTCTTCCCTGGAGAGGACTGTGCCTTTCACTCTGAGCTGGGTGACAGCCACAGAAATGTTCAATTAACCACAGTTACTCAAAGTAAATTGAAATTTTCCCATGCTGCCTAGCCCCATTCCCCACAAGTGCTGCTGACTCTCCCCTAGTCTGGCAGCTTGATGGGAACTGTGGCTTCCCTCTGCACCTCCCCTGTTCTTATCCTGGGATGCGGGGAGGGAAGAGGGCTCTCGATAGGCTACAAGTCAAAGCACAGAGTGGCTGGGGCTTAACATGGCAGGAGCACAGAGCCATGGGGAGCATGGGAACTTGAATACCAGCAGCTTGTTAAAGCACCAGAAATTTTAAGTCTCACATGCCTAGGTGAGCCTGTCTGGCTCATTGACAGGCTCCCTGGAGGCAACGGGAAGCTACAAATCAGCCCAATATTGCCCTATGGCTAGAGTGCCTGCCTTTGTCAGGTTCAAGCCAGGGAGGTTTGAGAATGTGGCTATCCATACCACTTAATCTACCTGTGCATCCTCAAGTAATCAGAGATCATGGTGTGCTTTTCCTGCAACTGCTGCTTCATTTTAGGAGAAGAATCCAAATTCCTGCAGTCTACACTTTCAATTTGCTAAAGAACCCCCAATTTCCACAATTGTTTTGTTTCACCACAAAAAACACCCCCTACTTTTGCAAAACAAAGTAACAGAGCCCTTTAAGCAACCCTATGTCTCACCATGAAAACATTCTACAAAATAAAATAAGAGGAGCTATAGATATTTTAAATTCTAAAGGCAGACAAGGATTCACACACACGCATATATATATATATATATATATATATATATATATATATATATATATATTGCAAGTTCAGCTATACTGGGCATGACTACATATGCGCATTTACTGCACAGTAACCAAAATTACTGCATAGTACAGGCACACATCTACACATGCACACCCGTCCTGCACAGTAAATATGGCAACTTATGCCAACTTGAGTGTAAATTTGATACCTGTATCATGCAGATATCAGATTTATGCTCGATTAGGTAATGTGCAATAATACACATGTAGATGACTTACTGCGCAGTAACACAGTGTTTGTGGACTACCTTGGGACTATCTTTAGTCCCAAGGCAGTCCACACACAGCATTAATGCACATTAGTGCCTGCCCATGTAGACACCGGCCTATTTCCACTTACTGTGCAGTAACTGCGCAGTAAATTTAAGCCGGTGTAAATGCACATGTAGACACACCCACTGAATTGCTTTTAAAAGTTTAGCTTAGGCACAGGCTTTGGCCTACAAGAAGGCCCTCTGTCCCTTGTGAGAATCTGATGTAAATGA
The DNA here is from genome assembly GCF_030867095.1 of Alligator mississippiensis. Lineage (NCBI taxonomy): Eukaryota > Metazoa > Chordata > Crocodylia > Alligatoridae > Alligator > Alligator mississippiensis. The sequence goes on from NC_081825.1 coordinate 178,511,252, forward strand.
TTGTGCTGATGACTAGATTAAAGACCTTATGGGAAGACAGACATACTTACTAATAAAGAAGTATTTGTGCTGGTGATTATAAGGCATATATTTCTTCTTCTGCATGCCAAGCTGTAAAAGAGAAGGTGCTATGAAAGGTCAGCAGAACTAGAGAAAAGTCCCCTCAGGCTCCTCCCATTTCTTCCTCCTTGAGTGCGTCTACACAAGAAGCTACATTGCTGTAGCAATGCACTACCGTGACACAGTATCAGAAGGCACAAACCGTAACACCACAGCTACATCACCAAAGCACTGCGCTCCCTCACTATAGCACATGACTATAGCAATGTAGCAGCTGCTAATAACCATGCACCACTAGCACGGTGCAGTAAAAACAGTGCCGTAAGGGCATGTGTAGATTTAAAAATTCCAAAATCCATGTTTTTCCATGTTTAAAAGGAAATGCCACTATATATAGGTATCAGTTGAACACAATGTTTTATTGATATATTTACAACTTTAGAGAAGCCTGGAAGCCTACCAGTGCCTCAATCTTTATAATAAAATACATTTAAAAAACCTATATATTTTTGCATTTGATTTTTTTTTTTATCATGGAAAAAATCAGAGCTCTCGCTGCCCTCTTTGTTCACCAGGGTGTGGATCCAGCTATGGCTGTCCCCCACTATTTTGTGGTGCTGAGCAACCCTGATACGCCAGTGTCCTGCCCCTGCCCATGCCATTGCCCCTCACTACCAAGACAGTTCCCCTATCTCCCTCAGCTCTGCTGTTCCCCTCACTTCTGAGCCATAGCCCCCTGCCCCTGCCAGTGCCTCTCACTCCCAACCCACATCCCTCCACCTCCCAGCCCTGTTGGTGCCCCTTGCTCCTGACCCACTGCCCCCAACCCCAAGCCCCAGATTCAGGGTCTAAAATCTAGTTTAGCTCCCTGAGCTAATAACCCAGCTATTCACTGGGCTATTAAGCTAAAAACTGAAAGGACTCTTTTCACTTCCATCAGGCATGTGTACAGGGTGATCCTGTTCTGCCACAGATGGAAAAAGGATCCCAATTTTGTGCAACTGCAAAAAATAACTGTTGCATGGCTACATAAGGTGACAAAAGATTAGGCCACAAGTGAACTGAAGTAATCAAAACTAGAGTCCACAAATATGAGGATTACTTTGGACCACTTGTTCTCAACATTTCTAGATTTGAGGTACCCCACTGTAACTTTACAGAATTTAGTAGCACCTTAATTTAAAAACAAATATACTGTATTTACTTAAATAAAATACAAGGCTCCCCCCTGCCATCCAAGTAGCATGAAGGGAAAAAAATCTTCTCATCTTACACTCACGTACTATGAAATCTTATTAAATGCTTTGTTTATTATGAAGCTACTGACAAAAGCAGCACATGCTCAGGAATGGAAATCAACTCTGGATGTGATTAAATACAACCAACACTGATCACGACTATAAAACACGTAACCCATATTGGGCAAGCACACTGGTGAGAAACTTTTTTTTTAAGGATTTTTTTTTTGTGTTCCAAGCCAAATCAGCCAAATCAATTCCATATTTGTGAGTCATTCAAGAACCATATGTGGCCCTACCACCAGCAAACATCCTTGACCCCCACCTCAGGCTTCAGATGCTTCAAAATTATTTGGCAGGCATCCTATGTGCAAGCCCACGCCCAGAGGCTTAGGGTTCAGATGCTCCAGAGTTTCGCTTCCCCTCCGTCATATGGCCACAGGAACAAACACAAGCTACGATACTGTCACTGTGCAAACTAATGAGAACCTACCAACAGAATAGATCAGTGTAGCCTCTTTAATTAAAATACATGGCACTGCCCATTGAGCACAGTTTCCCTCATCACTGACTCTTTTGAAGTCATGGTGCGACACTATATTACATACATTTTGACTTTCTCTTAACCCCCACATCTGAGGTCAGCTAGTTCCAATTATTCCTGTTTTTTCACCAGCCTCAAATATCTAGCAAACATCACCAAGCAGGACCCCAAACTGTCTACCCAGAATCCCCTTGTCAGAGTCTCTCTCAGCCTGTCACATGTTATTAGTATGTCCCCACCAGAGCCATCCCTTGGGTAGGGTGAATCGGGGTGACCGCCCTGGGCCCTGTGTTTTGGGGGGCCCTGCAGAGCCAAGCAGAGCAGCCATGGCACCTCCTACAGGGCCCACCTAGAGCTGGTGGCTCAGCCCCGCACCGCAAAATTATCATCCGGTCGCTCACCAACCATCTATCCCCCAATCCCGCTGCGCGCCGCCGATTTCACATCTGCTGAAGAGCAGCTTGTCCAGGGTACATGGGATCTGCTTGGCCTCAGGCACCAAATTTTATTGCTCCTGGGCCCCGCACATGGATCTGTTGTGGGGGATATCTAGAGTACGCACATGTACCGAGCAGTGCTGAGCTGTGGGGTCACCATGAACTCAGCCCAGTGACCTATATGATAGACTTTTGGCTTTGAACTGATATCATGCATAGTTTGTTGTATTCTTGTGTGCTAAGATCAAGTGTAGTTTCTGCACTGTTCTGATACTTGAGCTTGTGGACTGGACTCCCAGTGACAGCCTCATAGTTAGCTTCCCACTGGCCAGCTCCCAGTAGGAGGATCTTGGCTACACACTAACTTGAAGGGAATGGGTGACTCCTCCCTAGCTTACTCCTGTGGCCATATGGTGAACCCCAAGGCTCTGGGCTTGGGCCTGCATGTAGGATGCCTGCCAAAGGATTTAGAGGGATTTGAAGCCCCACACTGAAAAGTCAGGGCGGGAGAATACTTGCTGGTAGTAGGGCCACATAAGGCTTTTGAATGATTCAAAGGATTCAGAACTGATCTAGCTAATTTGACCTGGTACACAAACATTTTGCCAAAATATATTTTTTTTAAAAGTTTGTTCTATGCGCGCAAACACCTTGCTTTGACCAGTTCATCTTCTGCTTCAGGTATGCCCTGTGGAAAGCCAGAAACCTGTTCACAAGTAGGCACTCAAACCCCACAATCGAGGACTATATTAAAATAGGGCTGAGTAAAATATACTGGTATTACAGTAAAATGGAAGAGGAAGATGGGAAAGACATGGTGGACCTTATATGGTGGAGTCATAGACTTTTCAGAGGCAAGCCCCCAAAGAGAATGAGGACAATGGTGAGGACAGCGATGTCGATAAGGACAAATATAAAAACATGGCAGAATGCCATCCCTGTCTCTCCCCAAACTCTGCTATCAGGTGGATGCCTAATCTGACAATTTGGTTGCCATGGTCACTGCAGAGGGCAGACACCTCTGGTCTCATTGGCTTCAGGTAACCCTGAGTTGTAACCTGAGCTGGATAAATTCCAGAGGGAGAGGAAAACCTGCTCCCTCTGCCTACATGACTGGCCTCACACACTTGGGTCGGGGCTTAAACTCCCTATTGTTTTAAGCAATGCCATCATGACTGGGAGGGGGCTAGAGACCTTGCCAGTCTGCCCGGCAACCAGTGATGCATTTCAAATTGACTGGTTGGCAGCCAACAGTTGCTGGCCTCCATTGGACCAGGTAAGTGAGGTCATAAGGTCTATATAAGTTAAGGACTGCCTAGAAGGCGGGGCAGCAGTCATGATGAGAACTCTCAGAGAAGCTGGATCATCTGAAACACTCTCTCTCTTGAAGCTCATGGTCAATGAACTGCCTGCCTCCAGAGGAAATCTCCTCCTGCCTCTGGACGATACTTGTAAGATACTTGAGATTTACCTAGATATATAGCTTGCAGTAACACAGATGCAGAATCAAAGGCTACCATGCCACTGTTTGCTTTAACGGATTTCTCTGATTAGTGCTCTACTCTGTACCCTATTCCAAACCTACTCCTTGTAACCAATAAAGTTCTCCTTTGTACCTAGTGTGGGAGACTCATTGGGAGAGGGTCTAGATTATGCCTTGGGGTCCCCTTGGTTCAGCTGACTAAGGAAGACCATTATCTGTGCTTCAGACTGAAGGAAGAACCCCAGGTTCTTGTAGTGGGTCAAGTACTCTCAAGGACTACTAGGCCGGTGTTTCCCAGAGGACATGGGCCTGAGATCTGTCCAGACTCTTGGTGGTGGTGGCGTTACCCCCAGGCTTGGGGTTGTGCTCCAGAAAGGGGGTCAACCAGATGTGAGGCACCCACAGGGAGGCACTCAGAGCCTGGAAGGTGGTCAGATACAGTGAGGCAGGTGGCTCAATGCAAGACCACCCCCTTAAAATGGGTCTGAGTGAAATGTATTGGTACTACAGGAAAACAGAAAAGGAAGATGGGAAAGAGATGGTGGACCTCATATGGTGGAGAGGGAACTAGCATAGACTTTTCAGAGGCAAGCCCTCTGAAGAGAACAACAATGACAACAGTGAGGACAGCGATGATGATGAGGACAAATATAATGATGACAAGTGAAAGCACTGGAATGGTGATGGGTGTGGGCATGCAGGTGAGCAGGTGTGCGATGCGAACTTTGTAACGGAACTAAAATAGTTTAACTGGTAAAGTGTGTTTTGATCTGTCAGGTGAACCACTGTGGTCACTTGATGGGTTGGTAGAGGTACATATAGATAAATAGATAGATATAGATATATATCTATATACATAGATATAAATAAATAGTTCTGCAAAAAAAGAAATTTGTTCTATAGCCAAATAGTTACAAAAGCACTGCTTAAAAGTGTCTTTATGGAATACATATGCCAAAAGTTGAGACAATTTAAAAAAAAGGTAAAATGCATCAATGCTGTCAATTCTGGGTGAGATATATGTAAAGTACTATATTCAAATGACTACAGAAATGTTTAGTTCAATATCAAAGTTTTTAAATTCACTTCTCACTTTCATGTGCTTGGAGAGAGCAAAGTCTGACAATAAGGAGACAGGGAAAGGGATGCTCAGGAAAAAGTTTGAGGGGAAGCAGAGAGCAAGGGGGCTACCTGATCCTCCAGATTTCTTTTCCTTGCTCTAGCAGTGGGAGGAGGAAAAATTCAAGGCAAACTTCTAATAATTAATTCTATACCTGGAAGATTATAACAAATTTATACATTTTCTATATATAGATGTAACAGGGAGCCAGAGGCTTCCTTTATTTTAAGGGAAGAAGCAGCAGCATGGAGGGCCCTCAGGTGGGGAAAATGCCATTCATTATGGGCTGGCTTCAGGGAGTAGGTGGCCAGGGATCAACAGGCTATGCATGTCTATTGCAGGGCTAGTAACCCAGCAACAGGACAGTAGGTCAAAACCCTGCTAGGGTAGCAAGGCCACTGCTAAGGAAGAAAGCATAGCAGTTGTAAACTGCCCTTACAACTGCTGTGGGTGGCTGGGGAGCCACCTAACTGGAAGGGGCAGGGCTTGAGAAGCATATAAGCCCAGGGGCTGAGCAAGGATAGGCTATCTGGTCCTGCAGGTAGCAGGGAGAAGAGCTCTGAAGCAAGATGCCTGAAATTAGGGGGAGGGCAACTGACTGATCCCTGAGCTGCCTTGGGAAGTACAAGTAAGGAACTGATCGCTTGCCAGCATTGGCAACACGTAGGGGGTGCACCCAGGTGCACATGCACCCCCCAATATTGGCGGTGCACCCCCTGAGAGAAGCGCCACCAATGCTGCTGGCAGTGCCTGCAGGTGGTCGCCACTTACCACCGCTCACCACTCCTCCCTCCCTCGCTGTCGACACTGCCAGCTGCATCTGCGGGTGGTCACCTTTCACTGCTGGCAACTGCTGATGCTGCTGGCAGTATCTGTGGGTGGTTGCCTGCCACTAGTCGGTGCTTGCCACCCCCACCACTGACACTGTTGCAGCCACCTGTGGGAGCTCTCTGCTCACCGCTGCCACCTCTACCACCACCTGTGGGCAGTCGCCGTACCCCTCCAGCCTCCGGGATCACACGTCATTCATGTTGCAGGAAAGTAGGACCCAGCATGTGGAGGGTTTGTTACACAGCCAGTGGGCTTACAGGTGTAGTTATAGCCAGTTTGCTGGTATTTTGACTTAAGGTTTAAACCAGGGGACTGAGTATGGCTACCAGGAGAGGACATGGAAGGTGCCAGAGGGCACATGAGGGGTTGAGCCTGTTGGGGCAGGGTATAAGCCATAGTGCTGCCCAAAGGAAATGTGGTGTTTTAAGCCCTGCCAGGTTCTGGGATCAAGACACAGGCAGGCAGCAGCCAAGAGGGCCAAAGCCTGGGCTAGAAAGTCAACAGAAGTGCCCTGAAGCTAGGGTGGCCAGGGGCCCAGAGGCCAAGAGGGGCAGAAACTGGGGCCTGGGGCCCAAAGCCTGAGAGGGGCAAAACAGGTGCTGAAGCACAGAAGCCGAGGTCCAGCGCAGTGGACCTAGGCTGAGAGGGGCACAGCCAGAGGAAAGGGCTCAAGACTGGGAAGGTTGAAGCCCTGACAAGGGTGTAGAGACCTGCAGAGGCCTAACATCTGCAATAACTTGTAACATCTGCAAGACATGGGTGTGGCTTTAGGGATGGAAGGAATCCACAAGTAGCTTTTAAGGCAACAGATGCACTGGGGGGCATGGACAGGCCAGGAGGGCTTACTTAGCATTTGAGGGGCAAGATTAGAATCGGCAAAGTCCAAAATGGGGTCTGCTGGCCAAAAGATAAATGAGAGCTCACCCTAGGACCTTTGAAAAATCATCAAAGTACAGGAAGGCATGGCAGGGAAGAGGAAAGGGAGGGTACCCTTGAACTGAAGCAGGGCAGGAGGCAAAAGGCCACCAGGGGTCATCACAGCTGCCCCTGGAGGGCCTGATACTGTTAGACTAGAATGTAATTATTGGGGGAATCATATTATATTCAGGGTCATTATATATTTGAATAAATACAGTGTAAATGTAATCATTTTAAATAATAAATATGATTAATTATATATTTATATTACAATACAATATTAAAAATATGGTATAATATTTACCCCTTCATGCTGCTGGCAGGGATCCCACTCCCAGATCTGCCTGGACCCACACATATGTGTTCCTAATACAACACCTGAACTCCCCACACATAGCTCCAGGTCACCACTTGGTACTGGGAACGAGCGAGCCAATTTCTACCCTTTGTTTTCCAAGGGTAATCCCCCACTAAACTCAAGCCCTGGAGCCATAATGGACAGAGTCCGGTGATGCCCAAGTGCAGGATGTGGCACCAGGTCTTTCTGGCTGGTAGGGATAAGATACCAGGCTGCACACACAACACAACTGGGGCACTGAGGTTGTCCAAGGCACAAAAGGGTAGGCAACACCCCTATGCATTGCCCACGGCCATAGGCATCTACTCAGGGAAGAGAAAGGGAAAGTAGGTTATATTGGGGGGAGGAGAGATCAACCCTGCAGATGCAGGAAGAGGCAGGTACTGAACTCAGAACTTGGCAATCCCTGACTCACCCAGGTCTAACTGCCACAGTGGCCCTGATAGAGCTGATGCAGAGTCAGTCAGCTATGTGCTTCAGGACCTGGGCCAGGCTGGGCCAGGCTGGCCTGGGCAGGGCTGGGCAGCACTTTCATGAAGCTCTGGGCAGCAGTGGCCACCTCAGCACAAGGCAGAGTGAGAGAGGAATCCATGCTGCCTTTCTGCTGCATGGCACAAGATACCCATAAACCCATTCCTGGGCCACAGAGAGGCAAGCACAGACTAAGATCACCCGAAAAAGGGCACTCCACAGCAACCTTAAAAGGATCTTGCAGCACCTCAAGGTGTCAGAGCACTCTAGTTAAGAATAATTGTTTTGGACATATCAGAGCATGATCGGACTAGTTAAACACTCAGCCAGAAATAGATCCTGAACAGACAACTCAGTTACACTGGTGTAACGTACATTGGTTTTATACACTGATATAATTCACACCAGGATCTAGAGAAGACAGACATGCAGTTATTCCAGAGGAATTTAGACACCCATTACAGGAATACAATGGTGGAGTTTTACCCCTATGCCTTTCAGGATAATTGTACACAGAATGAAGTTATCCTGGTGTAGGGGTTCGCATCATTTGTCCATCTTTTTTTTGCTGATGTAAGAATGATTACACTGATATAACTCTGTTGCCTGTTAAGACTCATAGGGATGAAGAAGGGCATTTTAGTGTACAGTAATTTACATAGCTTGAAGTGATGAGGAAACCTTAAGATATCCAGAATGTAGACTATCTTGGCAATTGGAAGAAGTATGTTTTTAAAGGAATGTGGTATAATGGATCAGGAGAATTCATCTAAGCCCTTCCAACTGCCCACCACTATTTTGCTTTGGTTCTGTTTCAGCAAATTATTCTTCAGCTCAGTGGTGACAGCTTTCCAGGCACTGAAAGTTCTGTTAGTATCTGACATCAGTTTTGTAACCTAGGTCAGGATTCTGATAGTTTCCAAACTCTTTTTTGATCAGCTAACAAAACAAACAAACAAACAAACAAACAAAAACAAAAAAGAAAAGTAAAGCTCTTTTCTGCTTCATCCCTTTTCAGCTGTTTCTTTGGTGTAAGCGCTGTCATGATACACTCTATAGACCAGTGGAAGGGTAAACCTTTTTGACAGACATGCCACAAATTAGCCCCAGAACCTCCCCGAGTGCCACTTGAACCCTGTTCTCTTACTCAATCTTCAGCTCAGCTTTTTATCTGACCCAGCCTCTACTCTCCTTTCTGCTTTCTGCCCTTTGCTCCATGCCTGATCTGATGTTCTGCATTCTGCTCCCTGCCATATCTGCCATTGTGTTGCTTGTCCCCTCCCCAAAATGCCATGTGTCACACACAGAGGTTGCCTGTGCCACTTATCTGTGCCACAGGTTAGCCACCCCTTCCATAGATGATACCTAGGGTGGCATTTCTGTACCCTGTGCCTCTCTTACCTTTTTTTAGCATAAACTAGGGAAACTTGAGGCAGCAGTTCTGTGTCCAATCCTTCTCCTTTCACAGCTCTGAGTATTAGTTTGTTTCCAGTCCTACAGCTCCATGATTTCAGATCCTTTTAGTATTATCTTTTTTCCAGTAGCCTAAACAATTCCTAGCCAATCCCTACTATCGCCACTCACCTCCACTGAGAGTTTCTTCCCCAAAGCAAATACTAAGGGATGCATAGAAATATCAGGGTCTTTATTGAAGCAGTTGGGCTTGGCATGGTGCTGAGAATGATGGAGAGTCCACCAGGATGCTGAAAGCCCCTGCAAAAAAAGAGGAGCCAACAAGACTCAAGACAACACTGCCAAATATCGATCACTTCATTTGCAAGTTATTGAACCCTCCCCTTCCCAGTGCCTCACCATGTTCCAAGGACATCCTAATGCTATCTGAAGGGCCAGGGGCCCTCCTAATTGCTGAGTTCAAAGATGAACACACTCATACCAGGCACTTACCTTCAAATGACACATCACAAATTCATGAACCAAATGATTCCACTTGGTATTGCTGAAAACAGAAAGGTGTCCCAAATCATGCTGCAGAAAACCAGCTTGGGACTAGAAAAGAAAAGAGATTACTTATTTAAGGGTGCATCTACATGTGACTATATGTCACCGTAGCAACACGCTACAGCGATGTAGTGTCAGCAGGCAAAAATCGTGATGCAGCTATGTTGCCATAGCAACATACTCCCTTGTTATAACAGGTTGCTGTAGTAACATAGCATCAAAAAATAACTGCAGCACTGGCACAGTGCAGTACAAACTGTTACTGTGCCATCATTTATCACTTCCAAGAGGAAGTACTAAATGATGGTGCCATGACCATGGTGCCATAGGGACATACATAGACATGCCCTAATAGGGCCAGGTTTTAGGTCATGTCAATGCCAGGATCAGAGAAATACTGTATCCACTTTATAAACTTCCGTCCTAGGCAATTCACTCAAACTAAGCAATCAGTTCACTCAAAACTGTTGAGGGATTCTTCTGCTAGATCCAGGGACATGTTCATTTTCCTTGTGCAAAGTTTTAGATAAATTCTATTTCCTCGTACTGTCCAGTTGAGTCAATCAGGTAAGACTGCTTCTCACTGGTAGGAAGGAACTTTCTGCATCCTCAATATGTTCAAGATATACAGTATTTCTCTGTAAACAATGCTTCATACCAGCTGAGAACCCATATTCTTAACTCTAGTAGACTTCCTGTTTTCAGCACATTCAACCTCAAATTCATTAAAAACAAAACAAACAAACAAACAAAAATTACCTTGCTAATATTAGAAACACATTTTAATTTGTACATAACCAGCTAATTTTTTTGGAGGAGAAAAGTGGTTTAAAGGAGATTTAAGGAACTAAGAACTGGGGCTGAACACCATAAAACAGATTCAGTTCTTTAAAGGAGTTCTACTGAAGCATGAATAAGTTCCACTTCTCCTTTGAGACTAAGCCTGCTGCCATCTCCTTTGAACACAGTGGGTGCATCTACATGAGACACTTAATGCTCATTGGACTAATTTTTTTGCGCATTAGCATGACTGACAAAAACCATACTAATGCACTAATGCACAATAGATTAGCCCAATGGGCATTAAGCATCACAAAAAAAGCACTCATTTGCAGTAATGTGCAGTAGGACTGATTGCAGCACGTTAAGTTAGTACCTGTTGTTACAGGTACTAAACTTAATGTACCATGATTACAGCACATTAATGAACATGTAGATGTGCCCAGTAATTCTAAAAAGAACCAAGAAGACATGAAGAATATATATGCCTTTCACTGCTTTTGTGTCCTCAGCTCCAAGACACTGCATGCTTTCATGGGAAAGAAGAAGGTTCAGTTCCGAAGATCTGTCCTAACATTCAAAAGGTTAATGATCCACAGCAACATGTTTATATGGGAAGAAGAAGGTAATCTAGAAGACCGTGGGCATGTCTACATGAGGCACTTAATGCCCATTGGACTAATTCTATTGTGCATTAGCGCAACTGGCAAAAAGCATTCATCTGTGCTAATGCACAATAGAATTAGTTCAATGGGCATTGTCACCTAAAAGGCATTCATCTGCATTAATATGCAGTAGCACCGATTATGGCTCATTAAGTTAGTACTTGTTATTACAGGTACTTACCTGTAGATATGCCCTATGGGTGCTTCAACACATATGCTTTACTGTGGCATTGCCTAATTAGTCCCACAGCAAAGCATCGCTGGGCGCGTCTATACATTCATTAATGCACCATGATTATGGTGCATTAAGTTTAGTACCTATAATAACAGGTACTAACTTAAAGCGCCGTGGCACTACTGCACATTAGCACAAATGAATGCTTTTTTATTACACTTAATGCTCATGGGACTATTCTATTGCGCATTAGCATGGTTTTTGCCAGCTGTGCCAACATGCGGTAGAATTAATCCAATTAATCATCTCATGTAGATGTGCCCATTGTTTATATGTGCAACAGTATTAGGGTGCAGTAAATTAAATAAGTCTACTGTAAGATAGTTCTATTGGGGACAGTACTCTCTTGTGGCAGAGTAATTAAGCGCAATAAAACAAACGTATAGATGGTGACAGGGGCTGGCTAGGGCACAGGGGTGCTAAAGTGCAAGGGCTGCCCGCTGCATGCCTCCACATTTTTTATCACTCTTGTGCTCCAGCCAGCCCCTCTGCTGCCTAGTGCAGCTACCTGGATCCCAGGGCTGACCCCCCACAAGCCTGCTACCAGCTTGCGGCTGCTCCAGCCTGGCTCAAACTGCTGCTGCTCCAGGCACACATGTAGACCCTGTGCCCAGGAGCAGCTGACTCTGGCTCGAACAGCTCCAGAGTTTATGATGTCATGTTGATTTCATGGGTAGATGAACCATATAGCAGGGAAATGCGTGCTGCCAGTTTCAGTTCTACTTCATTCACTTACCTGAGCAATCGTCATCAGTACTGCAGAAATGAGGAAAGGCACTAAAGATGTTCCAAAATACCAGAGAACAAACCAGGAAGCAACATCCAACAGGAGAATGTGCAGGAAAAGCAGGAAAAAGAAGAGATGATTTGTCTTGAGGAGTCCCGTCCTCTCAATGGTGGCACGCAACTCATGGAAGTCTTTTACCAGCAATTTCTGAGAGGACAACCAACATTAATCACTCCCTGTTCTGGGGGACAACACAAAAGTCTTAAGAAACAGAGGGCCTGCCCTGCAGAGGGGTCAGGATGCCAGTGAAGAACATCTGACAAACAGGCTTTGTTCCTGCTTACAGGAGACATTGTGACACCAAGAGGGTTAAGTAGCTATAGGTTCTGCTGTTCCTGGTGAGACTTTATAATACTGGGGAGATGGGGAAATCTCATGACTGATGGGATCCCATCTGTCATTGTTGTGTGGGAATTACTATAGGGAATGTGTCAGAAGTAGTGAGAATTATAACAGACTGGATGACTGTACTCTTTGTCCTGGTATGGATCAAGACACCAGGAGATTCCCACAGCTCATGGTTATTGATTCTCCCTCCTCCAGGGGCTGGGATCCAAGATGCAACACAGTGTACAGGGGTGCAAGGTTCTGACTGAATTTAAATCAATTTGGCCTTGTATTTTTGCATAATAATTTTCCAATACCAGACTCACATTTTTTTTAGGCTCAAAACTTGGTTGATCTGGTGCCAGCTCCCCAATCAGTAGCGAGCTCATGTACTTTCTCACCAGCTCCTTATTGGTGTGAAAAGCTATAAAGGGTTCCTGATAAAATACATGTAAATGGAATAAGAAAAGTCCCATAATATACCAAGCTAACATCTCTGTACCTTGATATAGGAGAACTGTGTGTCTCAACACAGTGGTAAACAACTCTAGATTCGAATATAGTACAATACTGTAAATTACCTATTCTGCTATGCATCTGAAATGAACATATTAAAAACCTCATAAAAAAGCTTTAAGAAGTTACATTAAATGACACGATTGTAAAAAATGACATACAACTATAACATTTAACTGTAAATACGTATTTTCATATAATACGCAATTCATTAAAAACATTCCATGACATTAGATTAATTTGAAGGATAAAAAAAGAATTCAGAGAGAGATGTCAAAGCTGTTCTCATTTCTTAAGTTTCAAAGCATTAAAAAGATACTTTCAGGATGACTGGTGTTAACAGTAGAAGCATGCTGGTTAAACACAGTTCAGTGCTAGAGATCCTGGATCCTTATAAAACAGCTGAAACAGCTGAAGGGATTCATTGGTACTGGGTAATGGAGGTGGCTGTAGGGGACATTCATCTCCCAACTGCTGGGGTTTGTGCTCAGGGTACAAATTCAGCCATATACATCTCTACATTGCACAGCATCTTATTATGAGTAAGGGTAACTGATTCAAGTACTAAATAATGAAATAGGATTTTTTTAGAACCACTTCTAGCCTGTCCTTGGCACTTAAACCACTGTTGTTTAAAAAAAACCCTTTCAGTTCAGTTCACTTTCACCCATGGAATTCTTTTGCCAGTGTTGCTGTTGTAACATAGCAGGCTTTATTTAGAGAGGGTGAAGTATTCCTTTCAAACTTGTAAATGGACTATGAGCAGAATCCTTCACCAAAGAGTACATAATCATTTTGTGACTCATAGCTCTTCTTCCTCAGTTCTATGCTTTCCAAAATATTTATTAAAGAGCTTCCTTTAAATACCAGATTTACTCAAACTGGACGCAAGATTATTACCTCTGCCCAACAGCAGTAGTCTTATTTCAGAATTAAAGAGTTTCCTTTAAATACCAGATTTACTCAAACTGGATGCAGGATTATTACCTCTGCTGAATAGCAGTAGTCTTATTTCAGAATAACTGTGCTATTAAGCAAGTGCATTCAGAACCAGCAATCACAGGTTAGGAAGAGAGAGATATTTTGCTTCTGTGGGTGAAAACAAATATTATCTTTCAAGGACTTTATCTGGAAAGAGAAAGTGATGATTGTAACCATGGGTAGAATAGTTTATTTTTTTCCTGATTCTTTCCCTAAAAACAAATCACTTCAGTAGCACAATGGACTTCCTCATGTTGATTCTTCTTAGTGTCTGAGGTATTCTAACCAACAGTCTTCTTAAAAATATCCTTTTCCTCTCACCCGGGTTCACAACCTTGCATCCTTCTCTGATTCCACCTTCAACTTACCTTAAAATAGTGGTCCATGGCAAATTCAGTCAGTCATTTCTTTACAACAAACTCAGCTATCAGTAAAAAACTACAATAGGAAGAAAAAAGCTGGAGGGGTGAGACATCACCTCATAGGAATTAACCTGTGACAATGAAAGACCAGTGCCTGGTACTTGTCTCAAAATATCTTTGCCTGTAAAATAAGGGATAATCATCTTTAGCCACCTTTGTAAAACATTGCAAAATACTCAGATGAAACCTAATGTGTAAAATCAAAGCATCATAATTACCCTATGGGCTAGATTTTGACTTTAGGCACATCTCTAGGCAAAGTGTGGTGCAGAAGTTGCATCACTCCAAGTATAACCTGGGGGAGACTGTAACTCTAAGGCAATTACCTCTGTATTGCAATTCTTTCCTCCTTCCACCTCAGACTAAATATGTATTTCTTGATTATACTGGCAATAATTATTTGCTCTTCATGCTAGCTCAGTTACTGTAGTCCACAGATTGCTTGGCCCAAAAGGAAGTGGTGCTACCCCCTGCTTTAATTATGAACCAAGGGTCCAGGCAACTCACTCAATGACAAAAAAAATGTTTTACTCCCTTGCATAGGCATAGAATCCAACTCTCTTTTTGTAAAGTTGGACCATGCTCCTAGGACTGTTTATCCGTGTTGTTTTACTAGTTACTGGTTAAAATGCATAGGCAACATTAGTCACTGGAAAAAGAATACACTAGACTAGACTACACTCCAGGGCTTCCTGTCTCCCAAGGGAGTGCTCCTCTCACTGGGCTATAGGGTCACACCCCTCTTCTTCTAGTGCCATGACTTACAGTCTTGGCTGCAAAGGGGCTCATCTTCAACAGGAGAGGTAGAGGATACTCTCAGCACAACTCAAAGCCTTGGAATACTTTCTAAGGAACAGGAAGATGTAGGCTTATAGCCCCCCAGACTGAGAAGGACATATAATACATGTCTCCCTGGACAAGTGTTCTAACCATCAGGCTATAAAAGTTGACTCCTCCTAATAGTAATTGTTTGGGATATGTTCAATAGCTATATCTGAGGTATAAAAGCTTGCTTGGGGTGGGGCAGAAACTTGGGAGACACAGGACTTTTCATGCACATAGGTATTTAGGTTTTCATGCACATAGGTTTTCCTGAATTCCTTTTTGAATCAGTGGGTGCATCTACATGAGACACTGAGTGTGCAGCAGCCTGATACTACTGCACAATGCACTGCATGGCAAAAACTGTGCTGAGACGTTACTGTGCAGTAATATCAGGCTACTGCACAGTAGCTTACTTAAAAAGCGTTTGTTGGTGCTACTGCATAGTAACTGCAGTTACTGCATTTATTTAGTACTTGCTTATTAGGGTTGTACAAAGTTTTGGTTACTGATTTGATTTGGCGGAGATTCAGCCCGATTCAGTGGCCAAGTCTCTGAATCTGAATCGAATCAGGAGACCCTTTAATTTCTCTGAATCAAATCGGAACCCTCTGAATCAATTCAGAGAGATTTGGAAAGATTCAATGATTTGGACATTGACACAGCTTTAAATGTTTTTTCTACATACCTCAAGGTACCAGGTGACTTGTGAATGCTGAGATGGTGGGACGGATGGAGCATCCCACGGGAGCGTGGCGGGGGATCCCCAGCACACTTGGCAGCAGACCCAGAAATGGACCACAAGCACTTCCGGTCCACTTCTGGGTCCACTGCAGAGTGTGTGGGGGACCCCCACCCCCCCGCTCAGTGACTGATGCCTCCTGGGTCTGGGGGAGTACCCAGGGTCCCCCCGCAGCCGATCATCAAGCTGGGGTGCTGCACGGGGGGGGTGCCCCACATGCTTCCACGTGTGCCACCGAGCATGCGTAGGGCCCACCTGTGTTCCTGTGGGACACTCCATCTGCCCCACCATCTCAGCGTTCACAAGCTGTGCCTGGTACCTCAAGGTATAAAGAAAAAATATTTAAAACTTTCTATGGCCGAATTGCTGATTCTCCGAATCAGTATCGAATCTTCAGATTCAGATTCTACTGAATCAAAACAGGACAATGATCTGAATCAACGAATCGAATCACTGTCCCTGATTCAGGCCGAATCTGAATCGAATATGGCCCTTTTTGCACACCCCTATTGCTCATACAAGTAGTAAATAAATGAGCAGTAACCACCCTGAAGTAGTGTCTCATGTAGCTGCACTCTGTAAATATGAATTTGACATATCCAAAGTCACATAGGAAGTCTGTGGTGGGGTAGGGATTTAAATCAGGGTTTCTCACATACCAAGAAACCACCTTAGGCACTGGGCTACATTCAGTTGATGATTCTAACCCTGATTATAATCCCAAATCCAACATAACTTCAAATTTAAGACTGCCACCCAATAATTAGATTCTATGCATGAAAATGTATAAATCTTTTATAATGTACATATCTGAATATAAGATGAGCTTTTTTTCACCCAGTCAGTATGGCAAAAAAAATCCTTCATTTTATTTGCATACCAGCAAACTCTTCCAACCCTCATCACCATCACATACATTGTCATTCATTAAATTGCTGCTAGAAAAAGTATATACTTAGGAAAACAAACTATGACGTTAGCAGAATGCAGTCCACACTAAGCATGCCTATAAAACACATGGCCCACAATGAGCAAACACAGTGATGGGAAACTTTTTTCAGCCTCTCCCCCAGGAGAAAACAACCACTGGGCCCAAAGGCATTTTCACACCAAGTCAGCACTGAGAGAGACCAGAGTAAGACCCAACCCCCCATGCCAAATGCCCATGGGAACCCACCACGAGGACAGACTAGCACAGCCCATCAGAATAAGATACTATTCCCATTGTGCTCTGTCCCCTTCTGGACCAACTCTTTTACAAGTCAGGGTGAACCACTACATCAAACACATTTCACCTTCCTTTTTACTCCTATACCTGAGCAATGCCTTTCTTTCCCATTTCCAATTATTCCTGTTTCTTCAAGCTTTAAATGTCTGGCAAACATCACCAAATTCCTATGTACCTAAGCAACTCTGTTACCTTTCTCTCAGCCTGTTGAATGTGATTAGTGTGACCTGCTCTCTAGGGGCATTTATACACATGCCCTGGGATTGGGTAGGGGAACATTTTAATTAGAGCGGCTCCAAGATCCGATCTAATTAAACCGCCCAGAGTGTCACGTGCATCAGCATCCCCATGCTGAAAAATGGCAGCTGGGATGCTTTAACTAAAGCTTGTTGAATGAGCTTGAGTTAAAGTGCCCCGGCCACCATTTTTCAGAGCAGGGACACTGATACATGTGATGCTCCAGCAGGCTCCAGCACAGTAATTACCATGCTCCAGCAGACTCAATTGATTGACCCTGCTCTGATGCACTGTAACTACAGTGCATCAGAGCAGCCTCACTGTACATGCATAGGGACCCAACGGCAGTGCTTCCCAAACTTTCCCACAGCATGACCCCATTTATTACCCCATTTCCTCGACATGATCCCATTTCCTCAGCATGACCCCTTACTCCCAACTCGCAGCTGTCCACCCCCGCAGGTGCCCCTCACACTCAAGCCACAGCCACCTGGTCCTGCTGGTACCCCTCATTCACAATCCATAGCCCCCCCTCTCCTCAGGTGCCCCAAGACCAGGGCCTGGAGCCCCCTTCCCCATCCTGCCCAGCAGTGCCTGAACCCTGGCTGCCACTTGCAGGGAGGCCGCAATGCAGGGCCCAGCTCCCTGCCCCCCTGCCCCTGTCCCCTCCCCTGTAGGCAACATGGCCAAAGCGGAGCTTATTGTTGGAGGGGGATGTGGGTCGCCTGCTATGGGCTTGGGGCTCCCTGTCCTGCTGCCCTTCCTCCAGGCCTCTGCAGCCCTGGAGGCAGGACCTGGCACCAGAGAGAGCACTGTGCCATGACCACTTCCGCTGGTGTTGTGACCCCATTTGGGGTCGGAACCTACAGTTTGGGAACTGCTGCTCTATGGGGTGGAGACAGACCTGGCAGGTCTGCATCTTATCTGCATATACATTTCTGGAGGGTCCCAGGACTTGTGAGAAGACCACCTGAGTCCAGTCATGAGCAGGGGCTAATTAGCAAATGAATCCTTTGTGAGGGGTATCTGAATTACAGACCCATGCTGAGCAGTGTGTCTGGGCTGCAGGGTCATCATGACTTGAAATGCTGTTGGCTCTGCTGGGGCCCAGCTCAGTGAACTATTATAGTAAGTCATGACCCTTTGGTTCTGAGCAAATATCATGGGCTGCTTGCAGATGTTAAAAGAAAAAACAAAAAAAAACGCTTTACCAAAAGAAGCAGCACATTACTTTGACCCAGCTTCACAGCATCTGATTTCAATGATTTCTATGATTCTATGATCTGTATAGATTGGGCACTTTAGTGGGGCTTTTTGGTGCTTTTATCTAAAGCTGAGTCAATTAGCTATTTAAATAAAAGCATAAAAAAAGCCCCAGTAAAACACCCAATCTATAGATGTCAAGTGAGCCAGGTCCAATGAAGGTGCTGCTTTTTCTGGGAATGCACTGGACTTGACATGAGCACACACTGAATTTAAAGTGCCATTTTGTTTTGTTTTTTCACATCTGCAAGCAATCACGATGCCTAGTTTGTACTATGTATAAGTAGGCACAAAAATGGTGTTTACAAATGTGTTTATGGAGTACATGTGCAGAAACTTGTAGCAGTTTGTGACAAGTTAAAATGCACCATCTCAGGATGAACTTACCCATAGTAATTTGTACATGCAAATTACTGTTAGTATGCTGATTGTAGTCAGTGTTTTTTTGGTCCTTTGCATTTCAAATTAAGTAGGGGGGAAGGGAGGGACAAGCAACTGCTGTGGTTCTGACTTTGGCCCTGACCCAGAATCAAGGCTAAAGTCAGTCCTACAGGAGTCTCCTGTTCCCCTCTGCTTGTCCCCGGCAGCTTCTGCCTTACCCTCTGCTCCTTTCCCCACCTTACTGTTAGATTTCATAGATTTCATACACATTAGGGCTGGAAGGGACCTCAGAAGATCATCAAGTCCAGCCCCCTGCCCCAGGGACAGGAAGTCAGCTGGGGTCATAGGATCCCAGCAAGATAAACATCCAAATTTCTCTTGAAGGCATTCAAAGTAGGTGCTTGAACCACCTCCGGCGGCAGGCTATTCCAGACCTTGGGGGCTCGGACAGTAGAGAAGTTCTTTCTTATGTCCACACTGAAATAGTCATGAAGGGGTTTGTGACCGTTTGACCTTGTCATCCCTTGGGGTGCTCTAGTGAACAGACATTCCCCCAGATTCTGGTGAGCACCCCTGATAAGCTTATAGGCAGCCATCAGATCACACCTAAGACTGTGCTTTTCCAGGCTGAAGAGTCCCATGGCTTTCAGCCTCTCATCATAAAATCTGTTTTCCTGACCTCTTATCATGCACGTGGTTCTTCTCTGGACTCTCTCAAGCTTCTCCACATCCTGCTTGAATTGTGGAGCCCAAAACTGGACGCAGTACTCCAGCTGCAGCCTCACCAAGGCTGAGTACAAGGGGAGAATGACGTCCTGGAATTTGCTTGAGAAGCATCTATGGATGCAAGCCAGCGTTTTGCTTGCATTACTAGCCGCAGTATCACACTGAAGGCTCATGTTCATCTTGTTGTCAATCATGACCCCCGAGTCCTTTCTGTCCGTAGTGCTAGCCAGCTTACCACTGCCAAACCTATAAGCATGCTGCGGGTTATATTTCCCAAGGTGGAGAACCTTGCATTTTTTGGTGTTAAACACCATCAGGTTCTCATCTGCCCATTTCCTGAGCCTGTCAAGGTCAGCCTGGATCGCCTTCCTGTCCTCAGGTGTGGACGCTTTACCCCAGAGTTTAGTGTCGTCGGCAAACTGGGCCAGTCCGCTTCTGATACCAATGTCCACATCATTAATGAAGATGTTGAATAGTGATGGCCCAAGGACAGAGCCTTGAGGGATCCCACTGGTCACAGCACACCACAACAATTGGCTTCCATCAACCACCACCCTCTGAGTCCTACCACGGAGCCAATTCCCAAGCCAGCGGATTGTGGTGAAGCCGAGACCACAGTTGGCCAGTTTTGCTAGGAGGTGATCATGGGATACCAGGTTGAAGGCTTTTTTAAAGTCAAGATATATGACATCAATCTCTTCCCCCTTGTCCAGGTGATAGGTGACCTGCTCATAAAAGGAAATAAGATTGGTTAAGCAAGACCTACTTGCAACAAACCTGTGCTGGCTATCCCTCAGGATGCTGCCGTTGGCCAGTCCGTTAAGGATAGCCTCTTTGATAATCTTTTCTAAGACCTTCCCCAGGATAGAGGTCAGGCTGATGGGCCTGTAGTTTACTGGATCCACTTTCCTCCCCTTCTTGAAGATAGGCATCACATCGGCCTTCTTCCAGTCTTCGGGCACTTCACCAGAGCACCAGGAGTTCTCAAAGATCTGTGCCAGGGGCTAAGCTATGATGCTAGCCAGCTCCTTGAGTACCCTGGGGTGTAAACCATCAGGGCCAGCTGACTTGAAGGTGTCCAGCCTCTCAAAGTGTTCCTTCACAAGGTCAGCATTGATGGAGGGTAAGGAATCACCCTCACCCAGGTGTTCCCGTCTTGTAATGGGCAGGGGTGCTCCTTCCATGTTGTGGTCAGGGGGAGAACAGCCAGAGCAGGGTTTGACATTAAGTCAAAGGAAGGAAGGCTGAAAAGGGAAGAAATCCGGAGGGGAAGAGAAGGCAAGGGAGCTATCTGACCTACCTCCAGCCAGCTGATCCCCACCCCCAGCCACTAGTTTATTTTCTGTAGCAATGTGAGGAGGAAGATTTCAAGATGACCTTCCAATAATTAGATACTACACATGGAAAATTATAACAAATTTATATTTTTTTCATATATAGGATCTAATTATTGGGAGTCATCTTATAGTCAGGCTGTTCTTATATCTAGGTAAATATGGTAATTTTCCATGTATAGAACCTAATTATTGGAAGGTCACTGTCAATTCATCCCCACATCTCTGCAGTGGATCAAGCAGCTGTAGCAGGGTAAGTGGTAGGGGGTGGATTCAAGTGGCCTGACCCCTGCCCCTTGCACCCTGCCACCTGTCCCCCCAGTACTTGCTCCTTCTGCTGCTTGCCATCCTGTTCCTGTGCACCATAGCCCCCCACTCCCCTGCACCTTGGTACCTGCCCCACTCCTTTTCCCTTCTGCCTGCTCCTCCATGTCTGTACTCCTTGGCACCTGCCCACCACTTATCCCTCCTTCCCACTCCTGGTTCTGCAATTTCCCCTATGCATGGGCCACACCTGTCCCACCTGCCTTTTCTCCCCAGGCACTAGAGCAGGATCCAGAGTCAGAGCTATCACTACAGTGTGTCCAGGTCGGGGCTGAAGCAATGATGTGTCCCACGCCCCTGGCCAGAGAAGGGCTAGAGATACAAAAGGTAACTGGTGGCAGGGAGGGAAGTGGGGGCAGGCAGCAGGGAAGTCCGGCAGGGGAGCAGGCATGGGAGTGCAAGCGGCAGGCAGTGGCTGTGACTCCAACTCTGACCCTGAATTGGGGCCAAAACTGGAATCACAGCAGCCCCTTCCCTCTCCCCTCCAGCTCGTAGCTTGTACTTAAATCCAAGAGAAAGGGTTTTTTTCTCTATTTTAAATGGAAAAAACAAATCTAATCTTGGATTTGAGTAAATACAGTATTTAAAAGAAGCAAGTTCTCTAATAAAAGTTTTGGAAGTCAAAGAATTTAGGAATTTGGGAAGGAAATCTATGAGTCATATTCTTAAAATGATAATGCGCTTGTTTCGCTGATTAATAACTCTGTCCATTGGCAGTAGTGTTATTTCAGAATAATTGTGTTATTAGGCAAGTTCATTCACATTACATTCTCATTTTGGGAAATCCCTGATTAAAATAAGAGAAAAACAACATTCTTCTGACATCCAAACACCACTAAACCTATTACATTAATAAAAACCATATCCACCCCCTTCCCAGAATGTAAAATGGTGAGGGGATGGAAGGATCCAGTGGAACCAGATTTGAACCATATGAGCGCTTCTGGTGTTCTGAATTTCATCAGCTTTCTAAGGAATATTACTTTAAATCAAATCCCCTCTGTATAGATACTTCTCATACTGCCCTTAAAGTGATTCCTGCTCATCCTATTACTACTTTTGCAGTGCAATGGAAAAACACATAGCTAATAAGAATGAGCTACAGGTTAAAGTATGAGCAGGTACAAGTTGGTAATTTATAGGCTGACATCTATCAACCAAAAACTGTAACTCAATCCATAATGGGCTGGTTAACATACCCCAGATATAAAGATGAACTGACATAAGGAAGTCCATTTTGTTACTGGAGTGATTTATTTTTTAGGGAAGCTAGGAAAGGAATCAGAAAAAAAATCTATTTTTACCCATTGATTTCATTGAGGTTTGATAGCAGTTCTGGACTTTTGTCCCCAGCGTACAATCAAGAGGCAGGAGAAGCAGTAAAACATTTTTTCTTTAGCACTATCTTTTTTTCTAAGAAGGTCCTCTGTGTTTGATGCCATACCACTCAGCTGTATAAATTAGTTTTAGCCCTTTAAGGAGAGGGTGAGAAAGGAGGGCTCTACTTTATTGTACTGAAAAGAGAAAGCAGTATATTTAGAAATTTCTGTCTTCCATTAGGGAAGCAAACAGACTAGAGAACCTCCTAATGTCCCCACCAGCCCTGTTTTCTGTAATCTCCGTAAATAAAAGGAATGACATTCTGTCCAAAGCTGAACAATAGACAATTTTATTTTTTATATGAAGAAAACTGAGCAGGATGGCAAAGATAACTCTAAATGTGATTCAGCTATAGAGTGGCTCCTTGTTTCCAGGGAGGCTGGAAGGTGTGAGATGAAGATACAATATCGGGCAGTGATCAACCCCCATAAAAACATCATGGTGAAATAACTGAGCCAAATATCACCTGCAGGTAAAATGTGTCTTCTGTTTGGTTCAGGTTGGCCCTGCTTACTAGGATCTAGCCATCTGCTCAAGTCCCAAAGCATGACATAGAATTATAGGCTAAGTCTACATGAGACATTGACTGCACAGTAGCCTGTGACTACTGCACAGTAGTATTGCGTGGCAGAAAGTGTGATGCGCTGCTACTGCGCAGTAGTCACAAGCTCCTGCGCAGTCATCATCACAAACAAGCTGTTCTTCGGTGTGACTGTGCAGTAACTCTGGTTACTTCACAGTCATTTAGTACTTGCTTATAGAAGTACTAAATGACTGCACAGCAACAACTGTGCAGTCAGCATCTCATGTAGATGTGACCATAGGGAAGTAGGGCTGGAAGGGACCTCGAGGTCATCAAATGCAACCCCCTGCCTAAGGCAGGATCATCCCTATCTAAACCATCCCATACAATCCATAAACTCTACATTAGGCTACCCTGAAACAACATAGACCTAACACCCTCATCCACCACACACAGAGCAGGGGAACCATGGCAGCCAGCATCCTGCCTCTATGAAACATTGACTGCAGAGGCCTGAAACCTTGGAAATAAAGAGGGTATGTTTGTAGGGCGCCAGTACATCATGATGTGGAACTGAGTGTCTGTCTGGTGCTGGTGTCAAGGCATGTATAGAAGAATAAGCTGCACGTAGGCAAAACCTAACACACCCTGGGCTCAGGCTTTGCTCAGCTGCTCACTGATTTCTCTCTGCTTCTAGATAATGTCCCTGAAAGACACGAGATGCATTTCCACCTCCGGAGACAAGCGCTCCCTCTCTTGATGATCTGTGGCTGCTGTTGTGGGAATCCTGCCAGCCTGGATCTTGCCATCTCCCCCACCAAGACTCTCCCTCCCAGGGAACGGGGGTGGGAAGTCATCACCTTCAGGGTCCACCCATGGGCCCTGGAGAGGGACCACCTTGCTCTCCGCATGAGCTCCTGAAAGGGACCCGCAAGGGCGGACACGGCCCAGTGACACCAAGTGAATGGGGGAGCAGACAGAAGAGCTTCCCGAAAGCACCTCTGGGGGCACTTGCTGAGAAGACCCCTGTTGCTCCGTGGGGCGAGGATGGGCACTGCTCTCTCTCTCTTTCTCTCTCAGCCAGCCATGTCTCTGGCGGCAGCTTGGAGACCTCGCTGCTTCCTCTGCCCCCTGGGTCCCACGACAGCATCCTGCCCTGCATGGCACGGAAACACCACGTATCTGGGTCCAAGGAGGCTGTTCACCTTAAGCCCTGCCGGGGATAACTGCTCTTCTGGCGCTGTTTAATACCCACCGAGAGGTTAGGACTTCAAGCCCACTTGATGGAAACAGGAGGCCCCTCCCTAGCTCGCTCCTGTGGCCACACGGCTGCGGGCAGGCGAAACCCGGGGGCATCCGAACCCCGAGCCTGCCTACGCTTGGGCCTGCGCGTAGGGTGCCTGCCAAAGCAGTTGGGAAATATCTGAAGGCCCTGGCGGGGGTGCCGGCTGTAGGGCCACCTATGGTTCTGGCCTGACTGACAGATTTGGACGTGGTTTGGCCTGGAAAACGAACCCTTTCTTGCTGATGATCCATCCTCCCCCCCCCCCCGAGAAGAAACGAGGTTGCCCTGCAGCCTCCCCGCCGTGCCCGCCGCCTCTCACCGTGGCGTCCTGCCCGGCGTAGTGGCTGATGACGCGGGCGCCGCCCGGGTGCCGCCGGTGGAAGTGGCTAATGTCGTAGACCTTCCTGTGGATGACCAGCCAGCGCGGCTGCGGCGGCTGCCCCCGGCCCGTGCGCGCCGCGATCTGCTCCCACGTGAAGCGCCGCCCGGCGGAGCCCGCCTCCGCGCCCGGCCCCGGCTGCGGCTCCGGCTTGGGACCCCTGAGCGGAGCCATGTCCTCTGTCACCCCAGCGCCGAGGCTCGGAGCCGCCTCTGCCGGTCCAGACCCACGTGCCGGGCTGGGGGATGGCTCCGCACCGCTCCCTAATCGCCCCTCCGCCGGGCCGCGCTGCCCGGGCACGCCCCGTCGTCAGCGCTTGCCTCTGGCCCTTGCAACACCCGGCTCAGACCTCGCCCCTAGTCGGGGCGTGCGCCGCTGCCCCCGGGCAAGGGCCGTCCAGTGCTCCGCGGAGCGAGATCCTCCCCGTGCAGCCTCCTGGCTCCTGGCCAGTCAGCCGAGACGTTTGAGACCGAAGGTTTCCAAGTGGCAGCGCTTCATACTCATATTCATACCCGCTTTCGCTCGGGGGAGAGGTTGCTCCCTTCTCCCCCCTGAAACTGAAGGTGCATGCAGTGGGGTTTGGGTACAGCAAAGGGGCACCTGGTGCCAGTCGAGGTCCCTTCCTGAGGAACACGGTGCCCAAAACTTGTTCTGGTTGTGTTTTTTTTTCCTCCCCCACCCCCATCTCTTGCAAATCCAGCTCTGCAGGAGTTAATGCCCTGTTTGCACCTGGAGCTATACTGTCTGGCTGCCAAGCCCCAGGGCCACTCCTAAGAAAGAAGCAGCTTGCCTGGTCCTTCTCTGTCTGGCAATCAGGCCAAGTCAAGCAACCTGCTAGACTTCTGAGAGCATGGCTCAGTGCCACCGCGAGCCTTTCCTGAGACACTCTGAAAATGGCACTGAGGCAGGCGCTCAGGGCCTCTTTGTTCTGTCTACACTACCTACCAGCTGAGCATGTGCACAGATGGGGAAGAGTACTCAGGACTGGCTTCTCAAAGTAGTCCTGGGTTCAGCTGGGAGGTGGTATAGGCATGGTTTAAACCATTAGGGTGGGCATCTAAATGGCATTTTTGGCACTTATTCACAGATAGGAAATGCTATTCCTGGACATGTAAGCACTCACATACAGACAGCTACATGTACACACAGACTGGGCATATGCTTCCCACTCTGTGTACACACCCATTATGGATGAGTAGCACTAGCAGCATCTATGGCCTGAAAGGCATAACTATCAGGTGTTAGACTCTGAAAGAGGAAGAGGAGGAAGAGTCCCATTTTGCCCCCAGGAATTGATTAGGGCCCTCCCCTGGGAAGTGGGATTGAGGCTTGCCTAGAAAGGGTTTGAACCTGGGTTTCAGCTACCTCCTTAGTACTGTGCTTTAGCCACCACACCACATTAGCCAGTCCTAAACAGTTGGTACTCCTTTTGAAACTGAGCCTTTGCCCCTTGAATTTAATATAGTCACTGGAAAAAAGTGGGAAAGATTCTACCTTACTAGGAACAAGGCTCCAGCAGAAAACCCAGGGCCCCTTGTCTTCCAGGACAGGACCTACTACACTAAGGTGAACACACCCTCTGCTTTGCTCCCTTCCCCCTGGCCTCACACTCATTGCTGCCAACTTCAAAAGAAACACTGGACACAGGCAGTGGCGACATGTCGAGGGTGCACGGGGGTGCACATGCACCCCCTGAGAGCACTGGTGCACCCCCTCGCAGCCAGCACTCTCTGCTTAGGCAATGGGAGGGGGACAGGCAGGAGCTCCGGTGCCTCCCATGTGAGTGATGGCCAGGAAGTGGGGGCACCAGGAGAAACTCTGCTGGCACTTCCAGGTGCCTTGCTCACGCTTCCCCCCCTGGCCGCTGACTGGCCGCTGGGGAGGTGGGGTACATGCCTCCCCTGACTCAGGAGGTACCAGTCACCCATGGAGACATCTCTGCATAATCCCTGACCAGTGGTGTGGAGGTTTATGTGTTACACTAGAAAATCAAAAATACTCAGGCTCTCCACTCCTCTGAGCCAGAAGTACAGTCTTTGACCTCATAAACAAGTGCCTTAAACTCTCAGATTCTGGGGCTAAAACATCAGAGGGCCTTCTTTCAATTGTCTACATGTCCAGGAATGGAATTCCTTCCTGTATGTGAATGCCAAAAGTGTCATGTAGATGATTTAAAAACTGGAACTTCATTGATGAGAAAGAAATAGAATTCTATCTTTACTCTTTGAAGATCCCATCTATAAGCCTTAACTGTTAAAATCAAGACCTTAAATTAAACTCTTGAAACAAATCAGGAGGGAATGAAGGCCAAAGAACACAGGTGCAGTGTCCTCTCTAAGTGAAAAGTTGTTCAATAATTAGGAAGTCACAGTCTGTCATAGACAAAGTTTTCTGAATGGTTTTAAATACTAGCACACTGCTCCTACCCAGTGGGCACTACAGCAAAGAAGTGAAAAAGGTACTGTGTGGCAAGGTCCTCATAGTAAGATAATATTAGAAGGGACCTCAAGATGTCATGTGTCCAAAGCCCTGTCCAAGGGAAAATTACCCCCATCTAAACCATCCTATCTGAGAAAAGTTCACAAATGTATGGCAGTATACAAGCAGGAACAACAAGAACAAGAACAATAATAATAATAATAGTAATTACCTATTGGTAACACCAGGTCATTCAGCAGCAGCTAACAAAATCTATAGTTTTAAACCAAAGTCAAGTCCACGTAGTGCCAGAATTGCTTTATTACCTCTTCCTCATTAATTTTCTTCTCAAAAGCAAGGTTATATACTGGGTTATAATAATAGCAATGTTGATGTCATCTGGTGAACCCTCAAGCAGAAGCCTAACATTGTCTTTTTTTATTTTTCCCCACAAGCTGCTGTCATCAGATTTGGTGTCTGTGAGCATGAGCATGCATGAATTCTGCAGTGAAGATTCTACTTCCAAATTGGGTCATCAAAGAGTTTAGTTAAACACAATTAATAAGTGTAAAAGCAGACTGCAGCTGAATTTACTGAGTCAAAAATCATATTATTAGATGAACACCACCAGAAGAAAATAGTAAGATTGCAGAGCATAGTGTGGGAAAGGAACCATGGCATTGATTAATTGATAATGACCTTAAACTTTATTCTCAGCATTAGATTGACTTCTGCTTCCTGTTTCTATACTGAAGCCCTCTATTTGGTTCAGCTCTTAGTAGATCAAGGCAAGCATCAAAGAATGTCCTTAAGAAACAGATAGTCAAGGTAGCTGCCACTGGAGAGTCTTCAGAGGATGAAGAATTAAGCCTGGCAGGTATTGTGAAAGTTTCCAAAATGCCACGTCTGTGTTGGATTATATAGCATCCAAGGACAGTCTCATCAGATCTTGAATGAAATTGTTGTGAAATGGGGGCTTGTTTAGAAATGAATACTTTCCATGTATAAGTGCAACTGAAAGGGAATGAACCCCCTCCTGTCTGTCAATGATTAATGGGAGAAATAGAATGTTTATTATTGAGATGTAATTTGCTAATCTAGTCATAAGCAGGGAGACTATGAATTATTAGCAGAATGTGTAAACTAGAAAATGGAGTGATTAATTCAAAATACATTTAGAACTGGATCCTCAGGTAGTGTAAATTGATGTAGGTCATTTGATTTATCAGTTGAGTAACCTGGCTGTTTTCTATTTTTCAATAAACGTCACTTTTATCAAAAATTTCCAACCAGCCCTCACTCTTCGGTGATACATGCAAAGAAAACTGATTTGTGTATTAAGGAAAGCAGAGTTCTGTAACATATTGCATAAATCAAGAAAACAATGATGGAAAGTAGACACAATCGGGCTCAGAAGCAAGAGGATATTTAAGGTGGTGCAATGAGGCTGAGACAATAATTGACATGTCTCCAGACTGAGACTGTTGGTAAAATGCAGCTCTGCAAAGAAGGAAATGGTGATGGCTCTATTGACTTTTATAAAGTTGCACTCGCTCACTTCAGCAAAGAATGTGAGCCTATATAAATCTATTTTATCTTAGTTCAGAGTTTTAGAAAAAAGAACACTTGATCAAAATCTGAGCTTAAGGACCATAAATAATAGAAAGGCAAATAATTAAAACATTTATTTTACTAACAGGCTATCTTCTGGTGAGCTGAAAGTATGTAACTTTTAAAGTGATATAAAGGAAGCCTAAAACAAGAAAGCAGAAGTATAAAATATTCAGCAACTGCTGAAATGACCCATATTTAGATGTCTTCTGACTGATTAGCAATTTTAATGCACATATTCACTATGGGGGGACTGATATTTCCCACATATTTTCTTGGTCAGATAAAAAAAAATATTACAGTCAAACTTTCTAAGACTATTACAATGTTATTACTATTTTTTTCTTTTTTTTCGCTCTTGACTATGAAGTTAAGACACTTCCATAATTTAAATGAAAGTATAACATCGAGAGTGGCTAAAGTATTTGGATGTCACAATACTTATTTTGAAACTTCCATGTAACTTTCTAAACAACAGAATCTTCTTCTTTTTTTAATCTCTGTCCTTCCCTCCCTCCTACACACTCCCAATTTGGAAAAAAAACCCTGCAAAAAATCTAAATAAAAAGAGAACCCCACCCAATTCCTAACCATCTTAGGCTAAGCATTCACACCAGTATTATATATTTATTTATTAGATTTTTCTGCTGCTCTCTCCAAAAATATTAAGAGCATGCATTCAGATGAACACGCACATGTGGTATATGACACTGGAGACCCATCTATGGTGCTGCACACTGTACATGCCATACAGGCAGATGTTCCCCACACTGCTAATTTATAGTGCGGAGGGGTGAGGGGGAGGGGGAAGGGGGTTTGACACCAGGAAATCCCAGTATCAAAAAAACCCCATGTTGGCAGTGTGCGCTGCCTGAAACCAGAGCCTGGCCAGCCAGAGCCATGCTCCATCTGCTGGCCAGGCTCCCTGCTGCCCGATAACCACCTCTGTGGCTACTATGTGCCATGGCTATTTGTCCCCAGGGAAACATACATGCACATTTGTTCGGATGCTCCCAGAGCGACTTACAATAAAAAACAGATACAATAATAAAACAATGTCCTAAAAACCAACCAGAAATTAACCCCACCTGCTAAAAGCCTGCTGAAATAAAAAGGTCTTATACTACTTCTGAAAGATAGCCAGGCTTGGGTTCTGGCAGACCCCAAGAGTGAGGAAGTTCCAGAGCTGAGGAACAAAATGATTTTCCACATGTTTTTGGCTAAGAAAACTTAGTGCACAGAGGGTACAGATGCAAGAGGTCCCTCTCAGCTGTCCTTAAAGATCATGATAGAGAATATGGAGGGAGGAAGTCCAGCATTTCTCAACCCGTGGGTCACGACCCAAAACTGGGTCACAAGAATATATGAAAGCGTTGCAAACAAACTTTAAAAATGGATTCCCTTTTAAAGGAGAAAAATGTGGGTAACTGTGGTTATTCCCTTATTATACTGGCAGAGTTCCAGCCTGAAAGGGCTTGCTTGCAGTTCCCCATACCCCATACACTGCCCCTGCTGCCCCACAGACCTACCTCACACACTGCGGGGCTGGGTCCTGGGGCCACTGGGTCAGGAGTGAGGGGCACTGGGTTGGGACTGGCCATCAATGTTTACAAATGGGTCCTGGTACAAAAAAGGTTGAGAACCACTGCTTTAGATGCATAGGACTTGGGTAGAAAAAAAATGCAGCTTTGATCTTTGACACGGGACATCTTAAGTTAACACTGATCTTTGAAATATGGCTCAGAAAATGAATCAGGAATGGATTTCAGGAAGGGCCTTCAGACCTCAAAGAACATGCTTCTTTTCAAAAGAGTTTTATTTCCTTTTTACAGTGATTCTCAACCAGGGTGTCATAACACACTGGAGTGCCTTGAGATCCTTTCAAGAGTCTTGTGGGGTGCCACACAATGTTAGCACTGTTAGCTAGGCACACATGATTCACAAGATGAACCTAGAGGCTGTGTCCAGATGAGCGTGGCTGTGTAGCATGTGGTGATCTGATCTCCATGCTGCAAGATAGCAGCCCAGGAGAGGGGGTTGACCCCTGGATAACCAGGGGTCAAAAAAACCCACGCAAAAAAAAAGTGGAGCCACGAATGCAGGGGCAGCATGCACTGCTCAAAACAGGAGCCTGGTATTTCTTCATACATTAAATGTATTGGTGTTCCAGAGATACATCAAGATAATATTTTGAAAATTGATTAAGAATAGGGAAAAACTATGGGTGGATTTACATGTGCACTTTACTGCAGAGTTGACTAATTAGTTCTGCACTAAAACATCACTGTCTACACATGCACTGGTTTTAGGCTGCAGTAAATTAATTAACTGTGTCATACGACAATACTATCCTATGACAGAGTAAATTACACCTCTGAAACTCATGTGTAGATGGTGACAGGGACTGGCTGGGCCATGAGGGTGCTTAAGTGCGAGGTCTGCCTGCTGCCTAGCCCCACACTTTAGCACCCTCATGCTCCAGCCAGATCCTCCACTGCCCAGAGCCTGGGGCTGATCCCCTGGGTCTCCTTCAAGCCCTGGGCTGCTCCACCACAGCTCAAAGGGCATTTGTACACATACTTGCACCTCAATGCTGGGTGCTTTTAAAAGTACCTGGAGCTGCAGCGCATACAATTGTATAAGAGGTGAAATATGCATCAGCACTGAGAAAATTGTGGTGGCACTCTTTTGAACTAAAACACATCAGAGGTGTTTTAGTTCAAAAGTGCACTGCTATCTTCTTCTGCATGCTGATGCATATTTTGCCACTTATATAACTGCACACGGTGCAGCACAGTGCGCATCAGCTTGCATACGAAGCAGACTCAGTTAATAGAGTCTGTTTCGACCCATCAGATCTCTAGCATGTCGCAGGACAAAAAGGTATGTGTATAAATGCCCAAAGTGCTGCGGTCCCGGGCACACCTGCAAATATTGCACCAAGAAGCAGTTGACTCCATTGCAAGCTGTGCCAGAGTTTATCATATCGTCTTAATGCCATGTGTAGATGCACCCTATGGCCTATCTACATGAGATGCTGACTGTGCAGTAGCCTTATACTCAGTAGTGTTGTGTGGTAAAAACTGTGATATAATGCTACTGCGCAGTAGCATTACAAAAAAGTGTTCACTGGAGCTACTGTGCAGTATCTTGAGTTATTGTGCATTCATTTAGTAAACAAGTACCAAATAACTGTGCAGTAAGAACTGAATAGTCAGTCTCTCGTGTAGATGCAGCCTATGAGTAGTATCCAGAAAAGCACTTACTTTCTGAAAGGTAAATTTGATTTATTGTAAAAATAGTTTTAGAGATAAATCTGAAAGTTCATCTGAAAATATGGAGACCAAAGAACCCAGTCACCAACAGTGAACCAGGCTGTTAAACTCCTTATAAAATTAAAGAAGTTCTGGTAGTGCCAGGCTCTGGTATATAAATGTGCCTCTGAAAAGTTGGAGACTTTTTGGCTTTCATGGATAAAATAAGTTTCAGAGATTTTATGAGCTTTTGTTTTTCTTTCAGAATACCTGATTAGTTCTAGTGAGCCTTCCCTCACACACAAGTCTGCTCACAACCTCTCAAGTTCTCTAATAAAACATTACCATTTTCCCTTAATAAATTGAAATTAGGGACTATGGTCTAGAGAAAAGGTGTGTACTTAAGCATTGCGATGCCTAATGTTTATGGTATGGAGAAACAAACAAGTTGCCATGAGGAAAGTTAGGAAAGACTCTTGGGGCACATTCCCATGAGTGGGCATGCATGTTCCCCGGGGACAAATAGCAGCAGTACATAGTTGTGCCACTACTAGTTGTTCCAAGGAACGCGCCTGCATATATGCTCTGGTACATGGCAAGTTGCCCTGGGTGGGGTAGGGGAGGCTGAGGCCAGGAAGCTGAACTGGCCCCCAGCAGATTTACCTAGGGTCCTGGGGACTTTCCAAGGCTCCAGCAGTGGTGATCCAGGCATGTGGAGCCTGGCCAGCAGCCAGAGCATGGTTCTGGCTGGCCAGGCTGTGGTTTCTTATGGCACATGCTGCTGCCACGTGTGCCACACTGCTTTTTTCTGGCATAGCCTTTTTGACACTAGGATCTCTTGGTGTCAAAACCCCCCCACCACGCTGCAAATTAGCAGCATGATGAACACCTGTGTGTGCAGCACATGCAGCTCATGGCACTGCAGACAGGTTTGTGGCACTGCGAACCATATGTGTGTCCTCATGGGGACATGCCCTTGCTGTGCATCAGCTATTCTGTGGTGACTGCCCAATATGCAAACCCTTTTCTGGAGCAGAGACTAGAACTCAGAGAAGAACCAAGGCTTCCTAAGCAGTGCCTGATGAAAGTTTGACTTCAAAACAGTAGGAATCAACCTAATGTCAGCACCCCAGCATGTAGAGCCAGCCAATAGGAAAACTCAGAGGACAAGATAAGATCTTAAATCCTGCATCTTATTCAGGGCTGTGGAAAGGCATCTTTTCCACTCTTATTTGTGGGTGTTGATTGTAGCTGTGTTGGTCTAAGGACACAGGTAGACAAAGTCCTTT
This sequence comes from Alligator mississippiensis, assembly GCF_030867095.1. Taxonomy (NCBI): domain Eukaryota; kingdom Metazoa; phylum Chordata; order Crocodylia; family Alligatoridae; genus Alligator; species Alligator mississippiensis. Next base: position 178,544,580 of record NC_081825.1, read on the forward strand.
GGGTAAATGTGCTATCTTTTATTAGACGAACTAAAAGGTTGAAATAATTGTTCTTTGCATGCTTTCAGGTGCAAATGCCCTTCTTCAGGCAGAGGGAGAGTCTGCAGTTGTTTTATGTCCTGAATCAGATAGAAGCCAGTATGAACAGAAGTCAAAATGTCATCGACCTGTATTCTTGCATACCGGCTTCTATCTTATGCAGGAGAGCACAAAACAACTGCAGACACTCCCTCTGCCTGAAGAAGGGTGTCTGTACCTTAAAGCTTGCAGAGAACAATTTTTCCAACTATTTAGTTGGTCTAATAAAAGATATCACATTTACCAAAATAACCGTGTCCACTCTTATTCCCCATTCCTGAATCCTCTGCTGCAGATAAGGGCTTATGCCCTTTCTTTTAAAGAACTTACTCTTTTTTCTCTCACTCTCTCTTTTAAAATGCAGCTTCCAGGTGAAACGTGTTGTAGTGCTTCCCTTCTTATGTAAAATAGCCAGGTTTGACAACATTTGCCCAGGAACAAGGAGACCCAGGTTCAGTTACCTCTGACTGAGGGAACTCCAATCCATATCTCCAACCTCCCAGGAAAGTTTGCTAACAACCAAGCTTAGGGTTGCCAACCCCCCTGAAAAAATTGTGGACAATCTGCAAGCTTTACTGATATATGTTTACAAAATGTAAATTTAACTCTTCTGCCAGGCCCTGTCCTGCTAGAAGGCCCCCTTAGAAGAGTTGCATTCAATTTAGGGGTTTAACATCAGCCATAGTAAAAAACTAGACAGCTTTGGCTGTCAGTAAAAAAAAAATATTGGGTTGTCAACCCCCCTTGGATAGGGGAGGCACTCTGTACCCCTCCTGTTAAAGCTATACCACTGTACAAAAAAGAATTCAAGATACATTGGGTCAGGGAATGAGAGCACCAGAGAAAGAGCAATGTTTTCTTTAGTAGCATAATGAAGGGTGGGCAAAAGGGGACCAGTCCCAGGCACTCACTTACAGGGGTCACAAGAAGAGAAGCTACAACCATTTTTGACCCAACCCCTGCCTCTGCTGCTAGCAGCCAAATCACCGATGTCACTGACATTTGCCACCCAGGGCACAGAACCTTATAGTTTCACCTCTAGTTATCTGCCATTGCATTTCCTGAGAGAAGAGCCCTTCTCAACTTTTATCTTTCTAAACTAAACATGCAGGATCTTTTAGTCTCCTTTACATAATTGGCTTTCTATTTATTTGATTATCCTACTAGGTTTTCTCTACATTTTCTCCCCGTTTTAATTAATCTCTTTTTTTAACATGGTTGACCAGAATTGTATCTAGATTCCAAATGTGATCTTCATAGTGCCCTGTACAACAGTATTAATTTACTTGATTACTTTTTTTCTGGAAATATCTTGCATTATACACCCTAAGATAGCCATGTAAAGGAGACTTCAGTATCACATTAGTGGCTCATAAGTCATACTGGGTGCATCTACGCGTTCATTAATGTGTTGTAGTTACGGCGCATTAAGTTTAGTACTTGGATAACCAAGTACTAAATCAATGTACAGTAACTGATGCTAATGTGCAGTAGTGCTGCTGCATGGGTTTTTACAGATGTTACTGTGTGGTAGCCTAATACTACTGTGCAGTAGCATATTAGCATGGGTTTTGCCCAGCACACTACTGATCAGTGTTATTTGGCTATTGCGCAGTTAGTGTCTGGGGTAGAAGCACCCACTGTTACATACCCAGTTCTTGATGCCAAGAAACAAAAAGTTTTGTTGAATCCAGGAGTTCAAAGGCACTCAAGGGAGCTTAAAAAAGGACACGCTAACTAAAGAGGGCTGTTGTTCTGAAGTCATAATAAAAATAAATATAAAATTATAAATAGTAAAGATGCAGAACTGCAAACTTATTTGTGTAACTTATGCATAACCCTTGCTTTCAGCCACATTAAGGTTGATTGCATAATGAGAAAAACATGTCTGATTTTGCTCTCCAAGATAATCCTCTGTAAGCCCTAACTTGCCAGTGATGCTGTAGAATTTAAACTGCTTGGACCTGAAACATTTCAAGTTTTACAATCATATTTGATGAAGTATGTCGTATCATGTGAACAGAGAACAGTTTTGCCAGATGCTTTCAATCATGTTGTGAAGAACCATAGATTACATCTGCAATGCATACAAAACCCAGGGAAATCTAACTAATTGTATCATTTTGATTCTGCTGAATAAGGAGGCTTGTAAAGATCAGTGTAGCTATCATCTAGGAACTTTTCCATTTTGTTAAGTAATGGTAGTATTTTATTTTCTGTTGGGAGTAGACCATAGTCCTCTAACTACCGAATGTGTAGGTTTTATTGAACAAGTTTTAAAATGATTCAAATTGAAAGTTTCTTTATAAGGTCATTAAACCAAGTAAATGGAGGGGTTTCAATTTTTTTGAGACAATTACTAGAAATAAGTCAAGCATTTCCAGTATAGAAAATAAAGTTTGGAAAGAAGAAACTGCAAAAAGTCTAGATACACATCAGCAAAAAGTACTATCTTAATCGGATCATCAGAATCTACTCTGTCAGACTTTTCTGTGTTTAGCCACATCTCATAGTTAACTGGATCTAGACACCAAGCAAGATCCCTGGATAAGACTCTCATAGAGCATGATATGGGGGAATCAGCGTGAAAAAGTAAGAACCAGTTTCCCAGTGTGCTGTCCTATGAGATTTTCAAATCTCAATATGGGCAAACTTGTGGGTTTGTTTGGCTGGGGTTTTTTTTGGCGGGGTGGGGGGAGGGACGGGGTTTAAATACAAGGTAATACTGTAGGCATAGGCGGTCTAGGTCTGTAATATCTGTAGTATGGATAAGGATCACAATATCATCATTAATGACATTTTTGGTACTTCCATGCAAGTAGAGATTCTACTTCTCTGCAGTATGTATACTCGTGTAAAATAAGCATGTGCAGTAGGCTAGGTATGTATGCAGATATATATTCATGCCCATTCTGAGTGCATACCTCTGTCCAAGTAAAAAAACATAGCCAGAAAGAAACCCTTGACTAATGGGTTTTAGATGAAGGAGAACAAAAATCCTCTCATGGTTTGCCCCCAAAACTTGAGTAGCTAGCAAAGCAAACCAGGAAGCTAGAAACCTTAATTCTAGGCCCCTCGCACCCAGAGAAGTTTGAATCTACATCTCTGACCCCAGGATTGTGCTATAATCACTACACCACAAGGGATGCATCTACACAAGAAGTTTACTGCAGAGTAGATTAGCTCCACAGTAAAATCTCAGTGTCTACACATGTGGCCCTATTAGGCCACAGTAAACTGATAAACACCATTGTAGATTAGTACTTGCAAACACAAATACTATCCTGTGGTGGCATTATCTAGTGAGCCACAATGCACATGTAGACTCTGTCAGGGCTGGTTGGGGCACAGCGGTGCTTCAGTGTGGAGGCTGCCTGCTGGCTAGACCCACAATGGAGCACCCTTGTGCCCCAGCCAGCCCCTATGCATCATGGTGAGCAAGGTTGGAGCAGCCTGGGCTGTCAACCTGACTCCCCCATGTCCCATGCCAGCCAGGGCTGCTCCAACCTGACTCAACATGCTATGGTTCCAGATGCATATGTAAACACTGTGCTTGGGAGCAATAAACTCCAGCACAAACTGTGCTGGAGCTTATTCAATTACATTAATAGCATATGCAGATGTGCCCAGGTAGGCATTATCAAGATGACTTTCTAATACTCTTTTAAAGGCTAAGCTACTGACCTTTTTTTATTTAATAGTCATTGGAAGAAATGATTTGGAAAGGAGTGCTATGGTGAACTTTCTGACCCATTGGGGACAAGGATCCAACTAGGACTTGTTCCTTTACAGCAGGGGTTGGCAATTATTTCAGCTGGAGGGCCACTTAATGAGTTTTGGGGACCTGCCGAGGGCCACATCCATCTCTGCCTCGTGCTCTCTTCTCTTCTCTTCTCTTCTCTTCTCTTCTCTTCTCTTCTCTTCTCTTTCCATCTCCTTCCCTCCCTCCCCTTTCCTGCCTCCAGAACCCAGCCAAAGCTGTAGTTCTCTAGTAACCCTGATGCTCAGCTGTGGACCCAGGCAGAAGCTGTTGCTATGCTGGTGGGTGGTGGCATCAGCTTCAGCCGAGTTCTGGAGGGAGACAGATGGAGACAGAAAAAAGAGACAGAGATGCTGCCATCTGCTCAGTGCAGCAGCAGCTCCTGTCTGGGTCCGTGGCTGATAACGCTATCAGGTTCCAGGTCAGGGCTTCAGGTGGGAGCTTCCACTGTGCCAGGAGGGTGGTGGGCCAGCTGCAGATGCCAGGCTTGTTTGCTTTAGCATTTCAAGTGGTGTTCCTGAACCTGCCCACAGCATACATAGATGTCACAACCTACCCACTGCAGGGGATGTCCTGCCCAGGTCCACAACTGATACTTGATGCTGCTGGGGCGAAGCAATCCCCCCTGCCCTCCCAGCACCACATGGCAGCCAGAAATGCTGGCAGGCCAGATCCACTGAGTTGCCAGCTGTCCACCCGCAGGCAACCAGTGCAAAATACTCCTCCTTAGTGGGGATTCCTGTCTTCTATCCTTTATAAGACTCTCTTTTTAGACATAGGAGGTCCATGAGTTCCCTTCTGAGCCACGGGGGTTGCTGTGCCCTTTTGCTACCTTTTGACACCAGCACCTCAGCCTTCGGTTGACTACCTCAATCTGTCTCTCCATCCTTAGCCCATGACCCATAACCAGGAAAATTGAGGAAAAGACCACCTGCACCCCCAACCGTCTATGCCCCACTCTCAGAGCCTTGTAGCCACTCATGACCCGGCTGGGATTGCTCTGAGCTGTGTCATTTGTGTCCACATGGATAAGGAGCATAGGGTAGCGGTAGGAGGGCTAGATAAGCTTTGGGATTCTCTCAGCTACATCCTGGATATGGGCCCCAGGAGGCAGCAGACCTCCCAAGCTAAGGGGTCACGGCAGCAGATTGCTCCATCAGTCCTCCTCAGGAGGGAGTCTCCCACAATGACCATTCTCTGTTTCATCTTAGGGAGAGTAGGGATGGTAGTTGTTAATGTTCCTCCCTTGCCTGTAGGAGCTGGCAGCTCTGCAGGCTCTACTGGGGCTGCAAGAGGTTCATACCTATTGCAGAGCTCCAGAGGGGAGGGGAGCCTGGTGCAGTGGGCCTTGGGGCCGTTGACCACCTTGGTCCAACCCCCTGGCTGGACAGTGTGGATGATCCTCAAGTCCTCCCTTGTCCTGGAAGGTGACCTTGGTCTATCCTTGGCCTTCATGGGCCTGGCAGTAGGAGTCAATCTCCTGCTCACAATCCCTGATGGCACGTAGTTTCTGAACCATGATCTGGAGCTCCGCTATCTGGCACCTCAGAGACACCAAAGTGGAGCAAACCTCACAAGGGGAAGTGGCTCCCAGTCCCATGTGGATCCCATTCCCATGCTCCCAGTCCCATGTGCCTGGAATTTGGCCAGGCAGCCCCCACAGCTGAGAGCCAGAGGGTCTGTCTGTGTGGAGCCCAGAACGATAGGAGACATCAGAAGTACCAAAGGGGGCGGTCTCAGACTCCAAGGTGATCCTCAGGGTGTAGCGTGTGCCCATCTGCATTGCACTGGTGGTAGTCGGGCTACTACTGTGCCAACCTTCCCTCATGCCCTCCTGCTTGCCCTCCCATGCTAACTCACATGCCGGGCCTAGAAGCATGCCTGTTTGTGCATCCTGTTCGCAAGGCTCTGGTCATGTGGCTTCCTGGGGGGTTGGGCAAAGTAGGAGCCGGGGGGGGGGGCATTACCCCCCTTGGCTCCTCTCAGCTGCCTCCCTGCAGCTGGGATAAGTCCCTCCCACCATGGGCCCCTGCTTACCTCTGGCTAGCTTGGGGGTTGTCAGGGGTCCTGGGGGTTTTGTTGGGGGTCCTGGAGGTCCTGGGGCTCACAGGGGTGCAATGGGCTTCCACCTGTGCATTTCTCTCTGGAGCTGGGGGCCAAGAAACTAGATGACTGTGCTACATCATGGGAGAACTGTTCTCTTCCTCCTGTCTGTCCCCCCAGGGAAAATATAATTCCAAACTGTACAATTGCTAAAACCTGTATTTATGCAGCTATGTACCCTGCCGCTTAAGTGGTAAAGTATAAATAAGATCTAGCCTGTAATAATCCATTTGCCTTGAGCATGACTACCTTGGAATTGTCATGCTGACACAGCATATAAACCAGTGGTAGTGTTAATGTGATGATGTAACTGTGATAGTCCAGGAAAAATGTGAGGGGCAAAGATTTCTGTGGATCAAATCTTTTATTGGACCAACTGTATAGCTAGGAGGGACATAAACAAGTTTTTAGGTACCCTGGTACTCCTCCTCATGTCTCTGGGAGAGAAGCAGACAAAGCAGAGCTAAATAGCAGATGGATCAATGGCTTGTGTATAACTCCATATATAAATAAAAAAAGAGTATAAGAGAAACTATCAAGTAGCCAACAGACAAGAGAGATGCAGTAAAACTGATAAGTGGAAGATCAAGACTACCAGCATGGTACTGCTCCAACCCAGCTCAACATGTTGTGGAGGGGCTGGTTGGGGCACAAGGGTGCTCCAGTACAGGGCTACCCAGCAGGCAGCACCTGCACTAAAGCATCCTTGTGCCCCAGCCAGCCCCATCAGTGCCTACACGTGCATTGCTTCTGAGTAAAGAAACTGCCACAGAATAGTACTCATATTTACAAGTACTAATCTGCAGCAGAGTCAATTAGTTTACTCCATCCTACTATCACTGCATGTGTAGACACTAAAATATTTAATGCAGAGCTACTCTACACCCCAGTAAACATCTCATATAGATGCACTCTGTGGGTGCATCTACATGTGCAATTAGTGCTATATTCAGTTTATTGTGCAGTAATTTACTGCTCAGTATATGAGCCCTAGGCAGGTGCCTTCATTTGCAGCCATTTGGAAACAGATTTGCTGCTAATGGCTTACTGCCCACCTCAGGGTCACAGAGGCCAACATCCCCTGCGACATCATCACAGCCTGTGCACATGGAGGAGGCACAGCAGCTGGAGGAAGCCTGGCAGCAGGAGTGGCAGCTGTGGCTACAGTGACAGCGATGGTCCCCCCTGCAATGAAGCCCCAGCCAAGCAGCAAACCCAGCAGTGGAGGCCAAGTCACCAGGCAAGATGCACTGGTGAGCCACCAGCTTCTGCACCCTGCACTGTAGTCCACCTGGCCATGAACTTCAGCCTAACCGTGCACCCCCAGCACCATGTTCACTGTGGAGTTTTATGAAAAGCACTTCATTTCCCTTCATAAACACAGAGCCTCTCCCATCGTACCTCCCGAATAGCAGAGCCCCACCAACAACCACCCCAACATTGTTAGAAGGTCAAAAGAGTTCATCTCTGCTTTACAGAATCTTTCTAGAATTTTAGGACATTTTGGTTGAGTCTAAGTCCTTTAAAAGACCTGTGACGATGAAAGGATTTATAAAATTATCTTGGGTTTGGATGGGAAATACAGTATCTACATTTACATTTAGTTTGCACATTCTCTTGTACGACTGGATTTTTCTCCCTAGAAATTTAGAATGCATCTAAGGGTAATAATCTTTAATGACTGTCTGAGGTGAAACTGGAGTTGCATTAGGAGTTCCCTTTGGCAAGAAAAGAGGTGAGCTAAAGGAGGAAGAAGGAGGTCATGGCTGTTTTTTTACTTTTTCCCCCTTTTGTTTCATGCCTTTATGACAGCTTTACTTTCCTTTGGCTCTTGGAGAGAAAGGTTCTCCCCCAAGTTTGGAGTTCAGTTCCATTCCTTGGTCTATCATCTTTTCTAATCTGAGGGTGGAATTAACAGGACCTTTTTACTTCACCTGATATGTAACTGAAAAACAAGATAAGTATATCCCTGTACAGGTTCCAACCCTCTTTTGCGGGGAGGAAAGGGAGTCAGCTGCAATGACACGGTCCTACCTGAGGGGCTTGAATTAAGCAAAGGAGAAGGAAACCTGCAGCTCTTCCTCAAAAACTGAACTAGACTGGGCATTTGAAGGTATTTTTGGCCTTGTCACAAAAGTATGCTTGAATGAGGGTGATAGTCTGTTTTGCTGAGCCCCTGATATCGGAAGAAGTGAGTTATATCTTTTACAAAGGTATTTATGATGGAGTCCTAGTTAGTGTACATGTGCTGGGGGTGGAGATATAGACACCATGACTTTCTGTAGGACTCTCACTTCCTTCCCTTGATTTCATGGGGAGCGAAGGGGTGGAGTAACTAATAGCCAAAACTTCCTTCCATAGCTTCTGAGAAGGCCTTCTCATGGATGCCACATCGCCTAACCATCAACATGATCTGTGTAGCCTAAGAAATGCAGTTGAGCACAGATGCATTTAAAAGGGACAATGAAGGAGAGAAACATAGTATTGTCTTGCTGTTGGCCCCACTTAGATTGGAAATTTATGATGGAAATATAAGGTGAGAGTGCTGATCTTTTCTATATAAAGCTGATTTGCTACATATCTGTGCAGGAACTGAGGGCCTATAACTCTGTCCTAGTACCCATGAACAAGTCTGAACTACTTCTGGAATTTGTTGGGAGGTACTGAAAGCTTAGACTCATGGATAAAGATGCAGACAGGGGAGACAATGTTGTAAGTGCCAGAGTCATTAAGTTTAATATGCATCTGATGCCCTCTCTGTTGTTATTACTGCAGACTTTGCTGTAAGTGGGATGTCTGATTAACAAATAAGATGCCTTAAACTTTCAGTGTTCGTTCATCATAGCCTCTGATTCGATTCTTGTATTTGGTTTCAAAGTGATGGGTGTGTGGTGCTTTCCAGTTAAGCAATAACACACAACAGAGAAGGTGTGGAGCAAGAATGATGCTGAGTTTGGGGGATGCAGCTTCAGTCCTAAGAATGAGGCCAAATTACCTAAGATGTGGCAACATCTCAACGTTACACAATTGCCCCCAGGAGCTCTGTCAGCAGTTATAAGGTTAAAACAACTAATTTGTCAAGGGGGATTATTTATTACAGATTGTGCTGGGAATCACTGTGACATCAGGATAATTATTTTTTCCCATTAGAAATAGCTAACATTTACATTTAAAAACATGTGGAAATAACTCTTCCTTGGTCATTTTAAATAATTAATTTTCTTTATTTTTCAAGGCTTTTAGCTTCTAGATCCTTTTTTGTTTTTTGTTTTTAATTGGTGTTTTGTTTTGCTTTTTGTAATCCTGTCTTTTTCCTTGCTTCTTCCTCAGCCCCATCTAGCCCTCTGGCTCCCAATACTTTAATTACTGACTTCCTAATTCATGCCTTTGTCTCTCCTCTCATTACTTCTTCTGTCCCTTTGCTTCCTGATGCTTCCTCACACTGGGAAGTGCTCTAGTGCAATGGTTCTCAACCTTTCCCACACACTGGGCAGGAGGGTGTGTGTGGGACAGGGTGGGATGTGTGTGGGTAATGGGGGCTCCCAAGCAGCTCCAAATAGCCCCTTGCAGACTGGAACTCTGACAGCCTGGAAGGTAAAAGCCAGCTTCCAACAAATTTTTCCTTTAAAGGAGAATTCATTTTTAAAGCTTGTTGATTTATTTTTAAAGCTTGTTCATGACCCTTTCACATATTCTTGTGATCCAGTTTTGGGTCATGAGCCACAGGTTGAGAAACACTGCTCTAGTGGCAGAAACACCATTCATCTGGCCCCTAATTTTTCTTTGCATACATTTAACTGCTTTAAAAGGGAAAGGTGAACCTCAGCTCAGGAGAGCCCAGCAGCTATTACAATTTAATTAACATCTAACTAATTCTGTAGATACAGAAATTAGTTAAATTGCCCTAAAGCCAATCCTGAATAAAGCAGGGTAAAGTTGGAGTGATTTTGTTCCTTTTGTATTACTACAGAATCATGCACATATAAGACTTGTATTGCTACAGCTTGTATTGATAACCTTAGATTTTGATATAATTGTTACATCAGTCCATAACCTGTGTTGTTTTGGTCTTCTGAATCTGAAATCTGCAGGACCTGTTCCATTGACTTCAGTAGATAATGTCTGTCAATCAGAAGCCAGAAGGCCAATAGTTGATTAGGGGACCAGAGCAAAGGAGAAGAGATCTAATTGGCTTGTAGAAAATGTCATGATGAGTCAAAGATAAAGGAGAGGAAAAGGCTGAGGAGGTCGAGAGGGAACAAGATAGTTAAAAGGGTTTGGGGAGATGTAAATTTGATGTTTCCATAAATAAATATATATATATATCTCATGTCATAGCAGTTTTGCACTACTAAGCATCACCATAGAATCTGGGAACCTTCTGCATAAAATCAATAGCAAAATACCAACTGGATTTATGAAGTCTGTGTTAAATCTCCATTTTAGGTCAATGGCGTAGTTGTCATTCTTAGGATATAAAGACCTTTCCTAAAGCAAAGAAATCAATATTAAAAAAAAATATGCAAAATGTGAATGTCGCCACTAATCCTTATATCTGATTGAGAAGTAGCAAAATAAAACCAATCCAGCTCCAGCAATAATGGATTTATTTGTGATACAGGTCAGCAAACAAAGTTAGCCCTGCCACCACATAGTCCTGGAACATCCTTACAGTGACTGGTCACTCAGCTTCCAGGAATTCCTAATCCTCTTTTTATAAGAGATGACACTGATGTAGCTGGGCAGTTCACAGACTCAGTTTTGAAAAGGCAGAGATGGCTGAAAATAGCAACCTGTTGGGGATATCATTATTAGTCCCGGTATTCTATGTTCTTTTGAAAAAAGGTGTGTCAGTTGCAGCATGATTTTCTGGTATCTACAGCAAATCTCAGCTAAGAGTGAAACTAGTATATTACAAGTGAAACTTGTTTAATATGCCAGTGGCTATGATGGTTCCTGTTTTCTGGGAATTATAAGAAGAATCATAATATTGTACTAACCACTCAGCAGTATGATAAATGCAGACAGATAGTATTGAAGGAGGTTGCTCTTGGCTGACCTTGGTGATTGTTGTCATGACCCAAAGTGTATGATTTTGTGTGTGCTTCGGCACTGCAGAATTATTTCCCGCCACAAGGAGCTTTCTTTGCACGGTGCAATTCTCAGTTGCATAGAGAAAACCCCGGTGCAAAGGAGTTCCAACCACCCGTATGTAAATTTGTTTCCCACTATTGGCTGTTTCTAAATTATTCCCATGTGGCAGCTAGCGATTGGCTTGCTAGCCGTATAAGAGGCTTGAGCAGTTTCCGCCCAAGTCGGAGATCTCCGAGAATCTCAGGAGGATCCTGAGAACCCCGATTCCGAGAATTCCGGGAGAAATCCGAGAGAATTCCGGCAAGGAGTCCACGATTACCTCGTGGACTTCTACGTAAATCTCGGACCAAATGATGGTTTGATCAGCCATCAAGAATCTCTCCCCGTCGCCGCATGATCCCTCGACGTACCCCACCCTGCGCGCTCGTGGAGAGTCACCTTTCGGACTCTCATTTCGGATGGTCCATGGAGCCTAGCAAACTCCATGATGTCAGAACCCATTGTTCGTATGCCTATAGTACAGTGGAGAATTCTATACTTTGATACAGAAGGCATAGTCTGTCAATCATTTTGTAAGTAGGTCACGGGTGAAAAATCCCAGAGCCCAGTGACTATATATTAATGACCTAGGAAAAGTTCCCGCCAAATTGCAGCTTCTTTGCACGGTGGAGTTTTCTGCTGCAGAGGAGAACCCCGGTGCAAAGGAGAATTCCCGCCAATTTGTAGCTTTCCTTGCAGGGTGCATTTCTCTGCTCCAGAGGAGAAGTGCTTGTTGCAAAGAGTTCCCGCCATTCGTATTATAATCTGAGTCCCGCAATTGGCCAGTTCTAAATTATTCACACGTGGCGACTAGCGATTGGCTTGCTAGCCGTATAAGTGGTTGAAGCAGTTTCCGCCCTAGTTGGAGAACTCCACACACACCTCGTGGAGAACTCTGAGTACACTGTGGAGTCTAGCAAACTCCGCGTGTTTCAGAGCGAACTTAGCGGCCTGATCAACCACTAAGGACTCCCCGTCTCCGACCCAAGGGGGCCTAGCACACCCCCACCCGAGACGTAAGACGACTGCTGGCCCGAACACCCCGAACACCCTGACACATTTGCAGACCAACCAAAGCTGTAATTTCTGCCCGACTGCAACTGTAACTGAAGCAAGCTTCTGACCTGCACTGTACGAGCAGTGTAAGTAAAGCAATCTATTTGTTAAATCAATACGCTTGAGTACCTGATTCCACTCCAAGCGTCACAAGTACCTGCCCACCGACTAGGGCTCCTAAAGCCCCGAACCCCGCGCCGCGGTTCTCTGCGGCGACACTTGAGTGGTATCCAGAGCTCTGTTTGTGTTTGTTTAGTGGAGCCTAGCAAACTCCGCTCGTGTGTCTTTGGTGGAGCCTAGCAAACTCCACGTGTGTGTTTTTTTTGTAACTGCAACTCAAGAAAGTTTTCCTGCCTGCACCGCGACCACCTACGGTGTAAGTAAAATAATCTTTAATCAACCTCTATGCATCCGTGCCTAATTCTAGTTCGCCATGCCAACCCTTTCCCTGGCCCACGTGCCCAGGCTGCTGGCCACAGCCCCTCGGCCCCGACATGGCGACGAGGATGGGATACGGGGAAAGCACGATAGAACTAGAATTAGTTGAGAACTGCCCTTGGAGAAGTGGGAAACATGACATAGCAAGCGTCATGGAACTGGAGGCGCATATCGCTTACCACCAGGCGGGCGGAACGGGTGAAAGGTTTATCAGCGGACGCCTTTCGCTGAAGGGAGAAGAGGGAGCTTCTGAAGACGGAGCCCCAAGAGAGAGGGAAGTGTATCTTCACCCCGCAGCATTCGGGTGTATAATGAATGATGAGCGGGTCCTGTTTAGGCCTCTCGACACTGTGTCCCTCGCCAGAGTTAGCCCGGCAGGCGCAGTAAACCCGACCCTCACCCGGGAGTGTGCCCGTTGCCTAAGATGTGCTCAGGAGAGTGAAGAACCGGTACCGATCGACCGGTTCGCACCCTTTATGCTGGTGTCTAGATTGAGGGGTCGCAAGCTTCCATCCGAGCTCCGTGAAGATCTGGAGATGGAGGAACGCGCCGCAGATGAGAGGGTAACCCCGAGATACGACAAGGGGGGAGTGTTAACTGCAACTTTCCGTACAGTAACCTATCTAATGCAGAAAAATTTAAGTTTGAAAGCCCAGCTGCGTATGGCCATTCAAGCGGTCAAAGAGGCGGCTGCGAAGGAAAATCTTGAGACGCCACGCCAAGATGGTGCCGAGCAAGAGGGAAACCATGTGGAACAACTGGAAGAGAAGGGTGGAGCTTCGGAGGAACTCACAAGAGTTCGGCCGGCGACCCCGCCCACCGACGCAGTGTCGCTTCCAGCGACCACGCCTTCTTGCCGATAGAAGGGAGAATCGAGCGGAGGAGTGCATCCGCCCCTCCTGCCTGAAGCAATAACAACAGCAGCGACTCCCGAAGTAACAGATCAGCCTGTAACAACAACCAGCCGAGTTGCTACTACCTATTATGCTCGCACCAGAACTGAACTGCAGGATCTATGCAGAGAATCAAGAATCCAACCTGAAGAAACTCTAGCTGTATGGTTGGGCCGTTTGGTCGTGAAACTTGGGTCCGACCTGCTGAACCAGGAAGAAGCAAGCTTCTTGGTCAGACAAGCTTCGTGGAGTAGAGGACATGTCACTGACATTGACATGGTGGCGTTTAACGTTCACTGGCCTATTCCACTGCCAGCGCTTGTTGCAGGACTGATCGGTCAAAAAGCCCACGCATGGCATGATGGACGGCCAGAACATACCGGCGCAGAGCAACTCATGCTAGCAATTATCGGAGTCTCGTACTGTGCCTGGAACCCCAGAGCATGTGCGCTGGGACTGACATCACTCCAGCGAATAAGACCATGGCCTCACCGTCATCCACGAGATCCTGGAACTGTTCCAGTGACCGTTCACAGCATAGATAGTTGTCTTGAGGTTTATGGGCAAAAGAACATCGTTGTCTTCCGGATTCTGCTTAACCCAATGGTTAACCAACCTGTGAGTAATCTTCTTGGTCAGTTGTCACGACTGCGTATCCTGATGGAGCCAAGAATATCCAGCGATCGGGAACGTTGACACCCGACCGAGGCTCAAGGTGCAAGACATCGCGAATCCGATCTTCCATCGTTGCCACAGAGAACGCCAGAGGAGCGATACATGTTTGGATTTCTCCTACAGTGTTCTGGACTCAATAAGCGGCAACTTTGGATTTTAGGGGACGCAGGCCAATGGCAACTGGCCTATGAGTTAGGTTTTCATTATCTGGAAGAGCTAGATGACGGCTCCTCGATGATTTCATCTAGTTGATCATGCAAGAGAGAGTTGGCTCCACTCTAGCCATGTTTAAACACCTGTATTATATGTTTTGGGGAAGTGGTAGTGAGTTTAACTAACCTCCCTATTGTGTGCGGGTTTTTGTAAATATTAGTGAAATAACTGTTTTAAGAGAATTCTTTTCACAGATCCGGAACTCAGAGTGCGTGGCGGAGAGAAGCCCTGAGAAACAGAAGGATAACATCATCGGCAGAAGTGAGGGCCTGACGCACGACTTCGCCATGACGCCCACTGAAGCCCTGATTGTGCAATTTTTTGTTATGAATCTGGTTATGTGTGTATGTATTTGTGCCGGCTATTATTTAATTCGATCCCTGGAGAACGAACTTCTTATGTTAGCTGATTTTGTGTTTACCCGTTTAGTTCAACAACCCGTTATAAGAGCTACTGGCGACTCGAGTGACAAGCATGTGGTCACCTTTCGGACTCTCATTTCGGACGGTCCATGGAGCCTAGCAAACTCCGTGAGTGGTATCCAGAGCTCTGTTCGTGTTTGTTTAGTGGAGCCTAGCAAACTCCGCTCGTGTGTCTTCGGTGGAGCCTGGCAAACTCCACGTGTGTGTTTTTTTTGTAACTGCAACTCAAGAAAGTTTTCCTGCCTGCACCATGACCACCTACGGTGTAAGTAAAATAATCTTTAATCAACCTCTATGCATCCGTGCCTAATTCTAGTTCACCGTGCCGACCCTTTCCCCGGCCCACGTGCCCGGGCTGCTGGCCACAGCCCCTCGGCCCCGACAATTTTGATGGGGCAAAGAGGGAAGACAGTTCCTAAAGTACATAAGGCCTAAGGGAATGTGTAAACGGCACTGGCAGTAATGTAGAGTGCCTGAAAATTTTAACATGCTTTTTTTTTGGTGTGGTGCATTTTTGTTTGCATGACACAGTATTTGTGTTTACACGAACAGCACTTTTGAGCAAGTTAAGACTTGTGTGTCATTCACTGCAGATTTCGGTAGGGGGAGTCAAATACCAATTTACCCCCTAGAATGTCTTTCCTAATGTATTACAGCAGGAGGTGCATATAAACCACCTGGGCTCCCCAGTCTCTGCCTCCGGACACTCACTGGACAGTCCTGACTCTCACTGGGAGTCTCCCCTGGGTACGGTCATGGTCACCTCGAAATCCTTGTCGCTTGCACCCGCCTATGCTCAGTCAGTCTGGTCTCTCTCTGTCAGTATGTGATCCCAACGACCCCATCCCAATCCCAAAGACAAGTTGCGTGAATCCTCCCCTCCCATTCCTTTCCTTTCCCATCCCACCATGTTACAAGTATGTGTTTTTTCTTTCATTTCCTATAGATGCTATGATAACTGGTATGATATCCTAGAGTAGCAGTTGGGTGGGTAGGTGTGTGGGTGTTTGTTGCTGCACAGCTGATTGGCAATTGCTGTCAATGTTGGTGGTGATGAGCTCTTCTGGCTTTTTTTTTTAACTACATTTCCCAGCACTCCCAAGCTCACTGATCTTCATACAGTTTCCAATGGGGGCTCCTATTGGAACCCTCCCATTCCCTGCCCAGGTACACTGTCAATCTGTTTGTGTAGTATCACATACAGCTTTTGGAGATGTGTTGTGAATTGTTTTATAAAGGTTTTTGGTAGGTTTTTCAAAATATGGGTTGCTGTTCAGCTTGGTCCCCCACCTGCCTAGCCCACCAAGAGTTATAATATAGTTATCCTTCCTTCTCACCCACATGTGTGGGGGGGGTGGGGGGATCATTCAGGTGTGGGCAATGGTGCATAATGTCCCCCTCCCCCAAACCACTCACAGTCTGGAAGCAGCAAACCCTTAGCCCAGTCCAGATTTCCTCCCCCTTCCCCTGACCATTCTCCCTTCCACCTCCCCATCCGCAACACCACATGCCCCTGTAATTAGACACAGAATTAAAGTGTAAAAAAAATGAATTTATTTTAAAACAAAGCACTAGTTGTTGTTATCAGCAATATATCCTGCCAGACAATCATGCACAAGGGCCACCTGCCCAGCCCCTCCTTCAGGATATCTCCTCAGTCCCTGTGCTGCTGCCCCACGTCTCCGTTGTCTGGCCACTGACTGTCGCACTTCTTCCCAAGACACCTTTAAAACCTCTCTGTGGCTCTCGCAGATATTGTGCAGCATGCAGGCTGCCACTACAAAGGCTGTGATATTTTCTTGCTTCATCTCAAGCCAGCACGTAAGCGCCCTCCATCGTCCTTTCAGTCAGCCAAACTCACATTCCATGGCCATCCTGCAACCAGGATGTTGTTCAGGCGGTAGTTTCATAGTTTCATAGTAAGTAGGGTCGGAAGGGACCTAAGCAGATCACCTAGTCTGACTCCCTGCCATGGGCAGGAAAGGATGCTGGGGTCAAATGGGCCTGGCTAGGTGGCTGTCTAGCCTCCTTTTGAAGACCCCCAGGGTAGGGGCAAGCACCACTTCCCTTGGAATTTGGTTCCAGTTCCTAGCCACCCTGACTGTGAAGTAGTACCTCCTGATATCTAGCCTGAATCTACTCTTAGTCAACTTATGGCCATTGTTCCTTGTTACCCCCAGTAGTGCTCTGGGGACCAGGGACTCTCCCATTGCCTGCAGGTCCCCCAAGACAAGTTTATAGGCAGATCCCCCTCAGCCTTCTTTTGTGGACCTGAACAGGTTCAGGTTCCGTAGCCTCCCCTTGTAGGGCCTGCCTTGCTGCCCCCTGATCATGCAAGTGACCCTCCTCTGGACCCTCTCAATGCTAGCCACATCCCTCCTGAAGTGTGGCGCCCAGAACTGGATGCAGTACTCCAACTGCAGCCTGACCAATGTCGCATAGAGGGGGAGATCACCTCTTTGTACCTGCTTGTGATACATCTATGGATGCACGACAAGGTGTGGTTAACCTTCCTGGCCACGTCCCCACACTGTCAGCCCATGTTCATCTTGGAATCAACAGTGACTCCAAGATCCTTTTCTGTCTCTGTGCTGACAAGAAGGGAGTGCCCCAGCCTGTAGGTATGCTGCTGGTTCTTCCTCCCCAGGTGCAACACCTTGCACTTGTCCATATTGAAACCCATCCTATTCTTACCCGCCCACCTCTGTAGCCTGTCCAGATCTAGTTGCAGCTTGTCCCTCTCTTCTAGCATGCTCACTTCTCCCCACATCTTAGTGTCATCTGCGAACTTGAACAAGGTGCTTTTCACCCCCTCATCCAAATTGCCAATGAAGATATTGAACAGTGCGGGCCTGAGGACCAAGCCCTGGGGAACCCCACTGCCCACATCTCTTCAGGTCAAAAATGACCCATCCACCACCACTCTCTGGGTGTGGCCCTCCAGCCAATTTGTGACTCATCTGACTGTGTAGGCATCAACACCACAGTTGCCTAATTTTTAAATGAGGATGGGGTGAGAGACAGTGTCGAAGGCGTTCCTAAAGTCCAGAAAGACTACGTCCACTGCAACACCTGCGTCCAAGGCTTTTCTGAGCTGGTCATAGACGGCAACCAGGTTCTTCTGACAGGACTTGCCTCTAATGAACCCATGTTGATTGTCCCTAAGCATAATCTCCCCTGCTGGCCCCTTGCAGATGTGCTCCTGGATAATTTTCTCAAAGAGCTTCCCCAGGACCGAGGTAAGACTTATGGGTCCTATAGTTTCCTGGGTCCTCTTTCATCCCTTTTTTGAAAATGGGGACCACATTGGCCCTTTTCCAGTCCTCTGGCACTTCACCAGAGCACCATGAGTGTTTGTAAAGAACCAGCTTCTTACGGGTCAGTGATGTTGCCTCAATTAGGCTTCATGAGCCAGGGCTTTAGGGTGGAGGCAACGTCTGCTAATATAACTGGGGGTACGGTGACACCGTGGATCACTGTCTCCTCCATGCTGGGTGTGTAATGTCCTTTTTCCACAAGGCCAGGTAGAGGGGAGTTTGTGAACATGCATGCATCATGCGCACTCCTAGGCCACCTGGTATAAATGTTCATGAACCAGCCCTGGTGGTCTGCCACGGCCTGCAGGATCATGGAGGCATATCCTTTCCTGTTTGTCTATGTCCTCCCCTTCCCTGCAGGGCACAGCACTGAGATGTGAGTGCTGTTTAAAGCCCCCACAGAGTTTGGGAACCCCTTGTCATTGAACCCATCTATGACTTGCTGTGGATTTGCCAGGTGGATAATTTTGTTTGCAGCAATCTTCTTAAGCAGCTGGCATACCTCGTTAGTTGCCAGCCCAACCATGCAGACAGTCATGTCAAACTGGTTCACAATGTAGCAGAGGCTGGATGGGCTGTGCAGTCTCATGATGGCCATTGCAGCCCTCTTGTCTAGTGGGATGGCCCGATGCATGTTAGTGTCTTGCCTCGAGATGTGGGCCCCCAGCATCAAGACAATACGATAGAACATCTCCCTTTTAATTTGGAACATCTCCAGCCACTGCTGGTCATTCCAAGTGGTCAGCACGATTCACTCCCACCACTCCAAGCTGCTCTTGCAGGCCCACACCGTGCGGATTCTGGTCCACCTCATGTTTCTCCATAGAACCCAGTCAAATTCCACTTCTTTGCTTTCTTCTTGGCATTCCAAGCCCTCTGGGTACCTGTATCTTCTTCTTATTATTATTATTAATGCTGTTAAAGCAGGACCACAACTTGACACTGAACACTGTAGCACAATTCCTATCCTTCTCAAGCATTCCAGCAGTAATCCCCAGGTAAACAGCATTTGCAGAAGCACTACTGCCACATCCTCCTCCTCCTGCTCCATGTTCCTCATGTTGTGTCCCTCCATGTCTCCCATGTCTCCACTTTAGGGAAAACAGACTGTGCTTCTGTAATAAAATTATTTTGCACAAGCAGGCAGGTAGGTATCAATGTTTGCAACATTCCAGGACATTGAGCCACCATCCCAAAGCACAATGGCCTTATTTACCCTATCACCAGGTCTTTTTTATTGTTAACTGGGTACTTCATCACCTTTTGGTGTTTTGACGCTTACAGGTAATGACTTCACAGTCCTTGGAATTTTCCTAGACCCTCATGCAAGCACAGCCTGAGTGTAAAGGTGCCCCTGCCCCCCCACAGATTTACTAGCCCCCTTTCACAAATCACTTGTACTGTTGACCACAAACTGCTTTGCCATGTCTCAGAAAGCCAAGGCAAGCAGTATGGAGCTGATGGCCCAGGAGGCTGATACCTCCAATGCCCGTGGACCCAACTGGACCCAGGAAGAACTGAAGGACTTAATCAACATTTGGTTGGAGGAAAGGATCATAGACAGGCTGGAAAATAGGAGGAATAAGCCTGTTTATGTCGAGATTGCAGAAGGCATGCAGGCTCAAGGGCACAGCTGTGACTTGACCCAGGTCCAGTACAAGACCAAGTCCCTGAGATCAGCATTTTACAGAGCCAAAGATGCAAACTCCCATTCTAGGGCAGGTCACACAATTGCCCCCTTCTATGACAAGCTGTCTGTCATTCTCTCCAAGGGTGTGGGAGACAACCTAGGTATGGAGACTTTCAGCACAGGGGTTGGGCTGGAGGAGAAGGAGGAGGAGGAGGAGAAGGAGGAGGCGGCAGTAGCCCTTCCTCAGGGTGAAACCATAAGCATTTCTTAGATGTATGGAGACTACTCTCTGCTCCCTGATGACCATAAGTGGCAGGAAGAACTGTTGGTCACCATACAATTAGTGCCACTTATCCCCTCCATTCCACGGACTAGCACAGATGATGAAGCGGAGGAGGTGGAGGGGCAGGAAGAAACCCATGCAGCTGATGCATCATCTACTGTTACCAAGACCCAAGAACATGCTGGACCTGATAAGTCTCTTGTAATGTGCTACTTGCCACTGCCAGGTTTGTGTTGGTTGGGTTTGGGGGACCCCTGGGGGGAGGGGGAGAAATTCATGTGTTGCTGTAGGTGGTTTGCCATGTTCTTTCAGTGGTGGTGCATGATGGGTTCGATAGCTCGTAATGTAACAGATGCCAAACTAAGTATTTGCTTAAATTATTTTTTTGAAGCTAGCATGGGCAGTGGCAGCCATGGACCTGTTTCCAAAATGGGTACTTGTAAGTTTTGGTCAGTGTGAGTGGTGCTCCACTGTTGTGGGGTCTGCTTCTATGCCTGCTGGCATTTTGTGCATTGCATGGTGGGGGAGGGTGTACTTTCCTCCTCTTGGGGGGAAGGCAACCATTGGTTTTTCTTTGTTTATGAGCCACTGTGACCCATGGCTGCTGGGAGCAGTGCCCCACTAGTGCTATAGCAGAGCACTGCAGAGACTTTCGCAGCAAGCAGAGATGGTCCCGCAAAACCTCGCTCCTCCTTGATGCCTGCAGCTCTGCGACGTGCAACTTGAAAGAGGACATGGCGATGTGCTACATGCCACCTTTGGTAAGTGACACCTGACATTTGTCTGTGCCCTGAGGGTGGCAGGGTCATCCCTAGTGGGCCACAAATACAAGCAACCACCCTGAGTACAGCAGTTTGGGAGCCCTGTAGAGATAGGTGGAGCAGACGGGGTGACTCCTCAGCACCACCGCTGGCCTTGCATCGAGATGCTCACCAACTCCCCTCCCCTGCTGCCACTGCCGCAGAGTTTTGGCAAGGGAGGACAAAGCAATCCTGAACGAAATCTGATGAGCTGTCTGCAGAGGGGGAGTGGGTCGCAGTGGACCGGGGTGGGGAGAAGGGGGGCAGTCTTCAAACCCGGCTCCAAAAGGTGCTGCATGCAGGATTGTGTAAAGAAAACATTGCATTGCAAAGAAAGCATTGAAAAAAATAATTTTTGCATCATACCTCCCATAACAGTACAGCCTGCAAAGAAAAAAAGAAGCTGTTTTGGAGCTGAGGCAGTAAACTTTAACCCCCAACCCCCCATGCCCCTCAGCAACCATGCATATTAAATTCATTATAATTCAGACTTACTAAAGCGTTTAAAGACTTGAAAAGGTTAATGGACCTGGGAGGTCCATGCATGGAGAAGTTTTATAGATTGACTGCTTGCCCCTGGTGGAGGGTGGGGTTGTTTAGTCTTTTTTCTTACAAGACATGCTGGCTGCACTGCACCCTAGCTAGCACTTAACAAGCATTCCACCTCCCTCCCTTGGATAACAGTCCACCCTGCAACTCTTTCCAGTAATGCCATGACTCCATAAAGCCTCCCCAAGCACAGCATCCCCACCACGCTGAGGCAGGCATGGTCTCTGAAAACCAACCCAACCACTCACCCATGACAAAGAAAACATAACACGTAAATAGAGCAAAAATAAAACTTGACTGAAAAACCCAGCAGCTTTAACAATAACTATATACAGTGTAACAATATACAATATATACAACATGTAAAAAACCCCAAAACAGCGTGAAGATATTTTCACTCTGCTCCTCTACTCCTCATCACTGGGCTGTGGGCTGGTTGCCATGCCCAGAGAGTTCTGCCTGCAAAAGTTTTCTGCAAGGAGGGGGGGAAAGAAGAAGTGGAAGAGGAGGGGGAGTTGGCACACAGTTGAAAAACTGGACTTTTGCCCCCCTCACACACACACACACACACACACACACACACACACACACACACAAGGTTGATGGGACATATTACCTAAATATCACCCAGGATGCTGCATATCCTGGGTGTTGGTCTGGCAGGCAGTGTCCTGCTGCCTTTGGACTTTTGGTCATGGTTCTGAAATGGAATGTGATGAAGTTCAGAAGGTTTGCAATACTGAAGGAAGTCATGTAACCACTCACTCCAAAGTTTCAAACTACTTGCAAAAAACTTACCATTATGGTGATGCTGCAGCTGTCGTTGGGAGCTATGGCCACTGGAGTAGCAGCACACGACAGGGGACGCAGGGGTCACAGGTGGAGGATACATACAGAGGGGCAGGAAGAAGGCATACACTATAGGTGGGGGGCCAGAGAATTAAGAGGGGTAGAACATTAATGGATTATTTCCCTCCCCTATTTTAAAATAATAATAATAATAATAATAAGTCTGAACAGACCCGTCCTGACCTGCCTGAACTGCGTGCTATGAGGAGTGAGGAGTGAAGGAGGGTAAAAAAGAACACATAGCAGCACCTACTGGCTAGAGGCCAAAACATAGTGGCCCCTCCTGGTGTTTGCACAAACAAAATCCACAGTTGGAGCAATGTAACTGGAATGCATTGAAAATTAAAACATCTCTGAGTAGTGTTAGTTTGAGGTGCTAAACGGACTTTAAAGTGGCAGGAAATCCTGGGGCTAGCAAACACAAACACAAACACAAACACAAACACAGTTGTATTGATGTAAACTGGAAATGTTATTTCGTCTACACATGCCCCAAGTCATTTAGTACCACATGGACCAAACCCAGCATCTTGAATTGCACCCAGAAAGCCTTTGGGCACATCTACATGTGGTATTAGCATGGAGCAATATACTCTGGCACAGTTCACCCTGTGATTTATTGCTCCCAGGCACAACATTTACAAATGCACCTGGGACCACAGCACATTGAGCTGGGACAGCACAGCCCTGGCTAGCAGGGGACTCCAGGGGTCAGCCTGCCAACTTAGAGCTGCTCCAACCCAGCTCAATGTGCTATGGAGAAGCTGGCTGGGGCACAAGGGAACTTCAGTGCAGGGCTAGCCAGCAGGCAGCACCCACATTGAAGCATCTTTGTGCCCCAGCCAGCTCTGTCAGTATGTACATGTTCATTGTGGCAGAGTAAATAACTCTACTGTATGACAGTACTTGTGTCTGGCAGTACTGTTCTATGGCAGAGTTAATTCATTTACTCCATGTAGATGGAGATGTTTTATTGTGGAGCTCCATAGTAAAACATCTCATGTAGGGGAATGAAATGTCACAAAGCCAGGAAGACTTTTTTTCATTTGTTTACCAATGGTGGCCAAGAACGTATACCCAGACCTCGGGCCCCAGTTCACACTACAGTAGAGCACTGGAAGGATAAGTGCTGCAGGCAGTGACACTCCTGAGAAAGCTCAATGGAGGCTTTGGTGGAGTTGTCACGAGCCAGAGTGTCAGGTGCAGACGCTTGGTGGGATGAACTCTGGGAGTCGATGCGTTCTGATGTGGTACGGGACAACCGAATTGCGGACAACACACTTGCATTCCATAAGAAGGTGCTAGACCACATGGGGTGGTTGGTAGACAAGGCTGCGGAGTCTTTGTTGATTACCAGAGGTCACAAGACTGGATAAGCGATGTCCTGGAGAAATTGCCAAAGGGCCTCTTTAAAAACTGGGTACCACCCCAGAAAGGGAACAGTAGCTCTGCTTGGCTTGCCTCTGTCCAGGAGGTAGCCAGGAACATTACAGCTGAGTCTGTTCTCCCAAATGAAGTGGAGTCAGGGGAGGGGCGTATGACTGCCAGCAGAGCCAGGCAACCACCACTGTGCTTCAGGGAGCCAGGGCTATTTCAGGGTGATGGTGGGGTGAAGGAAAAGGAGCCTAAGTAACCGACTGCTTACAATATTGTGTTCTTTACAATAAAATCTCATGTTATCCTGGCTTTCTGCAACTGGCTTCAAATCTTTGAAGGGCTGGCAAAATCCCCCCTCACACTGCTGGGTGGGGGAGGGGGATTTTGTTCATTTTTTGGTTTCATTTCTTTTTTTCATTTTTCTGCCTGCTTCTTCTCCTGGGTGCTTACTGCATGGGTGTAACAGCTGAAAATTATGCCTGTGTGGTGAAAGTGCTTGCTGAACACTCTGTGAGGATTAGACCAGGTGTTTCTTGTCATTTGTTCATGTATTGAGCTGTATGTTGCTGCTAAGAGTTTAATTAAAGTAAAAGATTATTGAGGCCTTTTATGTAGTGAGGCCTTGTAAGATTAGTGAGGCCTTGAAAGTAGTAAGGCCTTGTATGTAGTGACACAGTTAAAATTAACCTTATAAGAAAAATGCAAAGGCTTGTATTGCTATTAGTCAATCATAAGGAAAGTTCGTAGTGTAAGAGTGTGAGTGGCTGTGAGTCAACAGCATAGCTCAGAAGTTATAAATTGGCTAGCACATCCAGAAATCAGTAGAAGGAAGACGCAGCACTGTGAGAGAAGCTACTAATTTAAAGATTAGCTGCTGACCTGGATTCGGTGGGCCCGTGGATCTCAAGGAGTGCGAGGACTGAATACCAGGGTCCTTCCCAGTACCCCACAGACAGCGCAGATTGGGGACGCCTGACTTTGCTGAGCTTTATAGAAGAAGAATTTGTCATACATCAGGCATCAGAGGGGACTGCCAAAAAGTTGACAACATGAATTGTTATTGTCTGTCATTGTTGTCTTTATACTACATGTAGTTATGTGTTTGTTAAGTCAATAATCCTTTCTTACTTTTTTATTCCTGACTACTCTCTCAATCCCGAGCCCTCCCACTGATGGCTGGGACATAAATTGGTGTCACGAACAGGATTGAGAGGCTGTGGTCCAGAGAGAAAGGTCAGAATGGAGGGAGTTGGGTGGGTCCTGTTGGTGGCTTTGCTTAAGGAAGTGACAGGGATGGAGAATCCCAGGTGGGATAAGGATAGGCTGGCCTGCCTAGAGTGACCCAGGAACCATACCCGATCACTGGGCTAGGTTTGCCACTGCTGCCTGGGGTAAACCCAAGAAGGGGTGCCTGTCATGGCTGTTGGCCACGTGTCTGTGGTTAGGGGCTGAGGAGAATGCCCAGCTCTGGGAAAAGGTCACCTGGTCGAGTAAGGAGTTAGAGGACGTGAGGGATTCCAATGTTGTGGCATGTGAGGCTGCTCGAGCTGCCCAGAGTCACTTGGAGACATTAGAATGGAGGGAAGGAAAGATTATGATTGCGTGCGTGGCCACTTCTCTCCAGAAGAGGGTGCAATTAGCACAGGTTGTGGAGCCCCACTTTGAGAAGGTGCGACAGTGCCTGTATGGCATGAAACCGGAAATTGAGCTCTGGGAAAATCACAAGGAGAGGACGGATGAAGGGGAGGAGATTGATGACTACCCTGGTGCCAAACCGTCCCCTTATGTCCCTGCCTGGAGAGAGGAGCTCGGCCAAGCATTCCCAGTAATGGTGACTCGCTTAGGCCACAAGTGGGGAATCCCTGAACAGAGTTGCACTCCTTTAGCTGTGCGGAGATTCGAGATATACAGGAGCAGCATAACTCCAAGCTGGGAGAGCCAGTGATAAACTGGCTAGTTTGAATGTATAGTGAAGGGGCCTCCACAATATCAGTGAACCGTGCCGAGGCGGCCCAACTCGTTCTGCGTCCCGAGCTCCAGTTAAATCAGTTTGCAGGGGGTGATGAAAATGTTACTTTGTTTTCTGCTGCACTACAGGTGTCTGCCACCAGTTATGGTAATATGGAAGAAGAGCTTAACCCTGCCCCTCAGGCGTGGGCCAATTTAGAGGACGCTGTCCACTGCTTTTATCAATTAGCGCTAACTGAAATCATTCGTGCAGGAGTTTGGACTCACACACCAGATGCAGAAGTTGTGACAGCACCGATGTAGAGGAGTTTTTGCCAACGAGCACCAACAGAATGTACCTCAGCCCTGTTGGCCTTGGAGCCAGAGGTGTTGAATCACCTGGTAAGAAATGCGATCCGGCGATTAGTGCAGCTTCTGCTCATTTTGCAGAAGCCAGGGCTTGCCAAACCAATGAAAACTGCCAGGGCCATGGCAGTGGCCTCAGTGAAGGACAAACACCCTGACCCACCTGAATTGTTGGGAAAAGCTGGGGAAGGCCAGCCCAAGACTCTGTGAACAAGAATGTGGAAAGACTCGTTGGCTGCCGGTTTCAATACGGTGTAAATCAATGGACTGCCCACCAATGTCCTGCAAGGGCTATGGGCTAAACACTGTAGTGAAGGGGCAAGCCCAAAAGTGGAGCCTTCTACACTGCCGGCAGTGTCACCGAAGGGATTCTCTGCCCTAAGGGTGGAACTGTTGACATTTTTCCAGGTACATCCAGGGCCGCTAGCATTTACCTCCCCTGATCACATGGCCTAGGGATTCCAGCTGGCCCAACCCCCAAGGAAAGGGGCCATCATGGGGGCAGTAGTGGGCCAGGGACCGGTATCTAAAGTTAATATTGGCCCCTTAATTCAGATACCCATACAAATTCAATTAGGTAAAAGTGAAAAGTCAATCGATATGCTATCAGACACGGGTGCCCAGATTTGCATTTTAGATTCCGCAGATTGAAAGTGGGAGAAAGGAACCCCTTATCAAGTAATTGGGGTCGGAGGCACTAGATGACCAGGACATCTGGTCCAAGTGACTTTCGCGTTACCTAAGGGCTCTAAGGTAATGGTGGCAGGAGTAATACTTAAAGGGGGACCAAGCTTACTGGGACTAAATGTACTAAGAGGACAACAGTTTGCCCTTACACGAGAGAATTGGCAGTGTGGGTGCACAATGCCTCACCAGGAACCAGAAGAAATGGCTGTAACAGCTGTAATTTGATGTAGCATGATCCCACTGACCCTGCCTCCCACGAAAGGTGTATGCTGGCCCCAGTATCATACTCCCCCCAAGGGCACCCAACCTATCCAGCGTATTATCATCCAGCAGTTGGAGGACGGAGCTATTATCCGAACCTACTCTCCGTATAACAATCCCGTGTGGTCAGTGCGTAAACCAAATGAGGGATGGCAGCTGACTATTGACTTTCAAGATTTGAATGCTAATACTGACCCCTTTACAGCTGCCGCCCTGTCACTACCAACCTTAACAGAAAGCATCTGGTGTTATGGGCCTGCATGGATGGGATCCATTGATATCAAGGACAGGTTTTTTGTTATTCCCATCCATGAGAGTCACTGGCCAGTATTTGCTTTCACGTGGATAGGGCAGCAATATACCTACACGGTGTTGCCCCAAGGGTGGATATGCAGCCCCATCTTGGCTCACGGGGTTCTAGCTACCATAGTTCATGAGGTCCAAGAAAAGTACCCTGATGTACGCATGTGGCAGTATATAGATGATGTCATGGTGGGCAGTCAAGACAAAGAGGCTGCCATCAAGGCCTTTGAATCATTAAAAGAGGAAGTGCGTACCTTCGGATTCACACTGTCTGATCACAAAGTCCAAGAAGTAGGGCCCCAGTGTGAATTTCTAGGAGTAGAAAAGTAGAATGGGGGGCCCACAATACCTTTTGAACAGCTGCAGAGTATAGTAGAGTCCCCGATCCCCACTGATGTAAAAGAACTGCAGGCCTAATTAGGAGCACTCAATTTTTAGTGTATGCATGTTCCTGAGTTTAGTGTATTAGCTTGTGCCTTGTATAACCTATGTAAGAAGAGGACTAAATGGGAATGTGGTCCTAAGCATGAATATGCCTTATGGGCCCTTAAAGAAGCAGTAACTGTCCATGCCTCCTTAGCAGCACAACATCCAGAAGGAGAGCTTTAGCTCCATATAGGTGTCTCAGAAGGAGGACCACACTGGGGCCTGTGGCAGAAAGAATCCTCAGAGGCAAAAGGAAAACCCCTTGGATTTTAGAGCTAAGGCTGAAGAGCGGCAGAAGCAAGGTATATGTAACAGCGCCGCAGTTGCGACGCGGTTACTAAAAGAGAGGTAACAGCTGCCGGGAACTAAGACAGCCAGGAAGTTGCTGGGTAGCCCCAGGCAGCCAATACAAAGCCGGAAAGGTGTAATAAAAAGGGGAGGAAACTTACCAAGGGCGCCTTCGGGCATGCATTCATGGAAAGGAACCAGGAGAGACACTCCAAGACGCAAGTAGGATTTTTGAGGGGAATTGAGATGTCCTTCCCCTGATTGTGTCCCGCTTGATAGAAGACAGTCTCGGTGGTGAGTTATCCACGGAGCGGCGGCGCGAGAGCCAACCGCAGCTCCGAGGGGGCTCAACGTGGGAATTCCCCGAGCGAGGGGCGGGGAGAAGAGAAAAGAAGAGACAGAGAGAAAAGGGCAGAGAAGCCCTGGCAGGGTCCTGTAGCCCCAGTAACTCCAGGCTCTCCTCGGAGGAAAAAGGGAAAGCAGAGACGGCAGAAAGTGAAAGAAAGAAAAAAGAGAAATTGACGAAGCCAGGCTTTAGAAGCTGGCACAAGCCGTGGCCGGCAGGGGGGGCAGGGGGGGATCTCGGTATCAGCGTCAATCAGATGTTAATTGGCTTGTTAACGGCTGATTATTGCAGAAGAGGATAGGAAATTGACTAAGCCGGGCTTTAGAAGCCGGCACAAACCGCGGCCGAGGGGAATCCCTGTCTCGGCGGCCAACAGGCATTAATTAGCCTTGTTGAGGACAGGTTATTATGTAACAAGCAAACCAGTAACCCTACGTTACTCCAAGAAGGCAGACTGTGGGAACTGCAGCAAGACCGAGCAATCCCAGTCAAAAGGGAGAGAGAGAAAGCCAGATTTACTTTAATAAAGCACCTGCATTAAAGATCTGACCCGCGTGGTTATTACCGGGGTACCGGTATCTAACAACTATTACTCCCCCCCTCACAAATCTCATTTAGATCAAGTCGTGGCAGGCGGGGATCGGGGGGAGTTATCTGATTACCGGATACCCAGGACGGGCACACGCTCACAGTATACTCTCTTAGAACAAATGTTGTGTGCAGCAGCAGTGGCTCTGGAAGCCATGGAAGTGCTAAGGGGAGAATTACCTACAGTTATCACTACTCCAATACCTATCCTCGGAATGGCTCTGTCAGACTGCCAGCTGCCACCTGGGAAAAGACCCCAAGACACCATGGCCCAAAAGTGGATTTATTACATCTTGAGCCAAGTCCAATGAGTAACTCCAAAGGGACGGCCTGTATTAGTTGAAAGGGTCACAGAAAGTACGATTAATGTTTATCCCGACAAAACAAGCTGCAGTGAACCTTCACCCATCAAGGAAGTACCTCCTTTCTCACCTGAGATAGAGGCCTCAGCCAATGTTGAAGTCTGGTTTACGGACGGGTCTGCTTGAGGTTATGCCTGGAGGGGAGTCGCCTTGAAGATTTGAGACGGCAAGCAAGTAGTGGTACAAGGCCTCAGAAAAAACGCACAGTATGCCAAGCTCATTGCAATGCTCGCTGTGGTGGAATGGGAATTGTTAAATGGTCCACGTCCTGTAAAGCCCATTTACATTTATAGCGACTCCTGGATGGTGGTGGAGGGATGCACTAAATGGCAACCCCTATGGAACAAGGAAAACTTTAAAAGACAAGGCCAGGACATTTAGAGCCATGAGAAATGGAATACCTTGTGGAAATTAGCCCAAGATAAGCTTCCCCTACACATCCGACATCTTAGTGCAGCACATGGAAATAAGGTGAAGGAAGGCCCAGAGGCAAAGTGGAATAGGTGGGTTGATCAGCTGACAAGGGAAGAGGGCACTGAAACCTTGTATGTTGAAGAAGAAAATAGAGCAGCTAGTCCATTATTGCCCGACTCCTCCTCCCACTGCACACCTGGAGAACGAGCCACAGAATGGCTACATTGACAAGACAGGCACCCCGGCCATGATGGAACCATGCACCTGGCTGCATCTTCGGGTATTCATGTAATAAAAAAGACAGCACAAGAAATAGTTGGCGCATGCATCACCTGCTGAAAGGTCAAGATGTGACTAGAACCTTTCCCGACTGTCCTGTTGTCATTATGTAGGGGAAAGGTAGTGTGGCAAGTATGGCAATGCAATTTCATAGGCCCCCTCCCTGGAACTTCCCATAAGCGACAATACGTATTTGTAGCTGTAGAAGTTATCATGGGAATAACGTTCGCCCGTGTCTCAGCAAGAGCTACTGCCCAGGACACTTGTGCAGCACTAGAAACTCTGCTAGCTGTGTATCCACTGCCCATAGAACTACAGAGTGATAATGTCCCTCACTTCTGCAATTATCTTGTGTATGACTGGACTGCAAAACATGGCATGTTATGGACATACCACAACCCATACCATCTGCAGTCTAACGGATTGGTAGAGCGAGCCAATGGCATCCTCAAATGCAATTTGCGGTTGGCTGCTGGCCCAGCTCTTAAGGACTGGGACTTGCACCTGGATCGAGCTATCAATTGGGTCAATAACTGACCTCATCCAGGAGGTAGCCCTATGCAACAGGCCTTTGGATTGGGTGGTCCCTGTGAGCTGGCAGTAGAGCGACCTTGGGGTGGTAACCCGGGAAAGCTCCAGGCAGGAGATCGGGTAGTAGTGAAGCATCCTCAGGGAGATAAATGGGAGGAGACTATTGGCAAGAGGTATACATAATACCTGGTGGGTATTTCAGTCAGATTCATCTAACAGGAGCCAAGCTCCTTGTTGTCTTGTTCCTATAGATTAGATCTGTCCACAAATGCGACTGTAACCATTCCTAATTGGGCCTGCTATTGAAGATGAGTCCTGCTCTATCACCTGTCTGAACTGACTGGCACCATGAAGTGGTGAACTGTTATAATTGTATTCTTCTCACTAATGCCTTATTGTGTTTCCTGGGTAGGGCATGGCTACTATCCTTCTTATTACCCAGATATTAATGAACTTATTTCTGAAGATCTAAAGGAGTGGCCTGACCCAGAGGAGCATTCCCCAGCACTGCATATGCACTCAGATGACCTTTACATAGTCCAGCTGCAGTATATATATTGAAAAAAAAACCTGCCACCCTGGAGCAAGTGAAATCCTGGTCTCTGAGTAAAAGAAACAGAATAGTTGACTGGCAAGGTGGTAACTGTCAGTGCGCCTGTGGCACCAGTTATTATCTTGGGTTCATTCCCTACCTGAAAGTTGGAATGGCTAACTGTGGGAGGGGAGGTAATTGTTGTAGCTCTGCTCATTTATAGGTTCATTGTTACAAACTTCCTGAAGAAAACCCCATTGAACTCAATGCCCCTGAGTCTGTGCCCCCAGTAGTGCATTCTGCATCTGTTCAGCCTCTCGAGCCACTGTGTTTATGAGAAAAACTACCCCTTCCCATTCCTATGGCTGACAACACTCTCCAACCATGGTGTAAAGCCCATCAGGTGGGAGGGCATGCCACAGGTTAGAACAAGATCATTACATGGTTTATAAATCATACCTACACAGAGGCATAGTGGAATGGTACCCACTTTAATACAACTAGAAAGAGGCTGTATCCGTAAGTCTCCACGACTTATCCCCATCCTTTTATTCCAGTGGGATTCCTAAAGCAAATTAGTGCTATAATTCTTCCAGGGCAATGCCATTTCACCAACCCGGTACTGTATCGTCCCCATGAGCGATAGTGGGAACTCATCTGCTCTTCAGGAGGTAAAGCATAGTTACAGGGTCCCAAGGAGGGAAGGATAAATGTAAGCTGTGAAATAATGGGGTGTTCACTATTGTCTCTAGCTGTTCCCCCCCGGGAGTCCCTGACACCACCCATGTATAACTCCACACCCTGGTGGCGGTCACAGGTTAAAATCCCAACCCTCCTAAATACTTCATTGCTCACTGCCCAGGTATTGTTCAGACCGGAACAATGGTATGTCTGAGCTACCTTTCCAAACTGTTCAGCAGGAGCCCATGTAGCTGAAGGGTTGCTTAGGTGGGAATAGCCGACCATTTTCCATTCCACAAATACAATTAGGCCCTGCCATTGATGAGATGCTCCAGATTATCTTTAGGACAAACTTAATTTGGCTATGAATGTATAGAACTTAGATAAGTTCCAGAAAAATACTGAAAGAGTAGACAATTTCTGACAAGCAATAGGGCTGCTCACTAGGGGAGGCATACTTGAAGGAAGAACTTTGAAGCACATTGATGAATTGCTAACTGATGTGAGATTAGAGACAGCCCGTCTTGCCCAGGCCATGATGGACACTGCTTTTAGAGAAGACAAAAATCAAACTTGGAGTACTGCTTGTGTGCATGTTCAGTTATCATTAAACATGCATTTTTCCCAGGTAATAAACAATGTTAAAAATAGGGAATAGTCCCTTGGCTTAGAGGATTATAGAATGCCTGCAACATTTAAAGAAAGATACCCCTATCAAAGTACCTGGATTACCACTTAGGAAGACTTTAATAAAAGAAAGTGCTCATTCCTAGTGCAGGGGATAAAAAATGGAAGCTGGACCACTGCTTATTTGCTTAGCATGGGGCTAGGAGGAGGATGCCTTTAGGACTGGAATCTGCATTGTCCCATATGGGAGATAGTTACCCCAGATAGCCCTCAGTATGTGGCACAATCCCCCTTAGTTCAAATCAGTAACGCCTTAATTAGATTAGGGACCTGATAGAGAATAAAGGGCTTCTCAGCCCACCCAACATGACCTGCATACACGACCTACCTAACGTTTTCTATGTAACGATAGGGCAACATGTTTGTTGGGAGGGACCAGGTCGCTTATTGTATAAAAATGGTACCACCTGGGCTTTGTGTAATTCATGTTCCTTAAGAGCTAAAAGTGGAACTGTTGCTCTGATACAATTAAGTAACCATACTATTGCCCTAAAATAGCCAGACATTTCTTTTGAAACTATAACTGTCAACTTTATGATACCCACTTCATGGGTATCAGATGTAGACATGCCACAGTTAGAAAACTGGAATAAGGTAAAAAATAAACTGCAAAGCCTTGAGGCAAAAGCTCGACAAAGAACTCAGTTGGCCCTCCTTGCTCGGGAGGGTGAGCAGATCATCAGTATGGCTGTCAACGTGCCCAAGCCATGTAAATGGTACGATATGATTTGCACTGTTCACATGTCACCAGGTATCACCTCAACTACATGGCTGATCATCTAAAGCATCATAGAGCTCTGTATTGCCCTAGTGGCAACAGCTAAATCATGTTTTAACCATTGTTGTTGTAAATCTGTTCATTCACAAGGCTATGCTATGCAAGTTAAATTTAAAGATCCCTCCCCATTCTCTGATGTAGCGCATATAGCTTTAGCATCTCAACTGTAGCTATCACAGTGCTTCAGCAAGCAAGGGGTAGAGTGTAACAGCTAAAAATTGTGTCTGTGTGGTGAAGGTGCTTGCTGAGTGCTCTGTGAGGATTAGATCAGGTGCTTTTTGTCGATTGCTCATGTATGTGAGCTGTATGCTGCCGCTAAGAGTTTAATTAAAATAAAATATTAGTGAGGCCTTGTATGTAGTGAGGCCTTGTAAGATTAATGAAGCCTTGAAAGTAGTAAAGCTTTGTATATAGTGAAGTAGTTAAAATTAACCTTATCAGAAAAATGCAATGGCTTGTATTGCTATTAGTCAGTCATAAGGAAAGTTTGTACTGTAAAAATGTGAGTAGCTGTGAGTCAACCGCATAGCTCAGAAGTTATAAATTAGCTAGCACATCCAAAAATCAGCAAAAGGAAGATGCAGCACCATGCAAGAAGCTACTAATTTAAAGATTAGCTGCTGACCTGGATTCAGTGGGCCTGTGGATCTCAAGGAGCCTGAGGACTGAATACCAGGGTCCTTCCTGGTACCCCTCAGACTGTGCAGATCGAGGACACCTGACTTCACTGAGCTTTATAGAAGAGGAACTTGTCATACACCAGGCATCAAAGGGGACTGCTGATAAGTTGCTGACATGAATTGTTATTGTCTGTCATTGTTGTCTTGTTATACTATGCGTACTTCTGTGTTTGTTAAGTCAGTAAACCTTTCTTACCTTTTTACTCCCGACCACTCTCTCAATCCCGAACCCTCCCGCTGGCGGCTAGGACACATGGGGTGCAGGGGGGAGGGGCTGGCAATCTCTCATGCACAGGTATACAGGGGGGCTGCCTCTGTGGGTCACCCCTCACAAGTCTGGCTGGCCTGCTGGCCTGCACACCAGTGGTTTGCCAAGGCAGCAGCCACCCTGCAAATTCACTTTGGAGGCCAGGTTGTTTCTGACTTGACCTCCCTCAGGTTGAAGAAGGAAAACATCCTAATGTTCCCATCAGGTATAAGTGGTGTGTAGTCTTTTCTGCCTGGGGGGGTGGGGGGTGGCTGGGTCACCCCTCACAAGCCTGGCTTGCACACAAGCATTTTGCAAAGCCAGAAACTTTACAAAGGCACGTTTCCTGCCTTCTTTTCATGCTTTTTTCCAGCCCAGTGCCAGACTGTCTGAGTTTTTTTACACCAAAACAAGGCTGGGGGTGGGGGGGAGGGGTCCTGCCTCACTAAAGTCTATAAATTTGGGGAGCAGTGGTCGGGGTGCACACTCTGTATCAATGAGAGAGGTTTGAGGAGGATGAGAGATGGCAGCATGCACACCAGAGGCAGAAGGACTCAGCCCAGTGGGGAGAGTTGCATTCGAGAAGACTGCAGATTGCTGAAGTGGGGTGCAGTGAAGCTTTGAGTGATGGATGAGTACAGCTTTGTGATGTGCAACTTGAAAGAGGACACTGTGATGTGCTCCACAAAAACACCTTTATGCATTGGTAAGTGAAACCTGACACTTGTCTGGGGAGGGGCTGCATTTTTTACTTCAACTTTCTTGTAAAATGAGTTGATGGAATATTTTTTGTCATGAAGGAAGGTATACAAAAGGCACTGCATGTTGGTTTTCAATAAAAATTCCTATGCTCTGTCTATGCTTTTAGCTCCCATTCCATTTCTAACTGCATGCTGCTCCCAGAAGAGGAAGAGAAAGAGCCTGATGCCACTTCCTTCAGCATTCTCTCAACTGTTATACTATTATAGATTATAGTATGAATTATACTTATAGTAGAATTTTATTATATAGACATATATAGATTTATATTATATATAACCTATACCTTCTCCAAGTTTTCAATACCGCAACCCCGGAAATGTGACAGTGGCACAGAGAAGTGGGGGTACTTGAAAAGCGGCATGCTGCTGCTCACCACCGCTGCTGTGTCGCCACCATACCCCTCCCCAACACGACCCCTGCCATGCCCCTCCCCAACGTGACTGCCTTTTAAGTTGTTCTTGACCTCCCAGGGGGTCACAACCTACAGTTTGAGAACCCCTGAGATGGACTTATATTATGTAGACTCTGTATCAAATCTGTGAATCAAAATCTGTGAATCAAAACTATCTATACAATACCTACATACCTATACAACACCTATACACCTATACAATACCTATACACTAGTTATACAATATCTATGCACTATTTCACTACACATATACTATTTTCTATATAAAATTACTACGCTTTTTAACAAATTTGCTTCTACTGGGTCTTAGTTTGCTTTGTCTCTGGGCCAGGGCCTGCCTGCTTTGACTTTAGGTGGGGTGAGGTCCCTCCCACCTTTTTCACACACACAACAGGCTGCCTGTTGATTTTTAGCAAGTTCCCTCCCTGCCTTCTTCCCTCAAACAATCAATCCAAAAATCAATCAAATTATCAAATAATCAATCAAAATCAATACAATTAATCAAACAATCAATTAATCAATCAGCCTACTCATCAATCTAACAATCAATCTAATAGTCAATCTCTACATTTTCTAAAGTGCTGTCCAGCATGTCTGCCTTTTAAAATGTTTTTTGCTACAGTGCACTTTTTCCAAGAATTCTCTGGTCTGGAATTGGTGCTACCCACAAAGCCTAATGCTTCACCACTTGACTACCAACGGCTTTCTAACTTCCCCACTGCATGGTGGGCCTTCCAACCCTCTGTCTCTGTCTCTGTCTCTGTCTCTCTCACACACTCACACACTCACACACACACACACACACATACACAGGCATGTTAAATATCTAATATTAAATACCTTTCATAAACAAAAGCTACAATTTACAATAGCAACAGTGGTGAATTGAAATATAGTCTTGGAGTCAGTTTCAATATTCAGGATGAAAAGGTATCTGCTGCCAGGGAGGTGGGAATAGATGCCTAATGCTTAGTGCTTTACCACTTGACTACCAACACCAGCTACTTATTTATTCTAATGCACATATACATACATACATTTGAGCTGTAATAGTATGTTCACAGTTTCACCACTTGTCTACCAATGGCATTTCTCCCTCACCTGGCTGGTTGGTCTCCTTCCTACTACCTACTGGTCATGTTTCAGAAAATGAACAAGGCCTCCACACTGGAAGGTCTTCAATATGGCTTGTTCCTCCATTTCTTAAGTGCTAGGATACTCAACATTCCAATTTCTTGTGATTATTTCAGCCACAATATGAACACATAAGATTTCAATAACATTTCAATTGATAGTGATTTCCCAATGGAAATAGCGTTTCAATATATTGGGATTTCCCAATTTATAAAAAAACATCAATTAGAGAGAGTACTTCTGTTTGGTCTCAGGGCCAAGGTGTGCCTACATCTCATATACATACATGCATGAATAGCATTGCAATGTATTATGATTCACCAATCGGAATAGCATTTCAATTTATTTTGATTGACCAATTGAAAAAATCTGTGAATTTATACTTGCTCCTTCTTGGTGTCAGGGCCTGGACCTGGGCCTGCCTGCTTATTAGAGTTCAGGTGAGGGCGGTCCCACCTTTTCTCATATACATATATGTATGAATAGCAATGCAATTTATTGTGATTCAGCAAAAAATAGATTCACCAAATCTGTCAATCAAAAATCTGTGAATCAACCCAGCCCTCCCTTCCCCGCAGGGCTAGTTGGCTTGCAATGCTTATACCGTGTTAATTTAGAAGCAAATTTACACTCACCCTCATGCTAATCGAGTGACACCTGTGCTAATTTTACATTTTAATGTATGAATTCTTGGATTCATACAGATGTAACTCACTCATGGTTTTAGTACTGAAAAGAAAAAAAAGGGTAAATAAAAATCATTATAGGATTGTTAAAAGAGAATGATTCATGTGACTCCTGTTTTGTGAAACTATCTTGCATACATGCACAGAGCTGACCCACCATGCCCAAGTATTAGGCTCGGAAGAGTTGCTAATTGCCCTCTTTCAAATGTTAAGGAAGGCTCTCCCATGCCTGCCCTAGTATTGCAGCTTGCCTGGTGAGCTTGGGATGGGGTGTGCTCTGTGTGGGGGGGGGGAAGGGGGAGGGGGAGTCTTTCTCGAAAAAAGGTGCTGCCCCCTCAGCTTGCCAGGATCGCTGTACGTTGGCATTGGGGATAAAACAAGCATTTTGGACAAGCATTCAACCTATTACAGTCCACCCTGCAACTCTTTCCAGTAATGCCATCACTCAGATAAACCCACCCAAATAAAGGATCCCTGTGCTGAGACAGGCCAGCACGGTCATCACCTCTCTCAACCAACCCCAGCCACCCCTGAACCACACAGACTGCCAATCTGCCTGTGAAAAAAAACATGCCACACAACTGACACAATTTCAAGTCTTTATTTTAAAAATGAGGTTCAATTACAATATTTTTCTATCAAAAAATAACATGGGCCAACAATGAGAGGACACAGTCAGTAGGGCTAACCATACCTTGTCGTGCATCCAGAGATGCATCTCAAGCAGGGCCAAGGAGGTGATCCTCCCCCTCTATGCAACATTGGTCAGGCCGCAGCTGGAGTACTGCATCCAGTTCTGGGTGCCACACTTCAGGAGGGATATGGACAGCATTGAGAGGGTCCAAAGGAGGGCCACTCGCATGATCCAGGGACATCAAGGCAGACCCTATAAGGAGAGGCTCCGGGACCTTAACCTGTTCAGCCTTCAGAAGAGAAGGCTGAGGAGGTACCTGGCGGTTGTCTATAAACTTACTAGGGGGGACCAGTGGGGATTGGGAGAGACCTTGTTCCCCTGAGCACCTCTGGAGTAACAAGGAATAATGGCCACAAGTTGTTAGAGAGTAGGTTTAGACTAGACATTAGAAAGCACTACTTCACAGTCAGGGCAGCTAGGATCTGGAACCAACTTCCAAAGGAAGTAGTGTTGGCTCCTACCTTGGAGGTCTTTAAGAGGAGGCTCAACGTTTACCTGGCTGGGGTCATTTGAGCCCAGTTTTCTCTCCTGTCCACAGCAGGGGGTCGGACTAGAAGATCTGCAGGGTCCCTTCTGACCCTACATCTATGAATTTATGAAAAAAGGCATCATTAAAAAAATTATAAAGAAAATTTCAAAACTTCTTAAATTAATAGACAAATAGGAAAATAGAAAAAGGTACAAAACCAAAGTCCTATTTAATGAAAACAAAGTTGCTTCTAATGGGTAGGTGTTGATTCATGCTTTCCTTAATGCTAAAAATTTTCAATTGTGGCTCTCCAAAGTGTTCTGCAGGGAGGGGAAGAAAGAAGAAGAATGGGGTTTTGAACCAACAAAAGTCCAAACACTGCCCGCAGACCCCTTCCTCCCCACCAAGGTCAGCAGGACATTTATGATATTACCTATATAACACCAGAAATGCTATATATCCTGCGGGGCAGGTCTGACAGACAGCATCCACCTGGACTATTCACTGTGGCTCTGGAATGGGAATGTCAGTTATAAGACATAGGAAGGTTTGATATATTGAAGTGTTAAGGGGTACCAGACACCAAACATAGTAGCAAACTTACCATTCTGGTGATGCTGCTATGCTCAGCAGACCTGAACACCATGGTGGGCACAGCAGGCAGGGACCATGGGTGAGGGGGACACGGGCACAGGCAGGGGGAGCACGTACACTACCCCTAGGGGAGGTAGGGGCAAAACTGCCAATGGGGTAGTAAACAGTAACAGAACTTCGCAATATGGGTTGTTCCTCCATTTTTCTTTATTAATTATTCTGTGCCCCCACACTGTGCCCTGACTGCCTGTGGTCAGCTGTGGAAACAGGGGGAGGGAGTCATGGATGGGAAGGAGAAAAAAAAGAAAAATACAACAGCAGCACCTACTGGCCACTACAGAAATAGCACAGCACCACCTGGTGGTAAAGGAAAGTAATTACACGTCTTTTGAATCACTTAGTGTTTATACGCCATGAATCCATAGATGGGGTGGCATAAGTGGCAGCACCGCAAAATAAAACATGCCTGAGCAGTTTTACTTTAACGCACCGAAAAGACTTCTAAAGTGGTGGGAAATCCTGCTCATGCAAACACAAATGCAATTGTGGCGGTGCACACAGGAAATCTTGTGGTGAGTACAAATGCCCTAATGTGCCACCCTATTCTACCTTCTGCCTGATTTTGGATGAACACCACTTAAAAGATGGGATGCAAGGCTGGTTTTTCAGCAACCTTTGTTATAACCAGATCTGGCCCAGAGATCTGTGAGTGTGTCTACATATGCTATTAACACAGAGCAATAAACTCTGGCACAGTTCATTCCAGAGTGTATTGCCCCCTGGTGCAGCATTTACATGTGTGCCCAGGACCAGAGCACATTGAGTCGGGGTAGCACAGCCCTGGCTGGCAGAGGGCTCTGGAGGTTCAGCCTGCCATCCTGGATCCACTCTGCCCCAGCTCAATGTGCTGCAGAGGGGATGGCTAGGGCATGAGGGTGCTACAGTACATGGCTGGCCAGCAGGCAACCCCTACATTGTATCACCCTCATGCCCCAGCCAGTCCTGGTTACCATCTAAATATGCATTGTGGCAGAGTAAACTCCACTGTCAGATAGTACTTGTGTCAGGGGGTGTGTCTATATGAGATGCTTTACCATGTAGTAAACTAACTGTGTGGTAAAGCATCATTGCTTACATATGTACACCCTTACTGTGCAGTAAATTAGTCTACTGCACAGTAAACTTGCTACCTGCAAATGAAGGTCACAAATTAATGGTGCTATAGTTATTGTATAGTAGCGCACATGTAGTCACCAAATGGGAGCAAATTTGCTCCCAGTTAGCCCCACCATCAGGGGGCCACCCTTGAGCTAGCCCCAGGGCCATGGGGCTTGGAGCTTCTCTAGCCTTCCCCTTAAAATGATGCAGTGACCCTGGGGTCCTGGGTCACCTTCAGCCAGCCTCTGGCCACCAGGTCCAGCAGCAGTGGCCCCAGGCCAGCTGCAGAAGCCTTCCTGGCCTTTGGTGCTGTCCCCCAGCACAGCCCTGCCACCTGCCTGCCTGTCCCACACCATGTCCTTGTGCTGGGTGCTGGAGGTACCTGACGAAGCCCAGCAGCTCCTGGACTGTTCCACACAGCCCCTGAAAGCCATAGAGGGAGCCACACTGGCATCATCCCTGATGCCACACACTGCCTCCTGGGGATGGAATTGGTCCCGGGAGGAGATGTCAGACCTTGTGGCACTGTGAGGCAAGGCCAAATTCCTGAGCTAGTTTGCTTAGAGTGGGTCCTCCAACATCCATGTCTATGAGGGCATGTCAAACCACATGCAGAAGCATGGTCACAACTAGTTAGCGTGCCAGTGCCACATAACATTCAAGGCCCTGTGGGCACAGTGGGTCAGTATCACCAACTACAACTGCCCATCTGGAGCTGCCTGCAGGGTCATTTCTTTTTTTCAGCAGCTGGACCAGTTCCTTGTGCCCAGGAACCCTAGCTGGAGCTGTGCTGTATACTCCACCAAGGGCAACCTGCCCAACCCACTGCTGTGGCTTGGCATTGGTGACAAGGCATCAGTGTGGGAGGGCTCCTCAGGGGGCCAGGAGCCCATCTTACCACAGTCCCCATTCCTGACATTATCCAGCAGTTCTGGCAGCCCAGGCCGGTGCCTGCCCTGCTATCTCCAGGTCCACAGCCCCACCCAGGAGGCCAGCCCAGACATGGCACTACCTGCCCTATGCAGCTGCAGCACTTCCCACAAGGACCCCCCTTCCTGGGTAGTCAAGCACTGCGCCCTTCACCCCAGGACACTGCCAGGAGCTGCACATTATCGCCATTAGGGGGACAGACTAGGGCCACTGGGCATGCCTGCCATGCCCACCCAGTAAGCCCAACATTGTGGGGAGGGCCCTCCCCTCCCTGCCCATGCCCCCCCCCACCTTTTCACCTGAGCTCCTCCTGGCCCCTGGCATTCCTTTCCTCTCTTGCACAACTCTCCAAACACACTGTTGGTTCAGTGGAAAGTAATGCGCTATATTGGATTCTCAACTTTGTGCTGCCTGCCATTTTCCCCAAGCAGCTGTTTCAGCAGTGTCACAGGGAGAGAAAGACTGGGGAAACTCCTGAGTCCACGGGGGGAGCCCCAGGGTGAGGAGCCGGGGGCGGATGGAGAAAAGGAAAATAAAGAAAGGTAACTCGCTCACCGCAGGATGGAGGAGGAGCAGGGATGGCAGGAGAAGCCTGCACGGGGTGTAGATCACGCCCTGAGTTACCCGCGGCTGGCAGATGACATCACTCCCAATCAGCGGCCGGCAGAAATAAAAGGGCCGATGGCGAAAAGGAGTGGGGCGCGCATGTTGCTGCTGGGAGGGAGCCTGGCTGGTGGAGTCAGCTGGAGGCGCGGAACGCCAGAGGTGCCTACCTGCGCTCACCACGGGGAACTGAAGGAACCCAGGGGCGAGCCAGCGCCCGAGGCCAGCACGACAGCTGCAGGTGAGCCAGGAGAGGAAACGGTAAGAGACTCAGCGGCGTGGAGAGGTCAGCAGGCTGGAGAAGACCCAGAGAGAGGGCGGCAGCTCGGGGAAAACCTGGAGAGAGGGCTGCAGTTCGGGGAAGACCCAGAGAGAGGGCTGCAGTTCAAGGAAGACCTGGAGAGAGGGCTGCTGCTCGGGGAAGACCCAGAGAGAGGGCTGCAGTTCGGGGAAGACCCAGAGAGAGGGCTGCAGGTCAAGGAAGACCTGGAGAGAGGGCTGCTGCTCGGGGAAGACCCGGAGAGAGGGGCACTACTCCCAGGGGACCCAGACAGAGGATCACGCCAGTAGGATTCCAGAGAAGGAGTGGCGTGAGGCTGGGATAGGAAGAGAGGGGCCACAGAACCGAGCCACGGGCAGGTGGCCCTGTCAACAAGCGGAGGGATAGAGAGGCTGTCGGCTCCATAAGGAAGCCCAATAGGGGCAGGGTTAAGCCTCTTTTGAGGCTCATTGAGCTTTTCATTTGAGTTCTGGAAGGAGTTTTGTGTTTCCCCGTATTAGAAGGGGCTGAGGTGGTGGAGGCAGGGAGTTGGAGCGAGAGGTGAGCTCATTGTTTAAGTATTTAGGGGATATTTGGCCAACTACGGAAACAGCCAAGATCCGCTGGGCTGGGTAAAGGGCGAGGTGCAGGGGAGGAGGAGCCTCGCAGAAGACATCTAAGAAGCAGGTGACCGACGAGGGCAACCACGCTGCATGAAGTCCAACCCACTGAAAGGTTCAAGCCGTGGCAGGCGAGAAGGGGCAGGTTGCGGCGCGTGGGAAGACCTCCCGGAAGGCCACCTGCGACAGCAAGACGAGTACCGGCAAGCACTTGGAGCAAGGAAGCCCGAGGTAAGATGTACGAGGCCCGGCTGGTACAGGCAGCTAGGAATCATCGTATCATGGTGATACCATAATCACACCCACTTTTCCCTAGAAATACTATCTATTCCAGGAGACTAGGAGTAAATGCTGTAGAAACTAGAGGCGCACCAATACATTGGTTCCATATTGGATCAGCACTGATATAAGGAAAATTGACAGTATTGGCAATTGGCTTTTTTTTTACTGATGTGGCCAATAATGTCACTGATAAATTTCCTGTCCATGTGCTCAGCTGCAGCGCAGCACTCAGGAGGCCAGGGGTGCAGCCTGGCAGCGTCCGGCTAGAAAGTCTGTAAGTCTGCACGGGGGATGGGGGAGGGGTTTCAGGGGGGCTGCAGCCACCCCAAAATTCACCATAGCCCCTCTAACCCCCGCTCCCAGCAATGCCGCCACCCATCCCGCATGCAGCCCAGCCCAGTCCCCCCTCCGGGGAGAGCCCGGAACAACCTCTGGTCCCAGCCCAAAGTTGAAGCCTGCCCATGCCCCATGCACATATCCAGGGGCACATGCCCCACCCCATGCCTCCCCCAGGGGTGCACACAATGGTGGGAGCCCCCCTCCGCCCCGCCCCGCCCCACCTGGACAAGCTGCTCGCAGCTCCATCCCATGCCTTGCCCTGGCTGGGCAGCGCCTACCCCTGCCCCAGCCCCAGCCCACTCCCTCCCTCACCATGGGGGCCTCTATCTGCCCCTCATGCCGCTGCATATTGGCAATTGAATCAGTATCAGCTGATATGGCTCCTTTAAAATTGGCTATCAATATTGTCCCAAAAAATCTCTATCAGTGCACCCCTAGTAGGAACTGCTATGCAAATCATGTCATGGAAGAAAAAAAATCAGTGCTAGGGCCCCTTTGTGCCACTAGAATAGAGCAAATCAGTCAGGGCACAGTCAAGCACTTGGTTTAAAATGGTAACTTTGATCCAGAGAGGTGCTCTTCCCCCTCTGCTTGGTGTTGGTGAGGCCACAGCTGAAGTACTTTGTCCAGTTCTGGGCACTGCACTTCAAGAAGAATGTGGATAAGCTTGAAAGAGTACAGAGAAGGGCCACCTGCATGATCAGGGAGCCTGGAGGATAGGTCCTATGAAGAGAGACTCTGGTAACCGGGCCTGTTCAGTCTGAGTAAGAGAAGACTGACAGGTGACTTGACAGCTGCCTACAAATATGTCAGGGGTTAACACCAAGATCTAGGGGAACAGCTCTTCATAAAGGCACCCCTCGGGAGGGTGAGGTCCAATGGGAACAAGCTAATTGATGAAAAATTTAGGATTGACGTAAGGAAAAACTTCTTTTCCGTAAGGCTAACTAGAATCTGGAATACACTCCCGGCAGAGATGGTGCAGTCACCATCCCTAGAGGTGTTCAAGAGGAGGCTGGACATGCACCTTTTGGAGCTCGTTTGAGCCCAAATACCTCCTGCTCATGGCAGGGGACTGGATCTGATGATCTTACAGGTCCTTTCTAGTCCTGCTATTCTATGAGTCTATGGTTCTATGATTGGGGTGGGGGTTGGGGGCCAGGAACAATTTTAAAGAGTTATAACAAGGTGCATTTAATTATTGAGGTTGTTTAACACAAGTGGGACCACCCAGTGTGCTGGAATTATCCACCTAATGTAGTTGTTGTAAATTTTATCTAAATTGTGAATTTTATTATTAACCATTGCTATTATATTTTGTTGTTTATTTATTTTTCTGTATATGAGTTGATTGTATATTATAAAGAATAACGTGTTAATCAGGTTCAGAGTTCAAAATCCAACGCATCACCCAGCCTAGTGTGCCGGCACAGGTTACATAAGGATACAGGAACAGGCAATTTCTGCATGTTTAAACCTGCTAGTTAAAATGCAGCTGGTAAATCACAGAAACACCCTCGATTGCTGCAACAGGATTACCCACTTTTGCATCATGTTACTAGTATTTTTCTTTAAAAGCACTCATTAAATTAAAAATATGATTTTAATTCTTCCATAGTTAAGTCTTCTATTCCCAGTGTACCCAGTTTTGCTTTATCACAGTGTGTAGGCAAAGGATAACTATCTCTTGCATTTGATCAAATCACACCAAAGAAAACCTGTATCTGTTTTTGTGATAACCATGTTTGTTTTTATTTAATGCAATGCTAAATCAAAAGCATCCCTGTCAAAGGTGGAGGGACATGATGTGACTGAAGGAATAGAAAAGAAATAGAAGGGAAATTGTAAGAAGTAGAAGAAGATGAGGGGATGGACCCTTTTGCCCCCCTGTCCCTTTTTTTTTTTGGCTTTACATATTTCATATAATGTGCATAGAGATTTTTCTCTCTTTTGTGAGATGATCCTATCTGTGTTCCAGTGGGAATTAGTGTGCAACTATTAC
This sequence comes from Alligator mississippiensis, assembly GCF_030867095.1. Classification (NCBI taxonomy): domain Eukaryota; kingdom Metazoa; phylum Chordata; order Crocodylia; family Alligatoridae; genus Alligator; species Alligator mississippiensis. Next base: position 178,589,503 of record NC_081825.1, read on the forward strand.
ATCACCCCAAAACTCCAAATGCCCAATTAAAATAGAGTTTTGTACCATGGGCACTTGTAAACACCACAGCATTTAATCCTAATTAATTTAAAGAATATTATAAATTTTAAACTTGTTTATTTTGACATGCCACATTTGTGTTTGCACACATTTGTGTTGAATGAATTAAGCCCAATGTGCAATTCCCCATAAATTCCAGAAGGGGAACCAAATACCAGTCTACCCCGGTAGTGTCTGTCCTAATGAATTAAAGCAGGAGGCGTGTGTTCACCAGTAAACCAGTAAATAATACCCCAATATTATTAACCCCCTCCCTCCATAGTCCCCACCTCCTGCCAGGAGCCTCACACTAAGCCCCCTCCCAAGCCACAGTCACCCCAAAACCCTGCCACTTGCACCCTCCTAGGCTCTGTTTGGTCTCCAGCAGGTGACCCCATGGTGGGGATCCTTACGCCAAGCTATGTGCATCATCCCCTCCCCTTGCCTCCCCCCACCCCCATGTTAGAAAGTAATAGATTTCATAGACATTAGGGCTGGAAAGGACCTCAGAAAATCATCGAGTCCAGCCCCCTGCCCCAGGGGCAGGAAGACAACTGGGGTCATAGCATCCCATCAAGATAAACATCCAAATTTCTCTTCAAGACATTCGAAGTAGGTGCTAGAATCACCTCCGGTGGCAGGCTATTCCAGACCTTGGGGGCTTGGACAGTAAAGAAGTTCTTTCTTATGTCCCGCCTGAAATGGTCTTGGAGGAGTTTATGACTGTTCAACCTTGTCATCCCTTAGGATGCTCTGGTGAACAAACATTCCCCCAGATCCTGGTGAGCATCCCTTATAAACTTATAGGAGGCCATCAGATCACCCCTGAGCCTGCACTTTTCCAGGCTGAAGAGTCCCATAGCTCTCAGCCTCTTATCATAAGGTCTGTTTTCCTGACCTCTTATCATGCACATGGCTCTCCTCTGCACCCTCTCAAGCTTCTCCACATCCTTTTTGAATTGTGGAGCCCAAAACTAGATGCAGTACTCCAGCTGTGGCCTCACCAAGGCCGAGTACAACAGGAGAATGACATCCTGGGATTGTCCTGAGAAGCATCTATGGACGCAAGTCAGGGTTTTGCTCACTTTACTAGCAGCAGCAGCATATTGATAGCTCATGTTCATCTTGTGGTCAATCATGACCCCCAAGTCCCTTTTGTCCGTACTGCTAGCCAGCGTAGCACTGCCGAGCCTACAAGCATGCGGCAGGTTTTTCTTCCCAAGGTGGAGAACCTTGCAGTTTTCAGTGTTAAACATCATCAGATTCTCATCTGCCCATTTCCTGAGCCTGTCAAGGTCAGCCTGGGTTGCCCTCCTGTCCTCAGGTGTGGATGCTTTACCCCAGAGTTGGTGTCATCGGCGAACTTGGCCAATCTGCTTCTGATACCAATGTCCACATCATTAATGAAGATGTTGAATAATATAGGTCCAAGGACAGATCCTTGAGGGACCCCACTGGTCACAGCGCACCACAATGATTGACTTCCATCAACCACCACCCTCTGGGTCTGACCACGGAGCCAATTCCCCAGCGAGGGGATCGGGGTGGACCCGAGGCTGCAGTAGGCTAGTTTTGCCAAGAGGTGATCATGGGATACCAGATCAAAGGCTTTTCTGAAGTCAAGATATATGACATCAATCTCTTCTCCCTTGTCCAGGTGATAGGTCACCTGCTCATAAAAGGAAATACGATTGGTCAAGCAAGACCTACCTGCAACAAACCCATGCTGGCTATCCCTCAGGATGTTGCCATCGGCCAGTCTGTTAAGAATGGCCTCTTTGATAATCTTTTCTAAGACCTCGCCCGGGATAGAGGTGAGGCTGATGGGCCTGTAGTTTGCCGGATCCACTTTCCTCCTCTTCTTGAAGATAGGCACCACATTAGCCTTCTTCCAGTCTTTGGGCACTTCACCAGAGTGCCAGGAGTTCTCGAAGATCTGTGCCAGGGGCTAAGCTACGATGCTAGCCAGCTCCTTGAGTACCCTGGGGTGCAAACTGTCAGGGCTGGCTGACTTGAAGGTATCCAGCCTCTCAAGGTGTTCCTTCATGAGGTCAGCATTGATGGAGGGTAAGGAATCTCCCTCACCCAGGCCTCCCTGTCCTGTAATGGGCAGGGGCATCCCAAGGGACTGGTATAAGACCAATGCAAAGTACCCATTTAGGAAGTTTGCTTTTTCCTGGGTGTTGGTTGTCAGCTGTCCCATCTGAATTAGCAGGGGTCCAATGTTGCACTTGATTTTCCTTCGGCTCCCCACATATCTAAAAAAGGACTTTTTATTGTCCTTGATACTTGTAGCCAGTTGGAGTTCCGTAGCAGCCTTGGAACAACTGTAAATGTATGTATGATTGTAATATGATGATCATACATGATCAAGATAGTATGATGTAAAATTATATATGATTTTTTAAAAACTATATATGTCATATCAGAAATATACATTTTTATGGGGTGAGAGGAGCAAGTGTTGCCCTGGCTCCTCATCCTCCTTCACATCAACGGTGACAGTTGCAGCTGCTGCTGATGGCGGTGGGGTGGGTGGTGGTGGTGGAGTGTTGCCAAAACAAATGTGTGCTATGAATGCTTATTACAAAATTTAATAGTGTAGTAATAGTACAGCGTGTGTGGGTGGGGGAGGGGGCACAAAACCATGGTTCTGTCCAACAGTTATTAGTTTTCTGTGTTTTAGGACTACATTTCCCAGTATTTCTCAGCTGTCCGGCTTGGAACACTTTCCATGGGGACCCCAGATAGGGGGTGCTTCCTCCCCCCCACCCAACCCAGTGATGCCATGACACAGTGAATACCTGAGGCACACCAACTTTGTGTGTTTTGCGTGGCCTACAGCTTTGTGAAATGTTAGTGAAATGTTGGGGTTGGCATTGAATGTTGGGATTGAATATGGGCTGCATGCCCCCCCACCCCATATCCCTCCCCAGTCTTTCCATATGTAGAGGAATGTCAGCATCTCAGCACCTTGATAAAGAATAATGGTGTAGTTAACTGAGACCTTTTCTTTACTCCAAAAAGCATTCTTTGCAGTTGGATATAGAAGGTGGACAAGAAGTGGCTAGATACAGCAGACACCTGTAGGATTTTGGTCCTCCCAACAACCAAGGAAAGTGGTCCTCCCAACAACTCCCCCCTCCTTGGACCAATGCCAGCCTGCAAACAATAATCCCCTACCCCAGTCCAGGCAGCTGTTCCAAAGACTCCCCCCATACCCCGCTCATCCTCCACCCTCCCTCCCCTCCCCCGGCCCACCCTTGCACATAGAAACAGATGGTTTCTGTTGTAAATAGGCAAAAAAATATTTAAATCAAGAACAACCACTGCTAGTTGTTGGCAGCATCCATAATATGTGCTGCCAGGCAATCCCATACAAGGGCTGACTGACTAGCTCCTCCGTGTTGATATTGCCTCCTGCCATGCACTGCTGCCCACCCCTGTCTCTGTCTGTCCACTGTTGCCACTGCTTCTTGCACTTTGTCAGCCCATGACTGGCTGAAAACCTCTCCCTGTGTCTCACAGATATTGTGCAGCACACAGGCTGCCACTATAAAGGCAGTGATGTTTTCTGGCTCCAGCTTGAGCCTGCAATGAAGCACCCTGTACCGTGCTTTCAGCTGGGTAAAGGCACATTCAACAGCCATCCTGCATTTGTTGAGATAGTAGTTGAAGGCTATCTTCTGTGGGTCTGTAATGTGCCCTCCATAAGGCTTCACGAGCCAGAGCTTGAGGGTGTAAGCAGCATCCACCATTACAAGCAGGGGAATAGCAACACCATAGATAACTATCTCGGGGACTCCGGGTGCATAGTGTCCTTTCTCCATGAAGCCAGGCACTGGAGAGTTTCTGAATACGCGCACATTATGTGCACTGCCAGCCCACCCGGTAAAAATGTTTGTGAACCAGCCCCAGTGGTCTACCACAGCTTGCAGGATCATGGAGGCAAATCTTTTCCTGTTTGTGAAAGATTTCCCCCTACCCAAAGGGGACTGCACTGGGATGCACAGTTAGGGAAACCCATGGCATTGAAGCCATCTATGACTTCCTGAGGATTCTCCAGGCAAATACAGTTGTTTGCTGTGACATCCTGCAGTAGCTGTCATACCTCGTGACTCACCAGCCTGGCTGTGAAGGGAGCCATGCTGAACTGGTCCATGATGCAGTGGAGGCTGGACAGGGAGGTCAGTTTCATCACGGCCATGGCTACCTTCTTGCCCAGCATGATGACCCAATGCATGATAGTTCTGCTTCACAACTGCTTCACAATTTGTGGCCCTACCACCAAGATAGTATGATTAAACAACTCCTTGGTCATTCAGAACATCTCCAGCCATAGCTGATCATTCCAAGTGGTCAGCACAATTCAGTTCCACCAGTTCAAGCTGCTCTCATGGGCTCAGACCATGCAGTTGCTGCTCCTGAGGATCATCCACAGAGCCATGTCAGCTTCCAATTCTGTGCATGCCTCTCAACTATCCCACTCCACCGCATATCTAAGTGCCCTTTTTTGCAAGGTGCATCTACATGCAGGCATCTCATCACAAGCGTTGAGAAGCAAGATGAATGCATATGCTGCCATCATAACTGCACCTCCATCTTTTGCATTAAGTCCAAGGCCAGCAGCAAGGTAATTAGCAACAGTTCCTCCTCCTCCTCCCCACCCATATCATCCAGATTCTCCATTTCAGTGTCTTCACTCAGTTCTTCACCATTCTTCACATCCCAGTCCTCATGCATTTCTTCCTGAATATCCATTTGGTCCTCCTCCATCATCCCATATAGATTCTGCTGAGCAAGGTTGATTGTATGTACACAGCAGGGCTGCTTCTCAGATCACAGCACCACCAGCAGCAACCAGGGGGGGTTGTGGTCTGGGGCTTTGGCTAGGGAGCTGCATTCAATCAATTACCATTGCAAGTGACCTCTTATCTGCATGTCATTAAGTAACCCTGGGGCACTGGGTGTTGGCACAGCAGAGCCTTTCCCCATTACTGTCTTTGGTGGAGGGTATTGGTGTTTACTGTTTTGTTTAGTAGGATGAACAATGGTGCCCTGGCTTCAGGAAAATTGCTTATACCATAACAATGAATAGCCACACCTGAGAAAAATCTACCCAGAAAATGGAGCATAGTTGTCGGGTGTGCCTCCTTATTCTCTGGCTACTGATTGCATGCAAAAAAAGGCCTGACCTTTGGCCATTCCTGGCCAAAAAAAAAAATTTCCCCCGAGAAAAAAAACTGTTGCCCTGTTAAATCAGGCATAGCATGTATAGTTAAAAGTGATGTTTTTGCTGCACAGGATCTCATCCTTTTGAAACTTGTGGTTGCTCTTACTGTATCCTAGTAAGCATAGTGAAAAAAATTATATATCCAATGTGTTGAGAAAAGTTCTGATGGATCAAGTCTTTGGTGAAGACAACTGTCATCAAGCTAGGCTTCCAAAGGATTTTAATCAGAGAGAGAGAATTCTGCCACATTGCTCTTGTGTTAATGTAGGACCAGACAAAGCCTTGAAAATCTTAAGTATAGAATGCTTATGTTTACAAATATTTCCAAATAAGCCAGTATCAGGTGAATACTTTTGCAAGGGCAGCAAAGAGAGTCCTGCTTCTCTAGTTGCAGCAAGAACAAACTTGACTCTGCCAGCTTAAGAAGCAATTGCATGTAGAGTCACAAGTGTCTTCTATGATATATTGAACCATTGTGAAAGAACCTTATTTTCTAGGTTTAGAAGCATCAGATTCTGACTTATATTTAATATTTGAGGAAGTATGTCTATTATATTAGGTATATTTGCCATAAAAAAGGAACTTTTTCCTATGAAGGTGAAGCCAGGGAATGTGGTCAGGTGACCAAAGAAATTAACACTACCTACATACTTCAGCAGTGTTTTTTTAGATGTGCAAATTTGCCACCGGATTACTGTATGAACAATCATAATGTCCCCGCCGTATTAGTGTTTTGTTTTATATTTCTTGTGTCCGTGGTTTTTTTGTTTGTTTTCTATTTGTAATTTGAAGGCGAGAGAGGAATTGTATATGATGGACATGAGGCATCTTGCTCAGTACAAAAAACAAGTCTTGCAAAGACATTCTCCCCACAAAATACTCTGCCCCCACAGAAAAATGGGTGTGTGATGGATAAGACTGTGTCTCAATACCGACCATAACACCTCTCAAAGGGGTGTTTACTTGGCCCTGATTCTGTGGGACTTCAAAGCTAGGGAAGACAGGCACAGACACAAGTGGGTGCGATGAATTTTGGGAATATTATGGGACATTAACCAGCCGAATGGTCAGTGGTGCCCTATTTGACCCATGCTCAAGCCCATCACCATGTCTTTGTTGGTAGACAGGGTGCTTCATCACATTGCTGTTTCTGAGACACAGGTGATACCTTCACAGTTATGAGTATGTGGAATTTTCCAAACTATTAATTCAAGGCATGTGTATATAACTGACCCACAAATTTTGCCAACAACCTTTCGTGAATAAGTTGCTGTTGGCCTCAACCAGCTTCCCAGTGTCTCAGAAACACAAGTCTAGCAGTATGCAGGTGACAGAGTAGGAGGCTGATACTTCCATCAACCGGGGCCCCAACTGGACCCAGGAGGAACTCAAGGATTTAATCAACATTAGGTTGGACCTTGAAAATAGGAGGAATAAGCCCGTGTATGCTGCCATTGCAAAAGAAATGATGGTGCAAGAGCACAACTGGGACTAGACCCAGTGCCAGAGCAAGATCAAGACCCTGAGATGTGTGTTTCATCGCGCCAAGGCTGAAAACTCTCGCTCTGGAGCAGGGCGAACAATTGCTCCTTTCTACAACCAGCTGTCCATCATTCTTTCCAAGGATACGGGTGAGGCTACCTGTCTCCAGTTTTTTGGGACTGGCATTGGGCTGGAAATCACACAGGCAGAAGCAGTTTCTGAGTGTCCTGAGTATAAAACCATGAGCATGTCACATCAGTGGGGAGCCTGCTCCATGGTCCTTGATGACAGGGAGTCCCAACAAGAAGAGTGTTGACTTTGACCCCAGTATCTCCCCTGATTCCATGGACTAGCACAGATGAGGAACAACAGGAGGACAAGGAGGAGGAAACTGCTTTGGATGTGGTTTCTGTTCCTGAGACTCAAAGAATGGTTTTTGTTCCCCAGATACAAGAAGATGCATGACCGGTTACTTGTGAGTATCATAAAATGAGCCTCTTGCTATTGGCAGACACTATTTGGGTTCAAGCAGGTTGGATGTTTGGGAGGGGTTAGTGCTTGTATCACCGGGGGTAGCTCACCACGTTCTTTTGGGAGTGGATAAAGGGTATTTCAACAGGTGTCAAACTCATTTTTTCCTTTAACTGTTTGCAGCTAACATGGGCAATGGTAGCCAGGGATGTGGCTCTGAACCGGGGACTTAGTTCCTTCAGCTGGGTGGGAAGGAGGGTTAGTGGTTCATCACCATCCTCTTGAATGTTTGGCACGTGGGGGAAGGAAATGTGACCAAACCAGGAACCCTTTTTTTGTTTGGTTACCAGCTCCCATGCTTGATGCCAGTTGGGCACCTGCCTCCAAACCACAGACCCCAGCTCACACTACAGCAGAGAGCTCATGTGATATGCACTATAAGCAGTGACTGTCCAGAGGCAGCATGATGGAGCCTTTGGCTGAGGAAGCACAGAACCTAGTGTCAGCTGGAGATGGGTGGTGGGATAAAGTACAGGAGTGTCTTCAGTCTGATGAGGAACAGAACTGAATCATGGGCAATACAATTGACTTCTGGAAGCATCTGCTAGCCTGCACAGGGCAATTTCTGGACATGGCCATGCAGTGCTGTGTCCATGTCCAGATGACACAACACTTGATTAAGGATGTTCTGCAGTGTGCGAAGAAGCTCAACATCAAAAAGTGGGTACCACCCCAGAACAGGCAAAGTAGCTGCCCTTGGTTCGCCTCTGTCCAGGAGGCAGCAAGGAACGTTACAACCGAGCCTGTTCCCTGAACTGAAGTGGAATCAGCCAAGGGGCACACAAGTGCCAACAGGCCCAGGTGTGCACCACTGCGATTCAGGGAGTAAGGGCCAGTTCTGAGGAGGGTTAAAGGCAAAGAAGCCCAAGTAACTCACTGCTTCAATACCACGTTTTTTTGGTGCTCCTTACAATAAAGCCTTATGTTACCCTGTCTCTCTGCATCTGGCTCCCTAATTGTGAGGGACTGCAAAGGTGCCTGCTCCTGTGGGGAGGGGGAAAGGCAGTGGTAGAGGGATGGAAAAAACAATCCCCAAGTATAGGCTCAGACCAAATGCAAGGGTGGTATGTGTGTATGTGTGTCTGTGTGTGGGAGGAAATAAACTGTTTACAAAGGAAAGGCCTTTGCTTCCAGGAGAACAAAGAGAGGGAGTTCAGCCTGAGAAGCTGCTAATTGCCCTCTTTGAAACGTAAAACCTTCTCTCCTGCTCTCCCCTGGTGCAGCATTGCTGCTTTTTGGGGGCAGATTTTTTGGGTTGCTCGTTTGGGGGCATTCTTTCTTGCCCCAGGTTTGGTTGGTTGGCGGGGGGGGGGGGGGGGGCCAAGGAAAAGAGGCAGAATTCTGGCAGGTGGTGGGTTGCCAGGATTCCACTAAACTGTGCATGGTGGGTACCACAAGCAGTGCATCTCCCATACCTCCATCAATGTAGCAGCTTGCAGAGCTGCGACAAGTTGCTCCCCAAGCAGAAGCCTTTTGCTGCAGTTTCGCACAGTGTTTTTGATGTGTTTCTGGGGCTTCTCTTTTGGGGGAAGTCTTTCTTGCCCCGAGTTTGGCTGGCGGAGGGCCAAGAAAAAGTGGCAGAATCCTGGCAGGTGGTGGGTTGCCAGAGTTTTGGTTTTCTTTGCCAGGACAGTGACAGAATGTCTGGACTGAATGTTTTTTTCCACTGAAATGAGGGTGGGGGATGACCTTTGCCTGACCCACTAAAGGCCTATGAATTGTGAGAGCAGCGTTCAGGGTACATGTATGTCGCATCAATCAGAGATGTCTGAGGTGAAGGAGAGACAGCAGGATGCTAGATTCAGAAGGACACAGCCCACTGGGGAGAGTTGCCCATTGGGGGCACAGAAATGTGAATACAGTGGTTGAGTCACGTGCAGACTGAAGTTGAGTGCAGTGCAGCAGTCGAGTGCAGGATGAGAGCTGCTTTCCAACGTGGGAGTTGCAAGAGGACATTGCAACGTCCTTCACAACTTGCACCTGTACACATTGGTAAGTGACACCTGATACTAGGCTGGACCCTGCTGGGGGCTTGGGGCGGTGGTGTCAGATGTGGAAATAGAGACTAGTGACAAGATATGGGGAAGTAAGGGGGCATTGTTTTCTGTAACTTTCAAGGAACTAGGGTGGGTGGACTTGATTGTCGTGAAGGAAGGTGAAGAGCAATGCACAGCACCAGTGCCATAGCATCAAGGTTTGGTGTCCAGAACAAGGCCCACAGTGGCAGGCCACTGTCGCCCAGCACACATATCCAGGGGCCAAATGCCCCTCCCCTTACTCACCCACGAGCTCACACAGCAGCAGGAACCACCCTTCCCACCTCTCCTCTCCCCCCCCCCTCCCCAAAACAAGCCACCTGTGGCTTGGCCCTGTTTCCTGCCTTGGCTGGGCAGTGCCACCCTCCCCCACCACCTTGCTACAGCATTACACAGCACAGAGGCTCACTCTGCTAGCTGGTGTTTACTGTTCACAAGTTCAGGGCAGGAGGCCCTTGCTGGTTTTCCAATAAAACTTCCTCTGCTCTGTCTCTACTCTCCCTCCCACCAATATTCCTTCCTTCCTTAGCTCCAATTGCTCTGTTGCCATTGCCTCTGCCACTGTCACTGCTGTTGTCACTGCTGCTGCCACTACTGCTACTGCCCCCTGCTGCCACAAAAGAGAAACAGTCCAACTACTTACGAAGCCTGAGAACAACGCCTGACACGCCAGATACTTCCTTGTACACATTTGCTGCCTTGCAAGACTGAAAATGTTTGCAATGTCTGCCTACCAGCTGCCTATCGCTATCGGTATCCCTGCCTGTCTGCCTGCCTGGCTGAAATAATTAGTATAATTTGATCAATAATAATGGAAAAAAAATAAAATAATGATGATGAGTATAATGATAATGCTGATAATGGTTTAAGGCAGCCTATCTTCAAAGAGCACCAGAAGTGGTAAATAGTTTCTAAATAGAGACAGAAATGGCCTGGTGGGTGTAAATTTAGAAGCAAATGCACAGGGCCATGTCAAATACTAATTTTAATTTAGTATAGTGACATTTTTAAAAAACCCAGTAAAATAATAGTATTTATTAATAGTAAGAATCATTGTGTATGTGGTCAGGGTAAGAACTGTCTGTGAAGCATGCTGTGTGTGTCCTACTTACAGGGATGACTCTTTGTTCTGCCTCCTGGCCTACCTCCATCTGCCTGTCTATACAACACAAGAGTTTGAAATGCTGCAAACTTAGAAATTTTCAGGTAGTCCAATCATCTAGTTACTACAAATGCTTTATTAACTCTTTTGAGAAAGACCGGATGCAATGTGGGAGTCACATTTTCAACATGTAGGGCAAGAAGTGTTTTTTGAAACTGCAGATGTGGCAAGTAGTTTTATCTGCTGTAACCTTTGGGGGACCTGAGATATGAATATGAGTGTAGAGTGAGATGAGCTGCAATACAATTTGGCATAAAGCAGAGAAACTGATAAATGGGTTCCTAGCACCTATGTTTAAAGTTCCAACTATAATAATCTTGTTTGCTCATTTACACAACACTTCACAAAAACACCAACACACAAAACACAAACACAGTCAGTAATATTAAAACTATTAAAACATAAACACAAACACAAAAACCCAAAGACACAAATATAAAAATGTAAGGACAAATATTTGCAGTGTCCAGGTTCTGTTGAAAAGACAGTCATTAATATTAAAACTATTAAAACACAAGCACAAACACAAAAATGCAAACACAAAATCACAAACAAACACAGAAAAATACAACACAACACTTCATAAAAATACTGGTGACTCTCTGCAGTCAAAAACTGACTATTGCAGATCCCAAGCATATTTAGCACTTGACCATACATTTAAAATTTTAAATTACAAAAATAAGTCTTTGTTGCACAAGCTAAAATATTAAAACTATTCCAGGCTAGTTGTGACTAAGCTATTAAGTTATGCAAATGTCAAAGTTGAACAACATGCATTTAAATAATGTTAGTTATCTGCATGTCAAATACTGATTGAGCTATTTTGTGAGCGCTATTTGGGTGAGTGAGTGCCTTCCTTCCTTGGGTGCCTTCCTATGGGGACACCTTCCTGTTCAGTGTCTGCATCTAGGGGGGTGGGTGTTTGCCCTCTTTCATAGTAATCATTAGAAATAATCATTCAAATACTGAATAGAAGTAATCAGAGTAATTGGTAGAAATAATCTTTCAGAAATGTCTGTGAAGCGTGCAGTGTGTGTTACACTTCCAGGCTGGCATCTATGCTCTGCCTGTATGCTGCCTCCCTCCATTGGGTATCTGCCTTGCAGGGGTGGCTGCCCCAAACTATGGGGTACCATGCTTGCTCATGGTCTGTGTTGGAGGTAGGGGAATGCCCCGCAGTATATGTATACTGATATTATGATAGATATTCTAATATTATAAAAGCCTTAGTTTGTCTGTCTGTCTATTCATAATGCTTAATTTCTGCTCTCATTGGTTGTCTCAGCAGCTAATCACAATACTTACTGAAACAATCAATCAGTGCTCTGCACAGACAGTAGCACTGCCACGACAGTGGGGACTGAAGGGCTGGGGGTGGGGGGGCAGGTGAGGCCAGTGCTGCCCTGCTGCCTGGAGCCAGAAGGGAATGGTGGGGATGGTGCTGCCATGACAGCGGGGACTGCTGGCCTCGCTCCCCCGCCCCCCTCCACCCGCCCCTCAGTCCCTGCTGTCATGGTGGTGCCATCTTCACTGTCCCCCTCTGCCTCTATGGTCCCTCAATCCATCCCGCTCTGGTGCCTCAGTCCTCCTCTGCCACCCACCCACTCTGGCCCCTCAGTCACTGCTGTCATGGTGGAACCATCCCTGCCATCCCCCAGCAGAGGAAGAGGAAGACAGAGGGGGATGGAACAGAGCGGGGAGTGAGGCAGGGCCAGATGTGGGGCTCTGTCCCCGCCTGCTCCCCCCATCACAGTGGGGACTGAGGGGCCAGAGTGGGGATGGCCTGGGATGGCAGAGTGCCACCATGACAGTGGGGCCTAGCTTCGCCTCCTCCTGGCCCTGCTCCTTGGAGGCAGCAGCTCGGGGTGCTGGTGGTGCAGCGCTGTCCTCGCCACCTGACTCTGGCCTCGCCACTGCCAGGCCTCAACAAAAGCCAGCAGGGAGGGAGAAGAGGTGGGAGGAATGTGAGAAGTGGGGGTACATTGGCGGCACCCCACCACCATTGGCAGGGCCTGAGAACAGACGGGAGGGAGGGAGGGAGGGAGGGAAGCTGGGGTGGAGTGGTGCCAGGTGGTGGTTGTGACCACCTTTGTCTTTGCATGCAGCAAATCCATAGATATGATGCTTTAATTTGCCACGAGCGAAACTAAACTATGTCTGAGCAGTTTTACTTTAATGCACCAGAAAGACTGTTAAAGCAGCAGGAAATACCACTCGTGCAAACAGACATGCAGTTGCAGTGCATGAAAGGGCAAATATTATGGTGTGTACATGTACCCAAGGTATCTACAGTTGAACTGCAATGTGACTTAATGTAGATTCTTAGTTATAGGAAGCTATTGCTGCCATGAAAGCTTTCACTGCTACATATACCAGTGCATATGGTATCTCGTTTCTGATGCAGTACATATAGACACGTCAGATCTCAACTCCTCAGTGAGCTGTGTATGGGATTTAAAGCAAGGAGCCCTGTTCCCTGCCTGGGTCCTGGGAGAAACCCACATCTGGGAGGGGGTGGCCCTAAGCTAAGGCTTGTTCAGCACATCCCATGGGGCTCAACTTAATCCCAAAGAGATTGCTCAAGTAAGATGATCTACTAATAATTTCCATACATTTTGAGACAGAAATGTTATGTTGGTGCATGTAACATTGAGAAAGTAACATTGAGAAACAGTAAACAAAATTATGTGAAAAGCATGCGTGTCATTTGTAGATTTCATTGCATGTGGAAATTTCATTGCGCCTCATGTCAAAATAATTGTGCCTGCAAATACAAAATGTGTAAGACAAATACATCATGTGCTATTGATCCTGATAGCATAACAGAGGAACAATTATGCTCCTATTGCAGAATAAGAGCAGTACTGTCCATTGCCAACTCAATCAGTTCCTTCTCTCAGAGGTATCCAGCAGTGAGTAATCCACACCCACAGAGTTTGCAATCCAATTGCAAGAACTGCCCTGCTTACAACATGATTCCATATATTGAGCAAACAATATAAAGTGTAATCCTAAGTCCTTTGGAAATGTCCCAGAGTTGAAACTTCAGATTTTATCACTTATATATAAATAATAAGTCTCCTCTTTTTGGACGTGATCGGCCCTTGTGCACTACACTAATGTATGATGCAAGGCAAGGGGGCTCCATTCCACCCCCTACTCCAGCTCCGGCCACTGCAAAGCTGAGCCAGCAGCTACTGCTCCTGCTGTCAAAAGGAATGGGTGGGAGGGGAGGGGTGAAAGGGATCCCTCCTTGCCTCATGTCCCCTCCCCACAGATATTCTGGCTGGAGTAATGGTGGGACCCAGGCCTGGCCCTTGAGGTGAGGGGGTGTTCACTTCCTCTATCCTCTGCCCAAGCCTCCTGCCAGCAGCAGCAGCAACAGCTGCCAGCTTGGCTTTGCAATGACCAGAGCTGGAGGGTGGGAGGCAGGGTATAACAGAGCTCCCTCACCTTGCAGCCCCCCCCAGTGGGGTAGCTGGGGGGGTGGCTGTGAAGTGAGGGGGGTTTGTTCCACCCTACCCCTGACCCTCCAGCTCCAGCCAGGCAAAGCTCATCCATCAACTCCATGCTGCTCCTTCTTGCTCCCTGCTTACAGCCCCAGAGCAGTGTGTGGAGGGATGAGGGGGAGAGGGACAGTTCAGCAGCCTCCATGGAGGCTGCTGGAGTACTCCCACCTGCTGCCCAGGGCTGGTGCAAGTAGGCTTGATCTCGCTGAAAAGCCAGCAGGCAAACATGGTTCTTTATACAAAGTGCCATGAGTTACAGCATGGCCTCTAAACATCTATAGGCGCCCTAAGTTTTTACGTTAGTGCACCTTAATATAATATGATGATTCTGCATCAAAGATGCCAGTAGGTCATGTTTCAGCAATATAATGTGGTTATCTGTTACAGGCCACTAAAATGATTTAGGTGGTACATTTTAGAGCTTGCATGCACAACAAACAAAAATCTGTATACTCAGCCCTTACCCTTGTGCAAACTAGGAGCAGACCAATAACATACAGTCCTACAATAATGTAATCTACTTTAACTTGAAACAGGATTGCCTTGGGAAAAACCAGTGGTGTAACTTTACTGATATAAGTTATGTTGCTCTCAGCCCGTCTACATTAGAGTATTCTCTCAAGACCCCTCTAAGATCCTCATGGATCCTGTGTGTAACTGTTCAGGCAGTGTTTCTGTGCACTAGATCGAGCATGGAGCTTGGCATAGGGCCCAATCCCAGCACACAGGAACCAGTCTAGGGCAGCACAGGGCTCTTAGAGCCCAATCTTTGCCAGGTGGGGATATTGTGTGGCCCTTGGAGCTTTGACACTGGGTTCTTCAAGCAAAAATGTGTCTATATGACAGTACTGCTCTTATGCTGCAATAGGAGCACGATTGCTCCTCTACTATGTTATTAGCATTAATAGCACTTGATATATTTGTCTTACACATTTTTATTTATAGGCACAATTATTTTGACATGAGGCATAATGAAATTTCCACATGCAGTGAGATCTACAGATGATACAAATGCTGTTTACATAATTTTGTTTTGTTTTTCAATGTTACTTCTATTCTGTGCTGATGAAAAGTTACATGCATCAACATAACACTTCTGTCTCAAAATGGTATGGTAATAATTAGTAAATCATCCTACTTGATCAATCTCTGGAATTCAGTTGGGCCCGATGGGCCATGGTGGACAAGTCTTATCTGGGGACTACCCCTTCCCAGATGTGTGCTTTTCCCAGGACCCAGGCAGGGAACAGGGATCCTTGCTTTAGATCCCTTACACAGCTCACCGAGGAGTTGAGATCTGACCTGTCTATATGTACTGCATCAGAGGCAAGACATGATATATGCACTGATATATGTGGCAGTGGAGGCTTTCTTGACAGCAGTAACTTCCTATAACTAAGAATCTACATTAATTCACACTGCAGTTCAACTGTAGACACCGTGTCCAAAACACTCTTGCAATTGGTCTTTTGGAGGTTTGGGGTGATGTAACAATTGCACACTAATTCTCCTGGGACACGGATAGGACCATCTCACCAAAGAGAGGGAAATCTCTATGCATGTTATATGAAAAATAGAAACCCAAAAAGAAATGAGGTAAAAGGGTCTGTCCCCCCCCGCCCTGCCTTCTACTTCTTACAATTTCCTTTCTATTTCTCTTCCACACCTTTAGTCACTTCATAGCCTTCCACCTCTAACGGAGATACTTTTGACTTAGCTTTGCATTAAATAAAAAGAAACATGTTTATCACTGAAACACATATAGGCTTTCTTTGGTGTGATCTGAAAAAAACATAGCACTATAGTATATCAATAAGATGTCTATTGCATAAAATAGGTTCAAAAAGTAGTTGTCAATTGGTTATCAATATCACATGGAAGCATTTCTATTAAGGCTTCACAGCAGTTAATACTAGCTTCCATGATAGTCCACTTTTTTATTAATGACCAGAAGGAAGTATAAAGGCACTTCTAATGACATTTGCAGATGACATGTACACCTTGCTGAAAGTATGACACCCTGGGGAATTACGCAATTATGCACCCATGCAATTTTGTGCGTAAAAGGCATGGCCACGCACAATTGCATAATTTTGCATAATTTAACTGCAGTGGGCTCTGTGCCTCCACCTTCATAATGTGGAGGCACAGAGCTGCATGACTGGACAACTGGATAAGTGTGTAGAGGAGCTGCTGCCTGCAGAGGGGAGTTGGTGTGGGGTTTGTGGCTGGGCATGGGGTTTGTGTGGGTGGATGCAGGGTTTATGCATGAGTATGGGTTGCGTGCCATCGGGCCAGGTTGGCTGGCTCAGTGCCTCCAAGTGGGGCTTCCAGTACTCCAGCAGAAAGCTGCACGTGGAGGCACAGAGCCCACCCAACCCAATGGTGCGCAGGTTCTACTTGCAATGCCACAAGCACATGCTGGCACAAAGCTAATCTGCTCTGGTCTGAAGGTACACACTAGCAGGCTGGGCCAAGTCTGTGCCAACGCATGAAGGCCCTGGGACTCAGCCAGAGGCATGCACCTTTGGAGGCTCTGTCTGCCATGGCCATGAACACCGGGAGGGGGCCTGCTGCTGCTGCTGAGCTGGTGGCAGTGGGGGCTCTGCACCATGGTGGGGTGGATGTGTGCCAGGGAGGCCCACACCCACCTATAAACTCCCCCCATACACACCCCTTCACAGCACCCCCCATGTGTCCACAAACCCTACACCCACCCAAACCCACCACACCTTCACAACCCCCCCACAAACTTCACATCTGCCCACAAACCCCATACACACACCCACACCCCTTCACAAACTCCATAATGCCCACACCTGTCCACAAATGCCACATACCCCACACCTTCACAAATCCCCACAAAAACTTAACACCCCCACATCCATCCACAACCCCCCACACAGATCCACACCCACAGCTCCCCCACAAACCCCAAACCTGCCCGCAAACCCCACATACTCCCATACTTACACCCCCCACATCCATCCACAAACCCCACACACTTACCCACACTTCACACCTTCACGAATCTCCCCACATACACCCCCCTACACCCACAACCATACAGAGTACCTGCATATATTTCTAAAGAAGGTTCAAATAGTATTATATTTAGTTTAATTTGTTAAAAAAAAATTAATTAATTTTGAGTTTTCCTGTGCATAATTTTGAATGTTTCTGTGCATAATTCCCTGGAGTGTAAAGTATGGTGAGAATAGGGTAATCATATGGTGATCTGGGCTGGAGCCCAACAAGGCTGAGGCCCCAGGTGAGGATGGAGGGAGAGGGGGAGAAAAAGTCGGACTCCTGCATTGCTCAGCTGGACTAGTAGCTGGGGAAGGAGGAGGAGGAAGTAAGGGCACCCATGGCTAGATTTAGGTTACCCAAAGACAGCCTTCTAAACAACATATTAATTATAATATTAAAGTGTGACAAGTGGGAGAGAGGAGTCACATTAGGGAGCCAGGGTAAGCACATGGGTGCCACATAGCCACTAGGGGGCACCATGGCCACCCCAGAAATGCACAGTGTTATATAGCTACGCTTAACATTTCTACAATTGATACTGTAAGCAAGCATAAAATAACCATCATCATTATGCACTACAATAGAAAACTGCAAGCTGGTTTTAACTGGGATCTGTAGCTCTGTTTCTAGTCAAAATTGGTAGTGTCAATGCCACACTTCTTAATGCTCACCTTGAGGATGTGCTTGAAGTGTTTCTTCTGGCCCCTGTGTGTCCATTGTACTTGGCTGAGTTGGGAATATAGCAGTTATTTTGGTAAACATACAGCAGGCATGTACACACAGTGCCCTGTCCACCACAGTTGATGTTGAATAATCAATGCTTCCATACAGGTGGTGGTAGCATCTGTGAGGACGCTAGCATTTGTGTGATGATCCTCCCACTTTATACCTCAATAGTTTCTGAAGTCAAACTTAGCTTTCTTTTTAAAATGGCAGCAATATCAGCCTTCCATAGGTCAGTGGGAATTTCCTGAGTGTTCTAGATTTTCAGAAACCATGGGTCATAGTTTCCCAACCAACTTTGAAGACCTCAGCTGGTATGCTATGAGGGCCAAATGTTTTGTTGTTCTTCATTTGGCTTATTGCCTGGTAGATTTCTTCAGAGGTTGGTGGACTGGCAAGCACTTCCTTTAGTGGATGCTGTGAGATGGATTCAATAGTGACTGAAACCATAAATACTTGGCTTAGGAGCTTTTAGTAATGCACCTTCCAATGTTTTTTGATGAATTGTTGTCTTTGAGGCATGCCATCTTCAAATCTAAGTGGGGTGAGTCTGCTTGGTTCCCAAAGTCTCCATTCCCAAAGTCTCAGTGAAACAAAAATTTGAACACCAACAGGAGAATATTATTAAAATAAAGCACATAAATATTGCGTGTAAACTAGGTTTCTTTTTTTTTAAGGAAGACCTAAACAAATTGGCAAAAACTTTTTATCAGCCTCCACACCAGCTTCATTCTCCCTCCTGCATCTCCCCTAGCCAGTACAGATGAGATCCAAGAAGTTAATTTCTTCCCGTTTTTGTCACAAATTTAATTTTCCTGTGGTGATAAATGAAGGTACAATTTCTTATTCTGTATTAGATAACAAAGTTATAACAATATTTATGTTTAACACCTTTTTTTTTTAAACAAATTCTGAAGTTTATGGCTTTAGTACTTTTTCAAGCATGTACAATATTCATAATACATGTTAAAATATTTGTTCTGTACAAAAAAGTCTTTGGCTGGAAGGTAACCGGCTGAATGCAAAACCGTATTGACCAACTTCTGTAGAAGCATGTGCTTCCACAACTTTGAGGTTTGCTTAATTTCATTGGGAAATGCTGTATTCAGACACTTTCTTCAGTTCCAATGACAGCTTTTTCACTTCACCTTGATAGGTGAAATGTTCTTGATGTAACATTTCTTCATACAACTTTCTTAACCCAGGTAGGTAAATTATTTTAGAAATTAAACAGACAAGTTTACTTAAACACCAGTATAGTACTTTTCTTGGCAGATTTTCAACTTCTGTTTCCAAATTTTGGGTTTGTTCCTGTACTTGTTGCAGCATGCCACATGTTTACAGGACACCAGGCCATGCCAAGAAAGTCTGTGACTTCCAGTGCTTTATGGCTTGTGTAGATTTTTCTAATTCCTTAGTTTTCCTTATACCCTCTTGGCTAATTTGGTGGCAAGCTGTCTCAACCACCTAATAGCCATACCCATAGCTTGTAAAATTCTACATTTTTAACTCATTTTACTGTTCTTCATGTCTGCAGTTTCTACCACAACCGTATAGATTTCTATCTAGGTTTACCCACTCTTTTCTTTAAATGTACACAGACCACCTTTATCCGTTACCCAGCATATCCATACTTCCTTAAATTGTGGGGGAATTTTGGAAGGAAAGAGGGAGAAGATTACCTAACTTGGAGTACTCTGCCATTTTAGGTTGTGACCCTATACAAGGGCCATTCATGACTCTTGAAATCAGAGGTCAGGGTGTTGTTCTGAGGTGTCAGGAAATGTTCTCAGCTGGCCTCTTGCCTATAGTCTCTCTTGATGTTCAGGCTGCTTGGGTCTGTGTGCTATAAGAGGCCTCTACCTGCAAAAATCCTTGTGGAGCCTGGATGTGATGGAGAAAGAACTCAAATTTATGTTCAGTGGTGAAAGCTTAGAAGCTTGTTGTTGCTTAAGACATTACACTAGCTGGTCTACCAAGCAATCAGCCCAGCTCCATAAGACTGCCCAGAAACAACAGCAGCAACTTGGTAATGTGCAGCCATACACTCCTCTAGTTTGCTACAGCAAGTAAGTCTTAGCTATTTATACGCCTCTCTCATATGTCAGTGCATCTGTGTGTGTGTTGTCCCTTGCTACTTTTCTTTATCAAGTGTGGAAATTTGCAGCATACTCCTGTGCCAAATTCAGATACCTGCAGCTCACCTTTTGTCATCTGTACTTTACTCAAGAGTTCTTACTTTTTCCTCCTCAATTTGTTCAGCTACGTACAGCTTTTTTACTATTCTCTTCTCTAAATCAGCATTTCTGCTCACTGCCTACCTAAGATTGGGTCATTAGGTGGTCAGTGAAGTCTGCTCCTCCCAAGCTCCTTTTTGGTGCCTTAGCTTAACTATAACTTATCATAATTACAGTTCAGCCTAGCCAAAACTCCTACAGTATTTTCAAAAAGTGCTGTGTAGAAACACCCAAGCTAATTGTGAGCACAATAGTTCAGGTATGAGCAGCAGTACTGTTAAGTTACAATGGTGCTCTGTCCAAGATAATATTCTCTGCCAAGACAAACACAATGTACTAACATGCCTGCACAACTTCCAGTGTCTGAACTGACTGTTTCAAAGGTGGTTTGGGTGGCTTTCCATGGCATTACATTTTACCATAAAAACAAGTGCTCAGTTACCCCTGTAATGAGCCTGAAAACTTTTACTGGACTAAATCATATCCTTTCAGAAAGGGAATTCCTCTCTCATCATGGCAAAATACTGGAAGACTTTGTCCCTCTTTATCTCCCATGATACTCTACTCTTGAAAGAAACCAACTTCATTTTTTTCTGAATAAAAAAATAGAGTAAATCCAGTACAAATCTGACTGTTTTTCCCAGGATCTTCAAGTCAGTAAAGAATACCTTTTCCTATACATTTTATTCAAGCGTATATTGCGTACAGTTTATCCTAGGAGCCTACCAACAAAAATCACTATACACAGTTTTAATTAATGGCTACTGGCACTGTAGAGTCATTTTCTAGACTGTGAAACATGAAGCTTAGGAAGTGTGAACATGCTGCTGCATTTTTATTGTTTCCATCTCGTTTGTTCTCCATGTAATAAGGGGAAAAAGTATCCTCTAACTGTCAGCTTTTCAAAGATCTTGGGTCCTTTAAATGTAAGTTGATTGGAAACACAGGGGCTGGTACGAGTATTTCTGGAATCCTGGTTTGGCATGTGGAATCCTTAGGGATGATAGGAAAGGAGCCACAGTGACTTTACAAGGTGGATACTTAGGGAAGAAATCTTCTTCTAAGCTGAGTTGGCAAATCATCAAGAGACAAATATAGAACCCCCGAAGTACTGTTTTTACTCAGAGGCAATGTCAGCAGTTTGTTAGATGGCTAAAGAAATATCACAACCAAAATACACTTTAAGCAGAATATAAGCTCACTTAGACCATAATTTGTAGAAAGTATAGACAAGTTATTTATGGGGGGATACAGGGAATTTGCTAAATATGACAGGACAAACTCCCACTGCAGAAAGTCCTTTTTGTCTCTCTGTACAGCAGCATGTTATCCAACTTTGAAAGTCAGAGTCCCACTTGCTCTCCACACAGTCTGTTTTCATCATAGTTAGACACTGACAGTGGTTGTATCCCACCATAGGGCATTCAATCAGTTATATTATATCCAACTGAGTCTGTGTTCTAGGAGTAGTAAAACAGATGGGCTGCTCCTCACGAGCCTTTAGTATCCAGGGA
Source organism: Alligator mississippiensis (assembly GCF_030867095.1). Lineage (NCBI taxonomy): Eukaryota > Metazoa > Chordata > Crocodylia > Alligatoridae > Alligator > Alligator mississippiensis. Next base: position 178,611,002 of record NC_081825.1, read on the forward strand.
GTAAGGTATTATCATTGGCATCAGATGCATTATCTTATCTTTTTATTCAGATATTACTATGCAATTAAACTTTAAGCATGTTTGAATTGTTGGCACTGGATTTATGACCCAGATACCTTGTTCTGGGCAGACCCAAACCCTCAGACTGACCATGACCTCTCCATTTGATAATAGTTGAATTTTTTTAATATACAGTAACAGCAGATAAGAATAATGCAAACAATTCTATATCTACCAGTTTCAGGGTTCACAGAGTCAAGGTACATCTAGCCAATATGCAAGCTTCACTCTGAGGTTCTCTTGAATGTCAGATGTCAGCAGCCTGGAGGTCAGGGGCTGAGCTCTCCTCCCCTCCCCCCCCCCCCCGCCCCATGGGGTGCATGAGGTGGGCTGGTGGTAAGCGTGTGTTCTCTTTCAGATTGGCTGATCTCCTCCGGTGGGCTTTAAACTAGGCTCATTGGGGGAAGGGGATGAGGTCGGAGGGAGCCTTGGAACACCAAACCAAGTGTCGCCCACAAGAACAGCCCAGCTAAGACTGATGATGAGCACGAGAAATACCCAGGTAAGAGACAGGGGCCTGGATAGTCCTGGGATTAGGGGGATGGTGCATACACCTTCAGGAAGCCTTAAATGCCTATACACTAATGCTTGTAGTATGGGGAACAAGCAGGAGGACCTTGCCCTCCTTCTAGCTAACACAAATCCAGACATAGTGGGGCTCACCAAAATGTGGTGCCGTCCAACTCACGACTGGGTGGTGAACATCAAGGGCTATAGGCTGTACAGGAGGGATAAAACAGGGAGGAAAGGTGGGGGTGTGGCGCCCTATGTCAAAAACAATTCACGTCCTCAATGAGCAGCACTGAGTCAGAGGAGGGGCGGACTGAAGTACTCTGGGTTACAATATAGGGGGGTCAAGGGGAAAGGGACTTAATGGTGGGGGTCTACTACAGACCACCCAACCAGGGAGAAGAGCTAGACCGGGAATTCTCAGGTCAGCTCGCAGAGGCAGTTAAGTCAAAGGATGTGGTCATCATGGGTGACCTAAACTATCTGGACATCTGCTGGGAAGAGCAGTCAGCCAGGTCTGACCATTCATGTAGGTTCCTAGCCATGTTACAGGACTTCCATCTAACCCAGGAGGTGCACAGTCCCACAGGTGGAAATGCCTTGTTAGACCTGGTCCTGGCCGCAAGCGACAACCTGGTGAGGGGACTGCAGGTGCTCGATCACCTGGGTAATAGCGATCATCACCCATTGGAATTCACCATCCAGCACAGGGTGGCAAAGGCCTGTAGCAAGACAGCAGCCCTGGACTTCAGGAGGGCGGGTTTCATTGAGCTAAGGAGACTAGTTGGGGAGGCACTGGGGTCCCGGAGGGATGGGGAGTTGGGAGTCCAAGAAGGGTGGTCGTTCCTGAAGGAGATGATCCTCCAAGCCCAAAGGGTAGCAATCCCAACACGGATCAAAGGGGGCAAGAGTGCTCAAAAGCCCCTATGGCTCACCAAAAGCATCCAGGAATGTCTCAAAGCTAAAAAGGAGGTCCAATGGAAGGGAGGGACTATCACCAGGGAGGAATATACCTCCACTGCTCAGGATTGTAGGGGGGCTGTTAGGAAGGCCAAGGCAGAGATGGAACTGGGACTAGCGACCCGGATCAAGGATAACAAGAAATCCTTTTTTAAATACATAGGGGGTAAAAAGAAACTTCCGGGTAATGTGGGGCCTCTGCAGGACATGCTAGGAAATCTAGTGGTCTCACCAGATGACAAAGCTAACCTATTTAACAATTTCTTTGTCTCCATTTTTCTGAGCAGGGACCAGGTCATCCCCCCCACCGGGATCCCTGATGGTTCCTGGGGAGACACAGCCAGGCCCAGGGTCAGAGAGGACCTAGTCAGGGAACTTCTGGTGGGACTGGATGTGTTCAAATCATCAGGTCCTGACAATCTCCACCCCAGAGTGCTGAGGGAATTAGCAGAGGTCATTGTGGGACACCTGGCATAGCTTTATGAGCACTCGTGGTGTTCTGGCGAGGTGCCAGAGGACTAGAAAAGGGCCAATGTGGTCTCCATTTTCAAAAAAGGGAGGAAGGAGGACTGAGGAAATTATAGGCCTGTTAGTCTTACCTCGGTCCTGGGGAAGCTCTTTAAGAAAATTATCCAGGTGGACATCTCCGAGGGGCAAGCAGGAGAGTGTATGCTTAGGGGCAACCAACATGGGTTCATTACAGGCAGGTCCTGTCAGAGCAACCTGGTGGCCTTCTACAACCAGGTCACAAAATCCTTAGATGCAAGTGTCGGGGTGGACGTAGTCTTTCTGGGCTTTAGAAAGGCCTTCAACACTGTCTCTCACCCCATTCTCATTAAAAAATTAGGTGACTGTGGTGTCGATGCTTACACAGTCAGATGGGTAGCTAATTGGCTGGAGAGTGGTGGTGGATGGGTCATTTTTGACCTGGATGGATGTGGGCAGTGGGGTCCCCCAGGGCTTGGTCCTCGGGCCTGCACTGTTCAACATCTTCATCACTGACTTGGATGAGGGGGTGAAAAGCACCTTGTTCAAATTCACAGATGACACTAAGATGTAGGGAGAAGTGGGCATGCTAGAAGGGAGGGACAGGCTGCAATTGGATCTGGACAGGTTACAGGGGTAGGTGGATGAGAATAAAATGGGATTCAATACGGAGAAGTGCAAGGTGTTGCACCTGGGGAGGAAGAACCAGCAGCATACCTACAGGCTGGGGAACTCCCTTCTCATCAGCACAGAGGCAGAAAAGGATCTTTTAGTCATTATTGACTCCAAGATGAACATGGGCCACCAATGTGGGGACGCAGTCAGGAAGGCTAACTGCACCTTGTCATGCATCCACAGATGCATCACAAGCAGGGCCAAGGAGGTGATTCTCCCCCTCTATATGACATTGGTCAGGCCGCAGTTGGAGTACTGTGTCCAGTTCTGACAGCACACTTCAAGAAGGATGTGGACAACATGGAGAGAGTCCAGAGGAGGGCCACTCGCATGATTAGGGGGCAGCAGGGCAGGCCTTATGAGGAGAGGCTATGAGACCTGAATCTCTTCAGCCTCCACAAGAGAAGGCTGAGAGGGGATCTGGTGGCCATCTATAAACTGGCGAAGGGAGACCAGCAGGCAATGGGAGAGTCCCTGTTCCCCCGAGCACTACTGGGAGTAACAAGGAATAACGGCCGTAAGTCGAATTAGAGTAGATTCAGGCTAGATATCAGGAGACACTACTTCACAGTCAGGGTGGCTAGGAGCTGGAACCAACTTCCAAGGGAAGTGGTGCTCGCTCCTACCCTGGGGGTCTTTAAAAGGAGGCTAGATAAACACCTTGCTGGGGTCATTTGACCTCAGCATTCTTTCCTGCCCATGGCAGGGGGTTGGACTTGATGATCTGCTCAGGTTCCTTCTGACCCTACCTACTATGAAACTATGGTGGTGTGCCCTCTGTCCATGGTGGCTTCAGGTTCCCCTCTTGGGTACCCTTTGATCTTCTGAAATCCCTCGTTTTGTATTCTTTCTCCCCCTCTGACTCCTCATTTTTGGGCATCATTGATTTGTCTCCCTGTGGTCATCATACTATCCACATTCTGTCCTGTCAGCATATTCCTTTGTTTCACAAACCAATCACATGCACACATCCTAATTTGGGCTTTACTGGTTTCTCCTAATTTGATCCATCTACTGAAATTGGAAATATTAAGGGCCCTGCAGTTGGGCACTGTGACCTGGCCAACATGGCAGAGTCCTTTATCTCTGTTATGGAACAGTACAGTACATGTCTTCAATTCCCCAATCTGTATGTTTACTTGCTGTTTGCCTGTGTCAGACACAATGGGTCTTGATGGAAACTTTTGTCACAAACAGGCTTTTAGAAATCAATGAACGATTGCTTTTGCCCTGGGCCATTGTTCTAATACATATCTACTTTACCTACAAGCCAATTCCCAAAAGCAAACCTCTAAATACTATTTTCTAATCTAGTCATCAGAATAACACATCCATTTTTTCCATATATACAGATCATTTTCTCAAAATTGCCAGAACTTGCATGGTTTCATACAGGTGCAAATCCAACAAATCCAAATTCCTTTCCTTGTCTTAATGTAATACTCAAAATAATACAAACCTTATATTTCTGAAGTCATACAGGAATCCCTAGTCAAGAAATCTGTAATAATTACTTTGCAACATTAAGGATAGTTTCCTATATCATATTAATGACTTTATCAGACGCACACTGTCCATAATTCTGGATGCTATCAAATAAGATAACTTTGATTAAAATGCATATGATATCTTACATCCAGCAGCAAACACAGATCATCACATTCATCCAGTTAATAGAATATATATGGAACACATGAAGATGACAACAATTTAAATAATAGATTTTTATCTGCTTGCAATGACTTCACTTCTCTAGCCACCTCAAACAGAGATTGTCTATTTGTCTGCTTGTTTATTTTTCAAGAAATAGGTGTAGCCCCTGAAATATTTTTCTACCTTTTTCCCCACTTTATTTTCTCATTTTTTCCACAGTTAGCTTTCCCTTGCACTATTTCCATCATTTATCAAATCTCTCTCTCAGTCCAGTATGAACTCCAATCATCTGTTCAGGGTCTTTGTAGCAGCTACATGGTAAAATGATTCCCTGTGAAGAGCTATAGTTCTTAGGCATGCAGATAGGCCTCAAGCCAGAATTTCCCCAGAATCCTTCAGGAAGCTGCAGGGACAGTAGAATCATAGGGTGCCTATACATGTGAACTGGGGTGAGGGAGGGAGGTGGCATTTTAATTAGTGTGGATTTCAGCAGCTGCTCTAATTACAATTCCACAATGTCTTGTGTATTCAGTGTCCTGCATTTCAAAATGGTGGCAGGGCACTTTAACAAAAGCTCATTCAATGAGCTTTATTTAAAGCACCCCCACTGCCATTTTGAAAAGCAGAACAATGAATACATGGGACACTGCAGCATGCTGGAGCATTCTAATTTAAACACTTCAGAAGACTTGATTACTTGCATCTGCTGGAGTCCAATTGGAATGACTGGACTTGGCTGGAGTTCAATTAGAATGATTAGTAGAGTCTACTCTGACACATTCTAATCAGAAGGTATTGGAGCACATGTATAGGCACCCAAACAAAAGTAGGACTGGAAGGGACCTCTATGGGTCATCTAGTCCAACTCCTGAGGCAAGGTCATCCTTATTCAAACCATCTTATATAAATCCATTAGCTAAGCTCTTTGGAAAACTGGCTTCAACCTTGATACAACATAAGACATAGCACCCTAACCTGCTTCATGTATATCAGGGGAGCCACAACAGCCTGTGTCCTGCTCCTACAAAAGTTGTTAATATATTTTCATGAGATCCCAGGTACAGGCTGTGCCCCCTGCTATAGGGGAAGGCAACTCCCCCACTCCCCCGATAATGCATACCAATCAGACCAAGGCAGTAAAATTCATTCCTGCCCCCCAAATCTGGTGATTGGTCTGAGCAAGGGAACAAAGATTATATTGATTTTGGGGAGTGGCAATCTGCTTAGTGACTTCAATGGAGAAAGATGGCAACATTTCTTGGAAAAAAGCAGTCCTGGAAAGAGGGGCTGGGGATGGAGGGAGGGGGTGGCATAAGAGAAGGCCTTGGAACCATAAGCAAAAACACCTCAGAGTTGGAATAATGAGGCACTGAGGATGGAGTAGAAAGAAAAAAAAGGGGGTTAAGGGACAGAAAGGAGGAAACACTTATTTGGGGAGGCATCATAGTTTCCCTGAAAAAATAAACATCAAAATACTGAGTCGAAGGGTGGGGGGTTGAAGGAGTTGATGCTGGTGATAGATTGAAGACAGACTCAGATGTGAAGTATCACCAGGTAGACAGAGGAGCAACCAGGAGACAAGAAACAGAAGGGGCCCAAATAGTTGGGATAATGTGGGGCAAAAGAGCAGAGCAGTGATTCTCACCCAGGATGCTGGGGCTCCCTGGGTTGCTGCCACATCTTTTGCTGGGTACCTCAAGATCTGAGGAGATAAGCAGAAAAGTTCAGGTTCAGGCTTCTCCCTGCCTGGATGATACCCTACCTGCAACGTCAAGCCCCTCTGTGAGGAGGTTAGCACTGTAATATAGAAATTAGTTTTGAAACTGGGTGCCACTCAATTCACTGGGTGCCTCAAGTCCAATGAGGGTTTCCTCCATGATGGGTGCCTCTAGCTCAAAAAGGTTGAGGACCACTGCAGCAGAAAGACACAAATTGTTTATTTCCGTCTGAATAATAGTGGGAAGAACCCTTCCAGCATTCTGCATCCAGTTATGGCCTTATTAAGAAAGGAATGGTTCCCTGACACAAGCCTGGAGCCCTCCCCCTCTTGGACACCATTTGTTTAACTGTAATTTTGGAGTTACTGGCACGAGTGAAGCTGAATACGTGACTACCTAAAGAACTGTGGACTTGCTTAAAGTCAAGATAATCTTGAAAGTATGTATTGAAAAGCATTACTAAGTAAGTATCAGAAAATTAAAATGTCCTTTTAATAGTTTTAATTATAACTGGTTGAAATGGTACAATCAAACTGATTTTCTTGAAGGAGGACCTTATTCCAAACACTTCTGGAATGAAGTTGTAGCCATGATGGCCCAGGAAACATGTACTTAGCTTATTTCAAATATACGTTTTTTGTGAAGCACTGTAGAAACTAAGGGGCTTTTTGTTTTTGGAAGATGGGGAAGTTTGTTTCTCTGTGCGTTTTGTTTTGTTCCCAGAAAACCAATAATACAAAAATGCCCTCTTTTCAATTTGGCAGTATCATAGCACTATCAATTTCATTCTCTTATTTTATTCAACAAGATTAAAAGAATTGGTCATCATTTTCTGTATCTCCTTCCCTTTGTTATTCTACTCTTTGCTTCCTGTCCATGTTTGCCCTTTACTGCTGGAAAATGTATTTAATGGCTTAGGGTTTTGTTATGTATGTAGTATTCTTATTATTTTATTGTAGTATTCCCAGTTTTAGTAAGTCAAATATTGTCATTTGGCTAGATTATTTTTTTCCAATTGACCTTACTCCTGTTTTCACATTTTTTTCTTATTACTATATATCATCATTATTGTATTATATAATTCCAAAATTAAAAATATCCATGGAATTTTTAAAAATAAAAATGAAAGATGAGTTGATCATTAAAAGTATGTTCTATTTATTTCCCATAAGTTTAAGGCTGCTGTTCCCCCCACCAGTTTTAATTTTATTTTAAAAATTAAGTTTAAAATACAGAAAATCTTGCTCAATTACAAGAAACCCAAGCTTTAAAAAAAAAAATTAATAACAGATAAGCAAGGGTGTAGGTTGTAGCTGTGTTGGTCTAAGGACACAGGCAGACAAGGTTCTTTGGGTGAATCTGATATCTTTTATTAGACCAACTTAAATAGTTGGGGAAAAAATTTGGCAAGCTTTTGGGTTTAAAAACCCTTTGTCAGGCTGAGGAAGTCTCTGCAGTTGGTGTGTGGTCTTCCAGGATGGAATGAATGGTAAAGAAGTGAGAGGCTGGGCTGGTATGCATGCAAGACAGGCAGTCAGTGAAGATGTAGACTGAGGAGTCAGTGAGTGAGAGACAGGCGGGGGGGGGGGGAGAGAAAAGGAGGATAAATGTAGCAGTTAAATAGTGGAGAGGTACCTGGGGAGTTAGATGTCAGGCAGGTTATAATGTGTCATAAATCCAATGTCTATATTTAATCCATGATTTTTTGTATCCAGGAGATTGATGAACTGAAGTTCATAGGCTCGTCTCTGAGAAGTGTTTTGTAAGTTCCCTTTGAGGACTAGAACTGAGAGATTGGAGAGAGAGTGGTTTTCTGGTAAGAAATGTGCCCCCACCAGTAATTGGGTATTCTTGTCTTTGATAGTTTTCCAGTGTGCATTCATTCTGGTGTGCACCATTCATTCATTCTGGTGCATTCATTCAGACTGCACAGATCAGCATTGCTGCTCTTCAAAATGGCGGTGAGGGTACTTTAACTAAAGCTCATAGAACGAGCTATAGTTAAAGCGCCCCCACTGCCATTTTGAAGCAGGGGGACACTGATATATGAGACATGGAGGCTGCTGGAGGAATGCTAATTAACACGCTCCAGCAGATCCAATAAATTGAGTCTGCTCAATTATTATTACAGTGCATTGGAGCAGCCTCCTGACATGTCTAGAAGCCACATTTTTTTTTTTTTTTTGCCACCAAGCTCATTAAGGCACTCTTGACAAAGTTACACAAAGGCTTTAATATTAAAATAGACAATGAGCATATATAAAGGGATATCTGAGATCCATTAAAAAAATGTTTGGTTTTACATGAATATTGAGTTGATATATATGCTTTGGAACCTGACCGTCCATTAGCATGTCCTTTTACACACTTGTGTGTGATCTCAGTATGTATTGAGACAATTCCAAAAAGAGCAGTTTTTACACCAAACTATTTACGTAGGCTTCACCATATAGAATATGTGAGGGGGTTAGGATTCCTTTTCCTTATTGGGCAGGTAGCTATTTCAGGCATTTACTAATATTCGTAGAGTTTGGAAGGGACTGATAATAAGAGAAGGGTGTAAGTATGCGACACATGGTAAAAGGTCCACAGTATAGTCGCTAATGTCCTGAGCACCTGAATCCTACCTGCATCTTATATGGTTATGCTGATAACGTGTCTGTCCATCCAAACTCACAGGAGGGTTTAGACTGACTACGTAAGAAATTTACTTTTGTAGTTCAGTATTTTCTCTTTTTGAGCATTACTGCATTTTTATAAGAGGCCTTCTTTGCTCATTTCATGTCTGACTATAGGAACTTAAATCAGCAATATGTATTAGTAATTATATATATTTTTCCCACATGCTAAATCTGGCAACACTGACAAGAGGCATGACTTAGACAATCAGATAAAATAACTCTAGGTACAGTGTCACCTGACCAACCAGTAGTATGCCATAGTACTCTGAAATCCCAATCAAGAAAAGTCCCTGCCAAGTAGAAAGAAAGAAGGCCTCATTCACTGGGCAATTTATAGCAGTGCATACCCATCTTCCTTCCTACACCAGGCAAAGTATGGCATATGCCCACACCCAACATTAATTTAGGCCTTAGAAAGTTACCCCACTGTTGCCCTAAGAACCAGAGGGTATCTGATTCTTCTCCCAAACAGAGGGGGAGCAAAGGGCAGGATTGATATTGCCTTAAAGTATGCTTTAGTCTTTTTTAATCGAGAGCCCAGTTATTTTTTTTAATTTTTCCAAATGAGAGGCCACTTATCTTTTTAATAAACCAAAATTTTACTGAGCATTATAAAGTATTAACTCTAAGCATACATATAGATATCTAGATGCATGTTTAGAGTTAATACTTTATAATGCTCAATAATACCAGTCTTAGCAGTTTCAGTAATCTTAACAGGATACAATCTTAGTAAGCAAGTAATTGTGTATTACCAGTCCTAATACACACATCAAGCACTGCCCAGGCATTTCAAAGTGGGCTCTGGTTCCTTGAAGGGAAATCAGATGTCTACAGTTCTCAGACATTGGTGGGGTGAGGGGAAGGGAAGGGGAGAATGAGAGAGGAAGGAAAAGAGATAGAGATGGAGAGAGAGGGGAAGGAAAAAAAGGGGGGGGGGGTAATATGTATAGTTTTTTAGTCATGTAGCTACCAGTTAGGCCAAGTTTTTGGTTTTTATTAACAACTTGGGGTTTGTTTTCACTTCATCGTTGTTGTTTTTTTCCCTTCTTTTTGTTGGTACCAGGAGCCATTTGCTTCAGATATGGGTGAAATACACCATAACAGACCCTTTTATCCATAACATATGTTTTTATCATCAGACTTGCAGAAAAACAAGCTGCGTTAGACCCTTTTCTCTGTAGGGAGCAGATAATACAATAGCATAATTTCATAAATGCACTCCTAGCTTACTTATGTCAAGGCTGCTGTAGGCCTTGCAGGCCTAAGGAACCATTCAGTCTTGTCAAGCATCAGAAAGCTGAACTGTCTCCCAAGTTTTGCTCCTGCATCAGCAGAAGCCAAGGCCCAACATTCAGGCCTATAAACCCAAGCCTCTTTGCAAATTTGGCAACCTTCATCTGTAATTTTTCCTTTGCCTAGAGTGACATGTTAATGGAAGAAGTTGGGAATGGTGAATCTGTTTTCTCCTGGCACTTTGAAAACAAAGCCAATTAACTGCAAAAAAGTAATACCTTGCCCAGAAATACCCAGAAATACCTTGCATATCCATCAGTGACAGATCTAGTTTTGGGGTGGGGAGGACACTGTGGGTCTATCTCTGAGTGTACTTTAATGCACATTAGCCTATTTGAATTTCCCAGAATTCAGTGCATTAATACCAGCATTTAGCACCGTCATTAAGAAGTGGCTTATGAAATCCAGGTCTTTGGGGTACATACACGTTTTCAGTCTAACGGGGAGGAGTTATTTGTTTGTTTGTTTTTTGTTTTGGGGCTTTTCCCATAGAGAAGCATCTGGTGAGCAATTTGGTTAGCAGGAACATTATGATGTTGATCTCCCTTTTTGTAGGTTGTCGCTTAGTTCAGCAGCTCTCAACTGCAGGTCTGTGCCCCCCTGGGTCTGCAAGCAGGTTTCAGGGGGTCTGCCCAGTCTGGGATGGAGAGAGAAATTCACTTGGAAGCCTGGGACAGCAGGCAAGAGAGAGTGAATCCCCAAAACTCGGCTCCAAGCAGTGAAGAGAGCTTGATTGGGCTCTGCTGAACTGGGAGACTGCAGCTGGGGAGATGCCGCCAAAAGGCACAATGCAAGCACAATGCAAGCGGTGGGAGAGCCCCACCTGAGACAGGCATACCGTGGGAGAAGTGGCTGTCACAAACAGCTTCCAGCTACCTGGACTTTTTTTTCCTTTTGTTGAACATCAGTTGGGTTCATTGGGACTCTCAGTGGGTCCACAGGGTGAGGGTGCCAGGGTGACAGCAACCCTACCCAAAACTCTTAAACGGACAGGATTGCTTAAAGCCACAGACTCTAACTGAAGCCCAGAAGTGGGTGGGATAACCTTTCAAGGAAGCCACAGGTTGAAAGACTGAGAGAGAGGTAATAAAGCTCAGGTATAAAAGTCCCAGAAAGGGATTTTCCAGGGTTTTTTTCATTTTTGAACTATTTAATTTATAATAATAATGGGCGGGGAACCCTGAAAGATTAGGACAAGTCAGGCCCTATGGCAGCCATACGCAAGACTTACCTAATGCTGGTGGAAGCCAGGGAGTCCACTTTTTTCTGGGTTGTTGTGACTTACAAAGATAAAACCTAAAAAGAAAAAAAAAAAAGAAAGTTATCTCACTCAAGAAAGTCTATGGTTTCGATCGGCAGCATAACATCTGGGTGGTGGTAGGACAGGATGTAGGGAGGTTGGAGACCCAGAAGAAATCCCTGCATGCGTTGCCAGTAGCAGACTGTGGTAGAGAATAAGCAAGATCTCCCGACTAATAACATCAATGAAAAATCAAGATTTGGCAGGCAACAGTTGAAACGTACTGCAGCAAATCAAAGATGGGCAATAAATGTAAGAAGGGATCAGGCCAAGAAATTTCCAAGCGGCCAAATACTTATACTCAACCAGAGGTAACCCACTTGCACTGGTATAGCAAGGCATGAGAAGCTGCTACCCTATGTTGGTGTCTCTGTAGAAGGCCCATCATAGCCTGAACAGCCCCTCTTATAAAAACTTGAGGTTTTAGGTTTTGGAGGATTACCCCTGAAATCCATCAAATGCTCAGCAGTAAAAAGGTAGACACTGAGCGGAAGACTGAATGAATGAACCCCCATTTTGCTCCCCCACAGACAAAATAGACCCCCAAGAGCACAATTGAGTGATTGATAAGTTGGACAGTATTGCCAGGGGGGAGTTGGAGGGGGGCACGGAGGGAGGGGGGGGTGGGGCTTGAAGGGCCAGCAGCAATTCCTTTCAAGCTGCATCACATGCTGCCAGGCAATGAATTTTGGGTGTGTGCAGCAGCAAGCCATTAAGAACTATCCTTCTGGGCAATGGAGGATCTAGGGGACAACTGGGGGCAAGCTATGGATTTCAAAGGTATTCTGTTAGGAAAGGTCACAAGCAGATTTGCCTGAGTGCCAGTACTGAGACACAGTCCACATGTGCATACCTATGTAGGTGTGAAAAGTCAGACCTGCACAAAAAGGTTTCATACACATGTCTATATTACTGCTTTCAGCTGTGGGCATAAAGCATCTCATGACTCTGGTCAGAGCATAGCGGTCCCTCTCTGTGACTCATTTTGGTCCTGAAAATATACTCAATGAAGGCATTGAAGAAAAAGCCATGTCTGCCAGGCTTGAAGCAGCAGCCATACATCTCAAAACCATGGCCCCAATTGGGCCCAGGAAGAACTGACAGATTTGATTGATATTTGGGAGTACTGAAAGGTTCTGGTGCAGCTGGAAAATTAATGAATTTTATACACTATGCATCCATTGCTGAGCAAATGAAGGAGCACAGCCACAACTGGGACTGGGTACAGAGCCACAGCAAGATTAAGGCCCTGAAATCTGCTTCCCATAGGGCCAAGGACCAGAATTCTCTTTCAAGGCCAGGATGCACAGTAGCCCCATTCTATGAGCAGCTGTCCTGTATTCTTGAAAAGGACACAGGCAATGCTTGCCTCTAGACCTTTAGGATGATGAGGATGCAGAAGGCCACAGTGTCACCTACCTGCAAGAGTCCCAGACTGTCCTGCCACTACAGTGGGTAGTGCGATATTCACTGTGCAGCCTTCAGGCCACCAATCAGAGGTGTGGGGGTTCAGGGACAAGTGTTCACAGCAGCTGCAGGACAGGAAGAACCAAGACAAAGGTGTCTTGGCCCACTCTCCCTGATGCTTTTCCTGCATAATCCAGAAGAGGAGGAGGATGCACTGGATTCTACGATAGTGGACCCTGGATTTGTGTGACACGCCAGAAATTCCAGAGACCCAAACGTCACTGTCAGTGCTGGAAAGATCCAAGAATCCATGTCTGGGGACATGTAAGTTGTGGGGAAGGGGTATTAGATTGGCTCGGGTGACTAGGGTGTACATGGATCTAGCCCCACTTTTGCACCAGTCCAAACACAGTGAGACAGGAAGAAGGGCATTAATTTTGTAAGTGGCAAATATGTCCACTGCTTGCAGTCATATAAAGTTTTGCTTACATGGGGGTGAATGTTCTGGGCCCTCTCTTAAAGTTGGTTGGTGGGGGAAGCATTAATTTATTTAGTGGCAGGAATGTGTGCTGCTGAGAGATGTACAATGAACTCTGTAATGGACTGGGCAGATATCTGGGTTCCTGCATAATCATCCTTTGTGGGTGGCAGTGTTAGTTTGCCAAGTAGCAGGGATACTGCTTGGTGATCACTAATAGTTTGTCCACTACAGGGGGTGGAGACAAAATCTTTGACCATCAACACCTTTTTTTCCCCCCATTCCTGTTGCCAGCAATTTTAGGGATGTGTGCCCAAAGCATGGACACCAACACAGACTGAAGCTGAATGAATGCGTGAACACCACCACAGGCAGCAACAGTTAAGAGAAAGCATGATGAAAGCTTTGGTGATGGCCTCTGAATCATGTGTATGGTCCATGGATGAATGGCGGGATGGAGTTGAGGATTAAAAGGTCAAAAGGTTGAAGAGCGAAAAGCAGCAGCTCAACAATACATCATGGCCAGCACAATGGTATTCCTTGACATGGACAACAAGTGCTGTCAGAATATTGCCCAGAGCCAGTGAATGGAGGGCAAGTTTAGACCAGAGCTCCTTAGATGCATGACCCCAACTCCCATTCATGAGTTGACATGGGAAGAGATGTAGAGGAATGAGTTGTGGTGGTAAGGGAAGCCAAACCAAAGAAAAACAGGCTTGGTTCAGACACATTGCACTAATAAAACAACACGCTCACATGTGGACTGAGGTGGGGGAAAGGGTTGCCGAGAACGTGGGTACTGTGGGGTATGGTGGTGAGAGGAAATCAGGACTGCTGCACAGCACCCATAAAATTTCCCCTGAGCACATGATGCTTTCCAACATTCCCCAGCCAGCCAGTGAAAGGGGGACCTTGGCGGGGCAGGGGCTTTCAAGCCCTGGGGATTTATTATTGTGATCAGAGAAAGACACAGTGGCCAAACCAAAGCTGGGTGTTGCTAGGCTAGCCCAGAACTGTGTTAATGCTGGGAGCACTAATTGGGTGGGTGCTCTAAGCACATACAGCTTATCAGTTTTTGGAACCACACTTCAAGAGGTATGTGGGCAACCTTGAGAGGGTTCAGAGGAGGGCAACTTATATGGTTAGGGGCCTGCAAGCAATGCCCTACAAGAAGAGATTGAGAGACCTGGGTCTCTTCAGCCTCCGCAAGAGAAGGCTAAGAGGTGATCTTGTGGCCACCTACAAATTCGTCGGGTGGAGGTGGGCAGCAAAGAATAGGAGATGCTCTGTTTACACCCCTTGGAGTAACTAGGAACAACAGCCACAAACTGACGAAGAGAAGATTTAGGTAAGACATCAGGAAGAACTTCTTTACGGTAAGGGTTGCCAGAATCTGGAATGGGCTTTCAAGGGAGGTGGTTCTCTCCCGTACTTTGGGGGTCTTTAAGAAAAGACTAGACATGTACCTGGCTGGGGTCATCTGACCCCAGTGCTCTTTCCTTCCCAGGGAAGGGGGTCATACTCAATGAACTAATGAGGTCCCTTCCAATCCAAACATCTATGAATCTATGAATTGGGGTCTTTTGTTGAACTGGATAATTGACAGTGTTGGAGATCAGAACAACTTCAAAACCAGTCAGGCAGACTTGGCAAATTCTAATTGCCAATATAAGCCAGAAAGCCACCTCCTCTCACCTTTCCACAAGTGAGCAACTCCCCCCTCCCTGCCCCATTCACGCTACCCCTCTTAAACAGAGGGAACATGAAGCGAGGACTCAAACGAAGCAAACGCAGCCACGGCACAGTAGCAGGCTGCCCAGACAACCCATGTGTCAAGACACTGCTCCCAGCAGGACTTCTTTCCTGTAACCACCCCTCCTCTAAAAACTTGGGGTTTAGGATTTGGGGGTTTACCCATGAAATCTGTCAAGGGCTCAGCATAAAAAAGGTAGACACTGAGCAGAAGACTGAATGAACAAACCCCAAACCGCAAGGGTGGCCAGTCACCCCTCCCAGCTGAAAGCATCCCCCACACCAAAACCACACCAGTGCCCACTCAAGCGAACCCCCACCACCAAGGAGCTGCCACCCACAAGACTGATGTCCCACAGATTGCTAAAGCACTCCTAAGTGTACCTTGATTGAAAAAATAGAAACTTACCAAAATAAAACTTTAGTTCAAGTATAAATAAATGCAACCAAACAGAGTACACAGAAACACTGTTGAATATCCACTCCCCTACCCCACAACTACAAAGCAATAAATAAAAGCAAAGTTCTAAAATGACCCCTTAAAAGTCTTCTCCCTCTCCAAAATGGGTTTTTTCATTTTCTGCACCCCGAGGTCCCAGCAAAGCAGGGACCTCTTCTGCAGTATGCACTGTGGAGGGATCACTGCTTGACTCTTCATGCAAATGACTATTGTGCTGCAGGGGAAGAAAGAAGATGGGGAGTGTTGCCCCATACTCCCAAACTCACTTTCCTTGCCTCCCCTTAGAGGCTATGATATCTCCCATGGGAAATTTCCACAAGTCTTCTCTGGGCATACCTATGCACTTAGTGTGGCTGAATATCCATGTGTGGTTCTGTCAGTTGTGGTAGTGGATTCAGGGGTCTGGGTCACTAAATTGTCAGTCCTCAGGTGAGGTACAGCTGGAGGGCAATAGGAAGAGAGATGTCAGTTAGCCTGGCATGTTCCAACATAGCCTGCATTGCCTACCCTATACGTTCATACTTTTCTCTCTTACCATATGCCCAAGCCCCCACTGCAATGGCACATTTACCACTGGCTGCACTTCTGCCTCCAGCTCTGGTTCCCAACATTGCAGCAGATGGCCAGGGAGGTGGGAGGGGAGAGGGAATGGGGTGGGAGCAGTGGAGGGAAGTCGGGGGGGGGCAGTTTGGACAGAGCTGTTGAGCAGGGGGAGCATTTGTGGTGGGACAGTGGGTGGTGGAAACATCACCACTGTGACAATCAGTACGGGAGGGGGGAAGAGTGCAAGGACAAGTGGGATGAGAATAGTGGGAGGAGAGGGGGGCAGAGAATGGAAGGATAACAATAGTTGGGTCTCCTGGTCAGAGTTGAGGTCCTTGATTGCCCCAAATCCATGGCTGGGGTGGCTGGATGCCCACTGGGTTGGTCCATGTCTACTTCTTGGCTGTTCAACCAAGAACTGCTGCTCTGAGTCTCTCAAAGGAGAACGTTAATGTATTTCAGTGAAGTTTGAGGACCTATAAATTTCTATTAGGTGTTAAATGCTCAGAGCAGGACCCACCCAACTTGGCAGGCAGGGTCAGGCTCTTTTATGCCAGGCATGGCAGAGCAGCCATGAGGGAAGCCCTGCTCCACTATCCCTGCACCCCAAAAAATCCCTGTCCATGTATGGCACAACAGCAGGCTACACAGTGACCCATGTGTCAAGACACAGCTTCTAGGGGCACTGGCTGACAGAATGAGCATCCTCCCTGGAGCCCACCTGCTCCCTCCCCAGCGTAGGGTAGGCACAAGCCTTGGGTCTGGCTTGTGCTTCAAGCCTCAGTCACCAGAGGGAACCAGAAAAAGTGTCTGCCCTCCTGGAACTACAGTTCAACTTTGGGGGTGAGGTAACTGCACACTGGGAAAAAAAAGTGATGATGCCTGCAGGCTAGTATCTGCCATCCTGAGACAGGGGGCCCACTTACTGCTTTTAATGGAAAAGAAAACCATGCTTGGCAGCCCACATGAAGCTGGCAATTGGTTAATTCCATGCATTAACCTCAAACCCTGAACTAGGGGAGGGAACAGGATACAACTTTTGTCAGCACAGGTCATTTTTATTCCATTGAGTGGTTTCAAAAACACCACTCACAGCATTAACCCAAGTTAGGTGACCACACAGCATTAACCCCAATTTAGGTGAGCACACAGTGAATGTTCAATACTATGCTTCACTGTGCAGTGTTTCTATAATAGTGCTGAGGGGGTCAGGGTACCCCATACACTGCATTATCCCCGATAACAGAGAAGGGAGCACATGCAGCAGACACTGATCTATCTCCAAAAAAGCCCGGGATCACCCCAATCTTCAACCCCCCAACACACCCTAGGGCCCTTTGGACATCCGCCAAACCAAGTGAAATAGGAGACAACAACTACAGATTGGCTTATTTGAATTCTTTATTTAATAAAATAATAAGAGGCCAGCAGAAGATTAATTCATGTCAGGCTCTGCAGCTACACCTGGTGTCCTAAAACATTTATTACACAAATACCTGCAAATTGTAGCAACACTTGGTGAACAAGGGAACACACTACACAAAAATTGTAGTGAACACTTAATGGAGAAAGGGGGCTCACTACATGTCATTTAGTGAATTGCCATGTATACATCACATTAATGGCTGCAGTGTTCCAAGTTGCATCATTGGAAACTAAACTACATCAGGATGTGGTTTAGCTGGTGACAATGCAAACTCATTTAAATCACCAAAAACTCATGCATGTGTAAAGTGTGACACCATTAAGCTACACAAAGGGAAACTTTCATCATGTGTAATCATCTGTGCATCACATGTACAAGTGCCCTAGCATGCCATTGAACATAGAGCTAATCTAGAAGCATGATCTACTAAGTTCTTATGAACAGGCATCTAATAAGTTATTTGCTGTCCTCCCAGTACGTAAAATGGGATCCAACTAGCTGCACTTCCTGGGGTGGGCTACTTCCAGCTTTGCCTTTAGGAAACACTTGTACAATGACTCTCTCTGAGCCAGGTGGGACACTTGTCATAAAATCATAGAAAATTAAGGTTGGAAGGGACTTCAGAAGGTCATTTAGTCCAACCCCATGCTCAAAGTAGGATCATCCCAAACTAGTTCATTCCAGCTGGGGCTTTATCGAGCTGGACCACAAAAACCTCCAAGGATAGAGATTCCACTGCCTCTCTAGGTAACACAGGTTACCTAGAGAGGTGGTGGAATCTCTATCCTTAGAGGGCTTCACCACTCTCCCAGTGAGAGCATTTTTCCTAATATCTAACCTAAACTTCCCCGAAGACCTGAAACTGGATACAGTACTCCAGGTGTTGCCTGACCAGTGCAGAATAGAGGCAAATCATTACTTCCCTCAATCTGCTGGCAATACTCCAACCAATGCAGCCCAGTATGCTGTTAGCCTTCTTTTCAACAAGAACACACTGTGGGCTCATATTCATCTTATTGTCCACTGTAACCCCTAGGTCCTTTTCTGCAGAGCTGCTTTTTAGCCAGTTGGTCTCAGCCTATAGCTATGAATGAGATTCTTCCATCTAAAGTGCAGGACTTTGTCCTATTCTCCAAAAGCTTTCAGATACATTTTGACGCTGCACCAGGACAAAGCCCATGAAACATGTCTTGTCTTCCTACCTGGCATCTCTGACTCATTTCTGTCTTGAAGGAGCAGGCAGGGATGGGAGTTTCTCTTCTACATTAGGCCTTCTAAACCAGTCCCTGGCAAACAAGTCAGGCTGACACCTTATAGTCTCAGGAAGTGAAATTCCTACCAGACTGGCCCATCCTTAGGGAGAAGCATATAACAATACCACCTCCCATCTCCTATCAGCAACTCTAACTTGTCAAGGCCAGCATATTCTGGACTCTATAGGCTAAATTCTATTTCACTTCACATGCTATTTCAGCAACAGTGGCCTCTGTTCTGAACCCCCACCCCATCCATCCTTTAAAGTTCCCTGCACCCTATAAAATCTTGCTGAGGCTATAGCACACATGGTTTAAATTACTTCCAGGTAAAAATATTGCCTAATTGATTAATTAGTATTTTGAGCATTCTGAATTACAATATAACCATTCTTAATCAGCTGCTAAAAGGAAGCACATGTAGAATTCACAGGGTTGCAAATGAAATAGCAGGCAGGCTTCACTTGTTTGAAGTTATGCCTGTCATATAGAAATTAATAGCATACAGCATATAGCTTGTGTGATGCAGATTAAATAAATAGATGCCTGTATTTTATCTGTGGGCATCCTAAATGATCTGCACTGCTCTTCTAAGTAGAAGCTGCTTGGGAGAAAGAAGGCGGGGAGATGGAGTCTGGCCCTAGCATTAAACAAATGGGCTTATATGAGACCATAAAAGCTGCCTTCAAAGCCATTTTTCTTCACTACCAATCTGTAAGCCTTTTGTGCTTCTATGACATTAAAGGGCTTGTGCTTAAGAAAACGTTTTTGCTAAGAAAGACTGGATTTCCAGTGTACTTGCTATATTTTCCCTGAAGTGTTAAAGCAGGAAGCTAGTCCCAAATTTACATGAACTATGAGGAAATGTGTCCAACCAGCTAGGGATTGAGTGCCAACTTGCACTGGCACTAGAGCCTAGGCTGCAGTAATACAAATCCTACTGTGCAAGGAGGGGTTCAATTTATGGGCTTCCCCTGGGAATGTGAATGAAGGACTCTGATCTTTAAAGAATAAACTTTCACCGCTAAGTGTTTGGAACAGATTGATGCCTGCCAAGAGAGGAGAATCAAGCCAAGTAGTGAATCTCCATCCAACAGCTTTATGGCTCTAGGCCCTTTTACCAAAGGATTTTTCCAATCGACTGTGTTGTTCCCAACTATCCCCCAACTCGCTTCCACAAAGAGTGTTTTCTAAAGACAAACACAGGGGCAGATCTGGGGAATGGGCAGCTATGGGCATGATGTGGGGTAGATGGGTAGTAGGGGAAAGAGGAGGAAAGGAGGGGTATTTACAGCCATGCCCTTCCCCATGATCAGGGGGTGTGAGGGTCAGAGGGAAGGATGCTGAGCAGAAGGGGTTTCTGTGGCATGAGGGGCTGGTTGTAGGGTCATGGTGCCAAGGGGCTTTTGGGAAGTGCTGTGGGCTAGAAGGTTGTAGGGTGAGAAGGGGTAGGGGAGGTGAAGGGTGTGGAGCTGAAGGGGTGGCCTGTGAGGCTGAAATGAGGTCTAAGTAGGGGGTTGGGAGCAAGAGGAATTGTGGATGAGGGAGGTCCAGGGGGTGTTAGGAACTGAAGTGAGGGTTGGGTGCTCAGAAGGACAGGGGAGGCCTGGGGTGGGGAGTTGAGGAAGATGTTGAGGGATCAGGGGGGTTGGACTGTAGTGGGGATGCATCTGTGCAGGGTGTAATGGGCTCATGAAAGAAGTGAGATGGCAGGTTAGGACTCTTCTGCCTTCAGCAGGGACCTGCTTCTGCCTTCGCTGTGGCCAGGGGATGAGCTGACTAATAGTTGCAACACGCCATTGCAAACTAAACTATGTCAAGATGTAGTTTAATTTGCAACAATGCAAACTCATCTAAAACCCCCAAATGGGTGCATGTGTAATGTGTGACACCATTAAGCCACACAAAATAATATTTGTATCATGTGTACATCATGACAAAGAAATGGAGTTCCTCAAATTCCCCTTCCTAATACTTCTCCCAGTACACTGAACAATCTGTTTTGTTTGCCAGTTAATTGGTGTTGACAGAAAACCAATGCAGAAAGTACCTGTTTGCTACCAGAAAGGTTATAGAGCTTGAACAGAGAAAACAACAAGGGGGAATGTACTTTTCATGTGCATGAGTGAATAGTGCCATATAATTTCATAGTTTCATAGTAACTAGGGTCAGGAGGGACCTGAGCAGATCATCTAGCCTGACCCCCTGCCACAGGCAGGAATGAATGCTGGGTTCACAAGACCCCAGACAAGTGATTGTCCAACCTCCTCTTGATTTTGCCCAAGGTAGGGGTGAGGACCACTTTCCTGGGAAGCTGGTTCCAGATTTTGGCCACCCTAACTGTAAAATATTGCCTTCTGATCTCTAACCTAAACCTATTCTCCATCAGCTTATTACCATTGTTCCTTGTCACCCCAGGTGGTGCTGGGGAGAAAAGGGCTCTACCTATTTGCTGTTGATCTCCCCTGATGAGTTTGTAGGCAGCCACCAGGTCCCCCCTCAGCCTCCTCTTGCTGAGGCTGAACACGTTCAGGTCCTTCAGTCTCTCCTCGTAGGGCCTGTCCGCTGCCCTCTCACCAAGTGGGTGGCCCTCCTCTGAACCCTCTCCAGGCTGGCCACATCCCTTTTGAAGTGCGGTGGCCAGAACTGGATGCAGTACTCCAACTGTGGCCTGACCAAAGTCACACAGAGGGGGAGTATCACCTCTCTGGACCAGCTTGAGATGCATCTTTGGATGCATGACAAGGTATGGCTGGCCTTGCTGGCTACGGTCTGGCATTGGCGGCTCATGTTCATCTTGGAGTCAATAATGACTCCAAGATCCCTTTCTGCCTCTGTGCTTTCAAGGGAACTCTCCAGCCTGTATGTATGCTGTGGATTCCTTCTCCCAAGGTGCAGCACTCTGCATTTGTCTACGTTGAACCCCATCCTATTCTCATCTGCCCACTTTTGTAGTCTGTCTAAATCTAGTTGCAGCCTCTCTCTCCCTTCATGTGTGTCCACCTCGCCCCACATCTTAGTGTCATCAGCAAACTTGGACAGTGTGCTTTCCACCCCCTCGTCCAAGTCGCTGATGAAGATGTTAAACAGTGCGGGCCCAAGGACCGAGCCCTGGGGTACCCACTGCTCGCATCTCACCAGGTTGAGTACAACCTGTCCACCACTACTCTCTGGGTGCACCCCATCAACCAATTTTTTACCCATCCAACTGTGCAGGCATCAATGCCGCAGTCGCTTAATTTATTGATGAGGATGGGGTGAGAGACAGTGTCAAAGGCCTTCTTAAAGTTTAGAAAGACTACGTCCATGGCAACACCATCATCCAAGGATTTAGTTACTTGGTCATAAAAGGCAATCAGGTTGGTCAGGCAGGACCTGCCTTTGATGAACCCATGCTGATTGCCCCTGAGCATGATCTCCCCCACTGGCCCCCCCACAGATGTTCTCCTTGATGATTCTCTCCAAGATCTTCCCAAGCACCGAGGTGAGGCTTACAGGCCTATAGTTACTTGGGTCCTCCTTCCTCCCTTTCTTGAAAATTGGGACCACATTAGCCAGTTTCCAATCCCCTGGCACCTGGCCAGATGACCACAAATGCTCATACAGCCAGGCCAAGGGCTCCGCGATAACCCCTGCCAACTCCCTCAACACCCTTCGGTGGAGGGCATCTGGACCTGCAGATTTAAAAATGTCTAGCCCTTCCAGAAGATCCCTAACTACATCTGCACTGACTAAAGGCCTGACAGAGCTATCCCTGAGATTGTCCCTACCTCTGGTAGGTGGGATATCCCAGCCCCTGTTCAAGAAAACAAGCAAAGAAACTGTTAATAATATCAGCTTTCTTGTCTGGCGTAGCCACAAGATTACCCTTTGCATCTTGTAGGGGCACTACATTGGGAGTAAGAACAGGGCACCAGGCAGTGTACTTGAAAAAGGACTTTTTGTTGTCCTTTATCCTGGACCTCCTCCTGCTGCTCTTTGCCAGTGCAGGCACCTCTTTGTCCCTCTCCAAGGTTGAATGTCTTATATGTTTGCTTCTGCACTAATCTAGAGGACTTTGTGTAAAGCGTGATAGTTAGAGTGCTTCCCCCTTGGGCTTTTTGAATCTGTACTTAGCCAAAGATATTAAGTTCCTTCTCCTGAACAATACAATTTGTGTGAAGGAGTTTGCAGAAACCGAAGTAAGGCTGATCAGGAATCTAGCTTCTCCCTATCAGTGTGGACTGTAGATCTCCCTTTCAGAGATCTGGTTAAGGATTTATGCTATTGAAATTGTCCTCAGGAACAGGGAATGAGTTCTCTCTACTACTGCTACTGTGTACCCAGATAGCAAAAACAGAAAAAAATACCCATTACCATCTGCACATGGCCAGAAGATGGAAGCCCATTCAGTCTGCTATATTCATCATGAACTCTTGGGTGGGACTATTACTCCTATGAGCCTTGGTAGAAAAGGCTGTTATAAAACCACCACAGTCTTAGTAAGACAATTTTCTGCAAATTGGAGACTTTCTATCCATTTCAGACTATAGAATTCAGTGTCTTGATTCTGATATTCCAATCCCTGCCCAGGGCTGTGCCTAGAAGTGTGATAATCATGTCCTAGCATTGCCAACCCTGATAAAAAATACGAATAATCATAGAGCTAGTCTTTCTTGCAATCAGTTGGCAAGCTCAGTACTTTGAATTTGCCTTATTCCACTAATTACTTTAAACTCTAACTCAACCACTCACGTACTCTCTCTTTCATGCATACACAAACACACACAAAAACCTACCCCACTATAAAAATTAAACAGCCAATATACTAAGTAAACTATTTCTCCTACATACTGGGCATCTCTACATATGTGTATTTACTCTGCAGTAACAAAAATTACTATGCAGTATGGGAGTGCATCTACACATGCATGTCTGTACTGCACAGTAAATATGGCAATTTATGTTGGCTTGAGCGTAAGTTTGATACCTGCATCATTCAGCTATAAGATTGATGTCTGATTAGTTACTGCACAGTAACACACATGTAAATGCCTTACTGTGTAGTAACACTGTGTGAGGACTAACTTGGAACTAACTTTAGTCCTAAGTCAGTCCACACAAAGCATTAATATGCTTTGCTTCCCTGCACGTGTAGACACTGGCCTATTCCCACTTACTGTGCAGTAATTTACTGCACAGTAAATTTAAACCAGCATAAATGCACATGTAGACATGCCCGCTAGAATTTAAAGAAAAAATGTTCATGATATTTATTTCTTTACTATATATGGGGGTGGACTAGTGGTAACAGGGCACAAAAGAGAGATGAAATGGCCATCAGACTTTTCCTATATAGCTCAGAAGAAGCCATTCTTTTCTCTATATTGTAACCAGTGTATTTTTCTGTCATCCTTTAACTCACCTTTTACAGTCAGTGGATATGAATTATGGTGGGATGCTGCTTTCCGCCTATTAAAATTTTTAAGGTACTCCCATGTTTTTGTTCTGTGAATCTCCCATAATCATATACCTTTTCTCCCTCCCACGAACCAGTTGCTGCTGCTTCCTCTCCACCTCTACACACACATGTGGCTAGTCATGTTAGTCTGAAGAAAATTATAAAGTAGGCAGAAGATGTCAACTTGTCCTACCTCCTGTCTTCTACCCCCACGTGAGACCCTTGCTGCTGCTGTTCATCAGAGTACCAGAAAACTGTTAGTCTAAATTGAGAGTGCAAAGTTCATATGTCTTTCTGGCAAAGGGAATAGTAGTATTAGGACCTTGTTACACATTGCACTTTCAGCTGCTGAAATGCTGATCACTGTGGGTGTGTCTATATGACATGCTTTACTGTGAAGTAGCGTAGTTTACTGAACAGTAAATATATGCATCTACACTTGGACATGTTTACTGAGCAGGAAAACTCACTATTCGCAAGTAAATTTGCTGCCTGCAAATGCAAGTAGCAAATTTACTTGTGATTACTAACTACGCAGTACCACTCGTTTAGACACCTGACTGCAAGCAAATCTGCTCCTGGTTGGCTGGCCACCAGGGGAAGGGAAATTACTCCCTGCCCACAGGAGCTGCCTGCTGCTGTGGTGGGCTCCACCACTGGAGCGCAGGAGGCGACTGTGTCCCCCTGCCCTGGCAGCAGAGATCTCCAAGCTCCACACTCTGAGATTGTGATTAGGGAGCAGGAGATGGGAGATCCTTATCTCTCAGCCCCCCTTTGCCATTGCAGTTGGGGAACAGGGGACTGGGAGATCCTGATCTCCCACTGCCAGCTCCATGACAGTGTAGCCAGAGCCATGAGCTCCCAGCAGCCAGGGCTGGGGAATCTGCTACCCACCCAGTTCCACAATCATGGAGCTGAGCTAGGAACAAGTGCTCCAGCTCCCAGCCCAAAATCATAGAATGGGGTCTGGTAATTGTCCCAGTCAGGGGCAGGTCCCAGCCCCATGCCCCAATCGGGCAATCAAGGCACAGGGCTTGGAAATAGCTACAGGGGTGGGGCAGGTCCGAGCCCCTTGCTTTGATCCGCTGAGGGGGCAGCTAGTAACGAACCCCTGGCTGGGAGGGCAATCCCTGCCCAGCTTGGGGCTTGCTGCCAACTCCCCACCATTGGATTGGGGCAAGGGATTGGGACCTGCCTCTCCCCTGCAGCCGTAAGTCCCCTGTCCCAATTCGGGAGCCAGGGGTGGGAGCTTTGTGCTGCTAGGGAAGGGGCACATTGCCCCGGCAGCAGGCAGTCCCCCATGGGCAGGAAGAAATGTCCCAGCTTTGGCCAGGAGATGGCTGTTTCCTGGCCCTATGCTCCCTGACAACCCCTGGGTTAGCACACAGGGAGAACCTAGAGTTCCCCCTGGTGGTGGCAGGGGCCCATTGCAGGGCCCCAGGAAGCAAAAGCAGTTTGTTGCCATTAGCAGCAAATTTGCTCCCGCTTCTCTACACATGTAGACACCTCTCCATGAGCATTTACTCATCACAGTTCTAATGCATGTGTAGACACACACTGTTAATGCTAGTTTGAGTTTGGTGTGGTTGCACATTCAGGTCAGCAGGGGCCTGGAAGACTCAAAGGTAAGAATCCCCCCTCCGGTCCCATTCAGGGTGTCCTCTCTGCCCCTAGACCACCAGGGTTCCCCTGGATCCTCTCCCCCTACTGCCAGGACTCCCCCCTCCCCACCCCCACTTGCTTGTGTCTGCCCATGTTGCCTGTCTCAGGGAAACAAGCTGAGAAAGGATAACCTGTCTGGCCAGCCCGCACTACTGCTTCTGCCAGAGTGCTGTGCTTCTCCACGCTGAGCCCAACCCAGAGAGCAGCAGTAGTGGTGACAGTGGTCGGGCCCGCTAGTTAACCCTTCCCTGTCTGCTCCCGCCAGGACAGATAGCACAAGCAGCCACAAGTAAGCAAGGGAGAGGGGGACAGTGAGCAGGGATCTGGGAAGCTGGGGAGGGCAGCAGTGGATGGAAGTGGTCCCAATCTGGGCCAGCAGAGGAGTGGGGGCAGGTGGAGTGTTTATACTAAACTGGATAACACAGATCCAAGATAATCCTGCCCTGGAACAGTGCATCTTTATGCCGTCTAAACAATGTTTAAAACTAGTTTCCAGTTTTAATGTGTGGGCAATCGGGGATTAAGAGCTGCAGGAGCTGCCTTAAATTAGCATGTAACAAGTCCCTCACCAGAACCTTCACTCCCTCGTACAGACCTGGTGGTCCATGTGCTAATGGGTATTTCAATACCTACTCCACCTCCATAGTAGTTGCTCTTCCTTAATTCAGAAGAATCAGATAGTACCTGGCCAGAGACACTCGAAATTATACAGAGAAATAACAAAAAAGGTCACCTATTAAGTTGAAGGGCAGTGTGGAAGCATAATTAAGTAATGACCCATGCCAGAAATGTTCCTGGAACTAAGGAATTTTAAAGATAAGGAGGCATCCTTAACCTTTCTTAGTGAAAGCAAATGTGAACTGCTGTAAACTAGCAGATGTCCCTGGTGCAAAGAGGGAGTTAAATAGGAAGGAGAGAGAAAAATACAGCTTTTTGTTGATATTATAGAACATGTTGTGTGGCATCCCATGACATACTTCAAAGGATCTCTCAAAGATCTAGGGTGCCCAACCACCTGGTTTGAGAATCACTTTGATAGAAGAAAAATCAAAATACATAATGAAGATCTGAATACAGACTGGACAATAGTATGAGTCAACTAACTGAAGTGAATGAAAGATTAAATTGAGTTTGGGAATCAGGAAAGAGTAAATACAGATCTGAGGAGAATGGAGAAGGTAAGATGTGGATGGGGATTCATTTCTAATCATGGTGTATGTTCCCCTTTGGAAAATTTGTCCTACTTCCTTGCACATCTATAGCTACCTCCTGGCTCTTGTAGAAGTTGGCAGCTGGAAATTCATTTAGGTGTGATTCTATCTTAGTTTCAAATACAGTGAAGTGATTAACGTATGAAAAAGAATAGATTTGGCACACTGTGCTTACTTTCCTGTTCCCAGCCTTCCCAAACCAAAGCCATGGTTTTCACAAATATATGGCATATTTTTCTTTTCAGACTGGATAAGGAATTCTCTCATACAAATTAGATGGTCCCTATAAGTTGGATTCTGAGTAGCTCACAATATTTTAACACTTTACTGAGAAATACCCTGCAAGTTAGGAAGTACTGTCCACACTTCACTAACAGATAACTGAAGCATAGAGAAGCTGTGACTTTTGATGAGGGCACGGAATTAAATTCAACTTTCAGGTCTCAAGCTAATGCGCTAATGTAAACTGCATTTCTGGCATGAATATACGTTGAAATAAGCTGTAAACTTTTCTTAAGCTTTCCTGCTTCTGTGAACATCCCTGTAAGTTTGTTCACAGAAAACAAACACCACATTTTCCTGCAGAAATCCCCAGCAAATGTATATGACATATGAAGAATTCATCATGATTATTAGCTAAATTTTTCCTCAGGCCTAGTCCTATATCCTTCTTGCTGATCCTTATTTCATTCCTCCTGCATGCTCCTAGCCTTTGCCCTCATTCACTCCTTTGAAAATATTCTCTGCCTTCAGCACTTCGTCCCTGTCCCCACTGGCCCAAAATAATACCTCTCTTCATAATCTCCCATGGGATATTGTATTTTCTCAACTTGCCCTCTCTCTCTAAACATTAACTTGTCCACTATCCTCTTCTTGCTTTACTGGCTGTGTCACTGTCTTCCAGCCCCATGCATACTGTCAAGTAACTCAAGTACTCTCTGTGACAGCTAAAAAGTGTACCTTTATCATAAAAGTGCTTGCTGAAGGCTCTATGAAGATTAGACTAAGTGTTTTTCTCCGTATAACAATCCAATGTGGCCAGTGCGCAAGCCAAATAGAGAGTGGCAGTTGACTATTGACTTTCAAGCGTTAAGTGCTAATACTAACCCCTTGACAGCTGCCATCCCATCACTACCAGCCTTGACAGAAAGCATCCAGTGTTATAAGCCTGCATAGATAGAATCCATTAGTATCAAAAACATGTTGCGACGCTACGTGTTTGTAGCTGTAAAAGTTGCCACAAAAATAACGTTCACCTGCGCCTCAGCGAGAGCTACAGCCCAGGACACTTATGCAGCACTAGAAACTTTGCTAGCTGTGTATCCACCACCTATAAAACTACAAAGCGATAATAGCCCTCACTTCTGCAATCATCTTGTATATGACTAGGCCACGAAACATAGCATGTTATAGACATATCACAGCCCATACCATCCGCAGTCTAAAGGATTAGTAAAGCAAGCCAATGGCATCCTCAAATCCAATTTGCAAGTAGCCACTGGCCCAGCTCTTAAAGACTAAAACTTGCACCTGAATCGAGCTATCAATTAAGCTAATAACCCACCCCATCTGGGAGGTAGCCCCACACAACAAGCCTTTAGATTGAGTAGTCCCTGCAAGCCGACAGGAAAGCGACCTAGAAGTAGTAACCCAGGAAAGCTCCAGGCAGGAGATCGAGTAATAGTAAAGCATCCTCAAGGAAATATATGAGAGAAGACACTATTAGCAAAAAGTATGCATAATACATAGTGAGTATTTAAGTCAAATTTATCTAATGAGAGCCAGCTCCTTGTTGTCTTGTTCCTACAAATTGAATCTGTCCACAAGTGCAGCCATAACCATTTCTAATTGAGCTTGCTACTGAAGACGAGTCCTGCTCTGTCACCGGTCTAAATTGACTAACACCATGAAGTGGTGGACTGTTATGAATGTACTCTTTTTATTAATGCTTTATTGTTTTTCCTGAGTAGGGCGTGTCTACTATCCCTCTTATTACCCAAATATTAATGAACTTGCTCTTGAAGACCTCAAAGAGTGGCCTGACCCTGAAGAGCATCCCCCGGAAACGTGTTCAGATAGCCTTCATGTGGTCCAGCTACATTATCTATACTAAAAGAAACCCGCCACCCCGGAACAAGTGAAGTTCTGGTCTCTGAGTAGAAAAAAAAAAAAATTGTTGACTAGCAAAGTGGTAACTGTCAGTGCACCTGTGGCACCAGTTATTATCTTAAGTTCATTCCCTACCTGAAGGCTAGAATAGCTAACTGTGAGAAGGGAAGTGATTGTTGTAGCTCTGCTCGTTAAAAAATTTGTTGTTAGATACTTCTTGAGGGGAACCCTGTTAAACTCAATGCCCCTGAGTTTGTGTCCCCAATAGTGCATTCTGCATCTGTTCAGCCTCTCGAGCCACTGCGCTTATAAAAGAATCTGCCCCCTCCCATCCCTATGGCTGACAACACTCTCCAATGATAGTGTAAGGCCCACCAGGTAAGAAAGGGCATTACAAGTTAAAACAAAATTATTACATAGTTTGTAAATCATACCTATACAGAGGCGTAGTGGAAGGGTACCCACTTTAATACAACCAGAAAGAGGCTGTATCTGCAAGTCTCCACCACTTATCCTCATCCTTTTATACCAGTGGGGTTCCTAAAGCAAATCAGTGCTATAATTTTGCCAAATCAATGCCGTTTCATTAACCCAATACAGCATCATCCCCATGAGCGACAGTGAGAACTCTTTCGCTGTCTGGGAAGTGCAGCATAGTTACAGGCTCCCCAAAAAAGAAAGATAAATGTAATCTGTGAAAAAACAAATTGTTCACTACTATCT
Organism: Alligator mississippiensis; assembly: GCF_030867095.1. Taxonomy (NCBI): domain Eukaryota; kingdom Metazoa; phylum Chordata; order Crocodylia; family Alligatoridae; genus Alligator; species Alligator mississippiensis. The sequence continues at coordinate 178,640,805 of NC_081825.1, forward strand.
CTAGCTGTTCCCCCATGGGAGGCCCCGACACTGCCCGGGTATAACTCCACACCATGGTGGAGGTCACAAGTTAAAATCCTAACCTTCCTAAATGCTTCTTATTCACTGCCCAAGTATTGTTCAAACCAGAACAATAGTATGTTCAAGCTACTTTTCCAAAGTGTTCAGCAAGAGCCCAGATAGCTAAACAGTTACTTAAATAAAAATAGCCAATCATTTTCCGTTCCATAAGTGCACTTAAGTCCCGCAAATAAAGAAATACTCCAAGTTATCTTTAAGACAGACTTAACTCAGCTATAAATGTGTAAAACTTAAATAAATCCCAGAAAAACACTGAAAGGGTAGCCAATCTCCAACAGGCAGTAGGGCTGCTCACTAGGGCAGGCATGCTCAAAGGAAAAACATTAAAGCACAGTGACAAATTGCTAACTAATGTAGAATTAAAGACAGCCCGTCTTGCCCAAGTCATGATAGACACTGCTTTTAAAGCAGACAAAAATCAAACTTAGAGTACTGCGTGTGCACAAGTCCAGTTATCATTAAATATGCATTTTTCCCAAATAATAAACAACATTAAAAATAAAAAATAGCCCCCTGTCTTAAAAAATCATGAAGTGCCTGCAACATTTAAAAAAAGATACCCCTACCAAAGTACCTAGATTACCATTTGGAAAAACTGTGATAAAAAAAAAAAAATGTTCATTCCTAGTGCAGAAAATAAAAAATGAAAACTAGACCACTGCTTATTTGCTAAACATAAGGCTAAAAGAAAGATGCCTTTGCAACTAGAATCTACATTGCCCCATATGAAAAATAGTTACCCCCGATGGCCCTAAGTATGTAGCACAGTCCCCCTTAGTTCAAGTTAGTAGCACCTTAATTAAATTAAAAACCCTATGAAGAAGCTAGCCTCTCAGCCCACCTAACATGACCTGCATATATGAGTTACCTAATGTGTCATACATAACAATAAAGCAACATGTTTATTAAGAAAAAACAAGTCGTTTGCTACATGAAAATGGTACCATCTAGACTTTATGAAATTCGGATTACTTAGGAGCTAAAAGTAGAGCCGTTGCTCTATTGCAATTAAGTAACCATACTATTGCCCTAAAATAGCTAGAAATTTCCTCTGAGTCTATACTTCTCAACTTTATGATACCCGCTTCATGGGTATCAGATATAGACATACCATGGTTAGAAAACTAAAACAAAGTAAAAAATAAGCTGCACAGCCTTAAGGCAAAAGCTCGACAAAGCACTCAGTTAACTCTCCTTGCTCGAGAGAGTAGGCAAATCATCAGTCTAGCTGTCAACGTGCCCAAGCCTTGTAAATAGTATGATGTAATCTGTACTATTCGTGTGTCACCAAGTGCTACCTCAACTATGTAGCTAACCATCTTAAGCATCATAGTATTTTACATTGCCCTAGTGGCAACAACTAAATAGTGTTTTAATCGTTGTTGTAATAAATCTGTTCATGCTATAAAAGTTACATTTATAAATCCCTCCCCATTTCCTGATGTAGCACATGTGGCTTTAGCATTTCAGTTGTAGCTATCATAGTGCTTCAGCAAACCAGGAGTAGAGTGTGACAGCTAAAAAGTGTACCTGTATAATAAAAGTGCTTGCTGAAGGCTCAGTGAAGATTAGACTAAGTGTGTTTCTGTATTTGTTTAAATATTAAGCTATATGTTGTTGCTTAAAATGTAGTAAAGCCTTGTATAAAGTAAAGCCTAGTAAATTTAGGAAAACCTAAAGGTAGTAAGGCCCTGTAGTGCAGTTAAAATTACCTTATCAAAAAAATGCAAGGCCTGTACTACTAATTAGTCAGTCTGAAAACAGTTAAATAAAAAAATCTGAGTAGTCGTTCGTTATCAGTATCATTCAGAAGCTATAAATAAGCTAGACTATCTAGAAACCATTCAGAAGGAAGATACAGCTCTGTAAAAAAAATAGTTAGCTATTGCCTAAATCAGTGAACCCGTAAACCTCGAAGAGCCCAAAAACTGCATTCCAGAGTCCTTCACAGCACCCTTCGGACAGTGTTGTTCAGAAACGCCTGACTTCGCTGAACTTTGTAAATAAAAAAAGCTTACTGTTTATCAAGCATCAAAAGAAACTGCCGATAAGTTGCTGACCCAAATTGCTTTTGTCTGTCATTGTTTGTTTTGTTACTACACATAGTTGTGTTTTTGTTAAATCAATAAATCTTTCTTACCTTTCTACCCCCGACCATACTCTCAATCCTGAATTCTCTGCAAGCGGCTGAAACACTCTCCCCCAGTCTTACCATGGCATCTTGCCTTGAATTATGGCTGGTAAACCATCATCCAGTTATACTGCTCAATTTTTTTAGGACTTACCTTTGCATCTTGCTCTGCAAAGCAGGTGATAAACTGACTGCCTCTGTGGTGCTTCTGGTAGAACTTGCTGACACTGTAGATCTTCCTATCAATTACCAGTCATCACTCCTGCCCAGAGGTCCCATGGCCCTGACCGGTGCAGACTTGGGGAGCTTCTGGAACAGGATCTTTCTTTCGCATGGTGGGGCCAGATTGTGGAGACACCTTCACTTCCAACTCTACACTTAGTGCTGAGATTTCCTTTCCCCTGGTCTGCTGCCCCACGGCCTAACTGGAGACTAAAACATTTCTGCCTTTCCATTAATATCTCCTACATAAAATCCCACTCAGAGACATGCCCATCTCTACTAGCTCATTTCCTTCAGCTTGCCCACACACTCCTGTCACAGTCTCCTCCTTTCCTAATTTATTTTCATTCCTCTTGGACTCCATTATTCAATAAAGTCCCCGGCTGATTCTTGCACTTTGCAAAGTTTATCATAGAAATGCTGAAGGGCTGTAGCCCCTGTTGGGGGGCTGTGGCCCTATGGGGGGCAGTCTGTGAACAGTACAAGGGGCTGCACCCTGCGGAGGGCGGGGGACCCACCCCTCCTGAGAAGCCCCCCCATACACCCTGCCCACACCCCCAAGTCACCCCCACAAACCCCTCACCCACATACCTAGCCCTGTGGATCAGGAGTGAGGGGACTGGGGTGGGGGGCAGGCTGTGGGTTCACAGTAAGGGGCAAGGGCAGGGGCAGGGCACTGTCATATCAGTGCTGCTCAGCGCTACACATCCTGGTGAATGAAGGAGGTAGGGGCAGCTCTGGTTTTTCTATGAGAAAAAAGCCAAACGTCAATACCAAACTATATAGATATTTAGAAATTATTTTATTATGGTGATAGAAGCACTGGCAGGCTTCCAAATTGCTTTAATATTGTAAAAATATCAATAAAACATTCCCCAACTAATTTGATCTCAATCTCTCTCTCCCTCTCTCTCTAATATAATGTCTAGTGGTCTTTTGGTTTACTTGTGGAAGAACATGGATTTGGGGGTATTTTAAAGAGTGACTTTGGGATTTTTTTTTATCAGGGATTTTGCCATTTTTAAATAGGGAACACCAGAATTCCTGCTAGTGAGGCAAGTGGCAGGACCCAGGCAGAGGACCCTGCTCAGAGCTGGCTCCTAGGCCCAGATGGAGGTGGCTGGCCACTTGGGGCCAGGAGGACATGCTTTGACAGTTCAGTGCAGGCCACCACACTGAGAACATCTTCTGGGCAATAACTGCCCAGATGCCCACTGTCCCTTGCTGTGCAGGAGGGCTCTGCCATGAGGCCCCAGTGGCTCCGATGGCTGCTGCTACAGCTGGTGAGAGGCTGAGACCAGGACTGCCACTACAGATAGTGAGTGACTGGGGCCGAGATGCTCGCTTGCTGGGGCTGGGCAGAGTAGTGATCGGGGGCTGGGACTGAGCAGGGGAATGACTGGGGGGACACTGGGTGAGTGAGCTGGGGCTGGGGCTGAGTGGTGGGGGGTGATGTGGGGAGCAAGCAGGGGTTGGGGCTGGGCAGCCCCCACCATGGTCCCCTCCTCCCTCCTCCAGCCCCTCCCCCCCACCTACATACCTGGCACGGACCCCAGGTCCAGGTCCCTGAACCCTGCATGGTGCTTGCTGTGGATGGGCAGTCAGTGTGCTTCAGCACCAGGGCATAGAGACACGCTGGCTGGCTATCAGAGTGGCTCTGTGGAGTATGCGAGCCTCTGGTTGCCCAAGGGCATGGTCTGGGACTGTGCCCTGCCCCACTTTTTTCACCCGGGTTTTATTTTGGTACCTGGATATCCAGGAGATAAATTCTGCCCTCATGCTGTAAATATGCAGCACAGGGAACATTTTTTTGTTCCCACACTTGTGTCTTGTAGCATCTCAAAGGAGTTTGAGACACTGCAAGAGGTACGTGTGCACTTACCTGGACATGCCCTTAGAGGGCACTTAGCACAAGTTAACAAGCTTTAGTGTGCTTGTATTTTAAGCGCCCTCAGTATGGTCTAAGTGTAACATCTAACCATTATTAAGTTCATTCAACCCCCTTCATTCCAGGTTTTCAGTCATTACTTAAAGTACCCTATTAATGGGCAGCAATTGAAGTGCCAGATCATACACACACTGTAAATATCTGTCAATATAAATCTTAAGGATCCATTGACCATCATCCATTCAGCTTCAGTCTCCTCAAAATTTCCCATAGTCTTACTATTAGGATTCTGAAGTCCTCTTTCAGGCCACACCTCATAAGAGTTACTGTGAAAGCAAAACTTTCTGCAACTTCAGAGGAAAATTATATGAGAGTCATGACTACCAGTATTAAGATAAGGCAAGTGCTGATAATTCCTTTTTAAAAGTGTTAATAACGGTTGAAAATAACTACGGAGATAACACGACATTTTGCCTTTTGATAAGAAAATCGAATTGGCATAGTCAGTGGGAAATCTGTTGAAATATTACTGTGTCTTTGTTAACTGAATATGGCAAGGCAGAAAAGTCTGTGAAGTTCAGTTAATGTAAATGTGTAAGAAGAGCAATAAAAGGGGAAATTACAGGGAGCCTGGGGATGTTGGCACTAACAGAACAAAGGATGCCTGACCAAGTAACCAGTCTCCTTGCTGGGCCTCCTCAGGTGGTGAAATAGCCTACTTCATTTACTGTGCTTTGTAGCATAATGTTTTATTACTTAACTCCTTAAATCTATAATTATGTTTTCTAATAAATGGTTACATTCACCTGGTTCCCAGAATTCTCCCTCCTCAGCGTACCAATCTTCAGGAAGACTGGGAGCATGTCATAATGCTAATTTGCCATAGTATGATAAGAGCTTTTTTTTATTCTTATAATTATTCAGGGTACTGTATATAATGCCAGTGCTTTTTTCTCTGGATCACGGTTTAAAACCTTCAGGTAGACTCCAAGCAATTGCAGACTTCCCCCTCACATTTTACTATTTTAGGAACCATAGAACAGATAAGTAGCCCAGGTTTAATCTGTTGGATTGACTTTGTTATATAACCAGAGAAGACCTGATTTTTCCTGTTCCACTTGTATTACTCTAGTGTAACTCAGGAGTAACTCTTGTGTTATAAGTAGAATTAAATGAATATGGAACCACTAGAAATGGCAGCAGGAAGGACCCTTTAAATTAGGAATCAATAACATTAGCAAACTGTACAACCCACTAAAAGGTAATTCACCAAAAAAGAAAAAAAAAAACCTGCAGGGGGGTGGCCCTTTCTATTTCTGTGCCAGTCATACAATCAGTCACTTGAAAGAGATGGAAACTGTTCATCAAATGTCTCTTGTAACAAATAAATATTTATTCTGTAAGTCAGAATTAATACACTAAGACAGAAGAGACATTGAGAGTCTCTATACCATTAAAGCAGCACATTATAGAGCACTACAGTGAAGAATGGTATTCTTGCTCCAAGCGTGTTACACACTCAAATGGATGGTTCAAGAACCACAAAGACAGGCTTGCTTGCTGTCTTCTTGCAATGTCCCTATACAATTATATAAATGACCATCGATATGTAGAAGTGCATTTCTAGACCATGAAATTATCTCGTAGGAAGTGACAACATGCTGTTATATTTTAATAGTTTCCATTTCACCTGTGCTCTATGTTTTAAAGGAAAATGTCCTCCAATGGCCAACTTTGCAATTTCCACTGGTACTTTGGATCATTTACCTCTGAACTGACTGGAAGCTCATGGGGTAGCTGGAAGCTTATTTTGAAATGTGGAATATTCATTCCTAGGGTGATACAGGAGGTGTCGTGCTGACTTTGAAGGGTCAACATTTAAAAAATAATCCTTCCTCTTCTAAAATGATCTCGCAAGCCATTAAAGGCAAATGTGGAACCCTATGGCATTGTTTTACTGACTCAGCCTTTACAAGGGATACCCAGACACCATCACAGCAAAGTTTACATGGCTACAGAAATGGTAAAACCAAAAGAAGCATTATGGAAAACATAAATTCACTTAGACAATGAGTTGTGGAATATGAAGCTAGATTGCCTCTACATTTATTTACAGTCAATATAGGACATTTGCTAAACAAGACAGAACAAACTGCCATCTCCAAAAATCCCTTTATCCCCTTACACAGCAGCATCATGTTTGTCTGTCAGTCCAATGTACTTGTTATCCACTCTCTGTATCCCATAGTTGGAGAGTCATTGTATTCCACCACAGAGCAGCCAGCGGGTGCATTAATGTGTCTTTTATGATGCACATTACATTTAGTACCTCCAATGTGAGGTACTAAATAAATGTTCATTAAGCTGCGCTAATGCACAGTAGTGCATTTGCACACTTTTTTTAGTGAACATAATGCACAGTAGACTATTTTACTGTGCAATAGTGTCATTTTTTACATGACACTTCAACGTGCAGTGAAATAGATTATTGTGCATTAAAGTGCACTTGTAGACATGCCCAATCAATGTTATGTTCAACTAAGTCTCTGTGATGAAAGGGGAGTTCAACTTTTTTTTTTTTTTTTACCCTTCAGGAGCCTTTTATATCTAGGTACTTGAGCTTTTAATTGATATCAATCTGATTACCTTGTTTTTCAGTTCTAACACCAGTACACCATAAAGTGTAAAAGTGTTTAAATAAGATTACCATTTCTTTTCTTGTTTTGCACAACTTTTTTAATCTTTCCCCAATTTGCTGAGTTGCAATGGCCCCCAGCAGACATTGATATAATCAGACCATTGGGATCCGAGGAATTTTATATCCAAGCCCCAAAATCACATGGCATGCCATGACGGGTGCATATGGCAAGACACATGATTTTGGGGACTAAGGATAAAATTCCTTAGATTTAAATCACGTGACTACTGCTGAGTGAGGAGCTCGGGGCTGCCCTCCTGCCCAATCGTCAGGATAAGCTCATGAGTGGAATTGAGCACAAGGCAGCCTTGTGGTCTGGGGGACAGAAACTCTGTAGCCAATCCCTGAGAGCAGGCAGTGGGCATCCCCAGGTCCTGAACCCCAGGGGATGCCCACTGCCTGCTCTCAGGGATTGGCTCAGAGTTTCTGTGTAGAGTTTCCAGACAGAAGGGTTTCCCTTTTTAAGTTCTGGAGAGTGGTGAGTGGATGGGCTCCCTGTGCACTGGCATGTTCCCTGCCTTACTTTGGAACTCTGCACATGGGTCTACAGAGTAAATCATTTAAGTGCTAGAATGTGGGAGACAGGACTGCTGAGGACAGAGACAAAGACAGAGACATCTCTTATTCATTCATAAAGCCACTATTCTACAAGGTTCCGCTCAGATATCCTACTGAGTCAGAGTCACAGAAGGCAGATGGAGTAGAGTAACACTTTCAAAACAAGAATACCTTTAAAGCCCAAATTCATACTGAAATTAGGCATCTCCTCTGCCCCCTAGAAAAGCACAATCGTATCCCTCTCCTTGAGATCCAGTGGTCTGCTGTGTAGGTTTTTTGTGGCAGCTTACATGGAGAAGATATTTCCAGCAGACTTTTATGTTTCTTAGCCATGCAGATAGGCCTCAAGCCAGTGTTCTCCAGAGTCTTTCAAGGAGCTGTAAAGACAAGAGTAATAAGGAGCTTAGTTTATCATGGGTAGTGAAAAGATGAAAAGGTGGCAGTCTGCTAAGTGATCTCAATGGAGAAAGTGGAGTGAGAGATGGCAAACTAGCCTTGTGAAAGAAGTTCCCTTGGAAAGGGAGTGAGGTGGGAGGGAAGGACTAAAAATCAGGAGCAGGAGAGGTATCTAAAAGATGGCAAAATGAGAAAATGAGGAAGCAGTGGAAAGAAAAATGACTTTAAAGGACAAGGAGGAGGAAAATCTTCTTTGAGAAGGGGTCATAGATTCCCCCAAAAATATATGTCCATGACATTGAGCCAAGGGGGCAGAGGGAGTTAATGGCAAAGATGGAATGAGAAGGGACTTGGATGTGAGGAGTCACCAGATAGACAGAGGTGCAGTAGACTACTTGGTCAGACAAGAGGAAAGGGGACAGAAGGAGCCCACATAATTGGGGGGGAAGAAAGTCAAGCAAGAGAGAGTGGAGGAATATGAATGGCTATTTTCTGTCTGAATAGCAATTAAGACCCCTCCTTATATGCTTCATCCAGTTCTGGTCTCATTAGTATAGGAAAGATTCCCAGACTCAAACCTTGGTGTCTCATGCTCTTAATTATTTGCTGGATATATTGGCAGTAGTGAAGCTAAGCACATGCTTGCTTGCAGAACTAGGGTCTTTAAGGTGTAAATAATAATGAAAGTAATTATGGTAAGCAGGAAAGAATCCATAATAGAATATTTTCATTACAGCTGGTTGTACTGGTTAAAACCAAAACAGTTCCCACGGGGAAAAAAACCCTCTTTTTTGAGGAAAGTTAGAATTTATATATATATTTTTAAATGAAGGAAATCAAATTAAAAAAAAAATCAGTTTCCCAGTCTTCTGTCCTTTTCATCCATTCTCTTATGAATGTCAGCAAAGGAAAAAAAAAGAATGTACTCCTTTTCTAATTTCTTCTCTTTCTGTTGTACTACTTTTTATTTGGTTCTTTTACCTCCACTTTCAGGGAGTTTTTTCTGTTGGCTATTGGCTGTGGAAACTGTCATTCATTTGTGAATGCCACATTCGTGGTATTTTTGAGTGAAAAAGGAACATTTTTTAAAAATGCTGAATTAAATACCTTGCTGTTCATTTGCATGAGTATTTACTGAACTGGATCTCAGAATTTACAAAGACAGTTTCACAAAGAGTAATTCTGACCTTGCTATTCACACAGGCCTTCCTCTTTAAGTGTGTATACTTATAGAGATGATATTCCTTTTCCTTTTATGGTTCTGGGCAGTTTCAAGCTGTAACAAGGGGCCTTCCTGGGGCCGGTTAGAGGTTGGCCCACCCACCTGTTCGTAGGCTAACCACCCAACTCTCTCACCTGCCAAGCCTTGATGGAAAATGATTAGGATATTACCCAGGTAGGAGGCTGCCCATTTCCTGCCCCAATGTTATAGGGTGCTATCTGCTGCTCTGAAACCTCCCTTATACTGCAGCCCATGCCTCATAGATGGCATCTAAGTTCTTAATGTCTCTGGCCCCATAACACTCTGGTCTGGACCCCAACTAAACCCCTTCTCATCAGGTGACTTACTCTGCTCTCATTCTGGGCTGCCAAGCTCCCTGCATTCTTTTCCCTTTCAGGCGTGGCATCCCTGGGAACTTTAGCCACACAGGCCCTGGCCTTACCTCCAAGGCCAGTCAGAACCCCAAGCCCCTAGCTCTACGTGCCCCTCACGGTGGGCCTCTGACCCTTTTGACCCTTTTGGTTCTGGCCCCAATATTGACCAGTCAAGGGTGCCTCAAATCAGGCTTCTGAGCAAGTAGCCCACACTCTCTTACATGGGTCCACCTTCTCAGGCCCTACTATGGCAGTGCCTGGTGAAAACCTGCCATATACTCCAAAACCCCAAGCTACTGAACCCCATTTTTACCTTATATTTTTCTGCGGACCCACATCTCTAATCTTCTTTCAAACTTCTCCTCCACTGTAGGCTATATCCCTGCCTAGCTGTATGCTAGTGTGCAAAACCATTCTCTTAATTGATACTTACTGCAAAATGTCTGCAAAGGCAGTGAGCAAGGTCTTGGTTTTGTATTCAACACCATGCTTGGCACAGAGGGATTTCACCAAGGGAGCTGCCTTCCAGAAGTTGTGTCGAGGCATTGTAGGGAAAAGGCTGTGATGAAAGAGAGAATGACAGGTCACATAGGATTTTGCTCCCTCCTTCCTCCTTGTCCCATATGGATCCCTTCTCTCCTCATGTTACCAAACTGATTGGTACCTGGATGACTCTAGTACCTCATATGAAACCTATAAGGCCTTCCACATACTTATACTCAGAAGGATCCCTTTATATGCTCACTCTTCTCCCCATACTCATACTCACTGGTGCTCGATTTGGAAGTTCAGGTGCCCAGTGAACCAGTCATTGAACAAGGACTGGTGGACATTACATGTTGCCTGGACCTGAAAGAGAAAAATGGACAGAAATATATGTTCCATTTTTATAAATGTGCAAAAAATATTTTTTTCCTCATTTTTGTCTAAACAGTTACTTTGGGTTGAGAATCATGGGCATCATTTACCTAACGAATGGAATGAGGTCTGAATGTGACTAGTATGACCCACAGGCCACATATGACATATGACCCACAGGCCACATCTGGCCCCTGGAAGCCCATTGCCTGGCCTCCAGTGTTGGCCCCACATTTGAACTGATTCACCTGAGGCCAAGGCCCAGGATGATTCCACACACAGTGCCCATTCCGCCAGTCCAGGAGGAGCACCATGAAGTGTGCCTACTCCAGATGGTTTGGGACCCACAATGCATGTGGTGTACATAGGCACTGCATGCAGTGCAGGTCCAAGACTGTCTAGAGGAGGCACCATTTGCAGCACATTCCCAGACCAGCTACTCGGTGCACTGTATACAGTGCAGATCACAGAGAAGCTAGAATGTAAACCATGTGTAGTTCAGTCTGGCAAGAGCAAGTGCTGCCTGTAGTGTGCACACTCCAGCTGCTCCAAATGCACCTGCCTGGGCTGGGCTGCACCATCAGCAGGATCCATTCCAACTGTTCTGGGATCTGTACTGCATTTGGCATCCCACTTTGGCTGCTCTGGAACACATGTTGCATCTGCGGTCCATGGGCCCATTGGCCCAATTCAATTGGACTGGCCCCATGTCACTCATCTGGTCCATGGGGCCAGATAAGTGTGACATCCCTCCTCTAGTCTAACCCTCTCCTGGAGACAGGATGATCACTATACAAACCATCCCTTATACCAACATCCCTTGCACTGTTTTTCTAACCTATTTCTAAGGGCCTTTTTACACATTACACTGAGAGTGCACACATGTTGATCAATGTTAGTGCTAGCTCAAGTTTGGAGCAGTCACATGTTTAGGACAGCAGGGGTCTGAAGTACTGAAAAGTAACAATCTTCCCCTCCTGTTCTGGACTTCCCCACTTCCCTCTGCCCTCTGGACCTCCCCAGTTCTTCCTCCCTCAGGGGTTCCCCCTGCCTTTTGGGGCTGAGCCTGGCCTAGAGAGTGGCAGCAGCAGTGGCCAGGCAGGCAGCTTAACCCTTCCCTGCCTGTTCCCCCAGGACAGACGGTACAGGCAGACATAAGTAAGCAAGGATTTGGCATATGGAGCACTGGGGAGGTCATGAGGGATGCAATAGATCTAATCCAGGCCAGCAGAGGAAGTGGGGTGGGTTGGGTGTTTGTGTCCACATGTAGCTTAGAGTGGCTACATGTTAGTGCAACATGAGCTGGGTATCACGATCAGAGATCAAACTAGGCTGGAGTTGCATAACTTTTAGCTGGTTAAAACTAGTACTCAGAAATAGTTTCAGGTGTTAATGTGTGGACAATCCAGGGGTTAAGAGCCACCTAAAATGAATGTATAACAAAGCCCTAAAACTACACAGTCAACCTTGTCACACATATACTAGGCATATTGACCAAAATCACCCTTGTCTGCCACAGGTAAAGCTGGGGGATGAGGGCTCCACTGCTGCAAGCATTGCTAAAACACGCTTGAGAGATCCAAGGAAAAGTCCCATGCCTACCACTATAAAGGAAGACAAAAATCCCAACAGTCCATGCCAGCTTGACCCTGGGGTAAAATTCCTTCCTGATTGCAAATGTGGCAACCTATCTGTGTTCAGAGAGTGGCCCTCTGACTAGGAACCTCTGGGTTTTAGTTCCAGCAGAAGCATGGCATCACCTCATCAAAATCCCCAGCCTTGTCTGCAACCAGCACCCAATGTTTCTGAGGAAGGTGAAAGAAACCAACCCTAACACCTGTGGCAACAAGAGTGGAAAAAGTTCCTTCCCAGCCCCATGCTGGTACAAAAAAACCCCAGAACTATGGGAACAAATAAACTCTCTCTGTTCTGCTTTGAAACCTGGGGACAGCAAGCATAACTGCATATTATACCCTCTAACTTGACAAACAAAACTCCACTTTCTGTATCCCGTCTTTAAACTTATCCCAGATATTTAAATCATCTTTCATAACTAAAAGAGTTGTGAAGCTCTGCTTCATTCTCTTGCTGCTGAACATGGTCTCTCCAATATTTACCTGTGCTAGGCTATAAAACTCTTCTCATTATCTCCCAGCAGTCTATGGGGAGGAAGGAGGGAGGCTCTTCGGCCTCCAATTATCGCTTTTTACAGAGACCTCCAAGCATAACTAACTCTTAGATCATCCCTTGCCAATGTTTATCCAAGCTCTTCTTGAAAAATAAAAATGATGGGATTTCCACCATTTCCCTATGCAGTTTATTCCATGGCCCCACTGTTCTAATGGTGAAGAAGTATTTCCTGATATCTAAGCTAAACCTACATTGCTGCAACTTCACACCACTGATGTACAAAATTATTGATTCATCTGGAATTAGCAGAATAGCTTTTCTCTTGAGCTCCATAGAGACCTGTGCCTAATCTTCCCTAAAAAGACTCTCTTCATATCTGCCATTTGAATGGATAGGATAAAAGCATATTGAGGAATGACAAACATTTCTTTCTGGATTCTTTCAACTCTTAGAGTGGGAGCAAAAGTAACTGGGCTTGTCTATACATAGTATAACTATATCCCCTAGTATAAATATATTTCCCTAGAAACAAATGTAATTAAAGAAGTACACTGCCCTAGTCTGGATATAATTATACCTGTTTAAGCATATTATATTGTCTCTCAAAACTATTTTATCAAAATATTCCATTATAGATCTATCTCCTCCTTCTCCTTAATTGGGACAATCGCAAGATTGATTATAACTTCAAGGGCTATATTTAACGTAAGTCAAAGAAAAAACCTGAGGATATTTTGCATGGAACTTTTGATCAGTGAAAAATAAGAAACAGAAAGAAATCTGATTTTTTTTCCCAAAAGGGGATCTTTTTCCATGCAGTTCTTCAAAAACTTTTTCTCAGGACTCTAAGTGCCATTTATAACTTTCCATCTGTGTCACAAAAAGAAATCCTCAAACCAACTTAGGGTTACAACCCCTAGAACAGGAGTCTATCACCTTCACAACTGCAGACTCCAAGCTTCCAGCAGTGGACAAGATCTTACCTGGGTAGATACCCAGTCCATGTTCTGATCATAATCAATGTGCATTGGGATGTGGTTCATTTGGGAAATCCAGATAAACCAGGTGCTCTCTAGGTACCTAGGCATAAAAAATATACATAGACATGAATGCAGTCATCGTCCACACTTCATTTTAGAGAGACCCGTTCTGTTACCTGGGAAAACTAGTGATTTTCCTGTAGGAGATCTTAAAGACTAAATTGGTAATGCCCTGGTAAAAAGTCTCCCACCCAAACTCACAAGAAAATCTATACTGACTATGAAATAGCATTCTTCTGTACTTCTGTGTTTTCTACCCCAGCAGTTCTGCATACCCAGTATTTTAGCAGCATTGCACTGTTTTAGCTGAGGATCTCACAGAGCTTCCCATAATAATACCCAGCTTTTCCCTGCTTGAGTATGGTTACTCAAGAATTGGCAATATAACAGTATTTTTATATTATTCCTGCAAGTGCTGAATCTCCAAATACTGACAAAATGGATAAGGGCCAGGGAGACAGTAAAAGCCCAGTGAATATTACCTGGAGAACCAGTAGTACGCCATGAAGGTCTTGAATCCCATTAGGGGCACGTACATGAGACAGACTCGAATGTTATAAGTCACCATCAAGAACAGCTCCTGTCATACATTTGGAACAAATGTCTCTCACACAGGCCACCTTATAGTACTACACTCCCCTACCTCTATATGCACCAGCCAACATGAAGCACCCCCCAAAATCATAGAGTTATAAAATTACAGCGAAGGAGGGCTGGAAAGGACCAACATAAAGTTCACTTGTAGCTCAGAAATGTCATGCATAGTTCATGCTTGTTTCCCTGTACCAGTAGGATCCATGCCAAAGCAAATATATTTGTAATTTTCAGTCATCCTGCAAATAGTAGGAATCCACCACTATTCACTTGGCTGAGGGGACAAATACCCAAAGACTAAAACACATAAGAACTGCCATTTACTGGGCTGACCCATAGGTCCATCAGACCCAGTACCCTGCCTCACATAGTCGTAGAGAGCAGCTACTGAAGAGGCAGGTGAACAGGGCATGGCCAGAATTTTCCAATCTTTGCTCCTCTCAAATTGTAGTTTCCATCATTCACAGATTTAGGACGCTCTGGTCCAGAAGCTGCACTTCTATCTACCATATTCAATACCTACTGGGGGATATTTCCTCCAAGAATTGGTCCAATCACATTTTGAACTGGGTTAAACTGGATGAAGATGCTGAGATAACTGTGCAAATGAATACTGAATGTATTCCTAATTGGTTCTTTGATGACAGAATTAGTGCACTGGGGATGAGGAAAACTGTGATTATTTTTGCAAAGGTTTCTGGGTAATGCTGATAATACTTACAAACCATTTTTTGTGCTTGATTGCAAAGTAGATTACAGTAAACTGGAAAAAGGGAATTAGTACAAGTGGAGCCAAAACTGAGGAAAACAAAACAAAAGAGAAACACATTAACAATGTCAGTGGATCACAACCTGTGCAAAAATCTAGAAAAATAAAACGATGAGATTGTTTTGATGTGGGATTTTCAGTGTGGTATAAAGACAAGAGTGATTTCATGTCTTTGTTCCAAGTTTCTGTTTTATTTATCTTACTCCATGCCTTTTCCAATCTCAACCCTCTTTCTTTCCTCAACTGCTCTTCTTTCCCTGTATATCCCTCCCTCTTATGCCAGCTGCACTTTGGCTGTTACCATAAGAATCACTTTCAACAGACACACACCAACTGACAATCCTGACCCTTGGTGGCTAGTTTCCTGAACACCAGGATCATCCACCAGACTGCAACATAAAGCAGAATATCCTTTCTCTGTCCTTTAAAGGGATACAGTGACAGGGATGGGAAACTGTAGTTACTGTTGAGTGAGAGCCCCATGGCAATGACAGGAAGCTTGGAGATACTCACAGGGAAAATACTTGTGTTGATGATTGTAAGGCATGAATTTTTTCTTCTTTTTCCCCAGCTACAAAAGGAGAGGAAGACATAACAGGTGAGCTAAACTACTAAAAAGCTTTATAAGGAATTTTCCAACCCTATCTGACAAATACCAGAAATCAACCTCTGGGCAGTTTCTTCTCTTGAATTTGTCCTGAGAGACGTGATTTTCTTAAAATACAAAAAAGGAAATAATTAGGAGGGAGGAGATATGAATTTGATTTCATCCCCTGTGCCTCTGTATACATATGAAGAGGTCGCATAAAAGCAATTGAGTTTGAAGAGCCCAAACACCTCAAAAAGCAGGAGGTGACAGGCACATTACATTTTCATATTTGTGTCTAAATTTATTGCTTAATTGTTCTGTTGAAGGAAAGTATTCTAAATTATTCTAAATTTAGCTAATACTGTTCTGTTTGCTGGGGCCTGATAGTACAGAAAAACAGGCAATGTCTGTTTCATTCAACCAAACGGATTGGATATGGTAGGATGCATCTTGCAACAATTAATCTGCTTCATTTGGTGACATCTATTTATACACTAAGTATGTTTCTATTCCACCCTGCTTGAATTCCCAGGAAATTGTAAGTACACAAAGGGACCTTCTTACTTTTTTTACTGCTTTTTATGACTAAGTCTTAAGGATTAGATGATGGTTAATAGATGCAAAATGGATGTTGAGGACTTGAACAGAGTGGAACAGTGTAACATATCCCCATCCCAGGGCTATGTGGGTCCTATGCCCAAAAATCAGGTGACAGTTGAAATTAGCTTTGGACAGCCCTGGGTCTCCCAGCCTGGAACCATTCCACATCTCCAACTGGCCTGGGACTGCCCCAGGGCTGGTGATGATGATCAACTGATTGGCAGCACCAACCCCCAGGGAAGCCCTAAGTCTCCAGCTGGGTGGAGGGGATCAGAGGCTCCCAGTGGAGGAAATAAAAGGGTTTCCCCTGCCAAAACTTTAAATCCTGTTCCTGGCACCTTGCATGTGTGGCATGGCAGGGCATGTGAATGTTGAGATCAGGGATCAGGGATCAAATCCCATCCCACAATAAATTTAACATATTCCAGCAGCACTTCCCTGGCTTTGGAATCCTCCAAGCCTCACACATATTTTTATTAAAATACATCTTTTTATTAGCCTGAATTGCTTCCAAACATGCCCAACACTCACCTCCATGGAGAGTATCTTCCCAAAGCTGAATAAGACAGGGTGCATATTGAGATCAGGATCTTTGCGAAAGCAGTTGGGTTTGGCATGGTGTTGATTGTGCAGGTGATTCCACCAGCTGGGTGGCCCCCCCTGTGGAAAGTTCAAAGGCCAAAGAAATTGAAGTACCATGTTATCAAGACACATTTCATCACTTATCTATTTGTCCAAGAGATGTGATGCATTCTCCACCTTGCTATATTTAGAGCACACATCCTCACAAAAAATTATATCTGACTCTAGAATACAGTTGTGCAATAATTTGGGACCATGGGCCACATAAGAAATTGTGTTGAGGCGCTGTGGGCTGGTTCAGCATCCTGCCTAACCACAACAACTCACCAATACTCCCCATGTGAGATGGGGATGTAGGTGGGTTGGAAACGATGTTCAGGAGCAGGAGGATGCAGGGCAAGGCCGGGATCATGAGGTGAAGTCACAAAATGTGACAGCATGGTGCTGGGTGCCAGGGCCCAGGGCTTGGGGCAGAGCCATGATCTGCTGTCTGCATACCACTGTGACAGGCATGGGTTCCATGCACAGGGGCATGCAGGGAACTGTGTCTCTGCCCTGGTGCAGCCTCACCACCTCAAGATCCTGGGGTCCCATGGAGACTAGTTGGGAGCCAAGAAGGCAGGGAGCTCCAATCACATCTGCCCAGCAGAGTGCCCTGTCCATGAGGCTCCTGGCCAGTCTCCATGGTACTGGGGCAGTGGGGCTGGGTCCAGCAGCAGCTGTAGCTGAAGGAGCCACTGCTGCTGCCAGGACTGCTGGGAAATGGAGTCCAGCAGCTGTGCTGCCCCAGCTCAGCTGCACACCCAGGCATGTACCACAGCCTGGGCTGCCCCGGTGCCTGGCCTGGGTGGGGCCAAGGCACCTGCCACAGGCTGGGAAAATGTGCTCCATGGGCCAGATTCAGCCTGCAGGCCATATTTTGCCAACCCATGATTTAGAGCTTATCTCATTAGATAAGCAGTCCTGTTCAGTATCAGACAGCATTCTGAGGATTAGCACTTACTTTCAGATTAACTAAGAATATATGAAACCACCGGTTCCATTTTGTATTTAGGAAGACTGAAAAGTGTCCCACATCATGTTGGAACCAGTTCAACTGTGACTGAAAAAGAACAGAATGGAAATATGAACATTGGCATAAGTTTCCCACACATTGATGCTGCACCCCTTCCCAAAACCAGATACTGCTAAGAAGCTAAAGCATCCATCAGCCCTTAAACCCCTGCAATGGATTACCTATATTACACAATCCACTGATTAATTGCACAGTAAATTTAATCCCTCCACACCTAGAAAGTCATTATTGTGCCATTAACTAGGAAATCTCGCTATAAATTTAGACAGCCAACATGTAGCAAAGTAATTATTACAGCATAAAAATGTCCATCCAACTATAAAAAAAACCCCAATCACCTACAAGTTAGTGCTTGAAACTGTGTAACAATTGTATTGTTGGTTTCTATCCAGCTTCAATTTGAATGTGTGGCAGGGCTCTTAGATCACATAGGGAAAATCTGACCATAGCAAAAATGATTTCCTTGAATTTCTCTCAGCACTCTTACTGCTACAGCAAGCAATTTGCATTATTCCTTCAGTTAACAAGTATCATTGATATAAATGGAAGCCAGAGAGAGAGAAGCTGGCTGCCTACCACCAGGCAGGTAACAGGATCTCGGCAGAAGAAATCTCATGGCTGGAATAAAACCTTGTAACTGTTCTCATGCATGTTGAAAAAGAGAATACACCTGAGTTATTGTGGTGGATTAGGTAGTTTACCTGTGCCATAGTGAACAGGGCCACACCAACAAGGAAAGGCACTAAGGATGCACCAAAGTACCACACAGTGAGCCAGGAAGCAGCATCCAGTACCAGAATGTGCAGGAAAATCAGGATGAAAAAGAAATAGTTTGGCTTCAGGAGACCCATCCTCTCAACAGTGGCTCGCAGCTCACGGAAGTCCTCCACCAGCTGTTTCTGAGGAAAAACACAACATTACTGCACTGTCTGTGCAGAAGAGCAGCCTTTGGAGTTAAGAAACAGCCTCTAGATCAAGGGGAGACACTTTGTTATCCCTTTGCTGCAATAGGTGTTTCTGGGGCAAAGGGAAGCCATTACTGTACACAGTAGCCATGTCTACACATGCATTTACTGTGCAGTAAGCGTTTTTTAGGCCAGCATCTACACGTGCAGCCATTAACACCGTAATGCCACTCGCTGGGTGACTGCATCAGCCTGCCCTAGTCAGCACCCTGGACAGCCCCAGCGCCAGCTCTAACTTCCTCCCCATGTTCCTGCTTCCCATCCTAGGAGAGAGGCCCATAGCCCAGCCCACGGGGGGCGCGCTGTCACTGGGTGCCACAGGGCATGCTGCTGCAGATGCTGGAGCTGTGGTTCCAGGAGCAGGGAAAGCCCCCACTGCAACTCCCTGAAGTGGAAGAGGGCAGTGCAGCACAGAAACAGCTGGGGCTGTCATTTGTCTGCAGCATCTGGCACTACTTTCCCTGCCCCATGGAGTGAGCTGCTCTGTTTGGCTCAGCCTGGACAGGGTTGGGGCTGCATCTGCTCCCAGCTCCGGGTGCCGGTTTCCCTGCAACACCTACCTCCATCCCAGGCACAAGCTGGGCTTCTGTGCTACCAGGAGACTGCCTATGAGAGAACTGGTGTGCACTGCTGGGGGGCTCCATGTAGCTCAGCCCCTGCTTGCGCTGTGCCCAGATTCTCTCACAGGCAGTGTCCTGGTGGCAGGGAAGCCCAGTGCAGCGGCAACATGTAGAGGGTGCACAGGAGTGCACCTGCACCCCCTGAGAGCACTGGTGCACCCCCTGTCAGGCCATGCTCCCTGCCCAGGTGGGAGCGCTGGTGCCACCTCTGCGGCCACTCACTGGTTGGTAAGTTTTGCCATGGGGGAACCTCCCCCCCTCCCCCCAGTCGCTGACTGGTCCCTGGGGGGCACATGTCCCCCCCCCAACTAAGACAGCATCAGTCGCCCATGTCCCAGTGTGTGCCTGGGACAGAGGTAGGTGTTTCAGGGAAATGGGCACCAGGAGCTAGGAGCAGATGTAGCCCCAACCCTGCCTGGGCTGAGCCAAACAGAGCAGCTCACTCCATGCAGGAGGGAAAGCAGTGTCAGGCACTGCAGCCAGATAACACAGCCCCAGCCCTGTGCATACTGCGTTGTCCCCTTCCCCTGCAGGGAATTGTGAGGGGACCTTTCCCTGCTGATGAAACCATGGCTCCAGCATGTGTGGCAGCATACACCACAGCTGGTGACAGCTTGCCCCCCTGTGGGCTCGGCTCCAGCCCACTCAGACCAAATAGCGTTAAGGCGACTAATGCAATGTTAATTGTCTTACCTTGCCTTAAGTGTGCAGGTATGGACACTCCAAGTGTTACTGCACAGTCAGGCATCTACACCTGCCTTACTGCACAGTAACTAACTGGGCTTAAATTTGATACCTGCATCAAGCAGTATCAAATTTACACCCCAGTCAGCATAGTTACTGTACAGTACAAGGGTGCATGTGTAGACAATATTTGTACTGTGCAGTAATTTTGGGGTTACTGTGCAGGAACTGTGCATGTGTAGATGCACCCAGTAACTGTTTGATCTTGGAGAATATCCAGTGAGGGGTTCTGAATGGGGTCCCAGTTACATGGGATGGACCTTGTGATATGCCAACAATCCCAGGGGAAGTCTTTGTGATCCTGAGATCTGTCCATGTATTACCTTCCCAAGTGGGCTCCTCAGCACTCCCATCTGTGATGCAATGCTAGATGCACAGTATGTTAGAAAGCATGGCTGCCAGTCCATTAATTTTTCCATTTTCCCACATAAGAGCCCATATCCCTTCCCACATCTGGTTCTCCAAACACTCACATTTTTATTAGGCTCAGAGGTAGATTGATCTGGTGCCAAATCCCCAATCTGCAGCGGTTTCAAGTATTTTGCCACCAGTGTTTTATTGTTGTGGAAAGCAACAAAGGCATCCTGAGAAAGACACAAGGGCCTGGGGTGAAAAAGGAAAGACAGGCCACATCCTATGCTGCTCAGTACTTCTGACAAATAATTGACTTCCATACACCCTACCTCCTTTAATACCCATGCTATTCTGTAGTTATTCCCTCGTTCCACTGCTCTCTGGCCCTTTGCTGCTAGGTGTCATCTGCTTTGTTACACTGAAAACCTCTCCACGATAATACTCACAGATCCTCAACAAGACAGCTAAAAGGACATAGATTGCAATAACTCAGGCAGAAAATGATCATTAAGTTTCTGCTTGACTGGAAGCAAGCACCCTGCTAGAACCCAGGGCTCCCTTCTTTCAGTCCAGCACCTACCTCACTGAGCCACACACCTTCTGGCTATGCTCCGTTCCACCAGACCCCACAAATAATGCACATATTTTCCACTCATGGCTGTCCAGGGGACCAGCTTTGAAAAAGGCACTGGAAAAAGAACTGGAAAATGGCTGTGGTGTGGTGCTTAGCCTGCTGTATGGGAAACCAGAGAAATTTAATTTCTTAGCCCCTCTGCATGAGGTGAGTGAAGTGAACATAATTCACAAATAAATCCAGAGATTTCAAATAGAAATCTATAGTGTTAAAACATTCAAATCTGCTATGGTCTTTCTAAGTTCTTTATAACAGAATAATTGCTCTATTCTTTTTTCTGTAGTCAAAAATGAGTGAAAAGTAAGAGCTGTCATTTTCCAAGGCATGCCTCAAGTCTAATGAGGGGTGCCTCAAATTGAATGGGGACTGCTTTGAGTCTAAAACATTTAAGAACTACTGCCTTAAAGCATGGCTTCTAGAGAGCAGGAATCTTATTTTTTTTAATATGCCTGTAAAATGCTCAGTGAGCCTATGTGTGACAGCATTAGAACGGTATTGCTGCAGGGCTACCAGAATGAAGGTCTCTCCCACACCTGTCTTTAGAAATGTAATCACTGTAATTACTATATTTAGTTGCACACCACACACCACCAAATAAGACATGCTACTTGTTTTGCAAAGGCAGAAGGAAGAGAAAAAAAATTCTAGTCTTCCCTGGCAGGGCACCAGCTCAGCTACAGTTGAACCCTAGAGCACGGGCACAGTCCCATCATCAGTGTCAACCCCCACTTCCCCTGCTACTTTGTCAATAACTACTGCTAGTTTGGCACTTCCTGTGAGAGGGTTAAACCTGTAGTTGTCAGTCCTACAGCAGGGAAGAGGTAATGGTGCTTATGACAGGATTATATGCTTGCTCCATGCAGCCAGAGGATTCTGACTTGACTCAGTTTGTTCTAAGCATTGCTTCAGGCCATAATTTCAGCTTTCCACTGCCTCAGTTCAAGGGCAGAAATCTTTTCTTCACTTGAGACATGGACCCCAATTTGGGATGGCTAATTTTCAGGGAATTAGTATATATTGTATGCAAATAAATGCAGGAATTTCAGGTCAACAGTTTGCTTAGGGCACTAGATGTCGGTGTTGCACTCGCTTAGACTAAAACTTCTTAGTTTGGAACTGGTAGACAAATGACTTTTTCCAACTTTGAGCTACTCTGGGTGTGTCTACATGTGCAATTAATGCACATGAATAAACTGGGAGCAATTACTGCCCACAGTGGATCCCAGGCTGCTCACAAGAGTTGGTCAGGAGGCTGCAAGCAGCTGCACCAAGTTCTGCAGAGCCCCAGCCAGGCTTGTTGCTGGTGGCAGGTGTGCACATGCCTCCGGGAGGATGTCAGGGGAAGTGCGAGAGATCCAATCCTTGTGGTGGCAGTGCAGCCCTGGCCTCTTCCCCGTTGTCCACTCCAAGACACATCTGCCAAGAAAAAATGCCTTCACATACCATGCTCTGGCATGCATGCTGGTCAGTCCTTCTGACACCTGGTATTGCTATTTCTATGCTTTTATTAAAGGCAAAGAGAAGAGGGTAAATATACAATTAAAGTAGAAAGAAATACCACCACTATTTGGGCTAATCATTTCACTGGTAATTCTGAACCTGAGGTCTTGAGAAGATGAGTAAACCAGTTAGAAAAATCATGCTGGGATGGCAAGGCAGAGAGTCACACTTTCTAAAGTGTCTTGCATTTTATTTCATTCCCAGGATACAGCATCGGTTCAAAGCCAGAAGACCTTGCTCCACCTCATTTCCTTCTAAAGGGCCATATCAAAATATATCTGTGTACCTGTGTACCTGTGATATCTCAGGGATATTCAGCTCCAGCCCCAAGCACTTGC
The DNA here is from genome assembly GCF_030867095.1 of Alligator mississippiensis. Taxonomy (NCBI): domain Eukaryota; kingdom Metazoa; phylum Chordata; order Crocodylia; family Alligatoridae; genus Alligator; species Alligator mississippiensis. The sequence goes on from NC_081825.1 coordinate 178,663,767, forward strand.
AAGATTATGCAAATGATGACTGTTCCCTCCACTGAAACAGGTGCATTATGGGTGGAGTTGGCATTATTTTGGAGAATTTCAGTGTTTCCTACAGCTGCTGGCTCATATGTTACCAGACCATAGAAATTCTGGAGGTTCAATAAGGTATCTTTATTATCTTTTACTGCAGTGCAGCAATGCACTCTACAAACACAGATATACTGGGTCTTGTTCTTATGAGACAATGAAAAGAAAGGTAAAAAATGAGTACATCTATTTTTGTCATGTCTGAAGGCATCACTATCTAACCACTGCATCACATTATGTAGAAGAGAAATTCAATATTAACAACTGAAGGAATGGGAAAGGCAAAGGGGAAACATCTATCTGAATTGCTGAATTGAGACAGTAAAAGGAAAAAATTGCTTACTCCACTGCAAACTGAAAGATGAACATTTGGGTGCAGACAGACATCCCACTTGAACCATTCCAAGAGTGTCACTGACTGGGAACCAATTCACAATTGTCCCTGGGCAGAAGTGTCCACATGCACATTGGTATGGGTTCTAAGCACTGGGTCCTATGGGTTAGGAGCAGTACAGTGTGGGATGCCTGGAGGTCATTATCAAACACTAGGCACAAGTGCACTGTCTGCACATAACATTGAATTGGTGCAAGGGGGACCAGCTTAAAATAGCACTCCATTTTCCCAATGTGTTTTTGAAATGTTCCAGGATGTTTAAAACAGTCTAAAGTGGCCTGTACATCTAGTCTCATTGACCTGGTACAGATAATACACTTTTACTGGTATAAGTGATCAGAAACTAGTCTATACCCATAGTATAACAGAAATTGGCACACAAAACTGGGTTACACCTTTAACATAACAGAAGTTTGATGCACATAGACTGGTTGGACAATGCTGGAACTCAGTCTAAGATTTGCTCCCTACACCAAAGGGCAAATGTATGTTCTATTCACTACCTATCTCAACTAGGCTGCTTACAGAAAACTGTGTAACTTAAATCAATTCCACCTCAGGCTTTTTGAATGTTTGTACCTACCCTTGGGATTTAAAGTGTATTTAAAAAGGAGAATGCACGTGACTACAACAGCAAATGTTGCATTCCAAAAATAAGCTATGAGCTTTTCTTTAGTTTTTCTCTGAACATCCCTGTAAGGTCATTCTCAGAAAACAAACCCCAAAAATGCATGCAGAAATTCCCAGCAAAATATGTTAAATGTGGAGAATTCTTCAACATTACCAGCAAAATTTTTCTCAGGCTTAGTTTCAGATATCCTCCTTGCTGTTCCTTAAATCATTCCTCCTGCATATTTCCAGCCTTCCCCTTCATGCACACCTTTGTAATTTCTCTCTGCCTCTGGCATTTCTCCAGCTCTGTGCACTTGCACTGGTCCAAAATAATGCCTCCGCCTTCATAATATGCCCTAATATATTATGTCTTCCCAAGGTCCCTTATCCTAAATAATAACTTGCACTATTTCTTTGGACATTGACTTTTCCACTGTTTTCTTCCTCTTTTCTTTACTATATCACTCTGTCATCCAGCCAAGCATACTGCTGAATACCTCAGGTATCCTCCTGCAGGTCTCATCATACCATTCTGCTTTGTATTGTGGCTGATAAGCCATCAAAGTATTGTGCTGCTTCCCCTTTAAAGGTCTTACCGTAGCATCTTGCCCTGCATAATGGCTGATTACCCGCTTGCCTCCAGGGTGCACCAGGTAGAACTTGCTGACATCATAGACTTTCCTGTCAATTACCAACCACCGGTCCTTCCCTGAGGTCCCATGGCCCCGGCCAGTACGGACTGCAATCTCGTCCCAAGTAAAAAGTTGGGGAAAATCTGGAACACATTCTGACTTCTCTCTTGAGGGTCCAGACTGTGGTGACACCTTCATTGCTAGCTACACCTTTCACCTCCCAGATTTCCTCTTCCCAGGTCTGCTGCCACACTTCTAAGATGGAAACTGGACCAGTTCTACCCTTTCATTCCCATCTGATATATAGCATCACAGATTCTGAGACACTCCCAGCAAAGACACTCCACCAGCCATTGGCTCTATCTCAGACACACCTTCACAGATCCTCCTTCTTTTTTAGTTAATCCTAGCCTGTTGTACATATTACTCAACAGAATGCCTGCTTATTCTTGTCTTTTAAAATTAATATTTAGAAAATGTTGACTTGTTGCATTATAGTTATTTAGAATTCTTTAAAAGTTAACTGAATATCGCTGTATATTTGGAAATGTCTTGTTGAATCCTAGTTTACATGTTAAGCAAAAGCATTGCTAAGGTAACAAAATATGCCATCAGGAAAGATGTTTTAATAAAGTAAAGAAAGCTCTATGGGGTATACATTCTGCAAAAAGTTTCCTTACCTTTTCACCCAATGATTATGATTTACCCATCAGACAGACATTTGCCAGGAAGTTTCAGCCTCAAGCAAGGAAAGATTCAGTAGCCTTTTTTGAATTAAGCAGCAACATGAAAACCTGCAGTTACAAATAATGGCAGGTACTCTTGGTTTCACCATATACAAGGAATTTCCAAAAGTTTTTATAGACAAGAATACATTTATTGCATTGAAGATTGTCTGTAGAGAAAATAGCTCTTATGTGCTCTCCTACACTCCACATCAAATTATAACTCTGCACTAGGGAGAGCAGGACCAAATTCTGCAGTAGCATAGGGCTAAAAACTGAGCCCTTTATCTGTGGGGGAAGACAGTGGAAATAGGTCAACACAAGAACAAATCTTTCAAAAGGTCCTTGTTCTTCCTGCAACTTATCCCTTTATGCTCTTTCTGTTTCCTCCCTTTTGGACCATACTCGTTCTATGATATTAGCCAGGCTCTTAATGGAATTCTGCCAACAATGATTCATTTTTGTTTGATCACTTTTAACCTGCCGATGTTAAAAGCAACGCCAATTAGGAATAGATCTGAGGGAGATTATAATTTGTATATAACCTGTCAGTCAGTTGTCCTACTGTTTGTCTAATCATTCATACAGCCACAAAAGAGATTAAATTAATTATAAAACTGGAAATATATCATTTTAAACCACAACATTTGACCTAAGAGTCAAAGGAGGAACAGGAGTACTTAAAGCTGCGTTAACTTGTTCAGGTTTAATGGGCTATCTTACCTCTAACAACAAGAGAAGGAGTTAGGAGCAGACACTTATCTTTGATTTGAAAACTGTCCGCAGGATGCTTGAGCAAAGAGTGACATTAAGGATTGTAAGAACTAATTGTTTCACAGTTAGTGTTATTATTTAATTATCTTAACATGCTGCCAGACATTTCCACAAACTGAAATTCATCTCATGGAGTTTCACTGGTCATGCCAGGCAAGAATTAATTTGAGCTATTTTTAGTTAATTTAAGGGTGCTTGAGAGAGAATTCGCTGCCCATTTCCATAAAAACAGAAGAAATTGCCAGCCTTGATCAGGAGTATGATCCACATTGCATAATATTTTTTCCCTGGTACCAACACCAGACAATTCTGAGAGTGGAAGAAACTCTAAAGTAAGCAGATCTGGGATAATCTGTGGAACAAACACCTTTGAAAATCCCATCATCCTAATCCTTTATAATCACGTATTGTTTTAAACTCTGAAGCAGGAGTTCATCACAAGTACATTTGATTTTTACCATTAACTTTATAACTTTGGATAATCTAGCTGTTCATATAAATATCTGATCCCTTTGAAGCCTGACAAGCTCTTAGCCTAAACCGCAGCTCATGTTAAGGATCCAGGGTTGGTAAAATGGTAAATTCCAGGGTTTAATCACAAGTTGTTTTTCAAAATATTTCTTTTTCTCAGTTTGCAATCTGCCACATTTTCATATATATGAATGTTCTCTTTATTCTTCTGTTCTCTGACAAAAAGAAGAGAAGATGCAGAAGTTTAATCTCTGATAATGTACAAATGTCCATCAGAAAGAAGCAAGATCGAGGCAAATACCGAGACTGGAGTGAATTGAGGTAGACATTTCAATATAAAAGTACATGACTGAGCTTCCACCTATAAGAAATTTCTTTCCATAGCACAAGTGAATTTGAATACTGCTGTGCCAATAATAGGAAGTTCAAATAGCCAGCTATGCTTAGAACAGAATTTCCAAAACTAGAAACTGTCTAGTCAAGCCAACAAACTCAACCAATCCTGAATGTCACCACCCAAAATGAAAACAAAACAAGAAAAAATCCTAGGGCCAGCAAATTATCAAATTCTTTATGCTTTCTTGAGTAACTGCCTTGACATGGGAACGTGCCTGAACATGATGCCTGTAAAAGCTAATGCCAGCTCTCAGCATGTCTACCTAATTGCTCTCCCAGCTTACATATGAGACATTGTTTGGTGTTTGCATTCACCTGGTACTCTTTTTTTATAGTTTCAGTTTACTGGCTTTGAACTATTCCGCACCATGAAAGGGCTCATTTAATAAAGTGTATTATTAGATTTGAATATTTTGCATACAAAGTTTCCTTTGCGAGTCTAGCAATGAAAATGAATCTATAAATTACATTTATACTTTTTTAAGATTCTCCCCATATTGTTTTAGGAGCTTAAAGGGACCTTCATATAAACAGAAAGCGAGTCCATTATTTTTAAAAATCTTGCATTTTTGGCAGATTTAATCATTCGAACATGTTTTATTATAATACACCAAATGTTTGAATGTTCATGGGGTGGGGGGAGATTTGAATGTAATTCTGAAAGCAAATGCTTGAGGTAATTCCTAGGATAAATATCAGATTCTTATGTTTTTTCTCTCTCTATCTATGTATATACACCTCCTATGGATCTCAACCTTGATGTGATGGAGAGGCTTGTATGCTACCAATAGCCTCAAGAGTCCTGCTGTTTGGAGTTTGGCACTCCTGGTAGGGTCACCGAGGGTGAAAAGGTTGAGAGTGAGGTTTCCAGGCTGACAGTGATCCAAAAATAAAAATAAAAGTCCTCAGTGGCGGAGGTCTTCAATGCACAGGTGCCTTCACGCAACAGCATATCTTACAATAATGGATGAGTGGTGAAGAGGGCAGATACTAGTGATTGCCAGAAATTTCTAGTGATGGACCTGTACAGAGGCAATGATTATACAACAGTTGATTTGTACTTGGTACTGAGCTCCAATCATAACTAAGCAGCTCTTCTTACCCCATATGGGAATGGGGCTGGGAAAGGTGCCCTAAACATCATCTGTCTCATTTCACCTGACTGCAATACCATGTCCAGTGGAATCAATGAACTAAACAGAGTGAAGGACAGTTCTCGTGACCAAAGAATATGCATGATTTGATATTGAAATTGCTACACTTAGTGAAACCAGACATGCAGGAAAGGGACAGTTCATAGAACATGGTGGTGGCTACAAGCTGTCATTTACAGAAAAAGGACAGCCTTCAAAGATTGGCAAGATGACATCAGCTTCAAACAGAAGCAAGACACTTATCACCACATTAAAGCCAAGATCCAGAGGAAAATTCAAGAGTGAGAGAACAAGTGGTGGGAGGACAAAGCAAAAGAATTTCAAAAGTCTGCTGACAGCCATGATACGTATAGTGCAACCAAAGCTATATGTGAGCTAAGCAAACAAGGAGCCATCCCTCTGATGTCCAAGGATGGAACAACATTTCTTAAAGACAGCTCCACCACCAATGCATGATGGAAGAAACACTTCCAAGAATTCCTGAACTAAGATTGTAATGTTGAAGACAATTCTACTAAAGCCATTCCACAACACCCCTTTAAGGACTGCCTCGGAGATCCACCAACTTATCAAAAGACCCTGAAAGCCATTAAGCATATGAAGAACAACAAAGAATTTGGTCCTAATGAAATATGAGCTGAAATTTATAAGCAAGGTGGAAGAAAGCTCTCTCATTAACTATATATCATTATCATGAAAATCTGGAAATCTTCCCAGTGGCTCGAGAGATGCTAGAATCATTACCTATTGAAGAAACGAGAGAGATTAGATTGTAGTAATTAACACAGTATTGCACTTCTGCCCATAGCTGGGAAGATCCTCACCTCACTAAGGAGATTCTACCTGAGTCCCAGTGTGGCTTCAGACCACTGTGAGGGGTAATGAATATTACATTTGTTACTAAACAGCTGAAAGATAAGTGTCATAAACAACCCAAAGATCTTTACACACCCTTCACTGATCTGACTAAAGCCTTTGATTCAATTAGCAGAGAGGCCCTCTGAAAGATCCTGATAAGACTTGGGTGCCATCTGAAATTTTTTGCCATTGTTGTCATGACATGACAAGACACATATCTTAAGCAATGCCTCAGAAATGGACCCCTTCACTATTAAAACTGGATTCAAGCAAGGATGCTTGATTGTTCCAGCACTCTTTCTATCTATATTGCAGGTATTATGCATCTTATTGCTCACAGACTGCTTCTGGAGTAAGCATCCAATATTGCATGGACAGGAATCTCTTTAGTATCTGCCAGGTACTTTATAATCAAAGATAACCAACACCATCATTACTGTTCTCCAATATGTTAATGACTGCATCATATGTGCCCACTCAAGAGCTGCAGGTCACACTTGATTGCTTCTGTAAAATGTATGAAATGGTTGAACTCACTGTCAACTTTACAAAAACCAAGATACTTTACCCCAAACCAACCAGCTTCTTCACACATTACACCTAGAGGCCAAACTTGAGACAATGTTGAGCATTTCTCCTACCTGAATAACCAAACTTTTTTCAAAAAGTAAGCATAGATGCTGATATTTAATACCAGATAAAATATATTAGTGCTATCATTGGGCCTCTCTGAAACTATGTTTTCAATGATCACAGGACCCAAACCAAACTTCTCCTCTATCAGACTGTTTTCATCCCTACCCTGTTGTATGAATTTGAAACTTGGATAACATCCCAGAAACACCTGAAAACTTTGGAATAATGCCATAAGCAATGTCTTCAGAAAATCCTCCATATAAGCTGGAAGAACAGAAGAATAAATGCCAGTGTTCTGGCTCAAGCAAACTTCTCAGCATCAAAACGATGTTTATACAGCACCAGCACCATTGGACAGGGCATGTCATAAGGCCCTATAATCCCAACTCACCAATGCTGATCACTCTAGAGGTAGGCCAAAGAAGAGATTCAAAGACACCTTGAAGGCCAATTAAGAGAAATGCAATTTTAACATACATACACTGAGAGACTCAAGCACTGAACCATCCCCAGTGGCTCCATGACATATGACGTCATCAATCATTTTGAGCAAACTCGTTTCATTATAGAGATAGATAAATGAGAGAAACAAAGGGAAAGAGCTGTGACCTGACATCACCAGGATCTACTTCTTTTTCCTGGAGCTTTTTGCCATAACTGCAATTGAACAGCTGATCTCAGATCACCTCTTCAGTCATCTGTGGAATCACTGATGACTTCACTATTTGATGGAAAACTCTCATTCTCATGCTAAAGATTGGTGGTAACTATAGATATGCACCACCTCATAACTGTGTTTGCCAGGCAAATGCATAACAATGATTCAAACAAATGAAGTTTAAATACTGACTGGTAAATATCCAACTCCATCTCTCAGTTACACTTCCAAATGCTTGCTGAAAATTACTAGCATATTAATATATTCTGGGTTTGGACATAGACTATATTATCTTTATATTATCTTTTGGGAAATGTTATGCACAGGAAAAAGCCATGGGCAGAAGCAACACCCCTTTGGGCTGTGTGGCACATATACAGTGAAGTGAATTCACTGTACATGTGCTACACAGTGGTTGGGGGTATGGCCTCACACCTCTTGCTGTGGTTCTAGATGCCAGTTTGCTTTCTGAACTCACTAGCATCGCAGCATAGCTCTTGCTGAGAACTCTGTGTGTGCCTTGAGCTCTGAACTCACCAACTGGTCAGTGCAGGATCTAACCAGGGCCCCTTCTTTCTCACAGCTCTGGAGCCCAGGGGGTACAATCCTCTGCCATGAACCCTCTCCCTCCCCTGCCCCTGAGTTTAGCATCAGGGGAAAAGAGGGAAGGAGCAGCAGCAGAACTGAGTTCCTGCTTTCACAAATCTTCCAAGCCCAGGGCCTGAGTGCCAGTGTAGGTGGATGGGGCAGAAAAGGAAGAAGAAGGGTGAACAACAGTGGAACTCACTCCTGGACTCCAGAGCTGCATGGAAACATAGGCTCTGGCCAGACCCTATGCTGACTTTATGGTAACCTGACAGCTCACAAAATATGTGGTGCATCTGACAGGAGCAATGTTGACATACTAGTGAACTCATAAAGCCCATTGCCTATGTGGTGCACAGCCAAAGGAACTTGCAGTTGCATGACCTCACGTTCCCTGAATCTGCCCCTAGAAAAAGCATGGTCAGAGAGATACCATATTTCTCAGTGTATAGGTTGACATGGTGTATAGGTTGACCTCTAGTTTTTCAATGTGAAAAGTTAGGATTTTTATAGGCATGGTGTATAAGTTGAGGCCAGGCTCAGTGCTCGGCTGGCGTGGCCCCACCCCTGCAAGTGGCGCTGCCTGGGCCACACAAACCAAGCAAGTGGCACTGCTGAGAAACAAGCCTAGTCCTGCCCCCTGCAAAGGGCGCCGGGCTTGGCACTTGGCACTTGGCGCTGCTTACAATAGACAGGGCCAGGCTCAGCGCTTGGCTGGCATGGCCCCATCACCTGCAAGCCCAGCACCTCTCACAGGGGATAGGGCTGCACAAGCCGAGCACTGAGCCTGGCCCCATTGAATCATAGAATCAGAAGGGACCTGCACAATCATCAAATCTGGTCCTCCACAATGGGCAGGAAGTTTTGGACTCAGATGGGCTTGGCAAGGTGCCTGTCCAGCCTCATCTTGAACACTTCCAAGGAGGGTGACTGCACCACCTCTGCTGGGAGCATGTTCCAGATTCTGGTGACCCTTACAGAGAAGAAGTTTTTCCTTATATCCAACCTAAATTTACCCTCTATTAATTTATGCCCATTGGTCCTCATCCTCCCTTGAGGTGCCCTCCTGAATAGTTCTTGATGTTTGACCCTGAGGTACTTGTAGGCCGCTATCAAGTCACCTCTCAGCCTTTTCTTCCTCAGGCTGAACAGGCCCAGTTCCCAGAGTCTCTCCTCATAGGCCTTACCCTCCATACCCTTATTCAAATGGGTGGCCCTTCTTTGTACCCTCTTGAGCTTATCCATGTCCTTCTTGAAATGTAGTGTCCAGAACTTGGCACAGTACTCCAGCTGAGGCCTCACCAACACTGAAAAGAGGGGAAAGAGTACCTCCCTGGATCTATTGGCCACACAGTGGCTGATGCACACCAGTTTTATTTGCCTTTTTGGCAGCCTTGTCCCACTGTTGGGTCATAGTAATCTTCCAGTTCTCATTCAGATGTTGTACCAGGCAGTAGGCCACCACCCATTGTATAGTTGTAGTGACGGTTCTTCCTACCCAGGTGAAAGACCTTGCACTTCTCCCTGTTAAACCTCATCTGATTTCATTCCGCCCATAAATCTAGTCTGTCAAGGTCCTTCTGGATCTTTGCCCTATCCTCTGGTGTACCTGTGTTTCTCCACAGCTTGGTATCATCTGTGAACTTCATAACTGTGCTTTCTAACCCTTCATCCAAATCATTAATGAATATATTGGATAGCATGGGTCTGAGCACTGATCCCTGGGGGACCCCACTGGAGACAACCTTCCAGGATGAGGCCATCCCATCGATCACCACTTTCTGGGAGTGGCTTCTAAACCAGTTATCCACCCACCTCACTGTAGACTGGTCCAGCCCAGTACTTTCCAGTTTGTTAGAAAGCATCCCCTTCTCCATGCCCATGCCCTGTGACCAGCCCATCCACAGCCAAGCACTGAGCCCAGCCCCATCCCCATCCCAACCCCTGTCCCCTGTGGGCAGTGCTGGGCTCAGCACTCAGCTGGGGATGCACCACTTGTCAGGGACAGGGACAGGGCCGGGGCTGGGCTTAGCTATTGGCTGGTGTGGCCCCATCCCCTGCAAGCAGCACCAGGCTTGCAGGGGATGGGGCCGTGTGGGCTAAGTGCTGAGCCTGGCCCTGTCTGCTGTGAGTGGCACTGCCAAGCACCAAGACTAGCGATGCTCACAGGGGACGGGGCTGGTCTTGGCACTCAGCAGCACTGCTCACAATGGATGGGGCCAGGCTTGGTGCTTGGCTTGTGCAGGCCAGACAACACCTCTTGCGAGGGAAGAGGCCTCACCAGCTGAGCATCAGGCCTGGCCCTGTCTGCTGTGAGTGGTGCTGCTGAGTGCCAAGTCAAACACCACTTACAGGGGACAGGGATGGGCCGAATGCTCAGCTGACACAGCCTTATCCCCTGTGAGTGGCTCTGGGCTCAGCGCTCAGCTGGTGTAGCCCCATCCCCTGCAAGGAGCACAGGTACAGCCCAGGCAGTGCCGCTCACAGAGGATGGGGTCACGCCACCCAAGCACCGAGCCCAGCCCTATCCCTGTCCCCTGAGAGAGACACCAGGCTCAGTGCTCAGCTGATACAGCCCCATCTCCTATGAGTGGCACTGCCTGAGCCATGCCAGCTGAGTGCCGAGTCCGGTGCCACTTGCAAGGGAAGGTGGTGCAGTGTATAAGTTGCAGTTCAATTTTAAGAGTTAAAAATTGGACTTCAAAATTCGACTTCTACACCATGAAATATGGTACTTTCAGTGTCACAGGAAAACAGAGTAGGCAGTATACCAGAAATGCTAAGTTCTGGTATTACGAATTGCCTTTCTAGTAGATTGTTTTGTTTCTGTTTTCAGGATCATATTTTCCTACCTTAACTCCTACAGTTTCTTTGCCCAAGTTAAATAAAATATTACATTTTGTTAATTTACAGTTGGATTGGAAAAGCATTTGTGATCTATCTGCAGCAAACTCCCTGTATTTTTCTAGTACTTAAGTGAATCTTGTAGCCTAACAGTGTATACAACTGTGAAACATTTATATCACTCAAACATATTGTTTTTAATGAGCTCACTACTTCTGTCAATCATTCCTCAGGGCCAGAGAGGAAGCCTTTGTTCCAGAAATTGAAAAATGTTTCTTGTCCAGTTTTTCCAGGACAGCAAGAAAGCTGTTCTTCTGAGTTGCCACATTAGCACATTATGTTTTTATTTCTTACAGCCACTTCTGAAAATCTGTGTTGGCCAAAACAAAGTATTTTAAAATAAACAAAATGGAAGACTGTGCACATTATATTTTTTATTCTGCCTGAGAATAGTTCCCTTGGTAAATACTGAGTCCACACAGTTCAATGCCTTTACAGCTCAGTTAATCAGTGCAGATACCCCACTTGCTGCTCTGAAATTTTCTTGCACTGCATTGGGAATCCCTACTAGCAACTGATGGAATTTGTAGATCCAGAGTCAAACTAACCAGCAAAATAAATATATGGTGAAATCTGGTTAAATAAATCACTGGATTAACTTGTCACTACAATCCTACTAGCCAGTGCATAGAATCCCTGCTAGAGTCCTTTAGATTTGTACACAAAATGCTTTGGTTAATTTGTCATCTGTTAAAATCTAAGTTGTCATTTCTGAATGAACTTACACACTATATCACAATGATACATACTTCTGGTTATTACTCACCTTAAAAGGTGCTTATTTATAACTTCTAACAGCAGTATAATTTTCATGTTTTGTGTCCTGGGCAGAGGTGATGATGCTGGAAATTTAGATTGCTGCTGCCACAGTTCTGTCTCCCCTTATCCTTCACTGTGCATTGATATTGCCTGTAAAATGCATCTCATGAAAAAATTAAATGGCTAACAACTGTAAATTAGTCATTAATGCATACTTAGAATGACCATGAGTCCCACTTTTACCAGGACAATCCAATTTTAAGGAATTGCATCATGCTGTACAAACAAATGATTTTATCCCTTTTTCACTAGGCTCCTTGAGACAAGTATTTAAAATAGGACTGTTTCAACTGCCCCCTTCCACTCTCTGGGACTGGAATTCAGAGATAGCTAAGCAGTCTAGAGAGTGGCCAGATGGAGTAGGGGTGTGAGACAGGGTGCAGCAGAGGAGGGGAAAAATATTCTGTTTGAGGCTAAGAATATATAATCACTCTAATTGAGGCCTACCAATCCAGCTGGAACAATAAATATTCCAGGTTTTATTTAGTTACCAAAAGCATAACCAACCAGTGGCCATCCAACCTCTTCTGGAACACCTCCAGTAATGGAGAGTCCACAGCTTCCCTAGGCAATCTATCCCACTGCCTCACTCTTCTCAGTGAAGTTTTTCCTGATATCCAACCTAAACCTACATTGCTGCAAACTCAACTGAAGCTGAAGAGTTCAGAAGAGGGTGCAGGTATATTGCAGGTGCTGGCATTGAGTCATTCAGCTATTTTTGAGAGTAGACAGGCATATCTATAAGGAAAGTATGAAGCTCCTTTCATTGCCCGCTATTCTGACCCCTCTCCTTCCCATTCCTCTCCCTAACCCTATTTAGACTTCCATTACTAGCAGGAACAACAGCAAGAGGAAGAAAGGAAGACTTGAAACTCCTTTTCCACTGCAGGAGGCAGCCTGATTTAATCCATAAGGATTTTTTTACATTCTAGCCTTCATGTTCTGAAAAAAATGTCTCTCAAAAATGTTGTCTTGTTTTCCGTTTAAATGTGTGTGAGTAGTACCAGGATGATATTCCATTGCCACTGATTAATCTGTTCAGAGGTCATAGTTAAATTACTTAAACTGGGGTTCTAAAGACATGGTGTGAGATTCCTGCTTTCTGTGTAACTTGAAGAAAGTAATTTAGGGCTAATTTCTTTTTCAGCTTCAAATGCCCAAATGGGACTTACATAACCATGTACCTGATTTTTTTTTAATCTTTACATTGTTGTTTGATGCTTCTGTTATCATCATAGACCTTCTTGTCATATTTCCAGAAGGGTTTTCTAGATTTGAGCCTATTCAGTTGTGGTGTGAAGATGTCCTTGTTGATTGGGAGATTTGGGTTACTGATGGCCTTATGGTATTCCTGATGCATGTGGCATCGTGGAGGAGCTGTTTGGGAGCAATGTTTCACTAGGACTGGAAGCCATAATAATGGCATACTTTTTAGCATTCCTGATATAATCTGCATAGCTGCATTTAACTGTGTATCAACAATCTTTGTGTGCATACATTTGTTCCAGAATGGGGAGCAATTTTCTTCTGTAGAGAAAACAAGTGCTACAGTGGCCATTTGAAGTGTGGTTGCATGTGCTCCCCATGTCGTTCTGGCCAGTTTATGCACAAGGTCAAATCGTGCTTTCATTTTTTTAGCAACATTCTCTAAATGTTCATAAAAGGTGATTGTGAGTTATGCTAGGTGTTTTGGGAACTTCTCATGGTTAATCTTTTCTCCACATAAAGTGATGGGGAGTTTCTGGTCAGCATGGGTGTTGTTTAGATGAAATGATGTGACTACGGTTTTCCTCAAATTTAGGCGAGGTCTCCAACATGCGAAATATTCTCCCAATAACTTGTGGTCTTCGTAAAGATCTGTCTGAACTTTAGCCTGGGTCCTTCTTCGAGTAGCAAATGCCAGGTCATCAGCATAACTCAATTTCTGGCTGGTGAAGACAGGAAGATCACTTATGTATACATTAAAAAGTGCTGGTACAAGCACTGATCATTGTGGGAGACCATTATTTAGTAGATGGGTTCTGCTGACAGTGTTCCCTAGACGGACATGATATTGCTAGTTAGACAGTACCTTGATACTTTCAGCAGGAGGCCATCTTGCTATACAGTATCATAGACTGCTGATAAATTGATGAAAGCAGCTCCTATAATCTCCTGTGATTTATTTCATGTGCATGATTAACTCATTCTGCTTCTGATCTGAAAGCCTGTGGGTTGAAAGATTAAAGCTGTGGCACCGCCTTCTTATACAATAGGCTTCCTTAGCTCAGAAGAGGGAGAAAGATACAGTGCTCTAGGCATTAATGTTTCACTAAGAATTTAGGAGGATTAGAGCATATGCATCTTAATTTCTAATAAATACTGTTGTGAATTGTTTTGATTCACCCAGAATGTCATACGGTTAAATTGGTACTGCTTTACATTTGTTGATGTTAAAAAAGGCTTATTGCAGATTTTTTCCCCAGATTTCTGAATAAGTTGGTTCGTTTTAAAGTATGTTCAGGCACCATACATGATAACTTCAGTGTGTAACCTCTATAGGTGGCCTACAAGATACACAGATTGCTTAATTGTTACAAGACATGATTCAGGCAGCTTACATGTTATTGCCAAAGTCTTTCACAGCATATTAAAACTTGTTTCGTGAGTCACTGCATACATTCCTGAATAGTCTTTACAGTTAGTGAGTTGGTCAGTTATCTGGGGTATCCTCAAGTTTAATGAGGGGTACAGACTGTCCTGGCTGTGTCCTGGCATTTCACCAATGTTTCTTCGCAACATACTGCAAGCCTTATTTATTTTAGCTAGGTTACTTGGGGGAGGAGAGAAAGGGATGGTTCTTGTTTATTTACATCTCCTTTCTTTCCATTCTTGGTGTTACTAGGGATCCAGTCCCTTTTGTTGCTGGGTAGCTTTGTTGGATTTTGTCACAACCCAAGGGTGTGATTTTTTGTTTGTGTGTGTTTCGGCACCGCTAAATTATTTTCCCGCCGTTTGTAGCTTTCTTTGCAGGGTGCATTTCTTCGTTGCAGCACAGAAATGCACGTTGCAAGGAGTTCCCGCCATTTGTATTTAAATTCGTGCCCCACTATTGGTCAGTTCTAAATTATTCCTATGTGGCGGCTAGCGATTGGCTTGCTAGCCGTATAAGAGGCTTGAGTGGTTTCCGCCCAAGTTGGAGGACTCCACGAACATCAGGAGGAGGAGACTTCACGTCTCGTGAAGATCTCTAAGCGCTGCGGAGCCTATTGGACCTAGCATGAATATCAAGAAGGCAATAGGGGTCTGATCAGCCTCTCGCCTCTCCCCGTCACCGAACGATCCCTCGACATAACCTTCCCTGCACGCAAAAGTTCCACGGAGCCTAGCAAACTTTGTGTGAGTGAATCAGAGTTCTGTCCGAGACCTAAAACTAGGATTTAAGCGAAGTATTCCTGGAAACGTTCCAGCCTACACCACGACCATCTTCGGTGTAAGTAAACAATCTTAAACAACCATTAAGCGTCCATGCCTAATTCTAGCTCTCCGCCTGCCTTCCCCGACCCGGCGTGTCTGGGCTGCTGGCCACAGCCCGCGGTGCACAAAAGGGCCTCGGATCGTTCCCAGCCTGCACATGGCAACGAGGATGGGATCAGGAGAAGGCACGCTGGAGCTAGAATTAGTTAAGAACTGCCCTTGGCGCAGTGGAAAACGCCAAGTAGAAAATTTCATGGAACTGGAGGCACATATCGCTTACCACCAGGCGGGCGGAATGGGTGAGAGATTTATCAGTGGACGTCTTTCGCTGAAGGGAGAAGAGGGAGCTTCAGAAGACGGAGCCCCGAAAGAGAGGGAAGTGTATCTGCACCCCGCGGCATTCGGGTGTATAACGGGCGACGACCGGGTCCTGTTCAGGCCCCTCGAAACTGTGTCCCTCGCCAGAGTCAACCCGGCGGGCGAAGTAAACCCGACCCTCACCCGGGAGTGTGCCCGTTGCCTAAGATGTGCTCGGGAGAGTGAAGAACCGGTGCCAATTGGCCGGTTCTCCCCCTTCATGGTGGCGTCTAGATTGAGGGGTCGCGAGCTTCCATCCGAGCTCCGCGAAGATCTGGAGATGGAGGAACGCGCCGCGGATGAGAGGGTGGCCCCACAATACGACAAGGGGGGAGTGTTAACTGCAACTTTTCGTACTGTAACTGATCTAATGAATAAGAATTTAAGTTTGAAAACCCAGCTGCATATGGCCGTTCAAGCGGTCGAAGAAGCGGCTGCGAAAGAAAATCCTGAAACGCCACGACAAGATGGCGCCGAGCAAGAGGGAGACCACGTGGAAGAACGGAAAGGAAGGGTGGAGCTTCGGAGGAACCCGCGAGAGTTCGGTCAGCGACAATGCCCACCGACGCAGCGTCGTTTCTGGCGACCCCGCCCACCGACGCAGCATCGTTTCTGGCGACCCCGCCTTCATGCCGACGGAAGGGAGAATCGAGCGGAGGAGCACATCTGCCCCTCCTGCCTGAAGAAATAACAGCAGCAGTGACTCCCGCAGCAATAGTTCAGCCTGTAACAACATCGACTCTCGAAAGAGCAGCTCATCCTGTAACAACGATCAACCCAGTGACTGATGCACAAGATGCCGCCACCAGTCGCATTCGTGCTTGGACAGAGTTACAGGAGCTGTACAAAGAATCTGAAATGGAGTCTGACAAAGCTATAGTCTCATGGCTAGAACTCATGTCCATGGAGTTTGAGCTTGACTAACCGCCTTGTTGTGTGGAATTTTTGTAAATATTTTGAGATACATTAACTTATTTTTTGAGAGTTTTGTTTACAGATCCGGAATTCAGAGTGCGTGGTGAAGAGAAGCCCCAAGAAGGATAACATAATCGAGAAGTGAGGGCCTGACGCACGACTTCGCCATGACGCCCACTGAAGCCCTGATCGTGCAGTTTTTTGTTATGAATCTGATTATGTGTATATGTGTTTGTGTTGGTTATTATTTGGTTCGATCCCTTGAGGACGAACTTCTTATGTTGGCGAATTTTGTGTTTACCCGTTTTTTTCAGCGACCCATGATAAGAGCTCTTGATTACTCGAGTGACGAGCGTGCAGCATAATTTAGCTATGCCTTCAGCAAGGGGGGATGTCACAACCCAAGGGTGTGATTTTTGTTTCTGTGCGCTTCGGCACTGCTAAATTATTTTCCCGCCGTTTGTAGCTTTCTTTGCAGGGTGCATTTCTTCGTTGCAGCACAGAAATGCACATTGCAAGGAGTTCCCGCCATTTGTATTTAAATTCGTGCCCCACTATTGGTCAGTTCTAAATTATTCCTACGTGGCGGCTAGCGATTGGCTTGCTAGCCGTATAAGAGGCTTGAGTGGTTTCCGCCCAAGTTGGAGGACTCCATGAACATCAGGAAGAGGAGACTTCACGTCTCGTGAAGATCTCTAAGCGCTGCGGAGCCTATTGGACCTAGCGTGAATATCAAGAAGGCTACAGGGGTCTGATCAGCCTCTCGCCTCTCCCCGTCGCCAAACGATCCCTCGACGTACCCTTCCCTGCGCGCAAAAGTTCCACGGAGCCTCGACAACTTTGTGTGAGTGAATCAGAGTTCTGTCCGAGTCCTAAAACTAGGATTTAAGCGAAGTATTCCTGGAAACGTTCCAGCCTATACCACGACCATCTTCGGTGTAAGTAAACAATCTTAAACAACCATTAAGCGTCCATGCCTAATTCTAGCGCACCGCCTGCCTTCCCCGACCCGGCGTGTCCAGGCTGCTGGCCACAGCCCGCGGTGCACAAAAGGGCCTCGGATCATTCCCGGCCCGCACAGATTTGTCAGAAGTCTTGTGAATTTGGACTGGGGGACTTTCCTTTGGGGTTTCAATGGATATAGATTACCTTTATACTCACAGGACTAATTCACCCCCAACCAAAACCTGCCCCCTCCCCAAGAAGCATGTGCGTGCGCATGTACATGTCTACACACACACAGTTTCAAAAGCTTATTTAAGAAAATGTACCTTTCACTATCAGATAAAGGCACAAGGTTATATGATTGCTCTGTTTTAATATTTTAGAAAGGGCTCTTTTTAAAAATAATCAGTTACAGGCAGTATTTAAACTTAATGTACTTCTGTTAACACAATCACAAACAGCTGCTTTTTTAAATAACTGTTTACCTTGCTGTGGGAAAAAATGTGTGTGGTTTGCCAACTAGATAAGCCCTCTGTAATAAAGATCAAATAATACAGTAAGTAAAATAGTGTGTATATGAATATAAAGTAAAAATAATAAATATATCACAAACTCTGTTTTTAAAACAAAGTTAGTGTCTAAAAAAAGGGGTTATGTAAAGTTAAACCCTGCCTGTGCCATGTTGTCTAGGACAGGCCATGCAGCAAAAGTGGTGGGCTCTGGAGCCTGATAGGGGACCCTTCAGATGTCAGAGACAATGTGACGGGTGATGTGACACACCATGTGATGGGACAGGGTATTCTGAGACCAACATGGTGGTCAAAATGGCTGCCAACATGGTGACCTGGGGCCTGATAGCTTGTGCCTGTGCCATGTAGCCCAGGACAGGCTGTGCAGCTTGAGCAGCAGGCTTTGAGGCCTGATGGTTGGTCCTTCTGGTGTCACAGTCCATGCAGTGGGTGGTGTCACGCACCATGAGATGGAGCAGGAGTTCTGGAACAACATGGCAGTTAAACTGGCTGCCAAAATGGGGGTTGGGGTATCTGATGTCATGCCTCATGTGACATGAGCAAGGGGCAGAAAGATGGTGGCTGGGGGAAAGCATTTCTAATGTCACATATCATGTGATGAGATTGGAGGTGAGGTTTCTGGTGTCACGTACCATATAAGGGGAATGGGCAGGACTGTGGCTGTCACACACCATATGATGGGAACAGGGGGAGAATCCCATTTCCAAAATGGCAGCCAGATCCAAGATGGCAGCAGGGCGTGGGGCACCTGTTAAAGTTGACATCAGCTGTGCCCTATATACTACTTGCACCCTAGCTGAGTAGGTTTCTGGGTGGGACACTCATGCCTGGGCACATTCATAATACCAAATAATTGTAGTCACAAAAAAAGCATGACTAATAGCTGTTTTATTGCAAAGGAGGAAAAGGGCCCTCCTACCTATTAGGCTAAAGCTTCACAACTAGGACAATTTCTCAGACTTCAGAAGACCTGTATTCTAAGCTCTCTGCACCCACAGTGGGGCTTGAACTTCCATCTTGTGGTTCCCTACAAAGTGCTAGGTGTATGCAAAATGGGCCCTATTGGATTCTGATTCAGCCTGAATCAGGGACAGTGCTTCAATTAATTGCTTTGGATCACTGTCCCTGATTCGATTCGGCCAAATCCAAATCTGAAGATCTGCGCCAGATGGGGGGAGGCTGCCACTGCTGCCTGGGACAGGCAGCAGCAGCAATTATCTCCTGTGCTGGGCACAGTCCATGCCCAGCACCAGTCCCAGGTGACAGGGCAGCCTCTGCTCATCCAGGGCAAAGATCTGGGGGGGGTCACAGCCCCAGGAGGGCTGCCGGACTGTGCCAGACTCCTCCCGGGGCTGCAAGCCCCCGGGTCTGCACCCTGGATGAGAGGAGGCTGCTGCTGCCGCCTGGGACCAGCGCTGAAGCCAAGTAAGCCTGGTTTCAAAACTCAAAACATTTCAAAACTTTCAAAACATTTTGAGTGCCCTCATTTCATTTCAAAGCTGTTTCAAAACCTTTTGTTTCATTTTGGTTTTGCTGTTTCGAGCTTGAAATGCGTCAAAACAGCTTTGAAACGAAACACCTGGCAAAATTTTACACAGCCCAAATAAGTAGTGGCCTATTAGGCTAATATCAAGTGTAGAGTGAAGCCTGTCCCCTGTCCCTTTCATACCAAGCAGGCTGACCCCTGCAAGCCTCTCCAAATGTGGAGATCTTAACTGTACAGTTTTGTGGCAAAGGGGGACAGATTTTGTGCTTTCCCCTTAGCTTTAACGCTAGGGGCAATCAGAGAGAAAAGAACTATCTAATCCCCCAGATTTATTTTCCATGCTGTAACAGTGGGAAAGGGACACATTCAAAGCAAACCTCCAACAACTAGATTCTATACCTGGAAAATTATAATCATTTTATGGGGAGGGGAGGGGTCATCTTATAACCAGGGTCATCTTTTATTTGAGTAACTATGGTAATTTGCTGTATCCTATATTATGTATGAAAACACAACAAACTAGGCACCTCATCAGGTGAACATGATCTTGATTTTATCTCTTAATGCAAATATGTCACATGTGATAGCCATCATTTGTGAGTGGCTGTTTAGCTCAGCTGGTTAAATTATGGTGCTAATAACACTAAGGTCACAGGTTCATTCAACTGTTGTTCTATCCTGCTCACTAACAGCCTTCCCTGGAGGCAGGGGATAGTTAAGAAATAGCCCCCTACCATTTCCTGGCCAGAAAATGTGCTTTTGTAGCACTACAAAAATAATGTATATAAAAGGCCTATATCCCTTTTCTCAGGAGCAACAACATTAGACTAACATTTGAAGCATTTATAGATTTTAAAGTCAACACCCAGGTACAGACATTACACTTATTATGTATGGTAAGCATGCAAGAAACACTCTACACCCATAACAGAACAGATAGCCAAGGTACATAAAGCACTGTAAGAATAGCAGATCCCACTCTAAGATAACCCTTGATGGATGTAGTATCATACTTCAGAAGTGTAGTTTAGAGCACTGTAATGAAAATCTGTACCAGATCCCATAATAACTCACATCAGATAGCATTCTTCCGGCATCCCACAGGGCTTTGCTGTACCTAGCTCACACCCGTTGTAGGGTAGTGCTCTAGCTTCAACCAGAGATTGCCTGGTCTGTCTGAGCTGGCACTGCTCCCGAGATGTCTCTGACAAGAGTCAGCAAAGCTTCTCACCTCAGGCCCACATCCTTTCTTTCCATCTAGCCTTACTGACTCACCATGTGGAGGTGGTTTTGGCAAGGATGGTTATTACTCTCACCTGATGTCTTGGTTTGGGCCATTTTCCCCTTTGGGCTTCTCTCTTCCCCCTCTGATTGCTTTAGTTAGCATAAATCCATGCACACAAAGAAAGCTGGTTGTTGCTGAATTTCTCTTATTGTATATTGTTATGGGTGCAGCTGAGCAAGTGCTGAATGTGTTTCAGCTGCATTTTGCCTCTGCTCACAGTTACCCTTCAATTGATTCATCTGCACTGATTTCTGGCAATGGGCAAGTTCCTTAGTGGACATAAGGCTCCAGACATAAAATCATCTTTAACTACTGGCTATTTAACATGGTTTAGAATGGCATCAAGAGATGTTTGGTAATGAAAATGCTCTCTAAATGCAGCATCTACCAAGGCAGACAAGGTTCCTTGGGTGAATTTGATATCTTTTATTAGACCAACCTAAATGGTTGGAGAATAGTTATTAAGCAAGCTTTCGGGTTCAAAAACCCTTTGTCAGGCTAAGGAAGCTGCAGCAGTTGGTGTGTATGCCAACCTTTTTATGAGCCACCTGGAAGAAGACTTCCTCAAAAACTGCACCATCAAACCCTTGCTGTACTTACGATATATCGATGACATCTTCATCATTTGGAGTAAGAACCTGGAATCTCTGATTGAGTTCCACCAGAAATTCAACAGTCACCATCCCTCTCTCCGACTTTCTTTAGAATACTCCAGCACCAACATCTCCTTTTTAGACACAAGGATCAGTATCCAGAAGGGTAAAATACAGACCACAGTATACAAGAAACCCACAGACCAACATACATATCTGCACAGAACCAGATTCACCCAATGAACCTTGTCTGCCTATATCCTTAGACCAACACGGCTACAACCTAAACCCCTGCATCTACCAAGGTACTTAGTAGTTCTGTAATACTGTAAAATTGTATTGTACTCTTCAAACACTGTTACAGAGTCCCTGGTGTAGACAGGAACCTCAGCTCCTATTACTATATAAAATGTACTTGAACATGTCCAAATGTACATCAGCACACCCATACATACTAATATGTAGTATCACCACTTTCCATCTTGTCTGG
The DNA here is from genome assembly GCF_030867095.1 of Alligator mississippiensis. Taxonomy (NCBI): domain Eukaryota; kingdom Metazoa; phylum Chordata; order Crocodylia; family Alligatoridae; genus Alligator; species Alligator mississippiensis. Next base: position 178,685,508 of record NC_081825.1, read on the forward strand.
GGAAACAGAATGTATGTGTAAAATGTAGATTGTGAAAAGTACTTACACTGCCTGTGCCCAATACATGATTCAGGACCAGAAACCCATGAGTGCAGCTCACAAAACCAAAATCCCAGAAACCCTGGATTCATTCAATAGCCCATAGAGAAGCAGCAAGTGTTTCTCTATTCTAATCTCTTAAAGCCAATTTATAATAATTCTGGTCACTCGAGTAATGGTTTGGAACTATGTGCGCTTACAGAAAGCTGTTTCAGACAGTCTGTTACAGACTTTGAGGTACTCTGCTGGGAGTCCCATAGACACATACATAAGGCAGCTAGCTCCAGGAAATCTTTTTCTGTCAAGCTCTTGCATTGTTTGTTTTATTAGTCACCGTTATACAGTTGTCATTTTCCCTGAATATATGAATAATGATATCCAATGGTCTTGCTAGCCTGAATGTAGAGCTTGTTTCTTAGAACCACTCAGAAATTACAAAAAAACCCTTTAAGGCCCAGCGTCCATGACATTCCCCTAAGGAAACACCTGACATTCTTCAGTTGGAAGAGAGGAAAACTGCTTGGCCTGCTTTTCCAAGATGCTGCCTGCAAAAGAAGCAGTGATTTTATTTTCCCTTTTGAACCCAGTGGACCCCCCAAAATCTGAACAGAATTTAGGAAGCCAAGTGAAAAAATAGGGCCACCCTACTGAAGCCCTAGTGAGTGGAAGCAATCAGGTTGTGCCATTTACCAGCCCATGCCCCAAACATGATGACTTAGGATGATCAGGTATTTTGTACTGTGTCAATATTCCATATTCCAGACAAGGTTCCTTGGGTGAATTTGATATCTTTTATTAGACCAGCCCAAATAGTTGGAAAATAATTATTAAGCAAGCTTTCGGGTTCAAAAACCCTTTGTCAGGCTAAGGAAATTTCAGCTGCTGAGGGGAGGGGAGGGGTCTATTTTTTTAAGTTTATCACATAGTCTTTCAGTCACCTGCAAGTTGTTGAAATGTAGTAATATTTAAATCTGAAATTGGGCTTGTTTTTCAAGGATCTGTGGCCTGATCCTGCACTCTCTGAATTCAGGAGTAATTTTCCCTTGATTTCAACTGGAGCAAGATTGGGTTTTGTACTTTACTGTTTAGTCTATAAGGTGCATCTCTATCAGACGATATTGACTGGCAGGTACACGATCAGATGACTCCCACCCGCTATATGGACACCAACCAGCACGCCATCTTTCACTGAGAAACAGCTTTTTGTCCTCTACCACACCACTGACCCCATCACTAGAATCAGCCAGAGCTGCCCTCTGGCAAAAAAGAATGGGAGAAACTAGGTAACAAAGCTCTTGAATGGATCTGGTGAGGAATTCACCCCAGTGAGGATTTACCATCTGGCTCTAATTACAAATGGCACACAAGGTGGAGCATGAACAGATTGGGAGTGAAATATTTTAATAACTTTCTTAATGCTGTCTGAACGCTTTTGTGGGAGAAAATAGCAAAAAAGTAAACTGTATTTCTTATTCTAGATATCTACAATCTGTAATACCTACTCTCTCCATCTTACGTTCTCCAAAATGATTTCAGATGCATCTGATGCAGTAAGCAGCTGCTTACTTCATAGTTCATCTGTAAGAGCAAATATACCATGATTTCTGTCTGTCCTCAGACACATATGACCAAATACTTCTCTCAGAAGAATTTTGTAATGTCCTGATGCAAACAATTTCTTGTTCACACTAAGTTTACGTTTGCTTATGATTTAGGTAAAGTCTGAACTCTGAACCGAAACTCTGTAATACATAGATAGGTCAGCAAGCAAAGGATAAACAGGATTTTTGGCAGAGAACACCCCCAGGCCATGGACAGGAGATATCACCCTAAATAGGTCTGACAACCACTGTAGAAATGAGAAAAAATTCTTCCTCATCAAAAAACCCCAGACCTCCCTCCCACCCAGTCCAGGAAAGGGACACATATGATGGAAGGATTTCCACATGAAAACCATGATCTCAGCCGCTCAGCACTTGCTGCCAGGGTGACTCCTGGGTTCTGCACCTGGACAGGCTCTCAAGTGGTGCAACAGTATTTTTTCCCCTTCCCCTCTGATCCAATCTCTGAGTGAAATCCAGTGGGCATCAGCTGATTCTGCACTGCACATGCACTCACTGAACAGGCACTCATTGTATTGACCCCCAACGACCCTCCTGAAATTGTGGCCCCAACCCATCCCCATACCTGCTCCTCTGGCCTCGCCACCCCAACTCCTGAAAGCTAAACAACTCCTTCCCCTTATCTGCAAGCTCCACATCTGTGCCAGAAAAGCCAGCTCGTGGTGACTGTTATGGTGGGTCCAGGAAAGGCAGTGGAATACCTGCAGAGTGCATGAAAGATGTGTGTAGGGGGCACCAGTGAAGTAAAGAAGATCTGTAACAAGCTCTGTTCATGGTGCCAGAATAGGAAGTAAACACACAGGGTCCTGGAGTAGGGGGCAGGTGTATAAATGCCCTGGCATCACGACCTCCCCCCCAGCCCCCTCCTGCTTGACCTCAGGCTGAACAAACTGCAGCCAGATCTCCCCCAGCTCTCCCTTCTCCCCACTCCTATCCTGCAAACAGCACCAGAGCTGAGGGGGGCTGAGGAAGGGGAAAGAGGCTGCAGGCAGGCAGCCTCTCTGCTGGATTGGCTCTAACATGCAGCTCAATCCCTGTCCACCCCTGACCAAACGGAGAATGTGTGTTGAGTCACTGGGGTAACTGTAACTCAGAGATTGGCAAAATATGGCCCGCAGACAAGATCCAGCCCACCAGGCAATTTTAACCAGCCTGCAGGTGGGTGCCTACTAGGGCTTTGCGAGGCTTCAGACAGAGCTTCGGATCTGAAGAAGCTTCAGACACTTCGGGGTCCAAAGCAGCATGTCCGGGTTGAAGTGCTGGCCTCCTTAGGCTTCCCAAAGTGATTCGGACCTTCCAAAGGGCTTTGGAGCCACCTCGGAGATCCGGCCAAAGGGTATAATGGGGAAACAATAAAATATTTATAACTTTGTTGTTTTTTGCCCAATTTGGATGAAATTTTCAAGAAAGTGGAAAGTTTCAAGAAGATTGGTGCAGGGGTTTGGGGGGAACTGCTCCCCAAATTCTTGGGGTGTGGGAGACACTACTGCAGGCCTGGCTGCTAAGCTACTCTGTTACCAGTTACCAATCAATCATGATTCCCTCAGGGACCAGCTCAAGACACAGGACCTGGCCAATGTAGCCAGTTAATTGCCATCAATTAACACCTACAAAACCAGGCTAAGGAGAGGAAAGAATCAATACAGACAATCAACTGCCCCAAGACAGACACGGTCAGTCCCACAAGCACCCCGGCACGAGTTTTGTCTGTCAGCAGCTAGGGGTGCAGGGCCCCAGGACCCAGAAGCTCTGCACCGATCTCCTCGACATCTGGCAGACATCGTGGCCGCAGCAGGGGCCACAATCGCTGCAGCTTTCACCCTGCTGTGCCTTAACACACCCCGTGTCATGAGTTTTGCTTGTCCACAGCTTGAGGTGCAGTTCCCCCCAAACCCCTGCACGGATCTTCCCGAAACTTGGCAGGCTTTGTGACCTCAGTAAGAGCTACCAGCCCTGCAGTTTTGACCCCCCTGTGATGTAACACATAGACAGGACAGGAGTTTTGCTTTCAAGAATTTGGGGTACAGTTCCTACAAAACCCCTGCACCAATCTTGAAATTTGGCAGGCTCTGTGGCCTCATGAGGAGCTACCACTCCTGCAGTTTTCACCCCCGTGTGGTGGGGGGTGAACACACAACCATGACATGAGTTTGGCTTTCAAGAATTTGGGGTATAGTTCCTCCCAAACCCCTACACCAAACTTCTTGAAACTTGACAGGTTTAATGCTCTCAGCAGAGGCTACCATCTCTGCAAGTTTCATCCAAATCAGACAAAAAACAACAAATTTATAGATATTTCATTGATTCCTCCATTATACCCTACAGCTGGATCTCCAAGATGGCTCCGAAGCTTTGGAGCCGCTTCAGCCAGAGATCTCTGAGGTGCCTCTGAAGCTTTAGAGCCGCTTCAGCCAGATCAAGGCGGAAACCCAGTCTGGAGCTCCAGATCAGGTCACCAAAGCAGCCAGATCCAAAGCCGGATCGGATTGCTGCCAACCTTCACAGGCCTAGTGCTTACAAATTCCCTGTATCTGGCCCAGCCCCTGGCTGCCTGTGCTGTGCTTCCATGAGGCCAAAACCCACTCACTGCCACCTTCACTCATGGACTGGCCCTAACACTGGCCCTGCTGGTAGGGAAACAGTGGCAGGAAGGGGAGGGGCAACAGTGTTGGGTGTGGAAGTGGTGGTGGTAGTGGGAAGTGGGGGGAATGGTGGTGGAAGCAGTGAACAGGCAGGTGGAGGGGAAGGGGGAAAGGAGGAAGTGAGGGGAGGGGTGTTGGGGTGGTGGGAAGGTGGGAAGGTAGACAAGTGTCAGGGGAAGGGTGGCAGCAGCTTTGGGCAGGGGACATGGTTGGGAGTGGTGTTAGAAGCGGTGGCAGTGGCGGTGGCAGTGGCAGTGGCAGGCAAGTGGGAGTGAAGTGGCAGCTGGGTGGAAGCACAAGATACATGCTGGTGCCCTGGGACTGGGCCAGGGCTGGAGCTGACAGGGACCCAGGGCAGGGCAGCAGGAGTATGAAGCCCATTCCAGTGCGGGTACTGGGCCTGCCTGGATCCATCATGTGGAGCTTGCATGCAGTTGCTGGGTTCTCTGCCCAAGCTGAGTGCCTCTGAGGGGAGCCCCACACAATGGAGCTGGCAGCCCAGCCCCACTCACTGTGACATGCAGGTCATAGGGAATGGCGAAGGGCCATTACGGAGCTGGGCTGGCTCTGCCCCTCTCCCTGCTGCCCCAACTGAGCCCCATGACCTGTATCTCTGACTTCATCACATGGAGATCCCCCCAGTTGTGCAGGGCTTGGACATGTGTGCCTCACACAATGGAGATGGCGGCCCGGCCATGTGCAGTCCTGGAGCTCACTGGGACCTCATGCCACTGGGGGGCTCCACTTGCTCCTGCTGCTTGGCTTCAAGGGTTGTGCACAATCGGGGGGGGGTGTTTGTAAGGGGAGGCTAAGACATACACACTGCCATACACACACACCCATGCCCCCCTATGCATGGCCGACGTCCACCCCCACACACCACAATTTCCCTCTAACCCCCACATACCCACAGCCCCCCTCAAGCCCCATACCCACCCACCCCCACATCCACACATACCCCCACACCTTATTCCACCCCTCCATAAACACAGCCCCAACAAACCCCATACCCACCCACCCACACCCCCAACACCTATGTACACCCCCACACTCTCCTCACAAACCCCGACACACACATGCACACCCTCCCCCACACCGCACATACACATACTCACACACATATACCCACAATCCCTCATACATACCATATCCATCCACCTATACCCCCCACATCCCCACAATATAAAAGAGTAAGATTTCATTTTGAGCTATTATGCCATCACCTCTATATATATGATGCAAACATACACAAATCAGGACAAAAATATTATTTTTGAAATAAAGTTAATATACATTATTGTAGATGTTTGATTTTTAGTACATTATTTATATTCTTTCTGGTTCTAAGATGGCAAACCCCCTTCTCAAATGGATTACTCCTAGGGGAAAAGGTCTGGTGGAAAAGGTCAGAGGTTATGGGTGGGACTTCCAATCCCAAAATGGCGACCAGGGAGTGGGGCAAAGGTCAGAGATTAGGGGCGGGGCTTCTGGTCCCAAGATGATGACCAGGGGTGGGTCATCTGTCAAGGGGTGGGGATACTCTCGCTGCCCTTAACAACTCATCGAAACTTGTTAAGTAGCCCTCCAGCTGAAATAATTGACTACCCCTGCTGTAACTCATGGCACTTTCTGTGAAGCTCCATGAGTTATAGCATGGAACTACACATCTGTCAGTGTCCAGGATTCACAGCAGCTGCTACTTGGTAGTAAGTTACCACTTGTCTTACTTCCTATAAATTGTTTGTGTGCCCATGACTTTAGCAAGCTATTCAAATTTCATTTAAAGATGTCAGGTGTTAGAGAATCTATCATATCTTCACAAAATTTGTTTCAAAGGTTAGCTAATTTCACTATTAAAGACATGCATGTAGTTTCTAGTCTAAACCTGTCTCTTAGTGTTCACCTTTGGGATTTTATGTCTTTGTGGACTACACAAGAGTTCTGTGTCAGAACTCTTCCAAACTACCTCCCTCTTCCCAGATTGTAAGTGCTGTTACTTACTGATCCCTGACTGCCTTTCCCTTTTATTGTCTGGATTTCAAAATAATTCTGAAAATTGCTTGGGGGATTCCTGATAGAGAAAGTCATTGTGTAAATCAAGGCTTGTCTGAATTAAGCTATTGTAAGTTCACATAATTGAGAATTTCACAACAGAGCAACTACACTGCAATCGTTTTCCGTGCACACATTCTTATTCTTCAGTGTTCTTTTGCAATTTTGTTTAATTCACTAAAAAAAACCCTTTAATGGCAAATAGACCCCTAAAGCAACATCCCAAGGAGGATGTAGGTAGCTAAAGTCCTTTCACAGATCGATATCTTTCTTCTATCTTAGTCCATGCTGTCTGCTGCCCTTGTGTCTTGTGCCCTGGACCTCCAGGGGGTCCAAAACAAAACGATGTAGCAGTGCAGGAAATGCTTGAATGTGCAGTATGTGGCACCATAGACAGGTCTGCAGCACCACATATCACATGGCCATGCTCATCTGGACATGGCCATGAGGCTCAATAAGGAGAAAAGCAAAGTTCTGCACATAGAATGGAACAATCTGATGCACCAGTACAGACTGGGGATGGATGGACTAAGCAGCAGCTCTGCAGAAAAGGATATGGAGGTTACATTGGACAATAAACTGAATATGAGGCAACAGTGTGATGTTGTTGTGAAGAAGGTTAATGGTATATTGACCTGAATTAGTAGGAGCTTTGCCAGCAGATTGAGGAAAATGATTATTCCCCTTTATTCAGCACTAGTGAGGCCAGGTCTTGAGTCCTGTGTCCAGTTCTGGGTCCCTACTACAGAAAGGATGTCTCCATTCTTGAAGATTTTTAAGACCCGGCTAGAGAAAGGCTTGGATAGGATGATCTAATTGGGGAGGGTCCTGCTTTGATTAGAGGGTTAAACTAGATTACCCCCATGAGGTCCCTTCCAACCATCATTTTCTGTGATTCCTCTCTGTGGCATGAAGTTAGATTCTGTCATGAAGTGTGCAAACCATCTCTTAATCTCCAAGCTCTAAAAACATTTCAACAGTTAAATATAGTCACAGAGGTTCCTCCTGCCATACTTATACTTCAGTATAATGTAATTTAGAAGTTAACACCATGTAGTCAAGCAGTAAAGTATTAGGACACAGTCCGAATGTCTACATGAGATGTTACATCTCCATAGCAATGAGCTATGGTGACATAGCATTGGCAGGCATGAATCATGATGCTGATGCTACTAAGCAGTAGCATTGGAAATGCCCTGTGCAGTGGCGGACCTATGCAGTAGGCCTGTGTGAAGTGGCTAGTATTTGCTTTGGATTTGGATTCAGCTGATTCATAGATTTCATAGACATTAGGGCTGGAAGGGACCTCGGAAGATCATCGAGTCCAGCCCCCTGCATCCAGTTTGCTCTTGAAGGTGTTCAATGTAGGCGCTTGAACCACCTCCGATGGCAGGTTGTTCCAGACCTTGGGGGCTCGGACAGTAAAGAAATTCTTCCTTATGTCCAGCCTGAAACGGTCTCGGAGTAGTTTATGACCGTTCGACCTAGTTGTCATCCCTTGGGGTGCTCTGGTGAACAAATGTTCCCCCAGATACTGGTGGTCACCCCTGATAAACTTATAGGTGGCCATCAGATCACCCCTGAGCCTGCGCTTTTCCAGGCTAAAGAGTCCCAGGGCTCTCAGCCTGTCATCGTAGGGTCTGCTTCCCTGACCTCTGATCATGCGTGTGGCTCTTCTCTGGACTCTCTCAAGCTTCTCCACATCCTTTTTGAATTGTGGAGCCCAAAACTGGACACAGTACTCCAGCTGTGGCCTCACCAAGGCCGAGTACAGGGGGAGAATGACATCCCGGGATTTGCTTGAGAAGAGAGACAGCGATTCAATTTGGTGATTCGAATCACTGTCCTGATTCAATTCAGCCAAATCTGATTCGGAGATTCAGCAGCAGCTGAATCTCTGATTCAGTCAGGCCCATCCTCCGCCCCCTCCCAGCCCAGCAATGGCCACCCCGTCTGCCCCAGCTCCAGCACTTGGGGGAAAAAAGCCGCAGCTCAGGTGCTGCTTGGCGGGGGGTGATCCCTGCTGTCCAACGCTGTGTGGGGGGCTCTGCACTCCCCAGCTCCCTCACGTGTGTCCCATACAGGCCAGCTCTGGCCCTTTAAGAAAAAAAAAAACCTAAAGAAACCCCAGGACTCACCGCTCCTGCTGGTGCGGGGCAATCCCCGCTGCCCTGCGCCATGTCTGGGGCTCTGCACACACCCCCAAATCCCTGAGGCTGCACTGGGGTGGTGAGTCCCCTGGCTTTTCTCAGCTTTTTTTTTTTCTTAAAGGGCTGGAGCCCCGGCAGGTGGGGCAGCCATGGTGGGGGGGGCAGGGGAGCAGAGGGGGGGTTGAGGGGGCTCGTTCAGAGCCCCCCATGCAGTGGGGGGTAGTGGGGATCACCCCCCACCCGGCAGCACCTGGTGAGCACTGGGGCTTTTTTTTAAAGTACCAAGCTGGGGCGGGTGGGGGCAGCCATGGGGGGGGCTCTGGAAGTGAGTCATGGGGGCTGGGGGAGTGGGGGGTTGGGGGGGCTGGCAGGGGTCCCCCCATGGTCCCCTCCCCCAGCCCCCCCCCTTCCCTGCCCCTAGTACTTAGCAGCTTGGAGTGGCTGCTGCTCCCTGCTGCAGCCACTGGGGACTGCCCAAATCATCAAAGCTCTCCGAATCTTTGCCAAAGATTCAGAGAGCTTTGAATCAATTCAGACTTTTAAACTGGTCCCCTGATTCTATTCGGATTTGGAGATTCGGCCACCGAATCAGGCCAAATCTCCTCTGAGTTGAATCACCACCCAAAGCTTCGCAAAGCCCTACTGTGCAGTAACAGCGGTTACTGCACAGTCGTTAAGCACTTGCTTAAGCAAGAGCTAAATGGCTGCACAATAACAACTGTGCAGTCCAGCACACATGTAGACACACCCAGTCATTTGAAAGTTGCTATTGCAATTTTCAAATTACCTCCTTACATGAAAACATACAAGACACTCAATAATAACAGTCATTTTATATTTAGAAAGGATGATGTGTTCACTCCATATAGTCAATGCACTTGTTGGGTGCTGTACACAACACAGGTAGATATTTGAGACAACCTTTTTACCCATTATTCACTGTATGACATCCCCAGGTTTAACTGATGCTGTACACAATACCATCTTCTACAGAATGAACTGTCTCATGAGCTTTATCTGTGATATTAATCACCATAGTATATGAGAGCTCACAATTGTTAATAACCTTGTCCTTAGAAAACAATGGGTTTATTCATAATTCCCCTACCACCCCTTCCAATTACATGCATCAGGATGTTTTTAAGCCTCCCTTAGAGGCACTGGGTGTTGGCTACATCCAAGGCTGGGAAGTTTGACTGGGGTGTGTCAGTGATCCTGCTAGCATCAAAGCTGGAGGCTTCTAGTTCAAGGGTCTTGCTCCTCCACTCAGGGCCAAACTGATCACCATATTTGCATGTCAAGAAGGAAATTTTACCTCATGATCAGATTTGTACAAGCTATGGCAGTTTTTGCCTTCCTCTATAGCAGGGGATAAAGCCTTTATGTGGTATCTTTTGAGCATATGTTGATAACCTTTACAGAAGCAGGACATTGGCTTCCATGGTTTCCCTTAGTAAAATATAGGGCACAACTTATATCATCTTTGAAACATGCTCCATCCCCTGCCACCATCTCGGATCCACCATCTTGGAACCAGACGTCTGCCCCTGTTCACTTATATGGTATGTTACGTCAGAAGTCCCATTTAGTATTTCCAGGTCTGCTACTCCACTGCCCAGCTGGAGACAGGACCAATTCTGCCCCTTCAGCTCCACATGCTTTGTAGTATTTATACGTAAATTCACAAACGCAACCAACACATATAACCCACCAGTCCACTGTTTCTGACTTTGATTAAGGAGAAATAGCACTGAAAAGTCTTCTCCTCTACTAATTAAGCAGTCTTTTGGAGCCCATTCCTAAGTAAAATCTTTGTTCAATCTTATTTTTCCAAAGTAGGATGATATAATAGTTCACAGAATGGACATAGGCATAAATAAGGGAAAAATGTGCAAAGATCAACTAGGAAGCTATTCTCCCTGTCATTTTTTTTAAATCAGTGACTGTCTAATATAAAAAGTATATGGAGTTCTGAACATGAACAACTGGTGCCTCCCAAGACTGGGAGGGCACCATTTGTAGTCAGTGGTTAGCAGCGAGCAGGGACCACCCAGAGACGCTGGCACCAGAGGCAATGAGCAGGGACAGCCCATAGATGCCAGCGGTGGTGTCAGCGGTGGGGGTTGGGACTGGCAAGAAGTGAGCAGGGACTACCTGCAGATGCCTGCGGTGATGTTGGCTGTGGGTGAGAGGCGTAGCAAGCAGTGACCACCCACAGAAGCCGGCGGTAGCTGTGGCAGTAGCCAATCTCAGGGAAGACATGTGCCCCCCATGCTTCCCTTACACATCATGTTTCTGAGAGTAAGGGTTGGAAAACAGGACTGTCCCTGCACTGTGGAATGTTTTCCACATTGAAATACAGAATTATGCTAGTTGTTGCTTGTACCCTTTACGATCCCTGTATCTTACACTTTTTGTTTTCCAGTGGCTCAGTTTCAACCTGAGGGGTGGGGGTACCTATCCTCCTCCCTATTCCAGAGTCTCATAGAGCATTTATCTGCATAACTTTTCATGCTGCAATGCTCCAGAGATCCAGCATGTTGGAGTAAACTTGATTAATCGAGTCTGCTCTGCATGCAAGCTGATACGCCCGGTGCTGCATTGTTTGCATTTGTATAAATGGCAAAATGCGCATCAGAGCTGGGAAAATGGTGGTGGTGCACTTTTGAACTAAAACAATTTGGATGTGTTTTAGTTCAAAAGTGCGCCGCCACCATTTTCTCAGCGCTGACACTTTTCACCATTTATACAAATGCATGCAACGCAGCACTGAGCACTTTCAAAAGACACTCAGCACTGTATCACACACACATCTAAAAATGCCCATATTCTCTAGGAAAGTCAAATTTGTAAAGATGCAGGTTTGAATACCCTCAGACTAAGGAGGAACTAACAACCAGGTATCAAACTTCCTGGAAAGGTACTGTGTTGCAGAGCACTTAGGTGCCCTGCTCCTTTAAAGAGTAGAAAGTGCAAGGGGAAGAGCCCGAGCAGTGAGTGAGGAGCCCCAGCTGCTGGTTACCAGGGCAACCAGAGTGAGCTAGTGACCCACATCTGCCAGTGGTCAGCTGATCGGAAAGGGCGGGGCCTGGCTCACATATAAACCCCAAGACTGAGGCCAGGATGGCAGTTCCCTGCCAGCAGCTAAGGGGGAAGGGGCTCTCCCAGAGCAAGCAAAGGGGAGAGGCCTGACGGCGGATACAGCCTCTGATACTGGTGAGGGATGGAGCACCCCTGGTGTGGCTTGGATGATGTTATAGCCGGGTAGCTTGAATTTATGTTATAACCCAGGGGCTTGTGTTTTGTTTGCTGTTTAAGACTGGTGGTTTGGGTGAGGCAATTAGGAGAAAGAGGAGGCCTCATAGGGAACCCATGGCAGCATGGGGAACCCCAGTGCCAGAGAGGGCACATCATTTAGGGTGCACTGACCCCAGTGCCAGAGAAGGTGCAGCATTTTGGGGGTGCACTGACCCTAAGCACCAGTGAGGCGCAGTGTGAGACAGGGCTGCGGAGAGCCCAGGGAGGGCCAGGGGGCCACATTATAACAAGGCCCAGACCAAACAATGTCAGTTCCATCTGCGAGGCTTGGGGCATGGTAAAGAGGTGGTTGGAGCCATGCGTAGCCCATAAGGCTAGGGTGCCCCAAAACACTCATTGCAGAATGGGACCCACAAGGGGTCCAGGAGCCCACGGGGTCAGAGAATACAACAAAACCACATTCAAGGTGACATAAAGGCAGCCTCCCTATTATATATTTACCATCAAAGACGTGGCAGACGAGAACTGAGGGTGCCCATTGGGCCAACTTGGCATGGTAAGGGGGCCTTGGGGAGATCACGGCCATCCTGCAGGACCCTGAGCCATGACAGGTATTTTAACACCTCAGCTAATATTCAAAAGGCAGGCACAATAACTAATGAGAATGAAGATGGGGTGCTGTATTTTCTATTAGCCTCAGTGCTGCTTTTAGTGGGTGCATCTACACATGAAACAGAATTTATTGCATTGAATTAGTCATTGTTTGCACTGGAGTGTATTACTCCCAGGAACAGTGTTTACATGTGTAGCCACTAGTGCAGCACCTTAAGCCAGGGTGGCAAAGCTCTTGCTAGCAGGAAATCTAGGTGTCAGCCTGCCAGGCTGAGGCTGCTCCTGCCCAGCTCAACATGCTATGAAGGGCTGGCAGGGTCACAAGGTGCTCCAGTGCAGGCCTAGGTGGCAAGCAGCCCTGCACTGTAGCACTCTCATGCCCTGGCCAGCCCCCATCACTGTCTACACATGTTTTGGGGCAGAGTAAACAACTCCATTGTAGAACAATACCTGTGTTGGTCAGTACTATCCTACAGAAATGTTAATTATTTTACTTTGGCCTAATAGCACCACTTATATAGACAGTGACACTTTACTGCTGAGCTAATTAGGCAACTTCACAGTAAGAGTCTCATGTAAATAAAACCCAGTGCCTATCACACTGTGAATGCCTAACAGATTGGGAATTTGGATGGCCTTCAAGCAGATCAAAGCACTCACTTGAATGTCAACATGACTGTTGGGAATGGTAATTAAATATCTAGGTATTTTTATCTAATTTGCTTTTGAGTGTGTGCATAAGCCTAAGGCCAAAATGGAGATGCTGAATAAGTCTAGGCAGCTAAGTATTTTTCTGGCCAGAGGAACAGGTTAGTCCTGTATCATTTGCTGTAATGTAGGCACCTAAAGTCCACCTACATTCCTTTCTAATGCTTTCAAGAATGATTTAAATCTGGTCTTGAGTTAATGAAAATACTCTACGAACTTAAAATTTACTTGGGTTTTTTGTTTGTGGGTTTTTTGTTTGTAGGGTTTTTTTGTTTTCATTTGTTTGCTTGTTTGTTTTTTTAACCTACTGGTGTTGGGAGCAACACAAAATCCACCTACATCTCGGAGATTAGAGAAAATATTTTATTTCCTTCAGTTGTTTTGGTTTGCACATTTGATGGCAGTCTGTGTGTAAACAAGAAATAAGGAAAGTGTTTATAGTCCATCACTCACTCATTCCACTGATGTGATGATTTGCACAGAAACAATGGCTATTAAATATCTTTTAGAACCAGGGATATATGATTATATGTCATTAAGTTTGTCAGAGAACTCAGAGTAGTACTTATATTTATATTAATTTTTAATGGACTATCTTCCTGTCCAACAATAAAAAAGGCTTCTTGAACAAAGACCTAAACGATTCTGGTATAGGAGTGTCCACAATACCATTTAAAGAACTAAGGCATTGAGAATTTAAAGCAGTAAAAGTGATCACCATGACTGTCATCAATAGTTCCTCATAGTTGAGGAAAGTAGTGCAGCAGCAAGCACAAAGGATGCACAGATAACTATGCAGGTCCATACATAATAATAATCTTTTGTCACAAATTCACAGTGTCCCTCAGTGTGTGCTTTGGCCAACTGCTGCTGCTGTTTTTGCTGTTGCTAATGTACCCTTCACCTTGATTTAGTCCCGAATTCTGAAAAATTAACTTGTATCTGATTTTAGCCTACTGGTGTATTAGGTAAAAAATTATCCTGCCTATTCCAGAGTCTCACATTCTCTAGGAAAGTCAAAGTTGTAAAGATGAGGTCCCAGCTAAAGAGGGACTAAAAACCAGGCATCATCCTTCCTGGAAAGGTATTCTAACCCCTAATCTGTTGTGCAAAAGGTAGGCACCATAACTTATGAGAATGAAGATGGGGTGCTGTATTTTCTATTAACCTCCATGTTGCTTTCAGTTCTGTTCAGTTTCTGATTGGGAACTTGGACAGCCTTCAAGGGGCTCAAAGCACTCACTTGAATTTCAACACCACTTCCATGGGAATTAAATATCTAGGTATTTGACCTCATTTGCTTTTAAGTGTGTGCATAAATCTAAGTCCAAAATGGAGATGCTGAATGAGTCTGAACATCTGAAGTTTGGCAAAGTGATGAACAACTGAGGGTGCTTATCAAGCTTACCCAGAGGTATAAGTTTACTGGAAATTCTACCTATAACTTTTGCCCAGTTACCCTTTTCCCTTGTCTTACTCTGCTTGTGCATTTTGCTCTCGCTCTCTATCTACTGATGGAGAGCATGAAGATGCTGGACAATACTGCCAGAGGGAGCTCTGCTGAGGTAACTAATGCAGATTTTTTTTTTTTTTTTTTGGGGGGGGGGGGGGGGGCTGGTTTTCTATTGTGACTTTGTAGGTCTGTGCAAATTACAAGCTGTCTGCAAGTAGATGATGCCTTTATATAGAGCTTTTGAAACCTACACTTTGGACCTGTGAGAGTAAAGATCTCTTGCATGAACTGCTCTCTTTTTATATGTGAAAGAAGTGTTCATGACAAGCCTGAAAATGACACTTCCTTGCCTGCATGGAGTGCTGTCTTTACAGTTTCACCACTGCTGTAAATGTTGTATTTCATTTCTCTTTTAACACACCAAATTTTACAGTGGTCTAAATTTGTTGTTAGGTATTTGAATCCACCATATGCATCATTTTGGCTGCCTGGCTTTCGGATTAAGATGCTTACACTTTACACAAGCTGGCAACAAGACATTTTAAAAGAAACTAGAATGTTGTTTCAGATGTGGATACACAATGGGGTAATTAGTTAATTTGCTCAGGCAATTTGTTCTTCTAATACAGCTTCAGGTTTATGTACATCTTAATGGTGATAGACATGTTACCCAAGCATGGCTGGGCCATGGGCCTAAAAGACAAGTGGGTGAGTGACATATCCTTGGCGTTTAAAACCATTTTCACAGGTGGTTATGTACCTCAAAAATTACAGACTGATCAGGAGAAAGAATTTTTAAATAAGCCTTTAAGCAGATGGGCAAAGCAGTATAATAACCACCATTTTGCTACAAATGATAAAGTGAAAGCAGAGGTTGTAGAGCAGTTTAACAGAACATTAAAATCAAAGATCTGGAGAAGTTTTACAGCCCACAACACTTTTCACTACATCGATGCATTACCAGAGCTTATAAAGAGCTATTACTACAGCTTCCACAGAACTATATGTGCCAGACACGATACTAATTCCTCAAACTCTCCGTGGTAGGTTTGCCAACCATCCCACCCTAGAGTCTCCAGTAGTTGGATATAAATCTCCAGTAGACTTCTGGGAGATAAATGATAGGGCATTCATTAAAATAAATATTAAATGTTGAATCTGATTTAAAAATCCACCAGACTACTGTATAAAATGTAATAGGCATGTGTCTTTGTGGCATAAAGTCTACACACTGTAATTAATATCATTACATCATGTAATGAAACCTCCCAGAATAGATTCAAACAGCATTGGCAACTGTACTCCATGGGTGTGGAAAACAGTGTATGGGAACTATTTTGAAATAAGGAAGCAGCACCCTGGTCCAGAAAAGGGGACCATGTGTGGGTGTCTAGCTGAAAGGGAGCTTTGAAGAGGGTTATGAAAAAATATTCACTGATGAAATTTTCATAGTGAATGAAATCATTAGATGGGTACAGACTCCCACATACTGCTTAAAAGATTATGAAGATTAATGTAACATGGGTTGTTTTAACCCTGAAGAACTACAAAAAGGGAGCCCCAAACAGGACAGAGCTTACAGAATCTGTGATAGCCCGGCATCGGGGATGATGCTCAAGGGCAACCAGCATGGTTTCATTAAGGGCAGGTCATGTCAGACCAACCCGATTGCCTTTTACGATCAGGTCACAAAAGCATTGGATGCAGTGTCACCGTGGATGTAGTCTTTCTGGACTTCAGCAAGACCTTTGACACTGTCGACCACCCCATCCTCATTAAAAAACTAGGTGACTGTGGCTCCGATGCCTACACGGTCAGATGGATTGCGAATTGGCTGAAGGGTCTTACTCAGAGGGTGGTGGTGGACGGGTCATATTCGACCTGGGGGGAAGTGGGCAGCGGAGTCCCCCAGGGCTCGGTCCTTGGGCCCGCACTGTTCAATTTCTTTATCAGCGATATGGACGATGGGGTGAAAAGCAACCTGTTCAAATTTGCTGATGATACCAAAATTTGGGGTGAGGTGGGCACGTTAGCAGGGAGGGAAAGACTGCAGAAAGACCTGGGTAGGTTGCAGGGGTGGGCTAACAAAAACAGGATGCGTTTCAATACTGACAAGTGCAGGGTGCTGCACTTGGGCAGTAGTAACCAGCAACACACTTATAAGATGGGAAACTCCCTTCTTGAGAGCATGGAGGCAGAAAGGGATCTTGAAGTCATTACTGACTCCAAGATGAACATGGGCCGACAATGCGAGGTCACGGTCGGCAGGGCTAACCGAACCTTATCGTGCATCCACAGGTGCATCTCAAGTAGGGCCAAGGAGGTGATCCTCCCCCTCAACGTGACACTGGTCAGGCTACAGCTGGAGTACTGTGTCCAGTTCTGGGCACCCCACTTCAAGAGGGATGTGAACAACATGGAGAGGGTCCAGAGGAGGGTCACCCACATGATCTGGGGACAGCAGGGCAGACCCTACAACGAGAGGTTACGGGACCTGAACCTGTTCAGCCTTCACAAGAGAAGGCTGAGGGGGGAGCTGGTGACCATCTATAAACTCACTAGGGGGGACCAGAAGGGTTTGGGGGAGACCTTGTTTCCCCTAGCACCCCCCGGGATAACAAGGAATAACGGCCACAAATTGTTAAGGAGCAGGTTTAGATTAGACATCCGTAAGAACTACTTCACAGTCAGGGCGGCTAGGATCTGGAACCAACTTCCAAGGGAAGTGGTGCTGGCTCCTACCCTGGGGGTCTTTAAGAAGCAGCTTGATGCCTACCTGGCTGGGGTCATTTGAACCCAGTTTTCCTCCTGCCCAGGCAGAGGGTCGGACCTGAAGATCTACAAGGTCCCTTCTGACCCTACTTCTATGATTCTATGAGTTGAAGATATTCTAGCTGCAAAAGGAAAATGGAGAAAGAAGCAATTACCGTTGAAATAGTTGGGGTGGCCAGCTAAAGGTAACAGCTGGGTAGAAGCTGTCAAAGTCTGTAATGTTTCAGAGTAAAAGAGAAATCATTACCTTCACTGGCAAGACAAGTTGAGCAATGATGGTTTTTACATCACTTTGGCCAACAATGCCTGTGCCAGGATTTTCCCACAGAACACCAGTTTGAACAATACAATACAACTGGTTTAACCTCTGTCTCTCCTGGGGAGCTGAGAAGTATGATTAGTAGAAATATAATACCCACACCGCTAGGCAGCATCAACAAAGACATTCATTTCATTTTTTTTGGCTAAGAAATGGGGTTATGTCCTGCATAGGGGATATTATTCATCCATCACAGAGTACTTGAGTCATATGAACAATATTATTGTCAGCCATCCTGTCCTACCCAAATTAGTTATGATCTACAATCATTTGAGTAGAAAAGTGAGACTTAAAGATGCTGATACCTCTTATGCTTTTTCTACCTGTGGTGAGCTAGGGTCAGTAATCAGGAGAATGTATTTTGGGACAGCTGCCCAAATTCAGCAGCAGCAGCTTTATGGATAATGTTGCCTTTAGTGGGAATTATTCTAAGAGCAACTTCTATTTTAACATTATGATATTAATTTTGTTGCCCTGCAGATCAATGGAGAACAAACCCCAGGAAAACCAATACAGCCAGACTTTGAGATGGTAACTGCAGAACGTATGCATCTGGTGCAGACAACTGGTAAACATATGAAAGACTGCTCCATGTTAATCAGTAATGTTGAGTTTGCCCAGATCTATGCTTTGTTTGCCTTTGGCTTGACCAGGAACGTGCTGACAATTATTCTCTGATTAAAACCAGGGGACCTGAGAGTAGAAATATGCTTTGCTGGGGATTTACCTACCACTGTCAACATGATCATGTATGGGGTCTTTGACAACATTATAGAGATAAATCAAAGAAGAAACGTTGTGTTTGACTACATGTGAAGATGGACACCAAACAGTTCTCCTGGGTTTTATCCACAGGCCATTATGCAAAAGAGACTTTCTTAGATGTGCTCACCACACACCCACATAATCATCTCAGAGAACAGTGGCTGGCAGTTTACCTAATGGATCAGAAACACAGGGAGGTTTTTTTTACTTGTATGGCCACCCCCCAAACAGCACTCTCATTCCTGGAAGTATTATGTTATTTTTTAAACAAGAATGTTACCAGCACTACTTTTCAAATGAAACAGTTACAGGACCCCCGACTCTGTTGCCTGTGGATACCACTCTGTTTTTCCTATACCACCATAACAAGGGATTATCGTTTGAACACATGTTAAACTTGTATTTTGGTAATTTAGTGTGAAAGGAAAAGATGTTGGTTCAGTTTGTAAACAGTAGATATAAAACTTTCCACATGGCTGGACCTGCTCAAAATATGTTTCAAAATGCCCAGACATGTGTCTCTTGCAATGACTCCCATGATTACATTGTCTAATTAAAGCTCCTTGCTGTTCATTTAAATATATATTATATTGTGTGTGTATTTAAATATATATAAAATTTAAATTTATTAAAATTTAAATATATATTATACGTGTGTGTGTATATATATGTATGTGTGTATTTTCATTTTACCCCATACTATTAAAAAACAACAACAACAACAACCAAACAAAAAAAACCACTCTGTAGACCAGATTTTGAAGCACTATAGAATTGTTTATTTCAAGTGTCAAGCTCTACTGAGTGAGCCACTTTCTGTTAGAGAATTTTCTCTTCAGAGGCAATGATATTGGTGTTTCTTTGTCTATGGTGGATGCTTTCAGGTGTTTCAGAAAATCCCAAGTCATGGCACTGCCCATAACAGAGGATGGTATATTCAGCTCGGTCATGGCTTTCATTAATATGCCCCAACCTTTAGGTGAGCACTTACTAAAAGTGGCACGAGTCTGAAGGGCTCCTCATAGTAAAGCCTAGAACCCTTAGAGCACATCCAGACAAGTGCACACGTGCCTGTTGCCCCACCTCAAACCCCTTTGAGACGGGGCAACAGGCACGTGCGGGAAGGAAAAAATTTTCCCCGGGCTGCAAGTTTGCAGCCTGTGAAGAAAATTAGACCCCTGGATATCCAGGGATCTAAAAAAACTGCTCCACAATAGAGCAGAGCAAGGCTTGGTTCAACACCAAGTCCGGAGCCAGTCCTCCAAAAGAGTTGCTTTGGTTTTGGCCAGAGTGTCTCTTTTGTGTTTCTGCTGCCCCCGGCGCTGTCCAAGGTAAGTTTTGGGGGGGTGGGGAAGGGGGTTCATGGGTGTCGGGGGGAGGAGGGGTGGCAGGGGGATGTGGAGGTGGGTTTGGAGAGTGGCAGGGGATATCTCTGGGGCTGCGGGGGTGGGGGGAGTGAGGACCTGGCCCAGATCCCTGAGGCTCGCTAGTTTGGCTTTGCACTGGAGTGGGTCGCACAGCTCCAGGAGGTGCGCACAGGAGCCATGCCTCCTGGAGCCCTGTGACCTGCTCCAGTGCAAGGCTGGACTAGTGAGCCACATGGGGCTGGGCCAGGTCCTCACACCCCAGCAGGCATGGGGCAGAGGCAGGAGCCAGCCCTGGGACACGGCCCATGCCGACAGGAGCTGGCACAGCATGTGGTTCCCGCGTGCTGCACCGGGTCCTGCTGGGGCCAGGCCCTTCCTATAGCAGCAGGACCTGGCTTGGCATGCGGCAACCGTGTGGAGCTGAGCCGGGTCCTGCTGGCCCTAGGGCTGCTTGTGCCACCTGACAGCCGGGCAGCATGAGCAGCCCCAAGGCCAGCAGGAGCCGGCTCAGCTCCGCAAGGTTTCTGCACTCCAGGTGGGCCGGGGAACACGAGCTTCCTGGGGCCAACAGGATGCAGCTTGGCTCCACACAGTCCCAGCATGCCAGGCTGGGCCGGGGAGCATGAGCTGCCCAGGGACCATGCAGCTCGTGCTGCCTGGCCTGGCCTGACGCATGGGGACAGTGAGGAGCCGAGCTGCATCTTGCTGGCCCCAGGCAGCTTGTGTTTCTCTGGCCCGCCTGGAGTGCAGAAACCATGTGGAACTGAGCTGAGTCCTGCTGGCCTTGGGGCTGCTTATGCTGCCTGGCTGCCAGGTGGCACAAGCAGCCCCAGGGCCAGCAGGACCCAGCTCAGCTTCACACGGTTGCCGCATGCTGAGCCAGGTCCTGCTGCTATAGGAAGAGCCCAATGCCGGCTCCTGTCAGCGTGGGCCGGGCCCCAGGGCCGGCTTCCACCTCTGCCCCCTGTACCTGCTGGGGGGTGAGGACCTGGCCCAGCCCCATGTGGCTTGCTAGTTCGGCCTTGCACTGGAGCAGGTCACAGGGCTCCAAGAGGCATGGCTCCTGTGCGTGCCTCCCGGAGCCGTGCGACCCGCCCCAGTGCAAAGCCAGACTAACAAGCCTCAGGGATCTGGGCCCAGCCCAGCTGGCCTGCAGAGGTGCTCTAGAACCCAGCTGGGCCTGGCACGCGGTTCCCGTGTGCCGCACTGGGTCCTGCTGCCACAAGACCAGCTCAGCTGGGCGGCAAGAGCAGCCCCAGGGCTGGCAGAACCAGGCTGGGCTCGGCGCATGCCCCCCCCCCCCACTGCTGCTGTTAAAGGTTAGTTATGGGCCCTGGGCAGGGGAGGCTAGGGCCCTATGGGGGATAGGGGCTGTGGTCCTCCAGGGTGGAGCTGGGACCCTGGGCAGGGGGGCTGTGGCCCTGTGGGGAATAGGGGCTGTGGCTCTCCAGGGGGAAGCTGGGACCTTGGGTGCGGGTGGGGCTGCACCCTGTGGGGGCCAGGGGACCCACCCCTACTGAGCAGCCCCCACACAAGATCCCTCCACACCCACAGTGCCCCCAGCAATTGCCCCACTCCTACCCACAGACCAACCCACATCCATCCACATCCACCCACCATTTTCTCCCACACCCCTTCCCACAACCTTCCTGCAAACACCACATGCCCCCATCACACACCCACCATGTGTGAAGAAAACCAAAAGCACAAATCAACACATAGGTAGTTAGAATTTATTTTTTCATGATGATAGAGACACTGGTAGGCTTCCATATTGCTTTAACATTGTAAATATACCAATAAAGCATTACCCAACTTATCTCTCTCTCTCTCAATATACGTGTGTTTGTGCAGAGTAGTTTTTTTGTTTTAAATGTGGAGGAACATGGATTTGGGGATATTTCAAAAAATGGATTTGGGATGCTGCTGCAGCAGTCCAGCTGGCACAAGGAGTAGTGTCCCCAAGTATTAATTGTCTGGGCCCCAGAAG
Organism: Alligator mississippiensis; assembly: GCF_030867095.1. NCBI lineage: Eukaryota > Metazoa > Chordata > Crocodylia > Alligatoridae > Alligator > Alligator mississippiensis. The sequence goes on from NC_081825.1 coordinate 178,707,257, forward strand.
CTCCAGAGAGCAAGTAGCCCTGAGCTGCTTGCTAGGGCATCTTTTTATATGCCCTAGCATATAAAATGCTAATCAAAGAGGAAGGGCTGACCAGTTTATAAACTTTTCTCCAGAGCAAAGGAGAGGCCCTGGCTCTGCCAGTGGAAAAAGATGGAGCCCTCCAGGGACACAAGAGGAATACAAATCCAGATAGAAGAACTTCTGCCTGGGAGGAGGAGCCCCTGTTGAGGAGGGGAATGGATGTTTGCATGTATGGAAAGCTCTGAGAATAGTTTTTGTTAACCTGGGAAGGGTCACTGGAGGAGTGAGTGCACCCAGAATACTGGGTGGGGTGGGCATTTATGTTGGTTTAGGAGTGGTTCTGAGGGACAACTGTTTATGTTTGCCCAGAAGGTGCCTGGGGAAGTGGCAACACCCTGGACATCAGGACCATGAATGACGCCTGCCCCCGGTGGCTGGGATGGTACAGTGGTGGCAGGAGCGTGGTGGCAGTAAGTGGGAGCTCCTGCAGATGCCAACAGCACTGTTGGCAGCAGGGGAGGGGGTGGCGAGCACCGACCAGGGGTTGGCAGCCACCCACAGATGCCACTGGCAGTGGTGACAGCAGCCAGCAGGGATCGCTGGCCACCTGCAGATGCCGCCGGCAGTAGCGGGAGGGGTGAGCAGCAACTCCCTACAGACACTGCCGACAGTGTCAGCTGCACTTTTTTGTAGGGTGTGCACCACCACGCTCAGGGGGTGCACATGCATCTGCGTGTAGCCCCTACACATCACCCCTGATCAGGACTGCATACACGAACCTAGACAGACAAGGGTCTTTGGGAAGATATGGTATCTTTTATTAGACCAACTAAAAAGAACAATTGCTGTTTGCAAGCTTTCAGGCACAAACATCCTTCTTCAGGCACGGGGAAAGTCTGGTGGTGTTTTGTGCGCTCTCATGGGTAGAATAAAAACCTGGGTGGAATATGCAAAATACATGTCTGTGAAAATGCAAATGCATGGCAATGAGGTACAGAGAGAATGGGAGACAATAGTTGTGAGACAGATCGGAGTGCGTGGGGGAAATGTACTGCTTGAATGTAGCTAGTAAAATGAAAACAGGTTACCTGGGGTTATCAGATGACAGGAAGGTTATAACATCCCATAAATCCAATGCCTATGTTTAGTCCATGATTTTTTGTATCCAGTAGAATTATGAAATGAAATTCATAGGCTCATCTACAAAAACTGTTGTAAATTCCCTTTGAGGATTAAGAGGATGGAGCTAGATTGTTCTCAGTGGTGGCAGATGACAGAACAAGGAGCAATGGTCTCAAGTTGCAGCAAGGGAAGTTTAGGTTAGATTTTAGGAAGAATTTTCTCAGTAGGAGGGTAGTGAAACACTGGAACAAGTTACCCAGAGAGGTGGTGGAAGCTCTATCCTTGGGGGGTTTCAAAACCTGGCTAGAAAAAGCTTTGGCTGGGATTATCTAGTTGGGGCTAGTACTGCTCTGAGCAGGGAGTTGAACTAGATGACCTCCTGAGGTCCCTTTCAATCCTAACTTTCTGTTATTCTATTGTTAGAACTGAGAGATTGGAAAGAGAGTGGTTGTCTTGTGAGACAACCAGGACAAGAAATGTAAAACCTGCCAACATATCTCCACCACTCCCACAATATCTACACTCCACAAGAGACCCATCACCATTCCTGGATCTTACACCTGCACCTACAGAAATGTAATGCATCTCATCCAGTGCACTGACTGCCCTGATGGAAACCGCATAAGAGAAACCAAACAACTGTAATTGGAAAAGATCTTGTGAAGGAACAGCTTGAGAGGCTGGACATCCACAAGTCAGCAGGCTCAGATGCAATGCACCCAAGAATGCTAGAAGAGTTGGCTGACATTATAGCACGACCAATGGGGAGGATATTTGAGAACTCGTGGTGCTTGGGAGAGGTTCCTAAAGGTTGGAAGAGGGCCAATGTAGTACCTATTTTCAAGAAAGGAAGGAAGGAAGATCCAGGGAACTACAGGCCAATCAATTTGACTTCAACCCCTGGAAAGATCTTGGAAAAAATCATCAAAGAAACCATCAATAACAGACTAAGGGAAGGCAACATTCTGAGAGAGAGCCAACATGGCTTTGTTGCGGGTAGGTCTTGCCTGATCAACCTCATTTCCTTCTATGACCAGGTGACGCATCATCTGGACAAAGGCAAAGAGGTTGATGTCATATACTTAGTTTTCAAAAAAGTCTTTGACTTCATCTCCCATGATGTCCTCATGGTAACATTGGGGAACTGCAACCTCAACAATGTTATGGTCCAATGGCTGGAGGACTGACTCCATGGTTGGACCCAGAGAGTGATAGTCAATGGAACTGAGTCAACATGGCTCGTGACCAGTGGCATCCCCCAGGGCTCAGTACTTGGACTGGTAGTCTTTAATATATTCATAAATGATCTGGATTTGGGTGTCTAAAGTGGACTAGCTAAATATGCAGATGACACCAAATTATGGGGAAGTAAGGTCATGCTAGAGTATAAGCTGGCAATTCAGGCCGACCTAGACAGACTCACAAGGTCAAAACCTGATGACATTCAACATGGAGAAATGCAAGGTGCTTGACACTGGAAGAAAAAACGCATATCATACTTACAGGCTCGGCAGTAGTCCACTCACTAGCACCACGACTGAAAGAGACTTGGGGGTCACAATTGACCACAAGATGTACATGAGTCACCAATGCAATGCCGCAGCCGGCAAAGCAAACAAAACTCTGGCTTGCATCTACTGATGCATCTCAAGCAAGACCCAGGAAGTCATCATCTCACTTTACTCAACATTGGTGAGGCCACAGCTGGAATACTGTGTCCAATTCTGGGCTCCACAATTCAAGAAGGATGCGGTGAAGATTGAGAGAGTCCAGAGGAGAGCCACACACATGATCAGAGGGCAAGAGAATAGGCCTTATGAGGAGAGGCTGAGAGGCATGGGACTCTTCAGCCTAGGGAAGCAAAGGCTCAGGGTGACTTGGTGGCAGCCTACAAATATATAAGGGGTGGGCATCAGGAACTTGGATAATGTCTGTTCACCAGGCCACCCCAAGGGAAGACACGGTCTAATGGTCACAAACTGCTGGATGACCGTTTTAGACTGGACATAAGGAAAAACTTCTTTACTGTGTAACCCTGGCGGTACTCCAAAAGGTACCCCGCTCTCCAATTGAAGGGATCAAAGCAGGTGCACAACCCTGTGGGAGGTGTAGGGACTCTCCTCCCCCTATAGAGCAGAGCCAGACCACCAGTGGGGACTTAACCATATACCTTTTAATGAGGGAACAATACTGGTGTCACAACCCAATTAAGCAGTGCCCATGCCACTAGCAAGAGATACCATTCAAAGCATTGCATTCTCATTCTGCACGAAGTTAACTAAGGGTTAACGAAAATCTTGGCCAGTAACAACCTTTTGCTCTGCGTGTCAGCAAAAAGAGATTTATAGCTGTGCCACTAACAGAAATGAAACTTTAACCTTCTGTGCTTTACATAAATCATTATAATTGGTCAAAGTAAAAAGGGAGTAGCCCTTCAATAACAACCTAGCAGAGACCGCTATATAATTGGCGATTCTAATTACATTTATGACGTGGCGTGAAACAATTGGTTCTTACACAAACAAAACCCGCTTGCACGTCCGTAAAATCGGACACCTCTGAACACATGTCACAAAGTAAATTGATGAGCTGATCATTCATCAATTTTCCCCGCTGCGACCTCCTAGGCGTATCCTTCACCTGTATGCTCGATAAGCCATAACCTGCCGACCGCCGGCCCATATATATCTGCAGACCAACTTCATGAACTCTAAGCTGTAACTAACTAAGTATCTCTGACCTCCATCATTCACCACCTTGACGGCGTAAGTAAACAATCTTGCTTTGCAATGGCGTCACAAACAGGATCAAGGGGAAATGTGATGAAGGCGGAATTAATTAAGAACTGCCCCTGGTGCAGTGGGGGGCGCCGCGTAGATAACGCGGATGAATTATGGACCCACATCGCTTATCACCAAGTGAGCAGAGCGGAGACAGGGTGCGTCAGTGGCTACTTCTCGCTCAGAGGAGAAGAGGGAGTCGGAAAGGAGTGGGCAAGCTCCGAGTGGGACAAAGGGAAGATGATTAACGTACTGTCACTCCTGCTGCGTGAAAATGCAAACTTAAAAACCCAGTTAGCTACGGTCAGCAAAGCTGCTGCGGAGATGGCAGCATGCCAAAACCCTCTGTCACCACCAGAAAATGGCACCGAGAAAAAAATGAGCTGCCCGGAGGACCCGGAAAAGAAGGGCGGAGCCATGAAAGAACAGGCGGGACTCCACCCAGCAAGCCGGCCCCCTAAAATGATGTTGCTCCCAACGGCCCCACCTCCGTACCACAGGGAGGGGGCAACGAGCGGGAATTTATATCCGATCCTCCCACCAGACACAGTAACAACTACAGCAGCCGCTCACCCTGTAGCGACAACCAAGCAAGTAACCAACCCACAGGGTGCAACCACCACCATCACCCTTGACGCCATCGAAGCGTGCGTGGAGATTTACGGAGAAGAAGACATCATCACCCTTCTCCTTCTCCTCAACCTGCTCGTTACTCAGCCAGCAGAGAATCTTTTAAGTCAACTTCCACGACTACAAGCCCTTGTGAAGTCAGTAGCTACAAACCCAGCCGGCATATCAAGCCACCTTACTGCATACCCGGTCAGGCACCAAGGGCCAAGACATTCCCAATTCGACTCACGAAAGGAATCAAGACTGCCACCCCAGAGGACGCTGGAGGAAAGAGCCATGTTTGGGTTCTTCCTAAACCACTTCACGCTTACCAAGCAACGGCTACACGTCCTAGGAGATGCGGGACAACGACAACTGGCACACATACTAGGCTACCAACCTCGACCGATCCCGCCAACCGGTCCGGGCCCTGGAGGCACCCACGCCTAGCAGCGCATTCTGGATAACACCGCAGCCTGCCCCAACAAGCAACTACTCGAAGGGGGCATCTATGAACTATTCCAACCACTACGACATTATGCTCGTAGATGTACAAAAGACAATTTTATTGTTTTTTTAGTTTTCTTTGCTTTAACAGGCCCAGAACCTGAGACGCGCAGTGACAAGGGACCCGGCCCAGAGAGAGAGAGAGAGAGAAAGCACCAACCTGCAGCACACCTGGGTCAACGCCACAATGGCCGCCTGCTCATATGTCGCAAGCAGGGTCGTCGCTCTATTCCTGCTGTTACTAACAGGTTCCTCGGCGAATGGAGCTGACTTCAAAACCTCCAACTCGGTCCTGAACCTTCTGTCATTGCAGGCTAAAGACATAACTAACGGCTCATTTTATGGTTCCTCTTTTCCTGTTAATGATCTTGTACATACTTGTTTTGTTTTGTTTTGAAGCCTATTCAAAACTTTACGCAGTGAAGCCAAGTCATAATGTTTTGAGTGAGAAGGATAACTCGCTTAACGGAGCAGACCAAGTTGTCTAACATGCTGACTGTAACCAGCTTATGCAAGCTCTGAATTACTGAGAAAGAACAGCATTGGTAATCTGAAGGTTTGGGGGATGTCGCAGAAAGGTCGGGGGTAGACAGAAAAATGAGAGAGAAAAAAGAGGGGATGTTGAAGGTGGATGGAGGACAGGAAGTGTTTGGTGTCAAATCGTTGAGGGGAGAAGCAGATGGTGATGCATGACAAGGTTGATGCGTTTGGCAAAGAAATGAAGAAAGGCTGCTAATGACGGCACGGAAAAATCAGTGTTCTAAGAACTACAATTTAACTCAAGTATAATAAGCCACAATTTTAGAAACCCTCCGTATAGGGGGCATTAATCTGATACCTCACTCTCAGTTACCTTAGAAAAATCGAATTTAGAGAAGATTACATAAAATCAAGGGTAACAGTTTACTCCGTTTAAGTTAATTCAAGTGTCAGCGTCTTTGATTACCTTGTGTTTACCATTGATCATAATAGCCATTATTGTATGTATAGGTTGTTACATTTTACAGTTTGTTAAAGAGCGATTTGTGAAGCTATCTGCTTATGTATACACCCGCTTGCCAAACACTAATAACGATGAGCAAAACGGTCCGTATGTGTATATGATGTAACTTGCTGTGCCATGGGCAAGGGGGCATGTCACAACCCAATTAAGCAGTGCCCATGCCACTAGCAAGAGATACCATTCAAAGCATTGCATTCTCATTCCGCACAAAGTTAACTAAGGGTTAACGAAAATCTTGGCCAGTAACAACCTTTTGCTCTGCGTGTCAGCAAAAAGAGATTTATAGCTGCGCCACTAACAGAAATGAAACTTTAACCTTCTGTGCTTTACATAAATCATTATAATTGGTCAAAGTAAAAAGGGAGTAGCCCTGCAATAACAACCTAGCAGAGACCGCTATATAATTGGCGATTCTAATTACATTTATGACGTGGCGTGAAACAATTCGTTCTTACACAAACAAAACCCGCTTGCACTTCCGTAAAATCGGACACCTCTGAACACACGTCACAGAGTAAATTGATGAGCTGATCATTCATCAATTTTCCCCGCCGTGACCTCCTAGGCGTATCCTTCACCTGCATGCTCAATAAGCCATAACCTGCCGACTGCTGGCCCGTATATATCTGCAGACCGACCTCATGAACTCTAAGCTGTAACTAAGTATCTCTGACCTCCGTCATTCACCACCTTGACGGTGTAAGTAAACAATCTTGCTTTGCAACCGATAAGCGTCCGTGCCTAATTCCACTCCAAGCGTCACAAGTACCCGCCTGCCGGGCCCCTAAGGCCCCGGACCCCTCGCTGCAGTGCACAGCAGCGACAACTGGGAACATAACAAGCATAATCAGGTGGTATAGTGGACACTACAATGCCCCAAGGGGGCAGGATTCAACAAAGGTTAGACACTTTAAATCATTGACAAAAGACAGGGTTAACAAAATATAAAACGCAAACAGCAGAGCAAACAATACTGGTTGGGGAAATATAAAAAGGCACCAAATACAGAATGTCAAAGGACAAAGAAATATAGGGCCTAAGTGCCTGGAGGGATAGAAAGGTGGAAAACACAATGGCTTCTTTCTACTGCAAGAGGAATTCCTCCTTGTTAGCTCACTCACCCCAAGTCACCAAAATTGGGACTTGAACTCAGATCACCCACATGGTAGACAGGAACACTGCCAAACAGCCACCAGTGCTGGTACTGCTCCAATCTGCTAGGGGTCTTGACCTTCCTGAAGCCCCAGCCTCACATCAAGCTGCCTGGTCTCTCATTGGAGGATCTGGAAGCTGAGCTGGGAACCCCTCAGGTCGCTGCTCATATCCTCCTGCTGGCCACAGCCTCTTGTAGGGGATCCTGGAGCCCAATAGGAAGCCTGTCCTGCTGGCCACAGCCTCTCGTAGGGGATCCTGGAGCCCAGCAGGAAGCCTCTCCTGCTGGCCACACGCTGTGCTGCTGAGGGTCCAACTGCTGCCTGCAGGTCCTGCTCCTTCAGGCTCTTCTGGGGCAACTGCTTCCGCCCCACTGGCTCAGCTCTTGCCAGCTCTTTGAAGCTCCTCCCTCATAGTCCCTCGCTGGTTTGTCCCCTGAGTCAGCCGTGCTGCCCCTTTTAATCCCCTCCAGATGACCCAAGGGGCCAATCAGGGGACATGAGGGGTGAATCTCTGGGGCCTGATTGGTGAGGAAAGGGAACCCCAAGTCCTCCAATCATCTTTTACCCCTTCAAAACCCCTGGGCCAAATCATTACCAGATTGGTGAAGAAAGGGAATCCCAAGTCCTCCAATCATCTTTTGCCCTTTCAGAACCCCTGGGCTAGGTCACTGCCAGCTAGCCTGTCACAACTGTCTGAGTCTGCAGAGTCTGGAATAGACTTCCAGCAGAAGTGGTGCAAGCACCTACTCTAGATACATTTAAGAAATGCTTGGATGCTTATCTTGCTGGGGTGATCTGACCCCAGATGACTTCTGGCTCCTTGGGTCAAGGGCTGGACTTGATGATCTTGCAAGGCCCCTTCCAACCCTAATGTCTATGAAATCTATTAAATCTATGAAATCTTCTAGATTTGGTCACTAGGATAGTTTCCCTTGATATATCTATCTACATATATATTGATTTTATATTTATATCTATAACTATATATATATATATAGAGAGAGAGAGAGAGAGGCTACTTCTCTGCCTTTTGAAGGCTCAGATCAAAAGTAATATCTATATCTAAATCTATTTATATCTATAAATCTCTATATTTATATAGATAGATCAATTGATATTACTGTTTCTTCTATTTGGTGTTGAATTAGCTTGATTTTGGGAGCCAAAGCTTCCTTCTTTCATGCTACCAAATCATACATTTTTGTGGAAACAGACTGATCAACAGGTCATTTATATTGCTTGAGCGCAGGCCGTAGACATGATCAGTAGGGCTATGTGAAACTCCAATCCCTGATTTGATTCAGCGGAGATTTCACCTAATTCGGTAGCTGAATCTCTAGATCAAATCAGAGGACCCTTTAATCTCTCTGAATTGAATCGGAACCCCCCGAATCGATTCGGAGAGATTCAGCAATTCGGAAATAGAGACAGCGTTAAATGTTTTTTCTATATAACTCTAGGGAGCAGGGGCTTCTGAATGCTGCGATGGTGGGGTGGATGTAGTGTCCCACAGAGGCACGGGGGGCTCCCCAGCACACTCACCCGCAGACCTGGAAGTGGACCAGAAGCACTTCTGGTCCACTTCCAGGTCTGCCAAGGAGCGCAATGTGGGGCTCCCCCGCTTCCCCCTGCCTTGACGACTGGTGCCTCCTTGGTCTGGTGGGCACCTGGGCTCCCCCTGTGGCTGATTGCCAAGCTAGAGGGAATGGGGGGGCCCTCAGCGTGCTCCCTGGCAAACCAGAAGTGGACCAGAAGTATTTCCTGTCCACTTCCAGGTTCACTGCCAGGCACGCAGGGTGGGACACGCACTCCTGTGGGATGCTTCATCTGCCCCAAGATCACAGCGATCACGAGTTGCGCCTGCTACTTCAAGGTATATAGAAAAAACTTATAAAGCTCTGTCTATGTCTAAATTGCTGATTCTCTGAATCAGCATCAAATCTTCAGATTTGTCTGAACTGAATCAGGGACAGTGATTCGAATCACATGGGTGGTTTGTTGACAGGCACAGTTCCTAGCATGATTGTTGAAGGTTAAACAGGCAACCAAAAGAGATGATTGTTGTTTATCACAGCTTCTTGAGAACAACAGCGAATGGTGTCAGAGAGATTTCTCCCTCTTGAAGCACAGTTTGCTGCTTTACAGCTTTCTTATACTCTCAGTCCAGCCTCTTTAAAGCATTTTTTTAATTGTGTAAATCAAGAGGGTCCCAAGCGACAATTGACAGGGAAAATCTTGTTATATAAATAGTTTCAATTTAAATGAATTATGTTTTTCAGTTACAAGGGGTTATCTGGTTTGGAACATCTTAAGAAACTGATCAAGAACTAGGAAAAACAAAGTTTTAAGGAGTAACCAGACACCTAAGAGCCAGCTTGAAATTATTATAAATATAGAAGATATACTGGAAGGGATACCACATTGTTTCTTCTCAGATGGCCTAGCTATGCTTGCACTGTGAAGTCAGCATCAGTGTTTTGTATTTTACCTGTTGTGAATAAGCCTTAGCTTAGCATGACTTTCAGATCTCACTGTAGTCTTTTAACATACTTAAGGGGATTACTTGAAGTGTTCATAAACTTTGTGGGGAGGACTTTCACCAGTCATCCCAGGAAAAGTATGACAGCATTTGTGGTCAGGGCTCCAATGGGCTGGACATTGTGATGAACCCTTAACCATTGTTGAAATGTCACCCATACCCCCTCTTGTTGATCCCCAGCCCAAGTCTGGGTTCATGCCCGGTATGCAAAGGCCAATAAAGATACCAGGGGTGAAAGTATAAAGAAGATTTATTGCTAGCAATAAAAGGTGCAAGCGGAATAATTTCACATAACAAGCACACCAGATTTTCAATTCTAAGCCACTTTTATACAGGGGTTATAGACCTTCATAAGCATCCTTGTTTGCTAATTGGCTATAAAGGAGTGACGCAAGGAGTTCTTTACTGAGCATGTCTCTATACCTGTGTTGTAGCTATGTATCTCATTAACATACATGTATATTTCATTAGCATACCTTTTCCCCACCTAGGGGCGTGATTTTTAGTATTTTAATGAGCTCTTTGACCCAGTACTCTGATTCTGCTTTTGTTTTCAAGCCTCCTTTATCTAACACTGTCTCCTCCTTATCATTGCAGATGGGCATTCGTCACATAACAGAGACTTTTGCTTAGGCTTTGCATAGTAGTTTCTAGGTCACTCCTTACACTCTGACTTACATTCTGACATCCTTACATTCCCTCCTCTGGAGCATTTTTAATTATTATTATTATTATGATTGCTCCATTCAATTTGACTTAACACAAATCTAGTATCCTCAGCTTTCTTTGTTTGCAAAATCATTTGATTCACCTTAGGCCTGAAGATAGATGTGATGAAAACAGGTATACATTGGATACAGAAACAAACCATAATCCCTATAAAACAAAATAGAACAACCATACTAAATAACTGTTTCAACCATCCAAAATTGGGAAGCCAGGAAGTTAACCAGGAAAAGTCTAAGCCAGATGATTCTTTCAACGTCTGTGCCAATCGTTGTAAGGCACCAATTTTGTCTTCGATTAGCACAGAATTATCAGTGAGGTTGAAACAGCACATTCCTTTTACAGTTTCACACCCAAGATTGTGTTGTAACGAGAGATAATCAATAGCAGCTTTATTCTCTAAGACAGCGTCCCTTAATTGTTTTTGTTCAGCATTCAGGGCTGAGAGTGCTCGGGATGTAGCATTTAGTCCTTTTGCTAAAACACAGGCCACTGCATTAAGGTTTCTGCTATTACTTACAGCAAGACTCGGAACCCCCACCATAGGTGCAGCTAATGCTACGTATTCAGCCTTAGACAATAGTCCAGGAGAATCATTCTCGTCACAATCAGCAGGGAGAATAGTGTATGCTCGTTTAAACCTCCCACCGAAAGGGGTTTGTTCAGCGTGTGTAGGTCAGATTTCCTTGGAAGAGCTGCAGTTACCCGAGCAATGGTGCATGGTCCCCCAGTAGCATTCGCTGGGAGGTATGAATATATCATTCTCCCGCAGGCTAGAAACCATCCTTGGGGAAGGACGGTATGTGTGTGTGCATAGGATATTTGACTGGACTTACTACAGAGGATTTTTTTACCTTGGTTCAATTTAAAGCAATTAGGAAACATTCGGAAGCATTAGCTGTTGCCTGAACTCGTACGGAAAACATATTTCTGCTTTTCTCTCTTACAACAGTCCCCCACTTATATATATCCTGATATGTACTTTCTTTATCTCCATCTTTCAGCATAGTATAATTTTGTAAAATTTTCAAAGGGGTTGGTACTGCGATTAAACATGAGGTAAAAACCAGGTGAGCATTGATCCCTCCCGCTAAACAGAAGTCCGTTCTATTTAAATTTTCCCGGGCCAGATAAATCCAGACATTTTCCTGAGGGTCAAATTTTTGTTGTAAAAGATTTTCCCCTCCTATGAGTAGGAGTGGACAGATCAGGGCGTCCCACAATAAAACCTTGAACAATTTCATAATAAGGCTTGTAAAACTTGATCAAAGATTGACAAATTATTTAAAGTTCCTTTCTTTTGAATAGGAATTTTAAGTCTCTTATTGGCTCCACCTTCCACTGTTCTCTTCCTCCGGTCCCGGAGTCTGCAGGGGTTCCTTCTTGTTCCGGTCCAGCCACCGGCTTTAGACGACTGGAATGTATCCAAGTCTTGATTCCTTCGAGCTTTGCTGCCGTCGGGGTCGTTAAAAGTACCCTATATGGGCCCTTCCATCTGGCTCGAAGTGGTTCCTCGTTCCAATCTTTCACAAGGGCGTAACTCCCAGGTAATAATCGATTTTCCGGGGCAGGAGACTGGTCCTGTGTCTGCAGCATGTCCTGTACCTGCTGATGGATGGAAGACAAAACAGAAACCAAGGACCATACATATTCTCTAATCATTCCCTCCCCTAAAACATGTAACTGTTGTTCAGTACCCATGGGCAGACTCAGAGGGTAAGGCTTACCATACATTATCTCAAATGGGCTTAATCCCAATTTAGAATGTGGTGCGACCCTTACTCGTAACAGGGCCAAGGGTAGGGCCTCTGGCCATTTGAGTCGAGCTTGTTGGCAAATCTTTGCAAGGTGTCTTTTTAAGGTCTGATTCATACGTTCCACCTTTCCACTGGACTGGGGTCTCCAAGAGGTGTGTAAATGCCAGCTGATTCCCAGGAACTCAGAAACCTTCTGAGTAATTTGTGCAATGAAATGTGGTTGTCTGACCCTATTCCTTTTGGAAGTCTGAAGCGAGGTATGATTTCTCGTAGGAGTGCCTTGACCACCTCTCGGGCTTGGGCAGTCCGACATGGGAAGCACTCAACCCAATTAGAGAAAGTGTCCACAAAGACAAGGAGATATCTTATCCCCTGTTGCCAGGGTAACTCACTAAAATCCACCTGCCATTCTTCTCCTGGCCCATTGCCTATTCTCTGATGTCCTGAAGTTTCTTTTCTCCCTCCTTTTGGGTTATTTCTCTGGCAGACCTCACATGTCTCTGATACCTTCTTGGCAGCCTCTCTTAATCCCACTCCAGTTACATAGTGACTGATCCACCTTACCAGCGCCCTGGGTCCATAGTGGGTGCCATGATGAGCGCTCTTCACTACCACATGAACCCAGGCAGCTGGGATGATAATGCGGCCATCCTTTGCTACTAGCCACCTGTGCTCCCCCTTCTTTGCTTGAAACTCTTTTATCAATTGTTTGTCTCTTTCCCCATACTGTGGTGTCACAGGCTGGTATAAGTCTGGGAGGAGAGGTAACAGATTACTTACTTCGGGCAGCAAGTCTGTCTGAGGTCTTTTAGCTGCTTTCTTTGCTGTAGCGTCAGCAAATCGATTACCTTTTGTGGAGGGGTTGTTTTCTTTTTGATGTGCTTTACAATGCATTAACGCTATCTCCTTTGGTTCCCAGACTGCCTTGAAGAGAGCTTTTATTTGCTTGCTATGCTTAATGCCTGCTCCTTTAGAATCAAGTAGACCCCGCTCTTTCCATAGCGCTCAGTGAGCATGTAAAACAAGGAAAACATATTTAAAGTCAGTATAAATATTGACAGTTTTGTTGGCCGCCAATTGCAAAGCCCGAGTCATAGCAATGAGTTCAGCCTTTTGAGCTGAAACAGATGGGTTTAAAGGTCCTGCTTCTATCATGTTCTGTGTAGTCATGATAGCATATCCGGATTTTCGAATTCCATTCTCCATACTTGAGCTGCCATCGGTGTAGAACTCCAGAGGTCTGTCTCTCAAATTTGGTCTTGAAGAATAAACAGCTTCCAATGTTTGCAGGCAATCATGCACAAGATCTGGTATGTCGGCCATAGATGGCAACAGTGTTGCTGGATTTACAGTGTAAGAAATGGCCAATTTTATTTCAGGCTTATCTAGGAGGATGGCCTGATATCGAGCCATTCGTCCCGGGGTTAACCAGTTCCCTCCTTTCTGCTCCAGGACTGTAAGCACTGCGTGAGGCACATATACAGTAATTTCATGGCCTAGGGTTAACTTTTCAGCTTCTTGTATTAGCAGACAGGTGGCAGCAACAGCCCGGAGACAAGCAGGCCATCCGCATGACACAAAGTCTAAATTTTTTGAAAGATATGCCACTCTTCGTTGCCAGCTACCCAATTTCTGTGCTAAGACTCCCACGGCTACCCCCCCTTGGTCCTGCACAAAAAGGGAAAAAGGCTTACTCATGTCCGGTAGTCCTAAGGCGGGTGCTTCAATGAGAGCCTGCTTTAACTGGCAGAATGCTTGCTCACACTCTTCAGTCCATTCGAGCACCTTTTCATCACCTTGTGTAGCTCCATACAGAGGTTTTGCAATAACCCCAAAATTTGGAATCCAAATCCTGCAAAAACCTACTGTACCTAAGAATCCTCATAGTTGTTTCTTTGTTATTGGGGGTGCTAGCTGGCATATAGCTTCTTTTCTTTCAGGCAACAGGGCTTTCTGACCAGGCTGTAATTCAAATCCCAAGTACGTTACCTTCTGGGACATGGGCTGCATTTTACTTCTGGATACCCGGTATCCTTCCTGTCCCAGAAAATTAAGAAGGCAAATTGTTCCTTCCAGGCAGCTTGCTTCAGTGGTGGCTGTTAAAAGCAAGTCATCCACATATTGCAAAAGAGCACAGGACAGTGGCAGTTTTAGCCTACGTAAATCCTTGCTTAATGCAGTGCCGAACAGGATTGGGCTGTTTTTAAACCCTTGGGGTAAGACAGTCCAGCACAACTGAGTCTTAATGCTAGTATCTGGGTCTTCCCATTCAAATGCAAATATTTCCTGAGATCCCCTCTCTACCGGTATACAGAAGAAAGCATCTTTTAAATCAATAACCGTAAACCAGTTATGATCTGGGTTCAAAGCAGATAGCAAGGTGTACGGACTAGACACGGCCGGGTATATACTCACAACCACTTTATTTACAGCTCTCAAGTCTTGGACGAAACGATATTCATTACTCTTAGGCTTCTTCACAGGCAAGATGGGTGTGTTAAAAGCTGATTTACATTCACGGAGAAGGCCACACTCCAGGAACCGTTCAACTAACGGCTTCAGTCCTTTCCTGGCTTCCATCTGCATTGGATATTGTTTCACACATGGAGGCTGGGCCCCTGGCAAAAGTTGAATCTTCACAGGGTCAGCATTTTTAGCCTTCCTGGGTCAGTGACCTGCCCATACCCATGGAACAACAGCATCGAGCAGGGTTTGAGGAATATCCGGTGTACTTTCCTCTCGGAAAAGGCCGAGAAGGCAAGCCTGCAAATGCCACCCCTTTTCAGGAGGCACTGTTAAAAACATTTGCCCATCCTGGAATGACAACGTAGCTTGCAGTTTACAGAGGAGGTCTCTCCCTAAAAGGGGAACGGGGCAGTCGGCATGTACAAGAATTGATGGGTGACTTCGGCCTGCCCAAGATTACAGGTCATTGGCTATAGGAAGGGTCGTGTTACTGCCTTCCCTGTAACCCCTACCACTGGCATAGTCTTTTTACTTAAAGGTTTCAGTTTTTGAGTTAAGACAGAATGGGCAGCACCTGTATCAGTGAGAAATTCTACCAATTCATCTCTGTCCCCTAGTTGCATTTTAACCAGAGGCTCGTCAGGGGACACTGGGATCTGGGTTATCTTTCCCTCCCGGGCCTCCGGTCCCCTTCAATCTGAATCCCTTCCAAAAGCGAACAATCCACTGCTCTCCTCTTTTTCTTTTTCACCTTCTCCAACTTTCCGATAGGGGCATTCCCGTTTCCAATGTCCTTTTTGTTTGCAATAGGCACATTGATCTTTCTCTAATGGACCCCGTCTCTAAGGCTGTCTCCGGGATCCCTCATTTCTAGGTTTTCCCGTGATTGCAGCTGCCACTAGGGCTGCCTGCATTTTCATCTTTCTCTCCTCTTTCTTGTCCTGTTGCTTTGCCTGAACACTTTCTCAGTTAGTAAATACTTGGTAAGCAATGTCTACTAGTTGGGAAATAGGCATACCTGTTGCTCCGTCTGTCTTCTGCAATTTCTTTCCAATGTCTGGTGCGCTCTGACCTATAAAGATCATATTTACCATGCGAGCGTTCGATGCATCCTCCGGGTCCTCACGAGTGTATTGCCTGAAAGTAGTGTAAATTCTTTCCAAAAAGGCACTCGGGTTCTCATTAGTCTCCTGTCAAACCTCATACACCTTACTGAGATTCTGAGGTTTTTTCACAGCATCTCTCAATCCTCGGAGGATATATTCTCGATAGGCACGGATGGAGGTCATATCTTGGTCTGGTTTCCAATCTGGCTCCTGGATGGGGACATGATCGTCTCTATTTCCTTGCAGGTTCCCTGCGGTAATTTCCTTTTCCACGTACTCACGAGCTTTGTTCACTACCATTCTCCTTTCCTCTGGTGTCAACAGGATATCTAAAAGAGACTGAACATCTGCCCAGGTTAGGTTATGGGTTTTGAAAATCGTTTTAAACAGGTTTCGTACCTTTTCAGGATTCTCTCTCAAGCTGGGGTTATTGTTCCGCCAATTATACAAATCTGATGTAGTGAAAGGAATGTGCACAAAGGTTCGACGGTAGGTTGGCTCACCGTCATCTTCGAGAGGCCCGGGTACCACTTGTTCTCTTAGGGGAAATACCCCATTTCCCTTCCCATGGCCAGGATCAGATTCCCTGTGATGTTTTCCCTTAACCCCAGAGTCTGCTCCTAACTGTACTCTCCATCCACCTCCCAGGGTTATATCAGGAGAAGTCGGGGATTCTGGAGATTGCCAAGCACCTGACGGCCATGGTTGGAGCTGTTCCAGATCCCTGGGTCGGGGAGTATTCTCAACCTCCGCCTTGGGGGGGGAAGAAGCGGGAAGAGCAGATGCCAATGAGGAATCAGATGAATCAGGAGGAGGAGGAGGAAGAGAATAAGGTAAAGGCAGCAGAGGGGGGGGGGGAGCCTCCGGCTCCGGACAGTCCAGGACAGGATTTGCAGTTGGTCGAGCCACAGCCATCTCACAGATCCCAACCCACTCCCCCAATCCACATTCCTCCAAAATCTTTTTATCTCTACAAAGAGACATAAACGCTTGTGCATACATCAATTCCTCCCATTTACCATTCTGCTGGCAGAACAAAATCAATTGTAAGATGGTATTATAATTAACACTTCCCTCCCGAGGCCAATGTTCTTGATCATCTAGCTGATAGCGTGGCCACGCAGTTTCACAGAAGAATTTAGCTTTCTTCTTAGTCATAGGATCCCCACCAAACTCTGCCTAATGTCCCAATACACAAGAGAGGGGGGTACATTTCCTAACCTTACTGTTAATAGTACCCATCTCAGGGCTGTCTTCCCGGTTCTGACCGTCCGACTTACCTGGGATCCAGGGATCTGCTCTTAGTCCTCGTCCTCACAGGGGAAAAATCACTGGTCTTGGACTCGGGCCAGACAGAATACTTACAGAGATAATCCCAGGCAGGCGTACTGACGGTAGGCCTTATGCCCTTTCTACCCTCTCACCCAGGTGCCTGTTACTGGTACTTTCACTCTGTGGCGTTGCACCGTTAGGCTACTGCCACCTCAGCGATCCAGCTCCCCCTGAAGCAAAAGTCTCACCCGGAAAAGAGATCCCGGGGTGCGCCTGACATTTGATAAGGAAGAGCAAATCAGCTGGTCGTCAGTTAGTCCGGGCAAAGCTTATCTAAGGCAATCCCATCTGGGTCGCCAAAAACTGTTGAGCCCCAGCCCAAGTCTGGGTTCGTGCCTGGTATGCAAAGGCCAATAAAGATACCAGGGGTGAAAGTATAAAGAAGATTTATTGCTAGCAATAAAAGGTGCAAGCGGAATAATTTCACATAACAAGCACACCAGATTTTCAATTCTAAGCCACTTTTATACAGGGGTTATAGACCTTCATAAGCATCCTTGTTTGCTAATTGGCTATAAAGGAGTGACGCAAGGAGTTCTTTACTGAGCATGTCTCTATACCTGTGTTGTAGCTATGTATCTCATTAACATACATGTATGTTTCATTAGCATACCTTTTCCCCACCTAGGGGCGTGATTTTTAGTATTTTAATGAGCTCTTTGACCCAGTACTCTGATTCTGCTTTTGTTTTCAAGCCTCCTTTATCTAACACTGTCTCCTCCTTATCATTGCAGATGGGCATTCGTCACATAACAGAGACTTTTGCTTAGGCTTTGCATAGTAGTTTCTAGGTCACTCCTTACACTCTGACTTGGTCTCTTGCCTCAACATTCCCTAACCCAGCAACCGAGTTTTAGTCAATCAAATTTAAATAGGCCTCCCATTCTGGGACCTGGGAATGTATGGCCCAAGATACCTATTAAACTGTTTTTTCTGCTTAGTTCTGGTTAGATTGGGGGGGGGGGGGGGGTTGAAGAGTAGAAAAAGTCATTTGTAAGTCCAGCAAGCTGGGTGCCAGGGTTCCCTCAGGAACACAGAGCTGACACATAACAATAAGCAAGTTGTGATTATAGCCTGAGACAGTAAAATAATAATCTTTGGATTCAGCCAAGAATGAATACTTGCTTTCTGGAAAAATGTGTAAAAGCAGCTAAAAGTAACAACTGATATCTTGCCTTTTGATAATAATAATTGAGTTGTATGTAATTGGCTAGTATTCTATTGAAATAATCATGTCCTTGTTAACCTTTTTTTCAGCAATGGCTACTTTTAAAGAACTTATGCTCAATTCCAGAAGTGTGGCTAAAGCAAAAGGCCACAAAAAGGTTTCAGAGTGAACCTTTGCAAATCTTAGAACTAACTTAGCAAAATAAAAAAAAAACAGAACACGGTAAATAGCCTTCAAAGATAGTGAGAGAAAGAAATTAAAAATCTTATCTCTTAGAAATGTAATTTTAACAGAGACACAGAAAACTGGAAAACTGGATTTCTCAAGTTCCCAGGGGCAGTGGCAATCCCTCACAGTTGAAAATGATCACTCCCACAGGTCAAGTAAAAGGTTGTAAATTAATCCACTGATGGCTAAGAAGGTCAATCCTAGATTCACAGACTCTCTTGCAAATGCTACAAGTGATGATTAAAGGGAGGGTTGGACCATGGTTTTCTCGGTCTTGCTTCCTTTCCTTCCATTTCTGTCATTTTTCTGCCTCCAGGGTGATATGGTTTTCCTCAAAGTCCCAGGCTAGTTTTTCCAAATTTCTGGTGTCAATGTCATACTTCTTAATGTTCACTTTGAGGGTGTCCTTGAAGTGCTCCTTCTGGCCCCCATGTGTCCTTTGTCCTTGGCTGAGTTGGGAGTATAGCAATTGTTTTCATAAATGTACATCAGGCGTGCAGACACAGTGCCCTGTCCACTGCATCTTATGTTGAATAGTCAATGCTTCCATACTGGCGGTGTTAGCATTAGTGAGGACACTGGCATTTGTGCCATGATCTTCCCACTTTATGCCATGGAACTTCAGATGTTGTGCCCCTGTGCCCCTTCCCAGGAGCAGGGCCAGGGGGTAAGGGCAGGGGTGCCACTCTGTGGGCCACACACACACTGGCCAGCCTGACAGGGAGTTTGCACGTGGAGGCTGCCACCGAAACTCTGCCACTGCATCCTGCGCTACCATCCCATGGCCACACGCATGGCTTTGTGGGCAAGTGGCGCAGGCTGCAGCAGTGCGGTGGCAACCACCGTCTGTGGGCCATATATGTGCCACCTGGCCAGGGGATGAAAAGGGAGGCTTGCATGCAGTGGCCACCGCTGCACTGCTGCTTCTTCCCTGTGACCAGCATCACGGCTCCGCAGCGGTGTGGTATGGTGGCGGCTCCGTGCTGGCTGGGGATTGGGGGAGACTTTGCGGGCAAGCGCTGCCACTGCGTAGCCATGCCCTTTGCCCCTGGATCCTACAGGTAAGTGGGGTTTGAGGACTGTGGGGCAGGGCTGGGGAAGAGAGTTGGGGGCTCAGGGAGCCGGCCCTAGGCCCCAGGCAGCACACCGCAGCCAGAAGCAGGGCCAGGGTTGAGGGCAGGGGTGCAGGGCCAGGGGTTGAGGGTAGGGGTGCCCCTCTGTGAGGGGCTTTGCGGGCAAGCAATGCGGGGTGCAGTGTGGCAGTGCCTGCCATGTGCAGGCTGCATACATGCCACCTGGCCAGCTGCCCAGGGGAGGGGGAGAGGGAAGGGGAGGCTGGCATGTGGCCAGCTGCACAGCTCCGTGGCCAGCTCTGCAGTGGCAGCGAGGGATGGTGGCTGGAGGTGCAGGGGGGGGCTCGCATGCGGTGGCCACTGCCGCTTCCCTGTGGGGCACATTGTGGGCAACACCACACTGTGCCCTGCAGAAGGACACCCCTGCCCCCACCCCCTGGCCCTGAACCCCTGCCCTCACCCCCTGGCCCTGCTTCTGGCTGTGGTGTGCCGCCTAGGGCTAGCAGCACCCCCCCACTCCCTGAGTCCCCAACCATCTTCCCCAGCCCTGCCCCACAGCCCCACTTACCTCTAGGATCCAGGGGCAAAGGGTGAGTCTGAGCCTGAGCCCAGCCTTGGCTGACTCAGAGGCTCAGGCCCCACCCTGCCCCCTCTGCATAGGGCTGGGGGTTTCCCTGCCCTTTCTGCAATCTGCTCTTGCAGGTTGGAGCTATGCCAGCCTGCAAGAGCTTCTTGCAAAAGTGGAGAATCCGTGGATTTCTCTGCTAAAAAGGGAAATCCCCGTTTTCTCTGATTAAAAACAGGGTTTTTTCTGCGGTTTTCTCCAGTTTTCTGTGGGAAATGGAAAATCCGGATCCCTGATTATCAGTGTACTGAAGTTCCACAACTGAGGCCAAAGTAATACTGATTTTGGCACAGAGGCACGAGATATTGAAAAGGTTCCTGTTCATCCTGTACTCAGTGCTGATGCCATGTGGTAGATAGTCATGGATGCGCATTTTGATGACCGCAAGAAAGATGGAAAATTGGTATGATCAGTCACACAGCCCTGCTTGAGGCCATTGTTTGTTTGTTTGTTTTTCTTTTTGGTTTTTTTGGGGGGGGTTTAAGGGAGGCCTAATAAAATTCACAAAAACCTGTTGTCAGCCTGTCTGCCAGCTTTCTAATCCCTCCTGCATCTCCCTCAACTGGTACAGATGAGATTTATTGTGTCATTTACAATACATACAACTCTGCCCCTTTTATTTCACCAAACTGTTCTAGGCACCACTCTAGGATTCAGTTTGGGCTTTTCTAAAATCTGGCTCTCCTAAGGAGGGTGGTTGTGGTGTTGTGGCTTCTAGCCAGGGGTTCAAGGGCAGAAGCTGGTTTAGGTCTGTCCATTTTAGCAGTCATCTCAATTATCCCAGGTTCTTTCTATTAATATGGCCCAAATTAGTTTTGCTATTTCTGCACTGCCTGCTGTCCTGCCAATAAAGCCTGTAGCTTCCAATGCTTTTATGGATTTTGTAGTTTCTTCTAACTTCTTAGTTTTCTTTCTACTTTCTTGGATAATTTGGTGGCATGATTTCTCAGCCCTTAATAGCTAAACTCATTGCTTGTGAAATTCTACATTTTTAAGTTATGTTGTTGTTCTTCAAGTCTGCATCTTCTTTCCATCCAAGTTTCCCACTATTTTTTTAAATGTGCACAGGCCACCTTTATCTATCACCCAGCATATCCATACTTCCTTAAATTGTGGCGGAATTTTGAAGTGAGGGAAGGAAAGATTACCTAACCTGAAGGACTCTGCCATTACATGTTGTGACCGTATGGTGGCAGCTGTGCAGCGGCAGCCCTGGGATGGTGTGCTGTGGCCAGGCAGGTGGTTGTTGCACAGAGGGGAGTGGAGCAGGGAGAGATGACTAAGGGCCAGGTGGTGGTTGGTGCAGCAGGCCAGCAGAGCCAGCACAGTAGCCTGCAGGAACCCAGGGTGCTGGTCGTCACTGCCAGGGGCAAGGGCTGGTGCAGCCATAGAGTGGAGAGGCAGAGTGGGCAAGGAGAAAGCTGCTGTGTGCTGCGCCTGTGCTGCTTTCACTCTTCCTGGGCTGGGAAGTGGCTGGCCAGGGAGCACAGAGTGGCTGGCTTTTGAAGTGGACTGCTGGCAGCTACACCCGGGGCCTGGAGCTCCCCCGGGTGGTGTCAGGGGCCCACTGCAGAGCTGCAAGAAGTTTGGTAAGAGAAGCAAATCTGCTGCTTAGCCTCTGCACATGTAAATGCCTGACCAGGAGTGCTTAATCCACAGAATTTTACTCCAATGTAAACTGAGCCCAGATCAAATGCATGTCTTGACATGCCCCTGGCCCTTAAACCCCATTTTTCTTTCCACTCCATCCTCAGTTTCTCATTTTCCCAACTCTGAGGTTTCCTTGCTTCTGGTTCTCAATCCTTCTCTCACCCCACCTCCCTTTCCAGGGTTGCTTTTTTCACAAAGATAGGTTGCCATCTCTCTCACCACTTTCTTCAATGCAATCACTAAGCATATTGCCACCCTCCACAATCTTTGTTTTCCTGCTCAAAACAATCACCATATTTGGGGTCATGAAGGAATTTTATCCCATTTTGTGATTGCTGTGGATGGGGGGGGGCCTTTCCAGTTCTACTTCTCTATTATTCTAACTGGACTCTCTCCTCCTCTGCCCCTGCATCTCTCTGAAGGATTCTGGAGAACACTGTCTTAAGGTCCAGCTGCATGAATAAGGAAACTACAGCGCTTCATAGGGTGAGTCTACACAAGATGCTTTACTGTACAATTTTTAGTGTGACAGCTTCTGGACCAGACAGGAGCACAATATTCTGCTGGGTCATATATTATTGCAAGTACAGTGATTCTGAGCACTTTGAAGTTGGAACTCTATGTCCTACTGGCTAAATATCTTTAAGCAACCTGTGCAGTGACTTTACTGCTGACCTTCTGCATGTTATGTTTATAGGTGAGAGAATGGTCTAATGTGACTCCTACATAAGTTTGGGTACGCTCATGGGGAAGGCTTAAGAACTTTGTATGTAAATGTCTGGAAAGCAACACTTCTAAAAATCTGGAGACAAGCCGATGTCAATGCTATCCTGAAAACCAATAAACCACCAGAGAATCCAAAGAGCTACCAACATGTCTCACTACTCTGCATTACATATAAAAATCATAATGGAGTGCATAATTCTGAATAGAACAGAGAACATTATTGATCCAAAGCTCCCAAAAGAACAAGTTGGCTTTGGAAAAATTGGTGTACCAGTGAAGATGTTACATTACTTACATGTGACATAGAAAATGGATTTGAAATGAGACCGAAAACAGGTACAGTTTTTATTGACCTTGCAACCACCTATTGACACGGTATGGCATCAAGCCCTCAAGTATAAATTGCACTCTATGACACCTGACTGCAAGTTATGCACTTTCATCATGAGCATGATTTCCAGCAGACCATTCAAACTCACTACCAGCCAAGGAGAAAAAAGCAGAATACAAACTCTGAAGAATGGAGTCCCTCAAGGGTCAGTGCTAGCAATGTTACTTTTCACTGCATATACTTCAGACTTCCTGCATACAACATCTAATTGATAAATGTATGCTGAGGATGTTGCCATAGTAGCCCAAGGAATAGACATGATTGAACTGGAAAAGACACTGGGCATATCTACATGTGTAATTAGTGTTACATTGTACAGTATTTTACTTCACAGTAAACTCACCCTGGCCAAGCATCCACATGTGCAGCAATTTGGGAGCAGATTTGCTCCTCGTGGGTGTTTGTACATGGCACGAGATTTCCCATTTACACTGCCGCAACTTCTTTTTTGTTTGCCTGAGTGGGAATTCCCTCCACTTTAAAAGTCTTTTCGCAACTTTAAACTAGACCTGCTCTAACATGTTTTATTTAGTGCCGCTGCCACTTACTGGGCCCTATCTGTGGATTTGTGGTGTCCAAACAGTAAGCGACTCAAAGACTTGTAATTAATTTCTTTCGTCACCAGGTGGCACTATGCTATTTTTGTAGTTCAGGCCTTCCTCCAGTAGGTGACACTGTGATTTTATTTTATGGGTTTTTTTGTTGTTTTTTTTTTTGCCTGTTCCTCCCTCCCTCCCCCTGCTCCACAGCTGAGGAGCAACCCAGTGCTATGACTTTTATATACTACCACCTGGTAGTTTTGCCTCTACCTCTGCCACCTGTAGTGTATGTGCAGCTCCCCCCGCCCCAAGCCCATGTACCACCCCCCCATAACCATGTACCCCCCCACTCATATCCCCCTCCCACTGTCCCCACTGTGGTGCTCATAACTGCTGAGCACAGTGATGACATCACCAGAATGGTAAGTTTTCAACTTTGTTTGGTGTGTGGTACCCTAAGACTTCAATATTTCAAACCTTCCAATTTCTTATAATTGACATTACCATTCCAGAACCACAATGAATAGCCCAGGCGGACGCTGCCTGCCAGACCCATTCCCAAGGTTATGCAGCATTCTGGGTGATATATAGGTAATACCAGAAATGTCCCAGTGACCTTGTGCAGGGGAGCAGAGAGGCTGGGGGGCAAGAGGACAGTTTTTGGACTGTGGTCTGTGGTAAAGTGGGCTTCTCTCAGACCAGCTATCGCCGGCCTCCCACCTACCTCCAGGCACACTGCCCACCTGTCTCGCCTGCCACGACTTATTGGCAATTAATAAGTTGTTAAATAAGGTGGGAGGCTGCCCATTTCTTACCCCGATGCCAGGGGATGCTATCTGCGACTCTGTTCCTCCCCTACACTGCAGCCCAAGCCTCACAGATAGCATCCAGATGTAACAAGCACACCAGCCCCATGCTGGGCTCCAGAATCCTCCTCATAGGACCCTCCTTTGGTCCCCCCACTCCAGCAGCCTACGCTGCCTTCATCTGGGCTGCCAAATGCCACATAGCTGGCTCCCCTCTCGGGCATGGTCCCTACTCAGGACCTTCAGCCATACACAGGCCCTGGCCTCACCTCAAAGGCCAGGCAGAGTCCCAGGCCCACGACTCTGGGTACCCCTTGCGGTAGGCACCTGGACCTTTTGACCTTCTTAGTCCTGGCCCCAGCATGGGCCAGTCGAGGGGGCACTCTACTTTCGGCCTCACTAGCTCACACTCTCTCTGGATCCCCCTTCTTGGATGTGGGGAGCTAAGGTACCTCATGATTGGTGCCCCAGGGTCTCACAGGGGAGACTCACTCCCCCCCACTTGGGCAGTAGGTCATGGTGCTACTACAGATGTTACATTTGACCCACGCTCTGCCTCCCAGCAGTGGAGGACTTACTGGGGCCAGGACTCACCTCTCCCACTCTGGGGCTGAGCCTCCATTCACTCAGACCCTGGCCCAAACCCCGGCCTCAGGCGTTCGGAGACTTACCTGGGCCTATTCCCCTTGCTTGGGGCTCCACTCCACATCACCCCCCTCCACTTAGGGCTCCAGATCTCTGCCCCTTACTGGGGGCTAGCACACCGCCCTTCACCTGGGGCTACTGATCTCAACCCCCTTCACTGGGGCTACCCCCTCACTGGGGCTCCACAACTCTGCCCCTCCCTTGGGGCTAGCACACCACCCCTCACCTGGGACTACAAATCTTGGCCCCCTTCCCTGGGGCTCCAGGTGGGGGGGGGGTGGTTTGCTCCTGGTGGGCTAAGGTGGCCATAGCCGTGCCTGGCCCCAACTTTCCCTCTCAGGGTCTCGCACCCTCACAGGGCTCAGGTGGCCACAGCCATACCTGGCTCCATCCTTCCCTCTCAGGGTCTTGAACCCCCACAGGGCTCAGGTGGCCTCAGCCGTACCTGGCCCCCAACTCTCCCTCTTGGGGTCACACACCCCCACAGGGCTCAGGCAGTGTCAGCCATACCTGGCCCCACCCTCCCCCTTGGGGTCTCAAACCCCCACAGGGCTCAGGTGGCCACAGCTGTACCTGGCCCCAAACTTCCCTCTCGGGGTCTTGCACCCCCACAGGGCTCAGACAGCCTCAGCCATACCTGGCCCCCACTATCCTCCTCAGGGCTTGCACCCCCACAACTACCTCCAATGGAACACAAACCCATGCAAAGGTGAGGGCTAGGGTTAAGGTGCCCCTACCCACCTTTCACTGGGGTGATAACTGGCCTGGCATTTCCTGGGGGTGCCCACGCCACTGAGAGCCCCACCAGGCCACCCACTCCTGGCAGGGTGCAGTTTTAGGTCATGCCCAGGACCAGGAGCCTCCTGACCATCCCCTACAGCTCTTCCCTTACCTCCAGATGATACCAGCAGCTCTACAGCTAAACAATGTTGTTGCCTTACCTCCAGCAGCAAAACTGCCCTGTTTATATGGGCAGCTCTAGGTCCAAAATGGCTGCCCCCATCAAGCACCTGTCAGCTGCTAGCTTCAGGCCTTTAAAGTGGCAGGCACCTACACTGTCCTGCCACATGGTCAAAAACCCCCTCCTCTTCTTGTTTCTCCTCCTCCCCACCCAATGGAAAACTTTCACGGTTGGAAATCACAGAGGACCAATATGGAAAATGCATGAATAAGGAAGAAGCAAGTTATTTAGTATACCGTGTAGTGTCCTATAGAAAATAATCTATATTTAAATAGTGTATAGATAGATAGATAGATAGATAGATAGATAGATAGATAGATATTGTATAGAATTATAGGATTATAGGAAACAGTGTATAGTTAGTGTACAGATAGTATATAGATAGTGTATAATAATATCATAATATAATAGTGTTTTAAACAATGCTGTACAGGTTCTGGGGAGGAAAATCCTGACTTTTTTCTACTATTTTTCTATTCTCTTTTTTGTTTTTAAGTGTTCTTTAATTTATTTATTATTTAAATACTTTTTTTTTTATGCCTGTTTTGATTTTAAAAAATCATGTAAATGCACCGCATTTTTAAATAAAGCTTTGAATTTTTGTCTATATGTGTGGCATATTTTCTTTCATAGGCAGATTGGCATGCATGGGATTCTGTGTGGTTTGGTGGTGAGTGTGGTGGGTTGGGAAAGGTGATGACCACACCAGCCCCCTCAGCCAGCATAGAGATCCTTTGCTTGGGGTTTTTTTTATGGAGTGATGTTATTACTGGAAAGAGTTGCAGGGTGGACTGTTATGGGAGGTTGAATACTTGTCCAATGCTTGTGTTATCCCCAATCACAATGTGCAGCAATCCTGGCGAGCCTGCTGCAATACTGCGGGAGGCGTGGGAAAGCCTTCCTTAATATTTGAAAGAGGGCAATTAGCAACTCTTCCGTGGGGAAGCTCTTTGAGAAAGTTATCCAGGTGCACATCTGTGAGCGACCAGCAGGGAAGATTATACTTAGGGGCAACCAACATGGGTTCATTAGAGGCAGGTCCTGTCAGACCAACCTGGTGGCCCTTCTACAACCGGGTCACAAAATCCTTAGACGCTGGTGTCGCGGTGCACATAGTCTTTCTGGAATTTGGAAAGGCCTTCGACACTGTCTCTCACCCCATTCTCATTAAGAAATTAGGTGTTTCATAGTAGTTTCATAGTTTCATAGTAGCTAGGGTCAGGAGGGACCTGAACAGATCATTTAGCCTGATCCCCTGCCACAGGCAGGAATGAATGCTGGGTTCACAAGACCCCAGACAGGTGATCGTCCAACCTCCTCTTGAATTTGCCCAAGGTAGGGGCGAGGACCACCTCCCTGGGAAGTTGGTTCCAGATTTTGGCCACCCTAACTGTCAAATATTGCCTCCTGATCTCCAACCTAAACCTATTCTCCATCAGTTTATGACCATTGTTCCTCGTCACCCCAGGTGGTGCTGGGGAGAAAAGAGCTCTGCCTATTTGCTGTTGATCCCCCCTGATGAGCTTGTAGGCAGCCACCAGGTCTCCCCTCATCCTCCTCTTGCTGAGGCTGAACAGGTTCAGGTCCTTCAGTCTCTCCTTGTAGGGCCTGTCCTGCTGCCCTCTCACCAAGCAGGTGGCCCTCCTCTGAACCCTTTCCAGGCTGGCCACATCCCTTTTGAAGTGCAGTGCCCAGTACTGGACGAAGTACTCCAACTGCAGCCTGACCAAAGTCACATAGAGGGGGAGTATCCCCTCTCTGGACTGGCTTGAGATGCACCTTTGGATGCATGACAAGGTATGGTTGGTCTTGCTGGCTGCAGTCTGGCATTGGTGGCTCATGTTCATAGGTGATGTCGATGCCTACACGGTCAGATAGGTTGATAATTGGCTGGAGGGCCGCACCCAGAGAGTGGTGGTGGACAGCTCATTTTCGACCTGGAGAGATGTGGGCAGTGGGGTCCCCCAGGGCTCGGTCCTCAGGTCCACACTGTTCAACATCTTCATCAGCGACTTGGACAAGGGGTTGAAAAGCACCTTGTTCAAATTCACGGATGATACTAAGATGTGGGGAGAAGTGGGCACACTAGAGGAGAGGGACAGGCTTCAATTAGATCTGGACATATTAAAGGAGTAGGCAGATGAGAACAGGATGGGTTTCAATATGGACAAGTGCAAGGTACTGCACCTGGGGAGGAAGTACCAGCAGCATACCTACAGGCTGGGGAACTCCCTTCTCATCAGCACAGAGGCAGAAAAGGATAATGGAGTCATTATTGACTCCAAGATGAACATGGGCCACCAATATGAGGACGCGGTCAGGAAGGCTAACCACACCTTGTCATGCATCCACAGATGCATCACAAGCAGGGCCAAGGAGGTGATCCTCCCCCTCTATGAGATATTGGTCAGGCCGCAGTTGGAGTACTGCATCCAGTTCTGGGCGCTGCACTTCAGGAGGGATGTGGACAGCAACGAGAGGGCAGAGGAGGGCCACTCGCATGATTGGGGAGCAGCAAGGCAGGCCGTACGACGGAAGGCTACGGGACCTGAACCTGTTCAGCCTCCACAAGAGAAAGATGAGAGAGGATCTGGTGGCCATCTATAAACTGGCCAAGGGGGACCAGCAGGCAATGGGAGAGACCCTGTTGCCCCAAGCACTACCGGGAGTAACAAGGAATAATGGCCATACGTTGATGGAGAGTAGATTCAGGCTAGATATCAGGAGGCGCTACTTCACAGTCAGGGCGGCTAGGATCTGGAACCAACTTCCAAGGGAAGTGGTGCTCGCTCCTACCCTGGGGGACTTCAAAAGAAGGCTAGATAAACACCTTTCCAGGGTTGTTTGACCCCAGCATTCTTTCCTGCCATGGCAGGGGTTCAGACTTGATGATCTTCTGATCAGGTCCCTTCCGACCCTACCAACTATGAAACTATGTATTATGAAGCTAATGCTTGGGCATGGTGGGGCAGCTGCATCCATGCATGGTCACCGGCAGAGGTGGGGGCAGGATCAGTGTACTAGTGTCCTCGCGGTCCTCATCAACATCTGGTGCTCATCAACAGCTCAGAAACAGCTCAGAGGTTTGCAAATAGTTTCACAAAAACTAGGAGTCACATGAATTATTCTCTTTTAACAACCCATTAATGTATTTATTTACCCTTTTCTTTTTCTTTTCAATAGGAAAACCATGAGTGAGTTACATTTGTATGAATCCAAGCATGCACTGAGAAAACATCCACCCAACCCACTTTCTTCTAGTCTACATTCACAATTTCATAACTTAATATTAATAGCTAGCATCGACTACTTACAATATTTCAACTAAGAGCATTTGTGACTGCTTAGAATTTGATGGTGCCATAAATTATTTGAATGTATGGCATGTAACAATTTATTGCATGATTAACACACTAATTGTGCAGTAAATGGATCATCTGCTAACAGCCATACAGGTATAATTCCACACTATTTTTCCTGTGACAGAGAAATCATCTGAACATGCATAACATATCTGAATCTGAAAGATCATACATGTTGTTCAGGAAATGTTAAACAACAACAATCCATAATACTTACTTTTTAAAGTTGGTTACATTTACATTTACATATAAAGGACTTACCGGCCATGTCTACATGAGACACTAACTGTGCAGTCATTACTGAGCAGTCATTTAGTACTTCTATAAATAAGTACTACATGACTGTGCGGTAACTGGAGTTGCTGCACAGTCACACCAAGGAAGGGCTCTTTTGTGACACTGACTGTTCACTAGCTTGTGACGGCTGTGCACTGGTTGCATCACGCTTCCTGACCTCCAACAGTACTGCACAATAGTCATGGTCTATTGTACAGTCAGCATCTCATGTAGACATGACCACTTCTAGGTATCCTCTGCATATCTTCCTATTTTTCCAATAGTATAATGTTCACTAAAATATTTATGATGAGTCTCATCAGAAAATAAAAAAAGACTATCACACATGATTTGTTAAGAGACAATCTCTAAATACATTAGGATAACTACAGTAAAATAATGGACACTGTACACGTTCCTAGTGATTTAGCTTCTTTATCCCTCTGTGTGAGTTTATTTCCCCCATTTTTCCTGTGTTTAATTTACAACAAATAGATGAACTCCTTGAATATTTCCTTTTCCATTTTTCTACCACCATCATTTCTTCTTTTTCAGTACAGTTAGTTTTCTCCTGCACATTATTTCCCAAGGTAAAGCAATTCAGAAATACTTAAGCTTCCTTGTTCTGAAATGATGTTGTTGTGATGGTCCATGTGTAAGAGGCAAGACTTCTTGAGGGTTCTATCTTTTATTGGACCAATGACATGGTTGAGAGAGACGTGACAAGCCTTTGAATACCACAGTGCACTTCTTCAGGTCTTCCTCAGCTGATACCAGAAAGTTTGTCTGTGTCTATCCGACCCATGAAGTTAGTCTAATAAAAGCTAGCACCCAGAAGAATTCTTGCCTTAAACTTCCTTAAAACTCTGTCACTCACGGAAAGAGTCAGGCTGGTCTCTCTCTTGTATTCACAGCAAGTAACATATTAGTAGAGAGATAAAGAGAGTCTTTTCTTATTATTTATAAAGCCCCTTTTCTACAAGGCTCAGCTCAAATAGCCTACTGATTCATCATGTCCCTAAACACAGCCACAGAAAGCAGCAGATGAAGTATCAGTTTCAGAGCTAGGAGAAATATCTTGAAAGTCCACATTCATACTGAAATAAAGCATCTCCCTTGCTCCCTAGCAAAGCACAAGGCTATCCCTGAGATCCAGTGGTCTGCTGTGTAGTTTTTTATGGTAGCTTACATGGAGAAATTTTGTGTTGTATGTTTCTTATCCATGCAGATAGGCCTCAAGCCAGTGTTCCCCAGAATCTTTCAAGGTGCTGTAAAGACAAGAGTAATAAGCTCAGTTCATCATAGGCAGTGAAAAGATGAAAAGGTGGTAATCTGCTAAGTGGTCTCAATGGAGAAAGTGGAGTGAGAGATGGCAAACTATCCTTTTGAAAGAAGCAGCCTTGGAAAGAGAGTGAGGTGGGAGGGATGGACTGAAAATCAGGAGCAAGAGAGGCATCTAAAGGTTGTCAACATGAGAAAATGAAGAAGCACTGAAAAGAAAAAGGAGTTTAAGAGACAAGAAGTAGGAAAGTCTTCTTTGATGGGGGGTCATAGATTCCCTGAAAAAAACATGTCATGACACTGAGCCAAGGGGGTTGAGGGAGTTGACGGCAGAGATGGAATGAGAAGGGACTTGGATGTGAGGAGTCACCAGATAGACAGAGGTGCAGTAGACTACTTGGACAGACAAGAGAAGACAGATAGAAGGAGCCCATATAATTGGGGGAAAATGGAGCAAGAGAGTGTGGAGGAATATGAATGGTTATTTTCTGTCTGCATAGCAGTTAAAGTCACTTACATTCTTCATCCAGCTATGGCTACATTATTATAAGAAAGATTCCCAGACTCCTCATACCTTGGGGTCTCATCCTCTTACTTATTTGCTTAAATTTGTTACTGGATCTATTGGCAGTATTGAAGCTAAACACATGCCTGCTTGCAGAAGTGGGGCCTTTCACATGGTATAAATAATAATGAAAATAATTTTGATAGGCAGGAAAGAATCCATAATAGAATATTTTCATTACAGGTGGTTGTATAGGTTAAAACCAAAACAGTTCCCATGGGGGGAAAAAAAGCCTTTTTTGCGGCAAGTTATAATTTATTAATTTTTTTTATCAAATCAAAGAAACAATGAAAACAAACTAATCAGTCTTCTGTCTTTCTTTTAATTCATCCTCCTATGCAGATCAACAAAAGATTAAAGAATGTACTCCTTTTCAATTTTCTCATCCTTATGTTGTACTACTTTGTATTTGGTCCTCATACCTCTACTGTTAGGTTTCTTGTGTGTGCCATTGGCTCTGGGAACTGTCATTCATTTATGACTGTGACATTCATGGTATTTTTGAGTGAATATATGAAAAGGGACAAATAGGCTCCATTAAAAATGCTTCATTTTGCCTGGATTTGGGCTGAGAATGTAGTTAAATACCTTGATGTTCATTTGCATGAGCATTTACTGAACTAGATCTCAGAATTTACAGAGTTTCACAAAGGTTAATTCTCTGACCTTGCTACTCACACAGGCCTTCCTCTTAAAGTGTATATGGATAAATCTGATATTCCTTTTCCTTTTATAGTTCTGGGCAGTTTCAGATATTTGTTCATATTTTGGAAGGGTTGCATATAAGAGAAGTATGTGACTAGACAGCATCTGGTGAAAAACTCCAATATACTCCAATACTCTTCATGCTCTAATACCCTGAGCTATTGAACCCCATATTTACCTTACATATTTCTGCAGACCCATATCTCTAATCTTTTCTCAAACTTCTCCTCTACTGTAGGCTGTATCCCTGCCTAGCTGTACACTAGTGTGCAAACCCATTCTCTTAATTGTCACTTACCACAAAATGTCTGCAAGGGCAGTGAGCAAGGTCTTGGTTTTGTACTCAATGCCATGCTTGGCGCAGAGAGATTTCACCAAGGGGGCTGCCTTCCACAAGTTATGTCGAGGCATTGTGGGGAAAAGGCTGTGATAAGAGAAAGAAAGGCAGGTCACAAAGGGCTCCTACATATGTGCGTGGAGCCTACTCTGACACGCTGGAAATCCAGGATGTTAGAGCAGACTCAATTAATCGAGTCTGTTAGAGCACAGAAATTGGCAGCCTTCTGTGTCACATGTATCAGTATCCCCATGCATCCTGCACTGGAAAAATGGTGACAAGGCACTACTTTGAAATAAAACATGTTCAATGAGCTTTAGTTCAAAGCATCCTGCTGCCATTTTTTCAGCACGGGGACATGCAGGGATGATGATACATGTGACATGCAGGCCTTTTAATTAGCGCAGCTTGCTAATTAAAGCACCTGGTGCAGCATCCCAGAGCACAAGTAAAAATGCCCACTGGATTTTGCTCCCTTCTGCCTCCCTGTCCCATAAGGATCCCCTCTCTCTTCATGTTACCAAACTGATTGGTACCTGTATGGTTACAGTGCCTCATATGAAGCCTGGAAGGACTTCCTCTTTCTTATACTCAGAGGGATCCCCTGATATTCTCACTCTTCTCCCCATACCCATACTCACTGGTGCTCAATTTGGAAGTCTAGGTGCCCAGTGAACCAGTCATTGAACAAGGACTGATGCACATTGCATGTTGCTTCAAGCTGAAAAAGAAAAATGGAAAGAAAAGTATGTTCTGTTTTTCATAAGTATGCAAAAAAAAAAATTCTCATTTTTGTCTAGCCTAAGCAGTTACCTTTGCTGAGAATCATGGGTATCATTTACCTAAAGATGAAATGAGGTCTGAATGTGAGTAGTATCCTGGAATGTGGGATAAGTATTGCCTTATGTAGAATTATAGAGAAATAGGGCTTGAAGGGACCTCAGAACTCATCTAATCCAGGATTGTCAAGCGTATGACCCACAGGCCACATCTGGTCTGCAGGGCCCCATCATCTGGCCCCCAGTGCTGTCGCTGAGTTTGAACTGGTTCACCTGAGGGCGAGGCCCAGGATGTGCACTGCACACAGCACCCATTCTGCCATTCCAGGATGAACACCAGGAAGTGTGTCTGCTCCAGCCAGTCTGGGACCCAAAATATATGTGGTGTCCACAGGTACCACATGGAGTGCAGGCCCCAGGGTGGCTGGAGAAGGTACCATGTGAGGCATAGTCCCAGACCAGCTGCTGGGCACACCATATACAGCACAGGCCCCAGAGCAGCTGGAATGGGTGCCATGTGTAGTGCAGTCCAGCAACAGTGAGTGCCACCAGTAGTGTGCCCACTCCAGCTGCTCTAATAGCACCTGCCTACACTGCACTGCACCACCTGCAAAACCCATTTGAACTGTTTTGGCATCTGTGCTGCACATGCCATCCACTCTGACTGCTCTGGGACACATGCTGAATCTGAGTTTCATGGGTCCATTGGATCAGTTCAGCCCATGGGCAGGCCATATGTCAGTCATCTAGTCCACAGAGCAACAGACAAAGCCCAGAACCATGGGAAAAACAAACATTCTCCACTGCTTTGCAATGTAGGGACAGCAAGCATAACTCTACGCATCACACCCTCTAACTTGATAAACAGAACTTCACTTCCTATATCCATTCCTTAAATTTATCCCAGCTGCTCTAATCATCTTTCATAACTAAAACAGTTGTGGAGCTCTGCTTCATTCTCCCATTGCTGAACACTGTCTCTCCAATATCCAGCAACCTGTGGGGATGGGAATTGCGAGGCTCCTGGTCCTCCAACTGTTGCTCTTTACAGAGAACTCAAGATATAACTAATTCTCCTCCCTGGCAAATGCTTGTTCAACCTCTTGAAAATGCCAATGATGGAGTTTCCACCATTTCCCTATGTAGTTTATTCCACTGACTCACTATTCTAATGGTGACGGTGTTTTTCCTGCTATCTAAGCTAAACCTACTTTGCTGCAACTTCAAGCAATTGATGTGAAAAATTCTTGATTCAACTGGAAATAACAAAATAGTTTTTCTTTTGAGATCCACATAAACCAGTGCCTAAGCTTCCCTGAAGATACTTTACCATATCTCCCATTTGAATGGATAGGAGAAATGAACATTGAGAAATCACAAACCATTTTTCTGGCTTCTTTCAAATCTTTCCATGAGAACAGAACTAACTGGGCTTTTCTGTACATAGTATAACTATATCCCATAGTATAACTATATTTACTTAGAAACAAATGTAATTAGAGTGCCCTAGTGTACAGTTATGTCCATTTAAGCATCTCATATCTTCTCCTAAAAATATTTTATCATAATATTCCATTATAGATCTATCTCTGTTCTTCTCCTTAATTTCTTCTCCTTAATCTCAAGAGTGATTATAACTTGAAGGGCTATATTTAACATAAGTCAAGGAAATTTTGCACCAAACTTTTTATCAGTGAAAAAAAAGAAAAAGAAATCTGATTTGTTTTGCCAACAGAAGATCTATTTTCCAAGCAGTTCTTTAAAAGCCTTTTGTCAGGACTCGGCTGTACACCTGAGTGCCATTTATAATTTTCCATCTGTGTCACAAGAAGAAACCCCCAACCCAATTTAGGGTTATAACTCCTAGAAAAGGAGTCCTTCAGCTTCACAACCCCAGACCCCAAGCTTCCAGCAGTGGACAAGATCTTACCTGGGTAGATACCCAGTCCAAGTTCCGATCATAATCAATGTGCATTGGGATGTGGTTCATTTGTGAAATCCAGATAAACCAGGAAGCCTCTATGTATCTGAGCACACAAATATATACATACATAAACACAGTCATTATCCACAATCTACTTTAAAGAGACCTACTATGTTGCCTGGGGAAACTAATGATTTTCCTGTAAAAGTTCTTAAAGGCCAACTTGGTAATGTCCTGGTAACAAGTCTCCCACCCAAACTCACAAGATATTATTTCTGTATTTTCCATCCCATCACTTCTGCATCCCAGTATTTTAGCATCATTGTACTTTTTTAGCAGAGGATCTCACAGCGTTTCCCATAATGATACCCTTCTTTTTCCTGCTTGACTACAGTTACTTAGAAATTGGCAATGTAACTATATTTTTATTATTCCTGCCTGTGCTGAAATCTGCAAATACTGGCAAAAAGCAGGGAATGGACAAGGGCCAGAGAGACAGTGAGCCCAGTGAATATTACCTGGCAAACAAGTAGTACACCATGAAGGTCTTTAATCCCATTAGGGGCACGTACATGAGAAAGATTCGAATGTTATAAGTCACTGTCAAGAACAGCTCCTGTCATAGAGATGCAAAGAAGGCTTCACACAAAAGGCTGCTTATAGTACTACACTCCCCTACCACTCTGTGCTCCAGCCAAAATGGAGCAACAAAAATAAATCATAGAGTTATAAAATCATAGAAAAGGAGAGCTGGAAAGGACTGATCCTTTTCTCAAGGCAGGATCACCCCAAATTAAACCATCCTAAGCAAGTCTTTTTTCTGTTATGCCCCATGTCTATTACTCCACCTATCTAAATCAACATAAATTTTGCCCAGAAATTTCACATGGCAAAGCAAATACTTTTGTGATTTCAAGTCATCCCGCACATGGTAGCTCCCATCCTTCACCATTCACTTGGCTGAGGGGCAAATACCTGAAGACTAAAAATACATAAGAACTGCCATTTACTGGCATTGGCAATGCATAGTGGGTGTGCGCGGGTGCATATGCACCCCCTGAGCTTGGCGGTGCACCCCCTGCAAAAAATGCTGCTGATACTGCTAGTAGCACCTGCCCCCTTCCCCCTCTCATTCCTGACACTGCTGATGGCATCTGCAGGTGGACGCTGACTACCAGTCAGTGTTCGCCACCTCCCGCCCCCACCGCCGACATCACTGCGGCCACCCATGGGAGCTCCCTGCAAAACCTGCCTGCACTGCTGACATTGCTGCAGCAGCCTGAGGGAGCTCCCCACTCGCCACTGTCACGCCCCTGCCGCTGACACCATTGCCGACACCTGCAGGCAGTCACTGTGACCCCCAGCCTGCGAGGGCACGCGGCGTTCATGTTTACTGGGTTGGTCCATGGGTCCATCAAGCCCAGTACCCTGTCTCATACAGTTGCAAAGAGCAGATGCAAAGGAGATGGGTGAACAGGGCATGGCCAGAATTTTTCACTCCTTGTTCCTCTCCAACAGCAGTTTCCAGCATTCAGAGGTTTCGGCAGTTCTGGTCCAGAAGCTGCACTTCCACCTACCATATTCAACACCTACTGAGGGATATTTCCTCCAAGAATTAGTCCAATCCCCTTTTGAAAGAATTAAACTGGGTTAAGATGCTGAGGAAACTCTGCAAGTGAATACTGAATATATTCTATCTCAGTGCTTTGATGACAGAATTGATACATTGGGGACAGGGAAAACTGTGATTATATTTTGCAAAGGTTTCTGGGTAATGCTAAGAATACTTACAAACCACTTTTTGTGCTTGGTTGCAAAATAGATTAAAGCAAGCTGGAAAAAGGGAATTATTGCGAATGGAGCCAAAACTGAGGAAAACAAAGCAAAACAAAACAGAAACACATTAACAATCTTACTGGGTCACAAACTGTGCAGAAATCTAGAAAAATAAAAGGAAGAGATCTTTCTGATGTGGGATTTTCAGTGTGGCATAAAGACAAGGGTGATTTCATCACTTTGCTCCAGGTTTCTATATTGTTTATCTTACTCCATGCTTCCATGCTTCTTCCTATCTCAACTCTTTCTTTCCTCAGCTGATCTTCTTTCCTTGTATATCCCCCCATTTTATGCCTGCTGCACTTTAGCTGTTACCACATGCATCATTTTCAACAGGCAGGCAAGGTTCTTCAAGGAGATGTGATATCTTTTATTTTCAACAGACACACACCAGCTGGCAATCCTGACAATTGGTGGCTAGTTTCCTAAACACCATGATCATCCACCAGACTACAATGTGGAACAGGCTATCCTTTTTCTGTCCTTTAAGGGACATAAAGACAGGGATGAGAAGTTGTAGCTACTGTTGGGTGAAAGCCTCATGGCACTGCCAGGAAGCTTGGAGATACTCACAGCCAAAATACTTGTGCTGATGGTTATAAGGCATGAACTTTTTCTTCTTTTTCCCCAACTAAAAAAGGAGAGGAAGGCATAATAGGTGAGCTGGATTACTAAAAAGCTTTATCAGGCATTTCCCAACCCTATTTAAACAATACCAGAAATCAATCTCTCAGCAGTTTCTCCTGCATTCATCCTGAGAGGAAGGATTTTTTAAAATCCCAAAAATAGAGAATTAGAAGGGAGGAGATATGGATTTTATTTCATCCCTTGTGACTCTGCACACACATGCAGAGGTCACGGAAAGGCAACTGAGTAAGAGGAGCCCAAACATCTCAAAAAGCTGGAGGTGACAGGTACAGAACATTTTCATATTTGTGTCTGAGTTTATTGTTTAATCGTTCTCTTGAAGGAAAGTATTCTAAAGTATTCTCAGCTTCACCAGTATTATGCTATTTGCTGGGGCCTGATTTCACAGAACAACAGGCAATGTCTGTCTCACCCAACAAAGTGGATCACCCAACAAAGTGGATCCCAACAAAGCTATGTTGGGACATATCCTGACACAACTGATCTGCTTCCTTTGGTGACTTCTGTTTATTTCCTAAGTTTCAACCTATTCCACCCTGCTTGAATTCCTGAGAAACTGTGAATACACAAAGGTTCCTACTCCACCTTACTGCTTTTTTTTGTTGTGACTCAGTGTTAAGGGTTAGATGATGGTAAACAGCATGGAATAGAATCACACCTAGGTATATAAGTTTACTTATGTGCTTAGTAAGTTGAATGGAAACTGGCCTTAAGATTTTAGCCCTTCCCTTTCCCCCTTCTAGCAAAATGCTCTGGTGCAAGCCCTAGAATACTAGTTCTAGAGAACACAGACCAGGACTGCCCTTAAAGTTGTCCCAGTAGGCATCCAGGAGACAAAAAACAAATTAGAGGGTAGGTGGCTCAGTGAGATGGAGACTGCTCCAGCAGGGAAGGGGCACTGAGGCAGAAACTATGTCCCTGCTGTTCATCCATTTTATCCAATGAATTTTAGATGCAGAAAAGCCATTCCAAGACACAAAACCTACTCCCTTCCAGTGTAATATTGATCACATGAGGGGCCCTGGCACATGTTATATGTATGGCACAATTAAGGTATTAATTGCACTACAAATTACAATGCTGCTGCATATGCACCCAATTTAAGGCACCATAAAATGGCAAATTAGCCATAAAAATGTTCCACATATAATGTACAAAATTTTTATGGATGTTTGCATGGCACCCTAAATTGAATGTGTGACATGTCCATATATAGGGCTGTGTTGACCCAATGTCCAACAATCAGCTGATTGTTGAAATTAGCTCTAGACAGTGCTGGCTCTCCCAGCCTGGAGCCATTTCACATCTCCAATTGGCTGGGGACTACTCCAGGGCTGATAAGGATGATCATCTGATTGGCAGCACCAACCCAGAAGGCAGCCCCAAGTCTCCAACTGGGTGCAGGGGATCAGAGGCTCCCAGTGGGGGAAGCCAAAGGGATTGCCCTGCCAGGGACTTTAAACCCTATGCCTGGCACCTTGCATGTGTAGCATGGTAGGATATGTGCTTGTTGAGATCAGATCCTATCCCATGATAAATTTAACAAGTGCCAGTGGCCTAAGATGATATATTTCCCAGTCTTGGAGTCCTCCCAGCCCCATATATATTCCCATTCAAATAGATCTTTTTGTTATCCTGTGTTACTTCCAAACATTGCCAACACTCACCTCTGTGGAGAGTATCTTCCCAAAGCTGAATAAGACAGGGTGGAAACCAAGATCAGGGTCTTTTCGAAAGCAGTTGGGTTTGGCATGGTGTTGATTGTGCAGGTGATTCCACCAGCTGGGTGAAAACCCCTGTGGAAAGGTCATAGACTAAAGAAGTCAAACTACAGTACCATGTTATCAAGACATTTATCCATGATTTATCCATTTGTTCAAGAGATATGGCACATCCCCCTCCTTGCTACATTTAGAGCACACACCCTCACAAAAATGTTACCTCAATCTGGAGCTTATCTCATTTGTTAAGCAATCATGTTCAGTATCAAACAGCTTCCTGAGAAGTAGCACTTACTTTCAGAGCAGCTAAGGCTAGATGAAACCTCCGGCTCCATTTTGTATTTCTGAAGACAGAAAAGTGCCCAACATCATGTTGGAACCAGTTCAATTGTGTCTGCAAAAGAACAGAATGGAAATATAAGCGACGGTGTGAGTTTCCCCACACATTGGTGCTGTACCTCTTCCCAGAACTAGATGCTGTTAAGAAAGCTAGAGCCAAGGTGGGCAATTATTTGGGCCCAAGGGCCACATAGGAAGTTTTGATGAGCTGTCACAAGCGAGGTCAGCACTCCCACCTCTTCCCCCCCCCCCAAAACCCTCCCCTCCAACAACACACCAAAATTCCCTATGGGGCTTTCAGTGGGTGGGAAACAGTGTTCAGGGTCAGGGGAGGTGTGATTTGGTCCCTGCATGCCCTGCCCTATGGTGAGGGTGGCAGGGTGGGGGGTATATGGAGCTGTGTGGAGGCGGTATATGTATATGGGGAGGGGCTGCCTGGGAGTCATTTCAGGGATGAGGGGAGGGAGGGGAAGGCAGTGGGCATGTAGATCAGAGCTCAGCCCATCTGTGGCTGCCCCCGCAGCACTCTGCACAGGACTGAGCCCTGCCCAGGGCAGCCAGTCAACACCTGCTGGCCCCAGGCCTAGTCCAGGCCTTGGCTAGCATGAAGCTTCTTGCAGAGCTGTTCCCAGTGTGGCTGCAGCCAGCCAGGTGCTGCTCTGTTCCTCTCACCTTCAGTGGGAGCCACCCGGCTGAATCTTCCCCTCCACCTACAGTGGCACAGCAGTGGCATGAGATGGAGGAGGAGCCACCGCTGGAGATGAGGGGAGCAGAGCAGCACCCAGTCGGCTGCAGCCACACCAGGAACAGCCCCACCAGAAACCGCACATGCTGGCTAGGGTCTGAGCCACCAGGGCTGTTCTGCTTCCTTTGTCTCCAGCTTCAGCTGCGCTCCTGCCCCTGCCCCTGCTTTGCCACTCTGGGTGGGGGGGAAAGCTTCAGCCTGGTGGCTTCTGCCCCAGTGTGGTGGAATCCAGGTCCAGTTCCTGGCCACCTTACATCAGCTCCGCCCACCTGCAGGTGGCTGCTTGTTGCACCAGGCAGGCAGAACAGGTGCAAAACAGCTGGGAGCTGGAGCCAGAACTCCACATGCTGGGGTAGGATCCACCCGTCTGAAGCTTCCCTCCCCCCTGCCTACCCAGAGCGGTGCAGCAGGGGCAGGGGCAGAAGCAGCAGCTGCAGCTGCAAGCAAGGGAAGCAGAACAGCAATGCTGGCCCAGGTCCCAGCTAATGGGTGCAGCTGCCAGTGGGGCTGGTCCTGAAGCAGCTGAAGCTGGCTGGTGCTGCTTTGCTCCCCTTGCCTGCAGTGGCAGCTCCCCTTCCCACTCCTGCCCCTGCTGTACTGCTCTGGGTGGGTGAGCAGGGGGAAGGTTCAACCAGCCAGCTCTTGCTGAAGGAGAGGGGAGCAGAGCAGCACCTGGCCAGCTGCAGTCACACTGGGAACAACCCCAGCAGAAGCTGCACCAGGGACCAAGCCAGCAATAATATGGCATGGGCTGCCCCAGCTGGAGTGGATGGGGCTTGGTCCCATATGGAGCACTGCAGGGGCAGCCACAAGCTAGATCCAGTCAGTTGGCAGGCTGGATCTGGCCTGCAGGCCATATTTTGCCCACCCCTGGGCTAGAACACTAGACCTAAGACCCCTGCCACATGGTATATATATTGTGCAATTCACTGGTTAATTGCACAATAAATTTAAAACATCCACATGTAGCAAAGTAATTATATCACCATAAAAATGTCCTTTCAGCTTTAAAAAAAAGCCAACCGACTGCAAGATTAATGCTTGAAAATACGTAACAACTTTATGGTTGGTTTCTATCCACATTTAATTTAAATGTATAGCAAGGCCCTAGATCACACAGGGGAAACCTGACCATATAGAAAATGATTTTTTGGACTTCTCTTCACAGTAGTCTTACTACTACAGTGAGTAATTTGTATTATTTCTTAAGTTCACAAGTATCACTGGTGTTAATGGTGTCTAGCCAAAGACAGAAGTGTCTGCTTACTACCAGCCAGGTGACAGACTCTCAGCAGAAGAAATTTCAGGGGAATAGCTGCTATAAAACCTTGTAACTAGCCTCATGCATGTTGAAAAAAGAAAACACCTGAGCTATTGTTCTGGGACAGGTAGTTTACCTGTGCAGTAGCGAACAGGGCCGCACCAACAAGGAAAGGCACTAAGGATGCACCAAAGTACCACACAGTGAGCCAGGAAGCAGCATCCAGTACCAGGATGTGCAGGAAAATCAGGAAGAAAAAGAAGTAATTAGGCTGCAGGAGACCCATCTTCTCAACAGTGGCTCGCAGCTCACGGAAGTCCTCCACCAGCAGTTTCTGGGGAGAGACACAACATTACTGCACTCTCTAGGCAGCACAGCGACCTCTGGAGTTAAGAAATAGCCTCCAGACAAAGGGGAAACACTTTGGTATCCCTTTTCTCCAATAGGGGTTTCTGTAGCAAAAAGGGATGTACAATGATTGACAGCTATTGCTATACACAGTAACTGTTTCATCCTAGAGAATATGCCTGTGAGGGGTTCTGAGTGAGATCCCAGTAACAGGGGGGCGGGGGGGAATGGGACCCTGTAACATGCCCACAACCCTAGGGGAGATTTCTGTGATCCTGAGATCTGTCCATGCATTACCTCCCTGGGGTGGGCTCCTCAGCACTCCCATCTGTGATATAATGCTGGATGCACAGTATGTTGGAGAACACAGCTGCCAGTCCATTAATTTTTCCATTTTCCTGCATAGAAGCCCACATCCCATCCCACAGCTGGTTCTCCGAACACTTACATTTTTACTGGGCTCAGAGGTAGATTGATCTGGTGCCAACTCCCCGACTTGCAGTGGTTTTAAATATGTTTTCACCAGCGCTTTATTCGGGTGGAAAGCGGCAAAGGCATCCTAAGAAAGACACAAGCATCGATAGTGAAAAAGGGAAGACGCAGGCCAAATCTCAGGTTGCTCAGTGCTTCAGATTAATAATTGATTTCCATACACCCCAACTCCTTTAATGTCCATGTTACAGTTATTCCCCAGTTCCACTGCTCTGTTTGGCCATTGCTGTTAGGTGTCATCTGCTTCATTACACTGAAAGCCTCTCCTCAAAGATACTAACAGATCCTCAACCTGAACAAGACAATTAATAGGACATAGATTTGCAGTAACTGAGGCAGAAAATGACCATCAACCAAGAGTCTCCATTGCATTGTGAGTTGTGGAGACTTCTTTCTGAGGTCAATACCATTGCTCTACAGTGATCATTCTTTGCCAGGGTTTTTGAAGAGCATGTGTTGGTAGACTTCTCCTCTGGGGCAGGAAAGGAGACTCCCTGTACTGCTGCTTGTCATAACCCAATGATTTTTAGTGCCTCGGCACATTGGAATTTTCCCGCCACATGGAGCTTTCTTTGCACAGTGGATTTCTCAGCTGCAGAGAGAAAACCCCGGTGCAAAAGAGTTCCCGCCACACGTATGCAAATTAGTGTCCCACTATTGGTCAATTCTAAACTATTCCTACGTGGCGGCTAGCAATTGGCTCGCTAGCCGTATAAAAGGTTACAGCAGTTTCTGCCCAAGTTGGAGGACTCCACAACCATCACGTGGGGAACTCTAAGCGTGCTGTGGAGCCTAGCAAACTCCACGTGTGTCTTGGAGGAGGACATAGAGGCCTGATCAGCTTCTAACCACTCCCCGTCATAGTGGAAAGATTGACGTATCCCCCGTGTTGAGCGTGTGGAGTCGTACATCGACGACTCATCTCGGTTTGGTTTGGAAGCGATCTCACTTCTGTTTGTTTGTGTGCAACTGTAACTCAAGCAAGTTTCCTTCCTGCACTGTGACCGTCGGCAGTGTAAGTAAAGCTTTCTTTATACAACCAATACGCTTCCGTGCCTAACTCTACTCCGTCGTGGAAAAACCCCACCTGACGGTCTGGGCTACTGGCCATAGCCTTAGACCGCCCTCGGTCCCGACATGGCGTCACGAACAGGATGCGGGGGAAGACACGATGGAGTTAGAGTTAGTGAGAAACTGCCCTTGGTGCAGTGGAAAATGGCACGTAACAGA
This sequence comes from Alligator mississippiensis, assembly GCF_030867095.1. Lineage (NCBI taxonomy): Eukaryota > Metazoa > Chordata > Crocodylia > Alligatoridae > Alligator > Alligator mississippiensis. Next base: position 178,751,040 of record NC_081825.1, read on the forward strand.
CACCGAAGAACTAGAGGCGCATATTGCTTATCATCAGGCGGGCGGAACGGGTGAAAGGCCCATCAGCGGCTACTTTTCGCTGAAGGTAGAAGAGAAGGAAGCACATCTTAACCCCGGAGCTTTCGGGTGTGTGATGGGTGGAGAGCGGGTCCTATTTAGATCCCAAGAGGAAGGGGGCACCGTATCCTCAGTCCGAGTGAAACCGGTGGGCGCAGTAGACCCGACCCTCGACCCAAAGTATACCCGCTGCCTGTGATATGTGCAGGAGAAGAAGGATCAATTCAGTTCCCAGGCAGTGTTGTCTAGCTTGAGCAACCATGAGCTCCTGTCCGATCTCCGTGAGAGTTTGGAGATGGAGGGACATGCCGCAGCTGAAGGGGCAGCCCCAAAGTGCGTCAGGGGAAAAATGTTGAGTGTGATGTTCCATACTATGACAACTCTAATGTGGGAAAATGCAAGTTTAAAAGCCCAGCTGCTCGCAGCCGTTCAGGCGGCTAAAGATGCGGCTGTGAGAGAGGATCCTGAGACGCTATTTCAAGATGGCGCCGAGCAAGAAGGGAGCCACGCGGAGGAGCCGGAAAAGATGGGCGGAGCTTCAAAAGAACAAGCAAGAACCCGTCCAGTGGTTCTGCCCACTAAAGTGATGTTGCCTCTGGCGGCCCCGCCTTCTTGCCACAGGGAGGGAGCATTGAGCGGAGGAGAGCATCCGCCCCTCCTACCAGAATCAGTAATGGCTCTAGCAGCAGTTCGCCCTGTGACGACGACCTGCCAGGCAACTGATCCACCGAGTGCAGCTTGTACCACCACCTATCGTGCTCATACTCGAACTGAGTTGCAGGAACTATACAAGGAGTCAAAGATCAAGCCTGAAGAGACCCTAGACGTGTGGTTGGGGCACCTAGTTGTGGAATTTGGGTCCGACTTGCTGGACTTGGAAGAGGCAAGTTTCCTGATCCGGCGGGCCTCGTGGAGTGGAGGGCATGCCATCGACATCAACACAGTGACATTCAACGTTCATTGGCCCATTCTGCTTCCGGCGCTTGCGGCAGGACAAGTCAGTCAGGAATCTCACGCATGGCATGATGGCCGGCCGGAAAAAGCCAGCGTGGAGCAACTTTTGCTGGCCATCATCGGGATCTCATACTGCTCCTGGAACCCCAGAGCATGTGTACTGGGACTGACATCATCCCAGCAGAGAGGGCCATGGCCTCACCGCCATCTGTGAAATCCTGGGACTGTTCCAATAAATCTAAACAGCGTGACAGCCTGTGTTGAGGTCTATGGAGGAAAGAACACCATCGTCCTCCGGATTTTCCTCAACCCAATGGTTGGTCAACTTGCAAGCAACCTTTTGCGTCAGCTTTCGCGATTGTGCATCCTGATGAAGTCGAAAACACCCAGCGACTGGGAGCATCGATCTACTGTATACCCGATCGAGGCTCAGGGCGCAAGCCATAGCGAATCTGATCATCAACCGTTGCCGCAGAGAACGCCCGAAGAGCGAATCATGTTTGGGTTCCTCATAAACCATTCTGGGCTCACCATACGACAGCTCCGAATCCTGGGGGACGTGGGCCAATGGCAACTGGCCTATGAACTGGGTTTTCAGTATCCAGACAAGCTAGACGACGACTCCTCGACATTGTCATCGATGTTTTCATCTTGCTGAACGTGGATAAAACCCCGCGGTGTTTGCCATCTACTTCCGCGTTGGTTGTATCCACGAGCGTGCGAGAGAAAAATCGTCCAAAGAGGAGCCGTGCCCGAGCACCTGTATTGTGTGCTGTGCAAAGCGGGAAGCGGCGACAAATCTTGCTGACTGCCCTATCGTGTGCGGTTCCATGTAAATATTGTAATATAGGTTAATTTATTGTTTTGAGGATTTTTCTTTTTACAGGTCCAGGACTCAAAGTGTGTGGTGGAGGGAAGTCCCGAGACAGAGAAAGAGAACATCATTGAAGAAGCGAGGGCCTGACTTGTGACTTTGCCATGACACCTACTGAAGTTCTGATAGTTGAATTTCTTGTTATGAATATAATTATGTGTCTGTGTGTTAGTGCTGGCTGTTATCTGATTCGATCCTTAGAGGACGAACTTATTTTGTTCTGCTATTCCAGTCCATGTTCATGTTTGGCCCTAGTGATGAGAGAGACGTGTCCTACTATTTTTCTGTTCCTGCAACAGATAAAAATTGCCATAGAGCTACTCCTTCTCACAACTAAGTGACAAACTCAATAGCAACCTTTCCTCCAGTAAATACTCCAAACCCATATCCAACCATTCTTTCTCTGTCTGTCACACACAGAAACTTAGATAAACAGAGAGCCATTTCTTCTACAGATTAGGAATGTGGGAGGAAAGACACATAATCATTATTCTGCTTTACACCCTCTACCACAGGGGCGGGCAATTATTTTGGGCGGCAGGTCGCTTACTGAGTTTTGGCAAGCCACCGAGGGCCACATGACAGGCAGCTGGGGCAGATAAATATTAATTTTCTAAATTTTTTAGGGGTCCCACAGGCCAGATGGAATGGCCTGGAGGGCTGCATTGGGCCTTGGTAGAGCATTTTGCCCACTCCTGCTCTACCAGGTGAACAGATGACAGGGATATATTGACAGGTCACCTCATTCTTATTGCACACCTCAAGGGGTAATGCAGTCACCTGTGAGTCCTGGATCCTAGGTCTTTCCCTTCTTGCACAGCAGGGGTTTGAGCCTGGGTGCCTCTGAATTCCTAACATAGGATTCCAATCACTTGGGTCAGCTACTTGCCAGTGCTTTCTCCAATGCTCTTTCTAAAGCTGAGACACCAATATAGCCATTGAAAAAATGAATATAAGACAGGATAACTTTCTGCCTTAATGCAAGCCAGCACCCTTCTAAAACCCAGGGATCTCTTCCTTCAGCTCAGCATCTACCTCACTGACCTACATACCCTTTGGCTTATACCTTTCATCCAGACCCCACAAATCTTGTACATATCTTCCACTCATGACTATCCAGTAGAGCAGCTTTGAAAGAAGCACTGGAAAAGGGTCTGGAAAATGGCTTTGGTGTGGTAATTAGTCTGGGAAACCATAGAAATTTAATTTCTTAACACCTATGGATGAGGTGGGGGAGGTGAACACAGGACCTACAGCTTCCCAAATGAATACTTCAGTCACATAGCTATTTAAAGGAAAATAATCTCTCCCATTTTGTTGCCAGTAATTATGCCAAGTTTGAGCACACATGTAACCTTCCCTGCATGCTGGGCTAAGTGGCCAGGAGATTAATTCCAAGCTGTACATAAATGGCATTTTTAGTCCTTAGAAAACCATGTAGATGACCAAATCTGGACACCTCGACAGCTAAGAAAGAACAGCATGTGATCCTGAGTGTTTTTTCATTGGGAGTTGGATCAAGCCTTAAATCACTGATTCTCACTCAGGGTGCTATGGTATACTAGGGTGCCTTGAGATCATTTCAAGTGTTCCAAGGACTGCCATGCAATATTAACATTGTTAGGTATGTGAACTGGATTCATGACTAAACCTAGAGATTTCAAATAGGAATCCATAGTGTTAAAAACATCTTGATCTGTTATGGTCTTTGTTAGTTCTTAGTAAGGAAATAATTGCTCTATTCTTTTTCTGTTGTCAAGAAATGAGTGAAAAGTAAGAATTGGAATTTTCCAAGAGATACCTCAAGTCTAATGAGGGGTGCCTCAAGCTGAACGAGGGGTGCTTTTAGTCAAAAAATTTAAGAATTACTTCCATAAAGCATAGTATCTAGGGAACAGGAACCTTGTTTTTTAAGCTGCCTGTAAAGTGCTCTGTACACTTATGTGACCCTAACATAATGATATTTCTGCAGGGCTACCAAAATGAAGGTCTTTCCCTCACCTATCCTTAGAAATGTAATCACTGTGATTACCATATTTATTGGTTACCATATTTATCAGACTTCCTCAGCCTGATGAAGGGTTTTTGAATCTGAAAGCTTGCTATAATTTTTTTCCTAACTATTTAAGTTGGTCTAATAAAAGATACCATATTCACGCAAAGAACCTTGTCTGCCTTAGTAGACAACTGGCTTTTTCCACCCTTCAACTACACTATCTCCAAAATTCATCCTGACCTTTGCTGAAAGACTCTGGCCAATGTTTGGGTTGCTTTTTCTTGCTACAACTGCAGCTTCTGTCCTTCTGGATTTTGTATTCCTCTTCCTCCAGCTCATCCCAAACTCCTCCCCCATGGGTGACTGGTGCCTGAGTCTGAGGGGCACCAGATCACCACTGGGGTGGGGGGTCCCCAGCGGCCAATCACCAAGCCAGCGGTAAAACCAGAACTGCACTTCCACTAGCACTTCCGATTTCATGGCTGGCACTTCCAGGGGGTGCACGGCCGATCTCAGGGAGAGCACATGCTCCTGCGTGCACCCCCTACATGCCGCCAATGTCCTCCCCTATTCAATATCTTCATTTCTTTCACCCTCTTTCAAAATGCACCTGTAGCATTCTATTTTGTTTTGCACAGCCATCCAAGTAGTCAATGCCAAACCTACTCCCAGCCCTTTGCCTCCTTCAAAAAAAATTCAGGGAATCTTTCTTTCTGTAAAACATTGCATCTATGATGATTTGACAACCCTCTGTGCCTCTCTTTTTTCTTATGATGTTGTGCCAGCTCAGTCTACAAGACTGCTCCCTTTCAGGGAATACTTTTCACAGGTGAGAAGGAGCCCTTAAGTCTCCTAGTTTGATCACTTTCATACCAGTGACCATAGGATACCTCCAGCAATTCCTGCACCTACCCGTAACTGCTAGCTCAGCTTCAGCCTATCTTTTGAAGAGCCCCCCAGTATTGATATACAAGTCTCAGAAGACCAAGAATCCACAAAAACACTTTTAAATTAGTTCAGTCAGTAAGTACCCTCACTGGGAAAATATGTACCTATTGTCAGACTGACTTATCTAGCCTCAGCTTCTGGTGAATGAAACATTAATGTCCTAAAAGCCCTCAGTCAGCAGAAAAATTCTCTACAGGTTGGCACTTGTGCATTGTGATCAAGTCACTCCTGAATCTTCTTCTAGTTCAGTTAAATAACTTGGATGTTTTAGTCTTATACTATGAGGAAGGTTTCTTAGTTGGTGAATTACCTTGCTCTGAACACTTCCAATTTACAGGTTTCCCTCGATTTATGCTGTTCCCGGAGAATGGTGCATAAATAGAATTTGCATAAAGCGAACCCACTTTACAATGTAACAAATAGGGATAGGTTCCCATGGCAGGGAGGGAGGGACGAAGTGAGGCTGGGATTAGGGAAGGGGCAAGGGGAGGGGTGCCACTCCTGGAGCTGCACAAGGCAGCAAAGCAGAGGGAACAGAGTGGCATTCACCCCAGCCCTGGCTGCAGAGGCCCCAGAAGTGGCTGGCACCAGCTGCCTGGAGCCGCTGGGCTGCACCGTGCTCTGCCCATCCCCACTCACCTCTGCTCCTGGGCTGCACTGTGCCCTGGTGCAGGCAGCTGGTGTCAGCTGCTTCGGGGGCTGCTGGAACCAGGGATGGGGTGAGTGCTGCGCCCTGCGCTGCCCGGGGCTCCACTTGTCCGCACTCACCGCAGCCCATGCTGGAGCGGCCCCGGAAGCAGCCGACACCAGCTGCCTGCACCACAGCATGGCACAGCCCAGGAGCTGGGGTGAGCCCAGGTGCAGGAGGACAGGCGGAGCATGGTGCAGCCCAGTGGCTGCAGGCAGCTGGTGCCGGCCGCTCCCAGGGCCACTGCAGCCCCGGCTGGGGTGAGTGGGGCCACGGCCCTTTCCTCTCCCCTCACAGACTTACCTGCTTGGGTTGGGGGCATCTATGCTGATTGCATAAGAGCAAATTTACCTCGTATATAATGAATTATGGGTCTAAATACGCTCATTGCATAAGACCACCAGAGTGAGTAGGTTCTGTAGTTCAATGACAGCCAATCTTTTTGATAGACTTGACACAAAACTAGGCCCACATCCTCCCTGCGTCCCATTTTGATCCCCATCTCCTGTCTGATCTACTGCTTTGCTTGCTGCTTCTAGACCTGTGCTCCCTGCTTAATCTCCTGCTCTGCTTCCTGCTTTCTTCCTGTGCTTCATGCCCTATCCGCCACTTTGCTTTCTGCTCCTTTCCAACTCTGCTGAATGCCACACAGAGAGGCTGTTAATGCCACTGTGGGGCAGTTGATTGTCTGTATTGAGTCTTGCCTCTCCTTAGCCTGGTTTTGTAGGTGCTAATTGATGCTCGTTAAGTCGTTACGTAGTAGCTAGGTCCTGTGTATTGAGCTGGTCCCTGAGTCCCTGGTCCCTGAATGAATCATGACTGATTGATTGGTAACACGGGAGCTTAGCAGCCAGGCCTGAAGTAGTGTCTCCCCTCCCCGCCCCAAGACAGACACAGTCAGTCCCACAAGCACCCATGGCAGTTTTTCTTGTCCGCAGCTTGAGGGGCAGTTCCCCCCAAACCCCTGTACCAATCTTCTTGAAACTTGGCAGGCTTTGTGGCCTCAGCAAGAGCTACCACCCCTGCAGTCTTAACCCCCCTGTGTTGTAACACATAGATGTGCCAGGAGTTTTGCTTTCAAGAATTTGGGGTGCAGTTCCCCCCAAACGCCTGCACCGATCTTCTTGAAACTTTGCAGACTTTGTGGCCTCTGTGTAGGATACCACCTCTGCAGTTTTCACCCTCCTATGTTGTAATGCCTAGAAGTGACATGAAGTTTGCTTTCAAGAATTTGCGGTGCAGTTTCCCCCAAACCCCTGCACTGATCTCCTTGAAACTTGGCAGGATTCATGATCTCTATGCAGAGTCTACCACTCCTGAAAATTTCATCCAAATCGGACAAAACCCCCCCAAAGTTATAGATATTTTATTGTTTCCCCATTGTACCCTATGGCCAGATCACCAAGAGGCTCCGAACCACTTCGGGAAGCCGAACGAGGCCAGCGCTTCGACACAGATATGCTGCTTCGGACCCCAAAGCATCCAAAGCTTCTCCGGATCCAAAGCTCTGTCCCAAGCCTCGCACAGCCCTAGATGGAAGTGATACACTTTCTGCTGAAGTTTACGTTGTAACCTTGACAGTGCTGAGAAAAGGGTACAGTACAGCTGTTCCTATGCTTTACTTGAAGGCAAAAGGAAGAGAGTGAATGCATAAAGGAAGTAGTAAAAAATACCACCACTGTTTAGGCCAATTGTTTTACCAGTAGTGATTCTGAACCTGACAGTCTCGAGCAGATGAGGACACCAGTTAGAAAACTCATGCTGGGACCATGAGGCAGTGAATCATACTCTCTAATGTGTCTTACATTTTATTTCATTTCCAGGGCACAGCATGGGTTCAAAGAAAAAAGACCTCGCTCCACCTCAGTTCCTTCTAAGAGGCCATATCAAAATATATCGAGCTGTTTATCTGTGATATCAAAGGATTAGTCACCTCCAGCCCTGACACTCGCAAGACTGTGCAAATGATGAACCTTCCCTCCACAGAAACAGGTGCATTGTGGGTGGAGTTGGCATTCTTTTGGAGAATTTCACTGTTTCCTAAGGCTTCCAGTTCAAATATTACCAGACCATAATAATTTCTGAGGTTCAACAGGGTATATTTATTATTTTTTACTGCATTGCAGAGATGTACTCTACAAACGCAGTTTTACTGGGTTTTATTCTTATTAGGCAATTAAAAGCAGGAGAAAAAATGAATGTATCTGTTTTTGCCATGCCTCAAGGCACTACTGTCTAACCACTGCATTGTACTATGTAGAAGATAAATGCAATATTAAGAACTGAAGTACTGGGAAGAACAAAGAGGAGACATCTATCTTAACCTACTGAAATGAGCCAGTAAAAGGAAACAGTTACCGACCGGATCCACTACAGACTAAAAGATGAATATTTAGGGTGCAGACACACGTACCACTTGAATCATTCTAAGAAAGTCACTGACTGGAAACCAATTCATAATTGTTTCTAGAAGGAAGTGTCCACATGTAGACTGCTTATGAGTTCTAAGCACTGGGGTGTATGGGTTAAGAGTAGTGCAGTGTGGGATGCCTGGAGGAATGACCAGACACAAGGCACAAATGCACTGTATCTGCACATAACATTGTATTGGATCAAGGGGGACCAGCTTAAAATAGCACTCCATTTTCCCAGTGTGTTTTTGAAATGTTCCAGGAATTTTAAAAACAGTCTAAAGGGGAACTGTGGCCTTGATCATCTTATGGTCCGATGGCTAGGTAACTAGCTACGGGGTTGGACCCAAAGAGTACTAGTTGACAGGAGCAAATCAACGTGGTGCAGGGTGACCAGTGGAGTCCCTCAGGGCTTTGTACTTGGCCTGATACTCTTTAACATCTTCATTAACATTCTGGATTCAGGAGTCAGATGTGAACCAGCAAAGTTCGCAGATGATACCAAATTATGGGAGAGGGCGGTCGCACCGCAGGACAGGCTGGGGATACAAGTTGACTTGGACACACTCTCAAGCTGGGCTGACCAAAACCTGATGGCCTTCAATTTAGAGAAGTGTAAGGTGCTGCACCTTGGTAGGAAGAACCTTCAACATACTTACAGGCTCAGCAGTGCTACGCTTGTTAGCACCATGACCAGATGGGACTTGGGGTCTTGATTGACCACAAGATGAATATGAGCCACCAATGGGATGCTGTGGCTGGTAAAGCAAACCAACTCTGGCGTGCATCCACCGATGCATCTTAAGCAAAACCAGGGAAGTCATCCTCCCACTTTACTCAGCCCTGGTTAGACCGTAACTGGAGTACGGCATCCAGTATTGGGCCTCCTACTTCAGAAGGGATGTGGAGAAGCTTGAGAGAGTACAGAGGAGAGCCACTCATATGATCCAAGGCCTGGAGGGCAGACCACATGTGGAGCGGCTGAGGGACTTGGAACTCTTCAGTCTGGGAAAGAGAAGGCTCAGGGAGGACTTGGTAGCAGCCTACAATTACATAAGAGGGGTACATCAGGACCTGGGAGAACAGCTGTTCACCAGGGCTCCCCAAGGGATAACAAGGTCTAACGGCCATAAACTCCAGGAAGGCCAGTTTAGACTAGACATAAGAAAATAGTTCTTTATAGTGTGAGTGTCCAAGGTCTGGAACAAACTCCCCCCAGAAGTGATGCAAGCACCTGCTCTGGACACTTTAAAAAAAACATATGGATGTATTTCTTGCTGGGGTCACTTGATCCCAGCTGACTTCCTGCCTATGGCAGGGGGCTGGGCTCGATGATCTCATGAGGTCCCTTCCAGCCCCTAATGTCTATGAAACCTATGAAATGAAGTGGCCTGAACATTTAGGCTTCTCAACTACCTATAGATGTGCTGGTTCATGTTCTAATTAGAACACTCCAGCAGTGCCTCACCATTGCATGTATTAAGCTCCCCTGCCCTTCCCTCATGTTTTAAATTGGCTGCAGGGGCACTTTAACTAAAGCCACCACACAGATGCTTTAAAATGCAGGGGGCTTAATACACATGGTGATGAGCCATTTTAATTAAAGTGGCTGTCAGGGAACTGCTCTAATTAAAACAGCTCCTCCTCACCCCCAAGCACGTGTATAGGTACCTTGGGTTTTAAAGTGTATATTAAACATCTTTTAAGTATTATAGCCATTCACACCCTCAGGCCATAAACACAAGACTGATTTCCCCAAGGGAAAATAAGTCTTTTATTCTGGGATCTTACAGATATACAAACCCATTGTCCCACCTTTAGTACAAGTGAAGAACCTGTTACTTTTAAATAATAATTTTCCCCCAGGACATTTGGGACTAATCAGAGTTAACTGGTAGTCACAGTGCATATGTAAACAACTATCAGAGCCTATTTTAATGTATGTCAAACATGGGAAAATCAGCTCTGATATATACCAGTTGTTTGTTTTTAACCATAATGCATCTCAGTAAGTATAAATACAGAATACAGTCTTACATGAAGGGCAACTAAAAAGTACCTAAGTCATTCCTGGATTTTACAGCAAAGCAGAACTGGAGAGGTTTTGGGGAGCTACAGGCAGGCAAAGAGAAACTGGAGGGGTTGACTAATGGAAAACCCTGACACATTAGACAGTTTCTTGCCTGATGGAAAATTTTAAGGCAATCCATATGCCTTCCTTCTGCTCTTCTCACACAGCCACAACCAGTCATATCTCCCTATAACCAAGTTGTTACTGCTTCTTCCCTACCTTTCAGTGGGCCTCTTGTTATTCCTTCCCTCTTTCCCCTGCCAAGTGCCAGGAAGTTGTTGGTCTAAGGTGACAGGGAAATGATCATATGTTCCTCAGACCTACGTATAAGCAGGATTAATGATATTTTTACTCCCCACAGAGGCCTGGGTACTGAGGTGCTAATCTTCATGGAACAAAAGATGAAGAGGCATCCTTAATTTCCTTACAGTAGGTTAGAACCAACTAGCAGGGGGTGACCACAGCATAGACTATGGGTTCATTAGTGAATACAGAGAAGAAAAGATAGGTTTGTGTTGCTATTGTAGAAGAAAAAAACAACAGTACATAGCAAAGTTCCAGATATAGCTTAGTTGATAGTGGAAAGGAGACAGTTAATTAAAAATTAAGCTAAAGCTGGAAATAAGGGAAAGAGGATGTAGCTCTCAGATGGACCTACAGGCATGTCGCATCTTAAGCAGGGGTTAGGTTCTGAACTCAGTGCGTAAGGCAAAAATCGCGTATAGTTAAATTGCATATTACCTGCCAGTGATTTGACTAGCAGTGACTGCCTCTGCCTCCAAAACCTGCTGCCGCCACCGCGGAGCCGTGCTTAGAGCTGTGCAGCCAGCGGCAGTGGCACAGCGCGGGGTGGTGGTGGGGATGGCTGTGTGCCGCCTGGCCACCACCACACTGCCAAAACCTCCTGCCGCCGCTGCAAACTCAAGCCCCGCCCCACTCCGCATATAGTTGAATTCGTGCAAGTTAAATGCACGTATGATGCGACTGTACTGTATAAGCTAAAAGTTGGAGTAAGCCATTTCTAGGCATTCCTTATAAACTTTGTAAGTTTCATAGAAACTTACACGATTTCACCAATGGATATCTGAGGCACAGAGAAGCTATGAGATTTGCTGAGGGTCACAGACAATACCTGTCAGGGTAGGGAGTTACATCTGGCTCTTTCAGGTCTCGAGCCCATGCTCTAATACAGACTGCATTTCTAGGGTGAATACGCACAACTACTGCAGCAAATACAACATTCTGCAAATAAGCTGTGAGCTTTTCTTAAGCTTTTCTCTGAACAATCCTGTAAGTTCATTCACAGAAAACAAGACCCAAAGATTCTTGCAGAAATTCCCAGCAAATTTAGTGTGGAGAATTCTTCATGATTATCAGCAATTTTTTTCCTCAGGCCCATTCTCAAATATCCTTCCTGCTGATCTTTAGATCATTATTCCACTTTCCTAGCCTTCCACCTGATGCATACCTTTGAAATTTCTCTCTGCCTCTGGGAATTCTCCAACTGTGCCCACTGGTTCAAAATAATACCTCTACCTTCATAATCTCCCTTAGGATATTGTGTCTTCCCTAGGTCCTTTACCTTAAATAATACTCTATCTCTCTGGACATTGACTTCTCTATTGCTCTCTTCCTCTTTTGTTAACTATGTCACTCTGTCATCCAGCCAAGCATAGGTACCCTCCCTCAGGTCTCATCATGCCATCCTACTTTGTATTGTGGCTGATAGGACATCATACACTTGTGCTGCTCCCCCTTTTCAGGTCTTACCGTAGCATCTTGCCCTGCATAATGGCTGATTACCCGCTTGCCTCCAGGGTGCACCAGGTAGAACTTGCTGATATCGTAGACTTTCCTGTCAATTACCAGCCACCGGCCCTTCCCTGAGGTCCCATGGCCCCAGCCAGTATGGACTGCAATCTCCTCCCAAGTAAAATGTTGGGTAAAATCTGGAACAGGCTCTGACTTCTCTTTTGAGGGACCAGACTGTGGTGGCATCTTCACTTCTAGCTACACAATTTGCACTCAGATTTTCTGTTCCCAGGTCTGCTGTCAAACTGTTCAGATGGAAACTGGACCAGTTTTATCCTTTCTTCACTATTTGATTTATGGCATTTAATATTCTGACACACCACACACCCAGCAAAAAGTTTCCACCAGCCTATTGACTCCAACTTTCTCAGACGCACCCTTCGCAGAACCTCCTCCTTTCTCAATTACTTCTAGCTCCTTAGACACATTACTCAATAAAATGCCTGCTCAGTCTTTTCCTTTAAAAATAATATTTTAAATGTTGACTGGTTATATTGTTGTTATTTAGAATTCTTATAAAGTTAACTGACTATCACTGTATATTTGAAGATGTCTTGTTGAATACTATTTTTACATGTAAACCAAAAGCTTTGCTAAGGTAACATAATATGCCATCAGGAAAGAGGTCTTAACAAAGTACAGAAAGCTCTGTGGGGTATACATTCTGCAGAAAGTGTTTCCTTACCTTTTCTCCCAATGATTATGATTTACCTACGAGAGAAATATTTGCCTGGAAGTTTCAGCCCCGAGCAGGGAAATTTTCAGTAGACTTTTATAGATTTAACAACATCATGAAAACCCACAGTTACAAAATAATAGCAGGTGCTCTTGGTTTCACCATATACAAGAAATTTCTGAAAGTTTATTATAGACAATAATTTTATTGCATTAAAGATTGTATGTAGAGCAAATAGCTCTTATGTACTCTTCTACACTCCACATCAATTTACAAATCTGCACTAGGGAGGATGATACCAAATTTTGCACTAGCATAGGGCTAAGAACCCTTTATCTTTGGGGGAAAAAGTGAAAATAGGTAAACACAAGAACAAATCTCTTGAAAAGTCCTTGTTCTTCCTGCAGCTTCTCCCTTTATACTTTCTCTGTCCCCTCCCATATGGACCATACTTGTTCTGTGATATTAGCTGGGCTCCTAATGGAATGCTACCAACTAATATTCCGTTTTTGTCTGAACACTTTTTACCTGATCGTGTTAAAAGCAACACCAAATAGCAATAGATATAAGGGAGATTATAGTCTGTCAATCAGTTGTCCTACTGCTTGTCTGATCATTCATACAGCTACAGAAGATATAAAACTCATTGTGAAACTGGAAATATGTAATTATAAATTACAACATTTTGGCATAAGGTTCAAAAGAGGAACAAAAGTACTTGCAGCTGCATTTAACTTGTTCAGGTTTAATGGGCTAGCTTACCTCTTTGAATAAAGGCAGTCTTTATAAGTAGATACTTATCATCTCTGGCACTAAAACTGTCCACAACATGCTTTAATAAAGAGAGAAATTAAGAATTCTAAGAACTAATTATTTCAGAATTGGTGTTATAATTTACCAATTTTAAAATTCTTTTTTAATTATTTTAAAGATAATTATTTTATTATCTTTATTCACCCACCTTCGTAAAGGTATACTCTCAAGAGTAGGGCAGAGAAAGTGCTTCAAGGTTGTCTTCAAGACCAACTTGAAAAAATGCAACATCAGCATCAGTGGCAGGCGGTCACCCAGGACTGCCACAAACGGAGGAAGAGTCTGCTGAAAGGATCTTAGTACTTCAAAACCTTATGACAATAACAGGAGATGCAAAAGCAGGAGTGGCAGATACAGTGTGCCGGAAACCAAATCAAGAACCCAGAGCCACCCACCTTACATGGAAAAAATGCCCCAGCTACAACACAGCCTCTTAATCCTGGATAGGCCTCATTAATCATCTTCAGACACACAGATAAGGCAATCATGGAAAACAAGCATCTTCAAGTGCAAGGGATAGCCAATGATGATGATCTCAACATGCTATCAGACATATCCACAAACTGAAATTCATCTCACTGTGTTTCACTGGTCATGCCAGGCAGTAATTAATTTTAGTTATTTTTAGTTCATTTTAATTTAAGGGTGCTTGAGAGATAACTCACTGACCATATCCATAGGGACAGAAGAAACTACCATCCTTGATCAGGAATGTGATCCACATTGCATAGCAATTTTTCCTGGTATCAACATCAGATCATTCTGATGAGAGTGGAAAAAACTCTAAAGTAAGCAGATCTGGGATAATCCTGTGGAATAGATACCCTTGACAGTCTCATCATCCTAATCCTATAGAATCTGGTATTATTGTAAACTCTGAAGCAGGAGTTCAACCCAAGTACTCTTAATTTTTAACATTACATTTTATCATTCTGGATAATCTTGCTGTCCAAATAAGTATCTGATTCATTTTCAAACCTGAGAAGCTCTAGCCTCAGCGACAGTTCATGATAAGGAGTTCCAGGGTTTAATCACAGGTTTTGTTTCAAAGTAGTCCTTTTCTCAGTTTGTAATCTGCCACTTAGTCATATGTATGAATGTGGTCTTTGTTCTTGTGTTCTCTGACAAAAAGAAAAGAAGTTGCAGAACTTTCATCTCTGTTAATGCATGAGTGTCCATCAGAAAGAAGCAGAATCAAGGCAAGTACTGAGGATGGAGTGGAAAGATGTAAAAAATTCAATTAATAAATACATGACTCTGAGCTTCCACCTATAAAGAATTTCATTCCATAACACAAGTGGATTTGAATAGTGTTGTGTCAATAACAGGAGGTTCAGACAGCCAGCTGTGCTTGGGATAGAATTTCCTAAGTAGAAACTGCCTAGTCAAGCCAACAGTCCCAACCAATACTGAATGGCACTACATTGTTCACATAGAAAACAAGAGAGAAAAAAACCTAGAGGAATGTCGGAACTCACTCCTACCCCAGCCCAGGGATGAGGCACTCTTTTAGGAGTGCCAGGAAGCCTAGGACCTCTGATGGCAGGCTTACTTGCCTGCATACAAATGCCAGGAGCTATACCTTGGGACTAAAGTTAGTCCTACATCAGTCCACACACGCATTACTGTGCAGTAAGGTGTCTACACGTGTGTTACTACACAGTAACTAATCAGGCGTAAATTTGATACCCGCAAGAAGCAGGTATCAAACTTACGCTCAAGTTGGTGTAAGTTGCCATATTTACTGTGCTGTATTGCTGTGTACATGTAGACACATGACTGTACTGCACAGCAGTTGCTGAGTGGTAAATGCACACATGTAAACATACTTAGTAATTCTATTGATACTTGAAAGCAGGAGCTACCTTACCCAGGGGCTAATAGTGCACAAAACTTTCTAAAATGCTGGATTTCCATTGTGGGCCTCGATTAGTGTATCTCAAGTTTTGTGAAAACTAGTTGCAACATTAAGGCCCCAAATCTGGATCTAAGTGGGCTGAAAAAAATATAATACAGGTAAAGATTATCTGGTACTTCCATAACTGTAGTTTTATTAATGATCTTTGAAAATGCTTTCGAAATACCAAAAACACTAAGGCTAAGTACAGATGTTCAGAAAGCCCAAGGCAAAATTGATCTAAGTTATGCAGCTTTCTGGAAGCAGCCTAGGTTAGATCGGTAGTGAACAAAACACATGTTCACCCTTTGGTGGTGGGGGAGCGGGGTGTGCAGGTTGTGGGTGCTCCTGCACACCTTCCAGCATGACCTGCAGGTCCCTGGACTGCCAGACAGGGCAGCTTGAGCATATGTGGTGCAGGGATTGGGAAGAAGGTGAGTTCCCCTGTTAATGTTGGGGGCACTAGCTTCAGACAATGGCAGGCATTCTGAATCTGCAAAGCCCTGCCTGACTACTTCCTCACCCTCAATGACTGGGAGCCCTTCCTGGATGAGTAGGGCCTGGGGGCTTCTTGTACCTGTGCCCTGGCACTGGGCCATGGGTCTCCCACCCTAGACTCCTCTGGCTTTCATCCATCTTCACAGGCAAGGGCACATCCCAGACTACTGCACTGGGCAACACAGTTTGGAGAGAAGGTGATCAGCCCTCAGTGGTGCGAGAACAGGTCAGGGACTACTTAGAAAATGTGGATGTGTATAAGTCCATGGGGCCAAATGGGATGCACCCAATGGTACTGAGGAAGCTGACTGATATGACTGCAGAGCCATTGGCCATCATCTTTGAAAACTCATGGGATTCAGGAGAGTCCTGGAAAAGGACAAACATAGTGCCCATATTTAAGAAAGGGGAAAAGGAGGCTCCTAGCAACTACAGACCAGTCAGCCTCACCTCACTCCCTGGAAAAATCATGGAGCAGATACTCAAGGAATCCATTTCTAAGCACTTGGAGGAGAAAAGCGTGATTAGGAACAGTCAGCATGGATTCACCAAGGGCAAGTTATACCTGATACTTTGATTGCCTTCTATGACCAGGTGACTGGCTCTGTGGATACAGGGAGACCAGTGGATGTGGTATACCTTGATTTTAGCAAAGCTTTTGATACGGTCTACCACAACATTCTCACAGGCAAGTTAAGGAAGTATGAGCTGGATGAATGGGTTGTAATGTGGATAGAAAACTGGCTGGAGCATCAGGCTTAGAGTGTAGTAATGAATAATTCAATGTCTAGTTGGCAGCCGGTATAAAATGGAGTGCCCCAGGGGTTCGTCCTGGAGCCAATTTTGTTCAGTGTCTTCATCAATGACCTCAAAGATGGCAAAGAGTGCACCATCAGCAAGTTTTCACATAACACCAAGCTCGGGGACATAGTAGATACACTGGAGGGTAGGGCTAGGATTCAGAAATTGGAGGATTGGGCCAAAAGAAATCTCATAATGTTCAACAAGGACAAGTGCTAAGTTCTGCACTTAGGACGGAACAATCCCATGCACCAGTACAGACTGGGGGATGACTGGCTGGGCAGCAACTCTGCAGAAAAGGACCTGGGGGTCACAGTGGACAATAAGCTGAATATGAGCCAGCAGTATGTCCTAGTTGGCCCAAAAGCTAACAGCATCCTGGGCTTCATTGGTAGGTATGTTGCCACTAGGTCAAGGGAAGTAATTATTCCCCTCTATTAAGCACTGGTAAGGCCACATTTGGAGTACTGTGTCCAGTTTTGGGACCCCCACTAAAAAAAGTATTTGGATAAATTGGAGAGAGTACAGCGGAGGGTGACAAAAATGGTGAGGGGGCTGGGGGATATGATTTATGAGGAAAGACTGGGGGATTGGATTTATTTAGTCTAAAGAAGAGGAGACTGAGAGGAGACTTAAAAGCAGTCTTCAACTACCTGAAGGGGGGCTCAAAATGGACCTAGGCTATTCTCAGTGGTGGCAGATGACAGAAGAAGGAGCAACAGACTCAAGTTGCAGCAAGGGAAGTTTAGGTTCCCTTGGGAAGAATTTTCTCACTAGGAGTAACACACTAGGTCATAAAATACTGGAACAGGTTACCCATAGAAGTGGTGGAAGCTCCATCCTTGTGGGGTTTCAAAACTTGGGTAGACAAAGCTTTAGCTGGAATTATCTAATTGGGGCTGGCCCTGCTTTGAGCAGGGGGTTGGACTTGATGACCTCCCTGAGATCCCTTCCAAACCTAACTTTCTATGATTCTATGGACAGTGCTGCCACAAGCCAGGCTGCTTGGACAGCATTCACCTTCCCTTCCCCTGCCCCACTCCCAGGGGGACACACTGGAGTACATGGGAATGCAGTGCAAGGAAGAGACATGCCCCAGTTTAAAATGCCACACCTACCAAACTTTTCTTGTTTTTAATAAAGAAAACCTCTTGAACATTGTCGCAGAACTTGGTACCTCTTACCAATCAACACAAACCAGCAAACCTTTGAAGGGAGCAGGAGGGGTTTGTGAAAGGAACAAAAGAACCTGGAAGGGGCATATAGGATGGGAATGAAGGAGGTTTTTGGATTAGGAGAAAAGCTGCAGGAGCTGAACTCAGCAAACACAAAACCTTGGAGGGGAGGCACAGGGTAGTGGGCTACAGACCTGACATACTGATTCCCACACTAAGAAAAAAAATGCCTAATAATTAAATTATGGGCTTAAATAAAAAGTATCCTGCAGCTGCCTATACACAAAGATTTCTTAAACCCACCAGGTCTGAGATTAAAACAAGACATTCCTGTAGCAGGGGCTGGGGCCAAGCCCCTGTTATATCCCCACAGAGCTGGCTGAGCCATCAGGAAACTTACCCAAATGGGTCTGGACAACTGGTACATCCCCAGCACACCAGAGAAAAAGGTTTGAGGAAAGCCAGGGAAACAGGCAGGCGCCTGGGGAAAAAGAACACATGCCACAAGGAGCCAGCTCTGATTGGCTCAGACAGAAGACCAGATAGTTTAAAAGGAGACACCAAAAAACTCATGGTGTTTGGCATCTCCAGCAGCAAGGATCAGGTGGCTGAACCAGGAAAGAAGACCAGCAGAGTGGAGGACCCACTCTAGCTGAACCCTCATGGAGCATCACAACCCAGGCGAGCCCCAAGCCAGGAGCACCCCTGCATGCTCAGACAGCTATGTAGATGCAGATGGTGGGGTAATAGGGATCATCCCAGAAAGTCCTTAGAGGCAGGTGGGGAAGACCCAGGACACAGTCAGTAGAAGCTGACTGGGAGGAAGGGAAAAGTGGAAAGCAGGGTTTAACCCAGCTGCTGACAGCCTAACAGAACCCTCAAACTGTAATGAAGCTAGAACAGCTCTTTTGCTTCTTTTTTTTTTTTTTTGTACTTATCTTTGAATTTGAAACAAAGGAGATGAGGAGTGAGGAATATCCCTTTTCAGTTATTGTCCCTGGGTAAATGAGGGCCAGCTGGGGGAGAATTATCCCTTCGACCTAAAGCTAACAGGTTCACATTCCAGACACCTTTGCCTTTGAAAGGGACTTAGTCTATAAGGCCTGACATAAGGCTGGAAGAGAAGAGACAGAAGGAAGTGAGGTAATTCAGGAATAATATCAGAAACCTAGAATCTACAGAAGAAAGGGGTAGGGATGATGACCTAGGGAATAGCAAGAGAGAGAGAAGGAGACAGGAGAAGCGGAGCATGAGTGGTTCAACCAAGAAGGGGCTCAGACAGGAAATCATCAGTGAAGAACCATCAAGGAAATAGTCCACCTGTGCTTACTCAGAGACTCTAGGTGTCTCATACTCCAGACCAACAGAAAATAACAACCATCCACCTGAGAGGGAAGGGGCAGGGTGTAGGGAAGGTGGAGCCATGCTGAAGACTGTGGTCCCTGCCATCTAAGAGTCACTCATCCTCCCAGATTTCATCATACCATCAAGGCATAGCAGGAAAGTGGGGAGGGTGAGCCAGACGATAAAGGAATTCTAACAAAGTGGGGCCGGAGGGGTGGGAAGAGGAGAACACACTTGCTCACAGTCCTGCTTGGAGAACAGTAAATCAACTTGAGCAAGACTCATTTAACAACCAAAATGCCTGCATGCAAGATTTGCTTAACTCATACACAAATACAGAAATTATAATTACAAATCCCACCATTAGAGCAGCTGGCTTTGATCTCCCTAGACATCTTCAGTCTTCTCTAAACTGAATCAGGATAGGACATGGCAGATGTGGATTTCTGTTACATTGATGAGACTGGACTACTTCACCAAACTGCAACTGTGGCACCCCTTTTCAAACTCACATTCACCTTGAATCACATCAACATTGAATGCCATCTCCATGCATTTAATAGGACTCGATTGGATCTGCATAATACTACACCCGAGGCAATCAGTTGGCTGAAAAATGTAGACACAGAATTGCGAATATGTTTCTCCTTCCTTTGTTATCACTATCATCTTATGTTTAAAAAAAGAAAAGAAAAAAAAGCTAATTCCCTACCTCTGGAATGACATGGGGCTTCTCCATGTTGGACATGGATAGGTGGGTTATCCCAGACCCACTGTCTGCCTGAGAGAGCTGTCGGGTAGGGACAGGGGTGGGAGGAGGCTGCTGGACCAGTCAGGAGGGAGGCTGTGGGGTGGGAGGCATCACCACAGAGGGGGACTTGGACTCCTAGCTCTCCCTCATGAGATCCGCAACCCCTTGGCCCCTACCCCTGGGGCCCAGACTCCCCACTTGGGGACCCCAACTCTATGACACTCAGCCATGCATGGGGCTCAAGGCACCCCACAGGACAGAGCCTGGAGGCTTTCTATCCCCACAAAAACTGCACCACTCCCCCACAGCAAGACCCAGGCCAGGAGAGTGGCCACAGGGAGCGGAAGAGCTATCCCCTGGGCCCCCATCTTGTAGGTGGATTAGCTGGGGCCAGTGGGCTCTGGTGCCAGATGCATTCCTAGTGCCAGATGCATTCCTGGTGGACATTTGGGTTGTAGTTTCCCCCTGGTTGTGAGTGCTCTTGAGCCCCTTTGGGACTGGCCTGCAACCACTTGGGGGGCCTGCACACATACAGGGCTGGCAGGGTAGAAGGTTACCAGTAGCAGGTTGTCAGGGTTGGGGGGGGGGGAGGAGCTGCTGGGGGGGCAGTATCCTTGACAGCTTTGGTATCATCCTGCAGGAAACCCAATCTCACTCCCCTCACCCACCACTGCCCCTCCGAGTGGGACCCCCCCAGTACCTTTCTGCTCCTCCAAGACTATGAGACACCAGATCCCTTGCACCACTTTTCCTGTCCTGGGTCCCCCTCCCACTCTGGAAGGGGCATGGTGGGAGTGATTCCCTCCAGCTGGCATCCAGGAGTCCTTCCTGTGGGACCCCCATTTTTGTAGCCCCAGGGAAGAGTCCCTGGAGTGGAGTACAGCATGCTGTTGGGGATTGGATAGCAGCCTCTCTCATCACTCCCAGCCAGAAGGGATATGGATTTTCTGAAGATAGCAATGCTGGGGAACAGTCATCTGCTTTAACAAGGGGAAGCCCAGGTTGCCACTCAACGTAAGAATCTACTGCGAGTGCTACTTGTCACTCCACTATGAGATCCTGACACCCTTGGATGAGTCTGCAATCATGACTACCATTGATGTGCTTTTGAGCCATGATCTGACCCAGAGAGAAGATCCCCATACCCTGGCCACCTAAGAAGAGTACTGGGTGTGCCATGTATCATGGCTGTGCTCTCTAGTGTCATATGAAAGTGGTGTGGATGTGGCTTCTGTGCCTCAGTTCCTCAGTTATAAATTAAGAATACTATTTCCTACCTGACAGGATGTTTTGAGAGTAAAGCATTAAAAAAAATAAGGTGCTCAGCTACAACAGCAATAGGGCTATTTACACATAGGCAGACGGTTGTCCAGCCAGGAAAGAGAAATGTGCTGTAGAATGAATTACAAATGTATTTTTGAAAAACAGGTTTTGTGCTTCATCCATTTTTTAACATAGTAAGAAATTAAATGTATTAAATTAATGATTTTTTTCATTCATATGCATTGCACCCTACTTGAGACTGATATAGTGTGGTACTGAAGCGCTCTCCAGTTACCAACTTTTACAATAGCCAGGAGGAAGGTTTTAGTAAGGAAGTGGAACAAAAGGAAAGGGAAAATTATGCAAAGGCAAGAAATAGGAAAGCAAATCTTTCATCTGAATCTCTCTCTCTCTTTCTCTCTCTCTCCCCCTCTTTCTCTCTCTGTTTCTTCTCTTCTATGTCCCTCTAAAAGTTTCTACACCTCTGAGACTCCCAATTGCAATTTAATCTTTGATTCACATGTATTATCATCTTAACTGTATTCAGATATTCACAATAAACTATGTTTTCCCTCTAAAATATAAACACAAAGCCTTCTTTTTCTCTCTATCCTCATTTCTTCTTTTTCTCTCTGTCCTGAAACCCTGCTCTGCACCATGGTTACTAGGGCTGTGCAAAGCTTCGGGTGGTGATTTGATTTGAAGCAGATTCGGCCCAATTTGGTGACCAAATCTCCAAATCAGAATCAAATCAGGGGACCAACTTAAAGGTCTGATGACTCGGGTAGTCCTTGGTGGCTGCAGCAGGGAGCTGCAGCCACTCTGAGCTGGTAAGTATTAGGGGCAGGGGAGGAAGGCTGGGGGAGGAGGGAGGGGACCATGGGGGGACCCCTGCCAGCCCTACTGACCCCCACCCACTCCCCCAGCCCCTCCAACCTCTGCCCACTCGTGGCTGCCCCCTCCCACCCCAGCTCGGTACTTTAAAAAAAAGCCCTGGTGCTCACCGGGTGCTGCTGGGTGGGGGGTGATCCCCACTGCCTCCCACTGCCCCATGCTGCATGGGGTGCTCTGCATGAGACCCCTAGACCCCCCCCTGCTCCCCAGGCCCCCCCCCCCATGGCTGCCCTGCCTACAAGGGCTCTGGCCCTTTCAGAAAAAAAAAAAGCAGAGAAAAGCCCCAGGACTCAGTGCTTCTGGTGCAGCCTCAGGGCTTTGGGTGCTCCTGCAAAGCCCCCCATGTGGTGCGGGGCAATGGGGGGCAGTGTGGATTGCCCCCTGCCAGCAGGAGCGGTGAGCCCCAGGGTTTCTTCAGGTTTTTTTTTCTTAAAGGGCTGGAGCTGGCCTGTGTGGGGAACCCATGAGGGGTCTCGGGGAGCAGGGGGGGAGGGCAGTCAGGGGCTCGTGCACAGGCCCCCATACAGCATGGGACAGTGGGGATCACCCCCTGCCCAGCAGCACATGCTGAGCTGGGGCTTTTTTTTCCCCAAGTGCTGGGAGCTGAGGCGGGCAAGGCGGCCATCGCTGGACTGGGAAAAGGGCGGGGGATGTTGCTGCCAAATCTCCAAATCAGATTCGGCCGAATCGAATCGGGACAGTGATTCAAATCACTGAATCGAATCACTGTCTCCCATATTGGCCAAATCTGAATTCGAAGCGAATACTAGCTGCTTCACGCAGGCCTAATGGTTACCTTCTGCTAAGTAACTCTAATTTTCTGTGTGGAAGGTAAGGTACGTCTTTTCATTGTTACAGCTACTTCTTTCCATTAAGATGTCTAAACATGATCATTTCCCTAGTTACAGCACCACACTTGCTGGCACCCTAACTGGAATCTTGTTTTCATTATTTATAGTTTAACTATAAATATTTCAAGCCAATGACTAATAATTAATAACAAAATTAATAATCATTTAATTTACTGCCATTTAGAAGTATTTTCCAGAGCTGAGGTATTGTGAAATAGATTTTACTCAGAATGGATAAATCTATTGTCCCCAAATTCTCAACAACCCTCTCAGGTGCTGCAGGTGTTTTATCACGTCAACATGACAGGCATGACTTTCTGCAGCTCTGTAACAGTGGCTGGTGCCACCAGAGTTCTTAGGGGCAAGTAATTAAGAGCTCTTCAGCTGAGGATTCGTGAAGCAGTCTGATAGCAAGTCAGAAGTCAATACCTGTCAAAAGGTAGAGTACAAGAAAAAGAGAAGTACCTATTTTGTGACAGCTTATAGCTCTCTGTAAAAGGGATACTAGTTCCATGATGTTGATCTTGGGGACAGGAGATGATGTTTGGAAAGAGATGTGATTCCAGTTGTCCCTGAAAAAAATGCAGTATGAACACTTGAAGTTTGATTTAATTGTAAAAGGAACCCACATCAGGGAGCCAGGGCTCCTGTCACTGTAAAAGTATGGAGTGGCATCAGTTCCAGCTTACTCTTGATTAAAAGATTAAACACCCCTGTCCATGGAGAGGAAGCCAGGTGGTAAAGAGGAGGGGGAACTCCTAGGCACATAAACACCATCCTTTAATCTGAATGGTCAGTTTGGCCCTGCAGGCTGCAGGAAAAGAAGCTCCCACAAGGAAGCTGACCATGAGGAAGCAGTGCCCAGTGCAATGAGGCTACCCATAAGGGTGAAACAGGTTTATCCCTGGGAGTCATCGTTTATGGAATGATGGCTTTTTGAAGGTAGTATGCATGCATTTTAGTTTGGCTGTTATAGGTTTTTTACGTTTGTTGTATAACCAGAGGGCTTGATGTGGCTATAAGGGGCATATTGAAGGCCACCGGGGTACTATAGGATCACTCAGCATAGTGACCATCTATGGTTGGGAGCCAGTTGGGTTGTATGAGACTGAAGCCCAAATGATGTAGAGGGAGGCAGAACTGGGAGATGCTTTAGCCTGGTCCCAAGATGCTTGGGGGGACTGGGCTAAGCCAAGAGCAGCCTTGCACTGGGCAGATACCAGGGGGGATGAAACTGGGAAAGATAGGCCCAAGGGGCCTGGAGACTAGAAAGACAGTGAAGGCTGAGACTTGAAAGGCCAGGCCAGAAACAGCGGGTCTCAGCTGTCAGTCAACATCCAGAGTCACCCTGAGGCTGAAGGTAGTAAAGCTGAGGCTTAACAAGGGATTGACTGGTAATGGAGTAACACCTGCAAGACATGGGAGTGACTGTAGGGGTAGAAGGAGGCCATGAATTTATCCCTTAAGGCATGCAGTGCCTCAGGAAATTAATATCAAGAAAGGGAAAGAGAGCACCTAGGCTGCCAGCTTCTGCGGGCAGCCTTCCTTCATTACTTTCAATAGTAAGACATGGCAGGTAAGGAAGTGGGGTGAGATCTTGGGAGGCAAGAGCAAGGGCCTGACTGGATTGATGTGGCCACTAGAGGGCACCATGGCAGCCCTTGGGGGCCATGCCTGTTGCGCTCTCAGGGCACATCCACACATGCTGGCGCATGCATTTGCAGCAGCTCAAATAGGAGCAGCATAAATTTGTGCCTGGGATTTTTGCCACAGTGCATGTGCCTCAACATGCACTTTGGTATGGAGCAAGTTATGCCACTTGGGGCAAAATGACCCTTCCCAGCTCCTCCTGGATCTGCAGCCAGGGTGAGCTAGAGCTTCAGGCCAGCATCTGTGCTGGCCCCAGCAGCATAAAAAGCTTCCCTGGAAAGCAGTTCAGGGCTACTTGCTCTCTGGAGCTTCTGGGGCCTGGCCAATTGGTACCTGGGGACATAAGCCCCTTGTGCCAGCTGGATTGCTGAAGCAGCCCTAACCTAGAGTTCCCTGCACCTTCTATCTATTGCAGCAGTCTGGCAGTGGGGCTGCTACCTGGATATGACCTGCTGCCACCTGTGACAATATGCATCCCCAAGGCAGTGCACCCGACAGACTCAGACAGGGACTGCACAGCCACAGCACAGGAGTCTGCACTTCTGGTCCAGCTGCCAGTGGGCCACAGCTGCACAGTTTCCTCTGTGCAGCACTGCTGCCATGTGTGTCCTCGCCCTGCCGTCTGGACAGCTATTGCCTGGAAGATGTTCTCAGTGTGGTGGGTGGCCTGCTTTGAACTGTCAAAGCATGTCCTCCTGGCCCCAAATGACCAGGAGGTCAGCCACCTCATTTGCCCTCCAGCTGGGCCCCAGCTGCCAGCCCTGAGCAGGCTCCTCTGTCTGGGTCCTGCCACCTGCCTCACTAGCAGGAATCCTGGTGTTCATTATTTAAATGCTGCAAATTCCCTGATAAATAAATCCCAAATTCCCTCTTTAAAATACCCCAAAATCCATGTTCTTCCACAACTAAAACAAAAGACCACTAGCAAGAGAGAGAGAGAGAGAGAGATCAGTTGGGCAATGTTTTATTGATATATTTACAATTTTAAAGCAATTTGGAAGCCTACCAGTGTCTCTACCATCATAATAAAATACATTCTAAATATCTATATGCTTTGATGTTTGTTTTTGGCTTTCTTGTCATAAAAAATTAGAGTTCCTCCAGACCCCTTCACTAACCAGGATGTGGGGACAGCTATCCATGATGCCACAGCTCCTGCCAGCAGGTCTCATCCTGTCTGGCAGCTGGACATGCTGGGTGTGTGATGGGGGAGTGTGAGGTTTGCAGGAATGGGGTGAGAAGAGGTGTGGGTGGGTGTGGGGGGATGTGGGGAATTATGGGTGGGTGTGGGGTGGTGTAGGGTTTGCAGGAGGCAGGTGGGGGAATGTGGGGGGTGTGGAGGGATGTGGGGATGGTGTGGGGTATGTGGGTGGGTGTGGGAGGGATGTGGGGTTTGAGGGGGGGCCGCCACATGCCACCCCCTCACCTCCTGTGATGCCAGCCAGGTTGTGCCCATGGTAGCACTGCCTGACCCACCGTGTGTGTGCGCAGAATGAGCCTGGCACATCCTGGCACAGCCCACTAGCATGCCTTTGGACAGGACCAGGATGCACAGCTCCGGGACCTGCAGCTGCTGTCCAAAGGCACGCGCTAGCTGGCCAGGCCAGGCTGGGTCCATTCTACATGAGAGTCAGGCAGCGATGTGCAGCCATGGGGCCATGCCTGCCAGGACACAGCCCAGTGGCTGCACATAGCCACCTAACCCTCATGGAGAATGGGCCCAATGCAATCCGTCCGGCCCAGCCCACCCAGCTAGCATGCACTTTTGGGCAGCAGCCACAAATCCTGGAGCTGTGCATTCCAGTCATGTCCAAAGGCATGATAATGAGACTAAGGGCCTTGACTTGGAGCAGGGACACATAGTACATGCCAGAGCTGTGCAGTAACAAATTTAGAACATGATCCAAGTAGTTTCACAATAACATTTACTACTATTGTAGTGTGAACAGCTTGTTCATTGTTGGTCCCAGACTCAGTACTGTACCAGAGTCTTGAACTCATGTTATCTTCATGGAACAGTCCCACAATAGCTGAACACATGTTGCTTAATATGATCTAGAAATACTCCTTCTGGGAACAGTCATAACTTTTCAATGATACAATCTCATGTAGCATGTTCTGCTACTTGAACTTTTAATGCTTGAGTTTTAAGCCCTGTTAGCCCACTCTAAGGGTCTTGTTACACATTACACTGTGTGTCACACAAATGTTGATTGCTGTTAGCACTAGCTTGAGTTCAAAGCACTCACATGTTCAGCCAGCAGGTGCCTGGAGGACTGAAAGGTAATTCATAGATTTCATAGACATTAGGGCTGGAAGGGACCTCGGAAGATCATCGAGTCCAGGCCCCCGCCCAAAGGGCAGGAAGTCAGCTGGGGTCATAGGATCCCAGCAAGATAAGCATCCAGTTTCATCTTGAAGGTGTTCAATGAAGGCGCTTGAACAACCTCTGGTGGCAGGCTGTTCCAGACCTTGGGGGCTCGGACAGTAAAGAAATTCTTCCTTATGTCCAGCCTGAAACGATCTTGTAGTAGTTTGTGACCATTCGACCTCGTCATCCCTTGGGGCGCTCTGGTGAACAAACATTCCCCCAGATACTGGTGGTCACCCCTGATAAACTTGTAGGTGGCCATCAGATCACCCCTGAGCCTGCGCTTTTCCAGGCTAAAGAGCCCCAGGGCTCTCAGCCTGTCATCGTAGGGTCTGCTTCCCTGACCTCTGATCATGTGCGTGGCTCTTCTCTGGACTCTCTCAAGCTTCTCCACGTCCTTTTTGAATTGTGGAGCCCAAAACTGGATGCAGTACTCCAGCTGCGGCCTCACTAAGGCCGAGTACAGGGGGAGAATGACGTCCCGGGATTTGCTTGAGAAGCATCTATGGATGCAAGCCAGCGTTTTGGTCGCTTTACTAGCCGCAGCATCGCATTGCAGGCTCATGTTCATCTTGTGGTCAATGATGACCCCCAAGTCTCTTTCTTCCATAGTGCTAGCCAAGTTAGCACTGCCGAGCCTATAAGGATGCTACGGGTTTTTTTTCCCAAGGTGGAGAACCTTGCATTTATCGGCGTTGAACACCATCAGATTCTCATCCGCCCACTTGCTGAGCCTGTCCAGGTCAGCCTGGATCACCCGCCTGTCTTCTGGTGTGGATGCTTTGCCCCAAAGTTTGGTGTCATCTGTGAACTTGGCCAGTCCGCTTCTGACTCCAGTGTCCACATCATTAATGAAGATGTTGAACAGTATGGGTCCAAGGACAGAGCCCTGGGGGACCCCACTGGTCACAGGACACCACGATGAGTGACTTCCATCAATTACTACTCTCTGGGTCCGACCCCGGAGCCAATTTTCCAGCCAGTGGATCGTGGAGGACCCAAGGCGACAATTGGCCAGTTTCTCCAAGAGACGATCATGGGACACCAGATCGAAGGCTTTTTTGAAGTCAAGATATATGACATCAATCTCATCTCCCTTGTCCAGGTGATAGGTCACCTGGTCATAGAAGGAAATGAGATTGGTCAAGCAAGACCTACCCGCAACAAACCCGTGCTGGCTATCCCTTAAGATGTTGGCGTCGGCCAGTCCATTAAGGATGGCCTCCTTAATAAACTTTTCTAAGATCTTCCCTGGGATAGAAGTCAGGCTGATGGGCCTATAGTTAGCCAGATCCACTTTCCTCCCTTTCTTGAAGATAGGCACCACATTGGCCTTCTTCCAAGTAAGACTCTACCCTTCCCATTCCAATCACCCCCCTGCCTCTGGGGCTCCCCCAGTTACCTCCACATGCAGGGCTCCCCCCTTCCCTCTCTCCCTCCCAATGACTTGTGGCTGCCTAAGCTGTCTGTTCCAGGTGACCAGGCAGGGAAGGTTTAACCTGCCTGCCTGACTTCTGTCACCACTGCTTCAGGGCTGAGCCCATGCCAGAGATCAGCATCAGTGGTGGGCCCAGGTAGGCAAGTTAACCCTGCCCTGTCTGCTCCCTGGGATAGGCAGTGTGGGCTGCCACATGCAAGCAGCAGGAGGCATGGGTGGGCAGTGAGTGGGGATCTCGGGTGCTTGGGAGGATTATGAGGGTACAGTAGGCTCACTCCAGAGCAACAGGGGAGTGGGTGCAAGTGGATTGTTTACACTAAGTTATAGCCTAGAGTGCCCACACCTTAGTGTAACACAAGCTGGGTAAGAACATTGTTACACAGTAATTTGGGGCAGCTTCTGGAGATCCTAACTACTGGATCATCTGCACATTAACACCTGAAAATGGTTTTAAGCAATCATTAGGCAGCTCAGGGTTATGCCACTCCAGGGCAGGATTGTCTCTAATCCATACTACCCAACTCCTATTACACAAAGGACAGTCATGAACTGTTATAATGCCCTAACATAGATCAGAAATAATCCTGCCCTGAGGTGGCATAACTTCGATCAGCACAAAAAGTGCTTAAAACTAGGTTCAGGTGTTAATGTGAGGACAGTCCAAGGGTTAAGAGTTCCAGGAGCTGCCCAAAATTATTGCCTAATACTGTGGCATGCAGCATGGCCCTATAACAGGTCTTCATAGGTGTCCTTCAACATGCAGTTAGCCCCTGCTTTCCCAGTGTACAAAATACATTTCTGCATCATAAAATCATTTAGCCTTGAAAAGTTACAAACAACATCAGTGGCAAAAGGAGCAGAGCTGGTGTCCATTTGCAAGCACAGAGTTTTAGTAAGTGTGTTTCTCCTGCACAGGACATCGCTTAAATTGAGGAGAGTTAGGGTTGCATACTTAGGATTACATGTACCTTAACTCTGTATTTCTTGGTTCTGAGCTGTGCATTTAACCACTCCTCACACTTTAAAAAAGTACAAGGCTGTTTTGGGCAACCTTAAATCTGCATTCATCTCCTTGTGTTTTCAGCATCCCCCATGTACCCCACACAAGCTCTCCTCTCCCACTGTTCCTCCCTGGATCCATGGCAATGATTACTTCAGTCACAGAAGACAGTGCTGTGCTTGAGACCTTTCCCACCCTGGCATCATCTCCAGAGCTTATGGGCTTATGGGCTTCCTATTTCTCTGAGTGTCCTTCCTTAACACTCCTCCCCAAAAAGGGGTGGAAGTATGAAACATTCCACAGAAGCTGAGGAGTTAGTTTGCAATAGAGTGCAGGCACATCTCAGGGACTGGCATGAAGTCATTCAGCTTTCTTTTAAGGTGAGACAAGCCTTTAGACTGCCTTCATGTCCTCCACTGCACAATTTTGATCTCCTTCTTTCCACCCACTTCTAAGAGCAGCAGCATCAGGGTGAAGGGTGCTCTGGAGTTTCTTTCTCACTGCTGAAGGCAGTGTGATTATACCATGGTGTCACCTGGACTTGATCCAGCGAGCTGAACTGTTTCCACCAGCCCACAGGGCTCCTGATGGTTCTGGGAAATTGGGAGGAGGGGAAGAGGCAGGCAGGCCCTGCTGTAGAATTTGGGGCTGTGGGGGCCTATTGGGGATGGCCTTCAGCAGTGGGGAGGCAAAGGGCAGCTGTGCAACCTCACTCTTGCTTGACTTGGTTCCACTCCCATCACCATCATCTATTCCACCAGCAGCCACTTATCACACTGCCACCACCACTGTTTGCCTTCACGCCACTAGCTCTGTTGTTCCTAGGTCAAGAGCTGGCCTGTGAAATGTCCTACCGTCCAGATATGGCCTGGAGAATGGGGCAAGTTTGACACCCCTGTTTTAATCCTTAAAAATATTTTTTTCTCCATTTCAGACTGCACAATAGGAAACCACTGTGAGGCAAGTATTTTTTTTTTTCATAGCAGCTAGTTTTTGGCAATTCTAGAGAAAAATTAGAGGTAGTAAGTGGCTTAAATAGATCAACTGAGATCAACAAAGTAGATAACACTTGCAGGGACACCTACTCATTACCTCTTTTATCAAGGTACCCCCTTCTCTACAAAATCTTTTCTTTCTGCTATTCCATTTATAGTATCTGATGAAGCAGGTTGTTGCCTATGACAGCTCATGCCTTTCTGAACCAGTTTGTCTGTATGATGCCACCCTGCCCTACATTCTGCCTGACTTCAGACTAAAACATCTAACTACTTCTGATTTAAATGTTGGTGAGTGAAGCACACAGCAGATATACCATTGTTGCCAATTAATCTAATAGTAGGCCACAGTTACAGCCCTGCTACACAGAACACTTAGTAAGTGTTTTATTAGATCATAGTAAGCATTCCCACACACTGTTGAAAGTTAGAACGTGTTCTGAGCAGTTGCAAAGCAATGTTTACTATGATCTCTAAGGGTGCAGACAGAAGTGCAGCTCCCCGCTGTAACTCAGAATGCTTTGCAGGAAGTGTTCTAAATTACAATGATCTCCTGGAATGAACAGAAGTTCACTGTTGGTTCTAGGGGGTAGGGAAATCTAGCTGCTAGCTGTGAGCCTGCAGTCAGTTTCCCCTAGCAACTGCACCTCCTCTTTCCCAGGCTGTCCCTGTTTCAGAATGGGAGAAAGGAAAGGAAATAGAGGGAGCTTGTTCTAGAGATTCCCCAGCCAGCTGTGGAGGGTGGGGTGGGTGAATTGGAGCCACCCCACTTTGGGGGGTGAGGGGGCTCCAGTACACCTGTCCCACCCTCCAGCATGGGCTGAAAACCCCCCAGGCTGGACTCCCTCCACTCCCTTTCCCCCCTCCCATTCTGAAAAAAGCTCAAGGCTGGCAGGCAGGTAGATAGAAGTTATAGAAGATGGCACTCTGTTTTGAAATGTCTTCATCTGACCCCTCTTGGATGGATCAGAGTTTCACCCAATCAACCATTTTTGAAGCTGCCTGCAGCCATGCACTTGTGTTTGGTCACAGCTATAAACTACTTTCTGTGGCCAGACAGGGCAAAAATTGTCACTTCTGTCTGTGCTTTAAGTGCACTGTGCACAACAGAGCTAGTTCAAAACCCTGTGGATGGCAATCAGATTATTGTCAGTCCAATCCCCACCCTCAGCCCCTGCACCGCCAATCTGCTCCAGCTTTCCCCATGGGGAGTGGACCCCAGGGTAAGTGGTGCAGCTTCATCCCCTGCCCCAGAAGCCCAGCACCTGAGCTGGCAGTCCCAGAGGGAGAGAAGGAGGAAGGGGGGAAGGCTTGGGGAGCACTCTGCGCTCCCCATGGGGAAAGTCAGAGTGGCAGAAGATGCCAGGCTGTCATGTCCTCCGGAGCCACCTTGGGGAGAAGTGGGTGGCACTTCAGTGAATTTCTGGAGAGCTGCAAGTACCATGCCGGCAAGCTGGATGCAGCTAGTGAGCTGTGGTTTGACCATGGTGGGTATATAAGCTGGTAACATCCATGGGGGTTCGGAGGGTGTTGCTGGGAAGGTGGTCTATGTTTTTCAGTTTTTGTAGAAAGTATTTTGTGTCTTGGACAAAACTCACTGTTTGGGTGACAAGAGGTTTTAAGATTGAGTTGATGAAACCTGATATTTCCTCAGTTAGGGTTCTATGGTTGGATATAATACGTCTGCCAAGGTTCCCTTGTTTGTGGACTTTAGGGAGCATGTAAAAAGTCCCTGGGTTAGGTAGTAGGGGGTCAAAGTCTGTAGTTTTCCTTGTAGTTCTTGTGGAAATTATTTGATGGTAGTTTTGAGTTTCAAGATGAAAAGGTAAGTAGGATCTTCCTGTAGTTTTTTGTAGTAGGTGCTGTCAGAGAGTTGTCTGTTGGCTTCTTTTATGTAGTCTTCACAGTTCAGGATGACTGTGGCTCTTCCTTTATCTATCTGCTGGTTTTCTTACTATTTGGTGGTTACATCTTAGAGATTCTTTGGCTCTCTTCTCTGATAGGGAGTGGTTGTTATGGTGTCATGTGTTGTTGATTGTTGAAAGAATGAACAGTGGAGTAATCAACACATGCCACCATAACAACCCCTCTCTATCAAAAAGAAGGGCCACACTGAATGGATACAGATCATGCTATGACAAGGAATGTAGAACCTGTCAACATATCTCCACCACCCCTACAATTACTACACCCACAACAGAACCATCAGCATTCCGGGATCTTACAGCTACACCTCCAGAAATGTGATATATCTCACCCAATGCACCAAATGCCCTAATGGAAAATATGTAGAAGAGACCAAACAACAACTGCGCACCAGAATGAACACACACAAGAAACCTATCAAAGACAAAAATACCCAATTACCTGTGGGGGTACATTTCTCACGAGAAAACCACTCTCTCTCCTATCTCTCAGTTCTAATCCTCAAAAGGAATTTACAAACACCTTTCAAAGACAAGCCTATGAACTTCACTTCATCAACCTACTAGATACGAAACACCATGGACTAAATATAGACGCTGAATTTATAACACATTATAACCTGCCTACCATCTGACTCCCCAGGTACCTCTCCACTATTTACCAGCTACATTCATTCCCCCCCACCTTCCCCCCAATCTGTCTCTCACCCATTGACTCCTTACTTTACATTGTCACTGACTGGCTTTCTTGCATGAATGCCAGCCTCTGGCTTCTTTACTATTCATTCCATCCAGGAAGAGCACAGACCAACTGCAGATGCTTCCTCAGTCTGACAAAGGGCGCTTGTGCCCAAAAACTTACAAAGAAGATTTTTTTCCAACTATTTGAGCTTGTCTAATAAAAGATATCAAATTTATCCAAAAAGCCTTGTCTGCTTATGTCCTTAGACCAACATGACTACAACCTACAACCCAGCTTCAAAATAAGCACCAAAGAAAAAAGCTGGTAATCTGTAACATGGTGATTTAAATGATGTGTTGGGAAGGCAGAAACCAAAGGCTGAATCTGCCTCAGGAAAGAAGGACCAAGAACACAAGGCCTCTATCTTCCCAGGTGAATGTTTTACTTCTCAGCTGTAGGACAGAAAAGGATTAGAAGGACCACCATACTGTTATTGTACATGCCTGATCTGCTTGCTTCCATGACTATGTAGGTGCACAAGCTATGTAGTCAAGAGTAGTCTTCAGTTTATTCATTATTTGCTAACAACAGAGGAAGGTTGAAAGTTCATAGATTCATAAATTATAGAGTTGGAAGGGACACAATGGATCATCATGTTCGACCCCCTGCCCCTGGCAGGAAAGAGGACTGAGGTCAGACAATCTCAGTCAGGTGATTGTCAGGCCTCCTCTTGAAGACCTCCAAGTTAGGTGATGGCACCACCTCTCTTGGAAACCCATTCCAGACTCTGGCCACCCTTATTGGAAAAAATTTCCTCCTAATGTCTAACCTAAATCTACTCTCCACTAGTTTGTACCCATTATTCCTAGTTACTCCCTGGGGCACTCTGGTAAACAGCGCATCCCCAATTCCCTGCTGTCCTCCCCTGATAAATTTATAGGCGGCTACAAGGTCACCTCTCAGCCATCTTTTGTATAGGTTGAAGAGATCTAGATCTCTCAACCTCTCCTTGTAGGGTCTTTCATGAAGACCACTAATCATGTAAGTGGCCCTCCTCTGAACCCTCTCCAGATCCTCCATGTCCCTCTTGAAGTACGACACCCAAAACTGGACACAGTACTCCAACTGCGGCCTGACCAATGCCGCATAGAGGGGGAGCATCACCTCCCTCAATCTGTTGGTCATGCATCTGCTAATACGCGACAAGGTGCAATTGGCCTTGTTGATGGCCTCGTTACACTGCCGGCTCATGTTCATCTTGGAGTCAACTATGACTTCAAGATCTCTCTCAGTCTCTGAGCTGCTGAGGAGGACATCCCCCAACCTGTAGGTGTGCTGGGGATTCCTCCTTCCTAGGTGGAGTACCTTACATTTATCTTTGTTGAATTGCATTCTATTACTTTCCGTCCATTGATCTAACCTGTCCAGGTCAGCCTGTAACTGCTCCCTGCCCTCTGGTGAATTCACTTTGCCCCATAATTTGGTAACATCCACAAACTTGGAGAGGGTGCTAACCACACCCTCATCCAAATCGCTGATGAAGATATTAAATAACAATGGTCCAAAGACTGAGCCTTGGACCACTGCCCACCTCCTTCCAGGCCAAGAACAACCTGTCCATCACCACTGTCTGGGTGTAGTCCCTAAGCCAGTTAGCCACCCACCTGACTGTGTAGGCATCCACTCCACAGCCCGTTAACTTCCTTATGAGTATAGGATGCAAAACTGTGTCGAAGGCCTTCCTAAAATCCAAGTAGATGACATTGGCCTCCACTCCTGTGTCAAGGCAGTATGTGACCTGGTCATAAAAGGTTATAAGGTTTGTCAGGCAGGATCTACCTGTGATGAACCTGTGCTGATTTCCTTTCAGCGTCGTTTCCCCTGCTGGGCTTTCACAAATATTCTCTTTGATGATTTTTTTCTAGTATTTTCCCAGGGATACAGGTAAGACTGACTGGCCTACTTACCCGGCTTCTCCCTTCTCCCCTTCTTAAAAATGGACACCATGTTGGCCTTTTCCAGTCCTCAAGGACTTGTCTGGAGCATCATGAAAGCTCAAACAGCTATGCCAGTGGCTCAGCAATGACACTGGCGAATTCCTTCAGCACCCATGGATGGAGGTCATCTAGGCCAGCTGACTTGTACCCATCCAGGCCCTCCAAGTGCTCTTTAACTAAGTCAACACTAAACCTTGGCAGTCTGGTGCCTTTTGGACATCTGTCTATGCTCAAGGTGGGGGGATTGTCTTGGTCAGTATTAAGGAATACTGAAACGAAGAACTCATTGAAGAACTCTGCCTTTTTGTCTGTATCAACCACCAACTAATCTGATTTGTCCTGCAGGGGTCCTATGCTACTCTACACCTTCTTTTTGCTCGCTATGTATCTGTAGAAGGACTTTTTATTGTCCTTGATTGTTGTGAACATGCTGCTGTGAAGGCATTGTTACTTCAACCCTCTTTCTCCATCTACCCATATCTTGTCCATTGCCTGAGAAAGAGAACCTTTAAGGGCAAAAACAGATTTTGCCAAATGAAGCGGATCAACTGTGGCGGGAAGCATCCTGCCACAGATGATACACTTCATTCTGTGAAACACACATTGCCCATTGTGCCACATCAGGCAGGAGCCCAATGCAGGACTATGGGTGAAAAGTTCCCCTTGCCCAGGGAATCCCTACATCCCTCACTACCCCACACCTTCTTGCGGGCCCCGTATGAACATGTTCCTCATACAGAGGCACAGATCAGTGCAGATTCTGCTGTGGGGTGACAGAGGTCCCAGAGAGAGTCTGGGCATCCTGTGCCTCCATGACAGGACTCACAGTGACCTATGCCTGTACCTGATGCCAAAGGTCAGCATGGATCCAAGCAAGGAGGTACAGGTCTTTGTGGAAGCCAAAGAATCCCCAGTTCTCTGTACTTCCATGCTGGGACCTGTTCCAAGTCCTGTACAGACTCACGCTTCATAGTGAGGCATGGGTCAGTGTGTGTTCCAGCCTGGAGGCACAACATAGGTTTTCCCCACTTAAGGAGATGTTCCCCTGAAAATTTGATGGTGGACCTCTGTAAGAGAGGAACCACAACATTACAGAGTGGTGTCCCAAGATTCCCCAGGACATATCTCTGTAAGTGAGAAAAGCCAGACAGGTGCTCTCATGGCTTCAGGGGACTGATTCTGCATGGGAACTCCCAGGGTACATAGGACTGGGCCCTCAAGCCCCTGGACCACCTTCCCAGGGTGGCTTGGGAGAGAGTGCCGCCCACATTCTCCCACCACAAAGCAAATAAATGCCCTTAGCAGTGAAGCAGATCTATTTTATGCTGCCTTTTGTTGTTGCCACTGATGTGTAAGGACAGCTATTTTATCACCATTTGTGCCACCAAAAAACAAAATGATAGTATGTAAAAATATGCATGGCTTAAGATTGAAGTCCAGCTGCAGGGGGTTAGAGCATAAGAAAGACTGGACCAGCTGACAGGGAAGATTGGCTGGCCCTGGAGGAAGTTAAAAGCTACCAGAGAGATGTTGCTGTGGAGAGGGAAGCTGAGAAGAAAGGCAACAGAGCAGCACTACTATGAAGCCGTTGTCCTGAATGGGTGGGGTGGGGTGGGGTGAGGTGGGGTGGGGGACAGGGTTGATTGGTATTTTGTTATTCTGTTTAGTTCAAAGTAGAAAATAGGGAAGGCTGGCTCCTGAGCCAAGCTTGAGGAGGAACTACCTAGCACAAAGTACAAATGTGAAGTCAGGCTACACCTATTTCTACCCTAAGAGTTCTGCTGCTAAAGTAGACCCTAGGAGCTGGACAGAGAAATTACCAGCAGCCTTGAGAATGAACATGCTCAGTTAATAAAACAATATTCAGAAAATTTAACTAACAAAATGTAACTGCTCGAATTGGGCAAAAAGATTTTTTACAGAGGCTTATATTGTATATCTTGGCCAAATGTAGTGCTATTTTTCACAGGGAAGCAAACCCCACCCCCTGAAATACAAGCTAACCATGCCACAGTACATCCAGGTTCTGCTCCACAGCACAGAAGTATGAGAATCTCTCAAGCATAGAGATGAGAGAATTTGTCATGGGTAAAGTACTATTTTCTTTAATTTCACTACCCATCTTTGCTGGCATGTTTTTAATAGATCAGCATGGAGCACACACATGACATGGAAAATACGAGTCTGAACAGCTGAAGTTTGGCAAAATGAAAAGCAACTGAGGGTGCCCATAGATACAAATTTACAAGTAGTTCTTCCTATAATACTTGCTCAGTTCCCCATTTTCCTTCACTCATGCTGCTTGTGCAGTTTGCTCTCACCCATTGACAGCAAAGTACTTGTTGTTCTCTGCCTATAGTTATTACAGCACACGTGCTGACTAAATGCCAAAGGTAACCTTAAGTTTAGTCTCCCATTTAGCCTCGTGTACATGCCCTTCAATTCCTGCTCCCCAAGCACTAGCAAAGGCAAGGTACCCTTTTTATATGTAGGTTGCAGACAAAGCAGTTCAGGCTTTTATGTTATGTACCATGGGTTAGCACATCAACAGGTTGTCAGGAGGGCCGTGCAATGCTTCAGTCCCTGATTTGATCAGGTGGAAATTCGGCTCATTTCTGTGGCCAAATTGAATCAGGAGACCCTTTAATATCTCTGAATTGAATCTGAGAGATAGCTTTAACTGTTTTTTCTACATTCCATCTAGCTGGCAGGTGGCTCGTGAATGCTGCAATGCTGGGGCAGATGAAGTGTCCCACAGGAATGTGGGGGGCTCCCCAGCGTGCTCAGCAGCAGACCCAGAAGTGGACCGGAAGCACTTCCAGTCCACTTCCAGGTCTGCTGGGGAGCACATGCCCCCCCCCCCCCCACCTCCCCTTTGGTTCAATGATGGCCTGCAGGATGACGGAATGGAAGCCCCACTGGCTTCATGGCCTTAGAGCATGGTGTGCCCCAGCACATCCTAGAGGTCACCACAGACCTCCAGAACAGCCTCTCCAATGGTCTCCGGCCACACCAAAGAGGTGGCCAAATGTAGCACAGGCTGGTGAGCATGGCTATCTTGAGCAGGCTGATGTCCAGCTAGGTCTCTGTGGGGAGGCGAAGCCACATGGTGGTAGCCTGCCTCTCCAGTTTCAGACTGAGCTGATCAAGGAGCTCCTAGAAAGTGGCCCAGGTCATCTGAAAGGACTCCAGCCACTGCTCATCATCCCAGATGCACTGGACAACGTGCAGCCACAAGTCCTGGCTGGCCAGGCAGGCCCACAGGTGGTGAGGCTGGAACCCTCAGAGCTCATGGATGGCATCAGTGGTGGCATCCATGTGTGCATCATCAACATCCCTGCTGGGGTCCAGGTGGCCCCCAGGGGCTGGGTGGTGTCAGTGTAGTTGCAGGGGGCCTCAGTGCAGTGGTGAGCCTGGCCACATGGCCATGCAGCACAGTGGTCAGGTAGGGTGGAGACTGACCTGGGCCAGGTGGTGGTCACCGTGGCAGTGAAGCACAGTGAGCAGGGTGGCAAGAAGGAGCCCAAGGCATGAGTTATCACTCCTGGGACCTGGGGCTGGAGCAACCATCACACAGTGGGCACAGGCTCTGGCAGAGAGTTGCAGAGGGCTGTGCCAGCACACTGCAGAGTTCTCCAGACCAGAAACTCAGATGGCCAGGGACCACTGTTCAGGACTGCCTTTTAAAGAGTGTCCCTGGCCCCAGGCAGCTGTAGCTGGAGCCTCTAGCTCCCACTGGATGCTGCAGGGGGACTGTGGGAGCAAACTAGTGCCAAAAGGGCCAAATCTGCTCAAAAATGGCTGCACATGTAGTTGCTTGCTCAGGGTAGATTTCCTGCACAGTGGATATGTCTACACACACATTTGTGCTGGCTTAAATTTACTGTGCAGTAAATTATACTGGCTTAAAGTTACTATGCAAAAAGCAGGAACAGGTCAGCATCTACATGTACAGGCATTAAAGCACATTAATGCTGTGTGTGGACTGACTTGGGACTAAAGTTAGTTCCAAGTCAGCCCACACACAGTGTTACTGCACAGTAAGGTGCATTACTGTGCAGTAACTAACTGGACGTAAATTTGATACCTGCATGATTACCAAATCAGTAATTTTGTTTACAGAGCAGTAAATGCTCGCTTGTAGACATGCCCAGTAATTTACTGTGCAGTAAACACATATAGCACTAATTACATCTGTAGACATGCCCACTATATTGTAGCTACACCCTTCTCCAAAGTAAGGTTTTATAATTTCTAGTGCCAATTA
Source organism: Alligator mississippiensis (assembly GCF_030867095.1). NCBI lineage: Eukaryota > Metazoa > Chordata > Crocodylia > Alligatoridae > Alligator > Alligator mississippiensis. The sequence continues at coordinate 178,790,139 of NC_081825.1, forward strand.
AGCATTCAATATAGGGGCACCAGAGATTTATCCTCCTCATTGTTCTCTCCGTATACAGCAGCACTGGGAGTCTCAAAAAAAATGAACAGCATTTATAATTGCCATGCCCTGGGTTAAATGTTTCTTTGTGAGGCACAGACAATTTATGGCATAACCTATTACAATAAGTGCATTTAAAACACTTTCCATAGCACAGACCTCCTGAATTGTCCAGTTTATATTCTCATCTGATCAGTTCACAGAGTCACAGGTAACTTTCTTCTAAAAGCCACGGCATAATCATCTTCTTCTGAAATACTGGGCTTCTATTCTTCACAAAAACAGCTTCTCTTCTCCAGTATCAGGGTTACAGGACTGCTGGTGTGCTGTCTTTCTAGAGTCGTTAGAAAGGCTTCATGTAGCTGCAGAGGGATTTCAACTGAAAATCTCTATTTAACCACTATTTAGCCAGTAGGCTAATTCCTACCCCAATGTGGCCTATAAAACCCTACCACCAAACCCCTAAGAGCCCCACATGCATGGTTCAAGCCTCTCACCAGTATCTCTGCTCTCTTGTAGACATCTTCTTCCCACTCAGGGTCCATCACAAGGCACTCCTCTTCTAAATTTTCCATGTCTGCTCTGGGAGTCTGGGCATCAGGTTCATCACTCTGCTGCATGCTTGCATGGGTCCATTGCCCAGGTTCTGGTGACTCAGGCAACTGTTGAGCTGAGGACTACTCTCCTTAATTCCCCATTTCCTCAGAACTATTTCTACTTTAGTGTTTTCCTGGTAGGAACATGGCAAGCCTTAGTGATAAAGCAGAAACAAGGGGTCCTACCAGGCATAGTGTAAGAATCCATATTTGCTTCTGCCTGCATTATCCTCATCTCAGAAAGCACGTGTGACCATGTGATGCGGATAGGGGATTCTGGGGCCAACTGGATGGCCAGCATGGCAGCAAACATGGTGGCAAAGGGTGGGGAAGAGGGTTGGATCAGGTACCTAAAGACCTCAAGAGTAAAACAGGGAGTTTCCTCATGAGTTCAGGCACCTCATGAGGTAGTTGATGTGGGAGGACATTTTGAAGGGTAATTTTGGATTTACACACCAACAATAACCTAACCCCTGCTTTAGCACCTGGGTCATTTATTAGATATAGGCTAAAGGAGACTGAAGAGAATTAAGAATTTTTCCATTTACTTTAAAGGACTTTCAGTCAGACACTTAAAATGAAAAAACAAAAAGTGAAAGTAAAAAATGAAAGACAAAAAGTAATACAAGGATACAAAAACAAGCAATGTCTACATGTTTAAACCTGCTGGTTAAAATGCAGCTAGTAACTCATAGAAACACCCTGTATTGCTGCAACAAGATTATCCACATTTACATCATGCTACTGCTATTTTTTTAAAGCTGCCTACTTAATTAAACAACTTAATTATTCCATAGTTATTAAGTATTCAATTCCCACTGTAGCCAGCTTTGCTTTGTAGCAATGTGTAGGCCGAGGATCACAATCTCTTTTGTATTGGACCAAGCCTATAACTCAGTAAAATTTTTTCTCTCAAAGGTAGCCAGCTGTGAGTAATCCACACCCACATGGCTTGCAGTTCCATTGGTAGAATTGCTCCTCTTGCAACATGACTCTGTACATTGAGCAAACAATATAGAACAGCAATCCCAAATCTTTTGAAAATGTTCCAGAGTTGAAACTTCACATTTTATCACTTATATTTATCACTGTTTTCTTGGCTGATCAGCCCTTGCATTCAACACTACTATATATGACACAAGGGATATATCTATATGTGCACTTACTGTGCAGTAACTTACTGTGCAGTAAGCTGTTTTTAAGCTGGCGTGCAGGTGTTACAGTGCAGTAATGCTGTGTGTGGACTGACTTATAATTAGTCCCAAGTCAATCTACACACACAGTGTTACTGCACAGTAATGTGTCTACACATGCATTACTGCACAGTACCTACTTGGGAGTAAATTTGCTACCTGAATGATACAGGTAGCAAATTTATGCCTAAGTCAGTGAAAGTCACCATAGTTACTGCACAGTATAGGTCTGCATGTGCAGATGCATACCCATAGTGCGCAGTAATTTTTGCTTACTGCGCAGTAACCTAAATCACTGTGCAGTAAGTGTGCAAATTTGCAGTGCAGGGGCAAAATTAAACCCCTGGATATCCAGGAGTCAAAAAATACCCTGGGCAAAAAAAGTGACAACCAGAGGATTGCACAGCACAGGGCAGTGGGGGGCAGTGGGAACTGGCCCCATCTGCCTGGCACCCATGCTGCCACTGCCCCATCATGTGCTCTGTCAGGCAGCTGGGGCTGCTCAGGCTGAGAAGTGCCAGGCTCTGCCAGGAGGCCCCAGTGACCCAAATGGCCACTGCTACTGCCGGTGAGTGAGGGGTTTTTTGTTTTGGTTTCTTTTTTTTAGTCTGGGACCGCTGGGGCTGGACAGGGGGGTGATCAGGAGTGGGGCTGGGCAGGGGGCAATCAGGAAGCAGGAGCTCTTCAGGGGGGCTCTTGCAGGATGCCCCAGAGGCCCCAACAGCCACTATTAAAGCCAGTGAATGCAGAGCTTTTCTTTTAAGTGCCAGCATGCTGGGGCCAGGTGGGGCAGCCATCAGAGGGGCTGGGGGACTGGGTGGAGGGCACATGGGCCATGCAGGGGGTGGTATCCCCTGTGGGGCTGTGGCCCATGTGGAGGGGTCTGGCCCTGTTGGGGGGGCTATAGCCCCTGTGGGGGGCTGTGGCCCCTGTTGGGTGGATGTATCCCTGTGGGGGGGCAGTCCATGAGCTGTGCAGAGCAGCTTTGCCCTGTGGGGGGCAGGAGACCCACCCCTCCTGAGCAGACCCCTACCCCACAGTCCCCGTACAATCTATCCACACCTATCTACTCACCCCATGGCCTCCCACATCCCTCCACAGCCACCCAGATCGTAACACCCCACTTCCCTCTCCCCTTCTGCAAACCCAACATCCCCCCAGCACAAACCCTGAGTACACAGCTGCCAGACAGCATAAGACCTGCTGGCAGGAGCTGTGGCTGCAGGGGCAGCTGTCCCCACATCCTGGTGAGTGAAGTGGTTAGGGGGAGCTCTAACTGCTCTATGATAAGAAAACCAAAGGCAAACAGAAAAACATAGGTATTTAGAATTCATTTTATTATGATGATAGAGACACTGGTAGGTTTCCAATTTGCTTTACCATTGGAGTTATATAAATAAAACTTTGCCCAACCAATCACTGTTTCTCTCTCTCTCTCTCTCTCTCTATATATATATAGTGGTCTTTTGCTTTAATTGTGGAAGAACATGAACTTTGGGATTTTTTTATTCAGGATTTTTTAGTTTTTAATTAGGGAACACCAGAATTTCTGCTAGTGAGGCAAGTGGCAGTACCCAGGCAGAGGAGCCTGCTCAGAGCTGGTCCCTGGTCTCCCTTGGCCAGTTTATAGACGGCCACCAGATCCCCTCTCAGCCTTCTCTTGTGAAGACTGAACAGGTTCAGGTCCCTTAGCCTCCCCTCGTAGGGCCTGCCTTGCTGTCCCCCCGATCATGCAAATGGCCCTCCTCTGAACCCTCTCAATGCTGTCCACATCCCTCTTGAAGTGTGGCACCCAGAACTGGATGCAGTACTCCAACTGCATCCTGACCAGTGTTGCAAAGAGGGGGAGGATCACCTCCTTGGACCTGCTTGAGATGTATCTGTGGATGCATGACAAGGTCCAGTATCCATGAAAGGACAATATAGACTCTCACCTATAATAGCTGGGGAGACTCGAGAGGTGGGAGGAGGATGGCATGTAGATTGGCAGCAGGTCTTCTTGAATTTGCTGAGTTTTCCAAATTTCCCTTCAGTCTATGCCCAATATTTATAGATCATAGAATCATAGAAAATTAGAGTTGGAAGGGACCTCAGGAGGTCATCTAGTCCAACCCCTCCTCAAAGCAGGTTCATCCCAACCTGTATCACCTCAGCCAAGGCTTTGTCAAGCCAGGGCTTAAAATCTCCAAAGATGGAGATTTCACAACCTGTTCCAGTGTTTTACCACACTCCTAGTGAGAAAGTTTTTCCTAATATCTAACCTAAACTTCCCTTCCTGCAACTTGAAACCATTGTTCCTTGTTCTGTTATCTGCCACCACTGAAAACAATCTAGCTACATCATGAACGCTGCATGCACCTGGAGGCTTGGGGGGCACCGGGGGCAGCGGGCCAAGTGGGGAGCTCCTAAAGATGGCCACAGCAGTGTCAGCAGTGGAGGCAGGGACCACCCACAGACGACTTCAGCAGTATGAGTGGCAGCTAGCAGTGATTGGGGACCACCCAGAGATGGTGTCGGTGGCGAGGAGGCTGGGTGAGTTTAGCCCTGTTTAGTTAGCAATTTGTTTATGTACTTCATTGATGTGTTGCACAAACTGAATTACCCACTTTTCTGTTAAGACTCAGGCTGCCATTCATCAGGAACTGGGGAGAACCAGGCCTTTGGCATTTGCGTGTCTTTTCCGGTCATTGCCATGTGGGGACTTACTCCATGTGACACTATGGCTGCCCCTAGGCCCTTCCTCTTTGTTGGCCACCTGACCATGATGGGTCCTTGTATCCCACTCAGACAACAAGTCTGAGTGGGATACCCTAGGACATCCTAGATGAGGGTGGGGGCGAGGGTCTCTGGTGGACAAGTCTGTACTTCTTGAACCTGCAAGCCACCAGGGATCTCAGCTGCTGGCTCCTCTAGGGAGCCATCACCACAGGATTGTATCTGGCATGGTTCAAGGATGCTCCCGACACCTGCCCCTTTTGTGAACAGAAGAAGACTCTGGTGCATGCATATCTGGAGTGTGCCAGGCTGCAATCCCTGCACCACCTCCTCCATACCCTTTTGCTGAAGTTCTGGCTGCACTATTCCCCTTACCTATTCATTTATGCACTCTCTATCCGTGGCCCCATCAAGTCCTGGGATCTCTTGATCAGTTTCCTCCTGGGTCTGGCTAATTTGGCTATACACCTGACCAGGAAGGAGACCTTGGCACTACTGGCTCCTTGGACTAATTCAAGGGCTGGTGGAAACTGTCCAGTGTGCTCTGCTTGATGTCTCCCCTTGGTACTCTTGTTATGAACCTTTGACCTCCACTCCTGTTCCTGTTTTCATTATTATTTGTCCCAAGTAATCAATTGCCATCTTTTCTATAGCTTCCCCACCTGAGGGAGGACAATAAGTTACTTGGGGGACTTAGGCCATGGGCGGGCAATTATTTGGGGCCACAGGCCACATAGTTCTGGGGAGCTCTTGCGGGCTGGTCTGCACCCCTCCTTCCCCAACAGCCTGGAGCCCACACACCCTACAGCTCCTCCCCACCACCACCCAGCAGCAGCTGAGTGCATGGCCCCAACCCCAACCCTGGCCCACCCCATGTCCACTCTAGACTCATCCCAGCCAAACCAGACCAGCTTCAGACCAGCAGGAACCTGCCCCATGCCTGCTCCAGACTGCCCACCCACACTGAGCAGCAGCAGTAGTGGTGGTGGCTGGGCAAAAGCTGCTGCTAGGAATGGGGGAAATGTGGCCCCTCTCCCTCACCACTGCCAGGCCATTTTTGCTGCAGCTGCCTAGAGCCCACACCTGGGCTGCTCTGCAGCTCCTCTCTGCCACCATCTCCACTGCCTCCAGGCCACCCACCAGGGCAGTGGTGGCAGTGAAGAGGAGCTGGCCACAGGGCAGCCTGGGTATGGGTTCCAGGAAGCTGCAGCTGAAGCAAGAAGAGCCTTGCAATGGTGAGGGGGAGGCTGCTTGCATCTAGCACCAACTTCTTCCTGGCTGCTGTTGCTGTTGCCACGGCCCAGCATGGCCAGACAGTCCAGAGCAGGTGTGGGACAGGCTAGGGTCAGCACTTTGTGTATGGGTTCTAGCTGGTCCAGAGCTGCTCTGGTCTGGCTAGGGTGAGTATGGAGCATGCACAGGGCAGGCCAGGGACAGGTCTGGGGCTGTGCATATGGGTCCCTACCAGTACCCTGGGGCTGGGGTCAGTAATGGCAGCAGCCAGAAGGAGCTGCCACTGCCTGGGCTGCCTAGGAGTGCAGTCCAGCTGCAGAGCCATCCCAGCCCTGCTGCATACCTACTGGCAATGAGACACACCATGAGGCAAACAGCACCTGGGCCAGGCAGGACCAACGGGCCCACTGCAGGCTGAACAAAGTCCCTCTGTGGGCCAGAACCAGCCTACAGGTCATATTTTGCCCATCCCTGACTTAGACCCATGCCCCCCAAAGTGACAAATAGTCATAAGTCTCCTGTGTTAGGCTAGCGCAGGGTCTCCCCTCTGGCTTGCAGTTCCTAATAGGGGTGGGTCTCCAGCTGCACGCCAGCTGCCTAACCTCACACTCCTTCCATGTTTTTTCACTCCTTCTGTCCCAGAAAGTCCTAGTCTTAAAGAGACCTTGCCCTTCAGCTCTGTTCCTCAATCTTTTCCCAGTAACAGTGGGGGCAACCCCCTGTTACACCTTGTAACAGGGAACCCTAACCCTATTATGGGGGAAAGTGGACCAGGGAAGAAAAATCAGCAAGGATCATTTAAAGCCAGAGCTTTTGTAGCCCTGCAGCAGCAGAAAGCCCTGCCAAAGCAGCCAGAGTGATAGAGGTCCCAGTTACCAGGTGAGACACCTATCTAAAAATAAGAGAGCAAACTGCCTGCTACATCCGAGAGAAGAAACCTCCTGAGGCAAGATTCATAGATTCATAGGTTGTTCAGGGCTAGAAGGGACCTTGCAAATCATTGGGTCCAGCCCCCCTGCTCTAGGCAGGAAGACATCTGGGGTTAGGTGTACCAGCAAGGTGACTGCCCTGTCCAGTCTCTTCTTGAAAACCACCAGGGTATGTGTCTGCACCACCTCTGGAAGGAGTTTATTCCTCAGTCTGGACGCCTTGACTGTGAAGGAGTTTTTCTTGGTATTAAGCCTGAAGCGGCCTTCCAGGAGTTTGTATCCATTGGTCCTGGTCTTCCCCAGAGTGCCCTAGTAAACAGTTGTTCACCGAGCTCCTGATGCATTCATAAAATGATTGACACTGAGATATATACTCATCCCTGCAGAACCCAGTTTGCAAACACCTGGCTGCAGAACACAGCAGTGAGAGGGGAGGGGAGATTAGTAACCTTTGGGCCACAACAGGAAGTCTAGCCAGCTGAACAAGGAGGCAGAGCTGACTGGATTGTGAACTCTTCTTCATGGCAGTGGAAAATGATGGATCCCTGCAGGGAGAAAAGGGGAACACAAGTCCAACCAGAACTGATGCCTGGGAAGAAGAGCCCCTGTTGTGGGTAGAATGGGTGAGTGAGTGTTTGGAAATCACTGAGAACAGTTTATGTTAACCCAGGAGGAGTCCTGGAGGAAGTGAGTGTACGCAGAAGACTGGGGGCCATTTATGTTAACTTAGGAGTGGTCCTGAGGGACAGAGTGCACCCAAAAGTCTGAGAACTGTTTATGTTTGTCCAGAGGGTGCCTGAAGAAGTGGGTGCACCCTGAGGACCAGAACTGCACACATGAAACCAGTACAGGTCTAGTTCTCCTCTTCTCTCCTCAATAACACCTGGTGGAGTGGACCAGTGGTGAAGCGAGGTGTGGAGGCTCCAGAAGAGAGTGCCCAGCACCCTGCAATTTTTCCCCTTTGTTTTTTTTTTCTTATGTATTCTTCCTATTTTCTTGTTGGTTTTGGAGGTGGAGGTCATAGCAGCCTCCAGTGGGTGGAGGTCTGGGAGTGGATTGAAACCCAGATGGGCTGGGGGCCTTGACTGAAATAAGGTGGGTAGAGACCAATGGAGCTGAGGCCCCAGGCAAGGATAGATGGAGAGGGTGAAAGAGAGGCAGAGAAGAGCAGGCCGGCGTGTTGCTCAGTTGGACTAGTAGCTGGGGAAGGAGGAGGGGGAAGCAAAGCACCCACTGCTAGACTTACATTACCCCAAGCAACCTCATAAATAATATATTAATTGTAACATCAAGGTGTGGCAGATGGGGGAGGGGACCCAGACACAGGAGCCAGACTAGGCAGAGGGGTGCCACATAGCCACTCAGGGGCACTATGACCACCCCAGACATGCACCATGTTACACAGCTACACTTACATTTCTACAATTGATACTGAAAGCAACTATAAACTAAGCATCACCATTATACACTGCAATAGAAAACTGAATCCTGGGTTCAGCTGAGATCTACAGTTCTGTTTCCACTCAAAACCTGTGTTTGTTGTTGGGATTTTATCTTTTCCTCCAATCTATACAGATCAACACATCAAAACTATCATGAGCACAGTCACAAGCTATATCCCCACAGTTATCAAACTTGCAGATCTACTTTCTGGGTGTAAAGTAACATCATCTGGATTTGCCCACCAGGGCACTTTCCCTTGATTTTTTTTCTCTGTTTTCTATTTGCTGTTGAATTAGCTTTATATTAAGGGCCAAAGCTTTCCCCTTTCATGCTACCAAATTGTGCATTTTGAAACATAAAACCAGTCATGGGAGAAACAAGCTGATTGACAGTTCAGCCTGAGCGCAGACTGTAGACATGGTCAGTGACTGACAGACTGCATTGACAGGTGCAGACTACAGACTTAGCAAAAGCCTACATTAAGAATAATATGTGCTTAAGTTGGCATACAATCAGTAAGCTTGCATTTAAATCCTAAGCAGTTGCCTGGGAAAGTAGAATAAGAATATTTTTTTGATTCAGCCAAGAATGAATAACTGTTTTTTTTTTAAATGTGTAACAGCATCTGAAAGTAACAACAGATATTTTGCCTTTTGATAAGAACTGAGTTGTATGTAGTCACCTACACTGCTTTCAGTAGGTTAAAAATAAAACAAAAAAATAGTGCTTTACTTTAAACTCCATGTGCTCCCATGCTGAGCCCAATGCATGCCTATAGGAGGCAGTGCATTAATTGGACCCAGCTCATCCGACATCTGTATAGACCAAGCACTTTAGTGGGGCTTTTATGGAGGTTTTATATAATATCTGATTGAATCAGCTTTATATAAATGTGCCAAAATGCTCCACTGAAGCACCTGATCTACACAGATACTGTGGAGCTGGGTCCAAGTAACATGCTGCTTCTTCCAGTTAGCTTTATGGTTTGTTTGTCTGTTTGCTTTTTACGTCTGCAAACAGCCCTAGTGTCCTATTCAAATAATCATGTCCTTGTTGTCAGCCTTGGCCACTTTTAAGGGACTTATGTTCAATTGTAAAAGTGTGGCTAAAGTAAAAGCCCACAAAATGGATTTCAGAGTGAACCTGTACAGATGTTACAACTGACTTAGCAAACTAAAAGAAACAGAACATGGCAAGTAGCATTCCCAGATTGTGTGAAAGAAAAAATCCCCTCTCTGTGTTGTCATTTTCACAAGGACACAGACCCCAGCTAGTTGGCTTCTTTCAAGTCCACAGGAAAACTGGATTTCTCCAGTTCCCGGTCTCAAGGAAATAAAAAACTGAATAATACCAGTGGGAGAAAATTATTACAGTGTTGCCAACTCTCATGATTTTTGGTGTTGCTCTTAAAGTCTATGCTTCGGGAATATGAAAAACTTAGCTCTTTCTTCTGTAGATATATATAAAATATACTTCCAAAAGGAAGTACTAAATAATGGTGCAGTAACAAGTGTGCTGTAGGGGCACGTGTAGACATGCCTACTGTGACCAACTTTTGTAGGATGCTTATCTCTGTTTCCACAGCATTGTGAGGTTTGCTTAATTTCACAGGGAAATACTGGATTCAGACTTTTTTTTCTTTAAACCCAATGACATTTTTGTGACTTCACCTTGATAGATTTCTTGTTGTAACATTTCTTCATACAACTGTCTTAACCTGGGTAGGTAAATTCTTTTGGAAACTAAACAGATAAGTTCGGTACAACATAAATGTATAAATTATACATTATAACACCAAAGAGTGTTTGTACACATGATGAAAATTGCCCTTTTTGTGATTTAACTGTGTTACACTTTACACAAATGGGTTTTTTTGCAATTTAAATATCCTTTTTGCAATTCAAAGTAAAACACATCCCAATGTATTTTAGTTTGCATTGACACAGATTAAAATGATACATCCATTGATCTGTCCGGTGTACATAGAAATTCACTGAATGATGTGTAATAAGCCCCTTTGTCCACCAGATGTAGCTTCAATTTGCAGATAGAGAAAGAAGAGACCTGCAATTGTTATGTATTTGTGTGTAATGTGTATTTTTGGACACCAGGGTACAGCAGCCCAGCCACCCTGTCAACAATGTCACCCCATAATCCAGCCCTGGTTCCATCGAGGAATAAAGAGCCATTTGGGACCCCAATTGGGGCGCCATGGAGCACTTCCATTTGTCCTTCAGTGCAAATTGCCCCCTCCTGCTCATAGGGTTGCAGCTTTTATCTTCCTCCCTGCCCCCCACCCCATGGCTCTGCCTGGCATTGCTGCCCCTCCCTGTGCCTTGCTTTGCTGCCTGTGGCTCCCCAAAGGGGTGCACTATCTAACAGTGACACCATCACCCCATAATCTGCCCTGGTTCCATCAAGGAAGTGCAAACTACTTGGCCACCTAACGAGTGCACCCTGGAGTGCTTTCATTTGCCCTTCAGAGTAAATGGCCTGCTCCTGCTCACAGGACTCCTCAGGTCCAAACAGGCTAGCTCCAAAAGACTCACCAGGTCCAAAGTGAGAGACATCATATTAAATTAATTTATTTTTCATTGCCCAGCCACTCTGTCCCCCCCCCCACCCCCACCCCCACCCCCAGTGGGCAACCTGCGGTTTTTTACCAGAATTACTGATTCTACCATTTTTCCTACCCCCCCCTGCTGGTCCCTCTACCAGCTGCTGTTGATTTGCTGTAACTGGCCATATTCTGCCTTCAGCAGACTCCTTGAGCCAGCTGCCTCACCCCCTGGTCAGTGCAGGGGCAGGGTAGGGGGCAAGAAGCCAGGGGTGTCAGGCAGAGCCAGGTGTCATGCACCCGCTATTCATAAAGTAGAAGCACTGTAGTTTCATGATGGGGTTCTCAGAACCTAGCTAGTTGTTTTTGCCTAAAATTGGCCAGAGATTTAATGGGGTTCCCCTCACCATTTGTGTTGCCCTCTGCTGGACTATCTCCAATGTGTCCACATCCTTTCTGTACTGGGAGGCCCACAACTGGGCACAGGACTCCAGATGTAGCTTCCCCACTGGGGGTCTCCACAACACTGAACAATCCCATGCACGCTATAGGCTGGGAGCTGACTGGGGCTAGGGAGAGACGTTCAAAAAACCTGAGCCTGAATTGATTTAATCTTTGCAGTTTAATCTAACCTGACTAGGCTGAACTGGTTTGAAACTGGACAGACATCCCCTCTGGACTGAGGAAATTCAAGCACACACCTGCAGTGGCTCAAGCTAGAAGCCAGGGGCCCTAGAGCAGCCCTCACTTCCCTTCTGTGGGGAACTGAGCTGGGGGAGCATGGCCAGGTCCCGGCAGGACACTCTCATTAGGGAGGTCTGCCTGCACGGTCTCAGGCTTTCCCCCGCTGGCTGCGCAAGGGGTAAGAATATTGCTAGCCCCCAGCCCTGGGCTAGCACTTTGAGGTAAGGGGGTTGTGCAATGAATGCATCTGTTGATGATACAGAGCTTTTCAAACTGCCTCCGGGCTTTGTCATACTGTCTGCAGCAAACTGACAGGCAAGCAAACCAGCCAGGGGCTAATAACAGTCTTTATCAACCAATTAGCAAAACACTAGCCTCTCTCCACATTACACCAAACTTCTTAAACAGCTTACTGGCTGACCTGTTGATTAGCTCCAAAAGCCCTAAGCGGTCACTGTTCTGTCTGTCTATCCCAGTGAAATTGGAGAGAGACACACACAGACACATCTCAGCATTAGCTAGCATACCGCATGCTGGCTACAATCCCTGCTGTGGCAGAGAGGAGGAAGGGATCTCTGCTTAAGCAGCGAGTGGGAGGGAGTGAAAGAGGTTTGGGAAAGCCAGCGGACCCTGCTGTGCCTGCAAGTCTGTGCTGAGATCCAGCCAGGGAGCAGAGGGGAGGGGCCACCCCTGCTGTGGAGCAGAGAGCCCCACCCAGCCCAGAGAGCATGCCAGGATACTGGGGGACTCCAGCAAGGGGTCTGGGACAGACATTGCATAAACTGGTTTCAGCCAAATCATTTAAGTCTGATACTACATTCAACCAGGTTTATCTCAAACCAGTTTCAGCCATTTTCAAACTGGTTTATGTGCACTGAACATCTGTTCTGTTACAGGTTTAAACCAGTCTCTGATAACTTAAACTAGGTTATTGTCATGTCTGTCCCTAGCCTGGCTGGGCAGCAGCTCTTCAGAAAAGGATCTAGGGGTTACAGTGGACAATAAGTTGAATATGATCCAAGAGTGATGCAAAAAAGGCTAATGGCATTGTGGGCTGCATTGGTAGATGTGTTGCCATCAGGTCAAGGGAAGTGATTATTCCCTTCTATTCCGCACTGGTGAGGCCACATCTGGAGTATTGTGTTCAGTTTTGGGCCCCCCACTACAGGAAGGATATGGACACATTGGAGACAGTCCAGTGGAGAGAAACAAAAATGGTGATGGGGTTGGGGGACATGACTTATGAGGACAGGCTGAGGGAGCTGGACTTATTTAGTCTAGAGAAGAGAAGACTGAGAGGAGATTTAATAGCAGCCTTCAGCTACCTGAAGGGGGTTAAAAAGAGGATGGAGCTAGACTGTTCTCAGTGGTGGCAGATGACAGAATAAGGAGCAATAGTCTCAAGTTGCAGCAAGGGAAGTTCAGGTTAGATATTAGAAATAATTTTCTCACTAGGATGGTAGTAAAGCACTGGAACAGGTTACTCAGGTTACCTCCATCCTTGGAGGTTTTTAAGATCCATCTAGAACAAGCTTTGGCTGGGCTGATCTACTTGGGGATAATCCTGCTTTGAGCAGGGGCTTGGACTAGATGAACTCCTGAGGTCGCTTCCAACCCTAATTCTCTATTACTCTATGTTGCACACAGCACATGAGGAACACAGTAGGGTGGCTGTTTAGCACAAAGCACCACCAAAGTTCACTGGGGGGGGTTGGGTGAATAGCTAGGCCTGTTGAATAGAATCTATTAGCATTATAGCTGCCCTGCTATTTACAATTCAATTCTTACACAGCTGAAGAGCCAATAGAAACTTGCAACAGTTCAGAAGCCTGTCTGTCTGCTGTGCCAACTTTTGCATGCAACTAAACTGCAGGGTTGGGAGCGGGGAACTTCCCCTGGCCAGGTCACCCCAAGAACCTTTTAGCTGGCTACAGCTTAAATGACTCCCCTCCCCCAAAACCCCATTAAATTTCCATCTGCTTTTATGCAAGAGCCAGGAGCGGAGTTCTAAGAACCCCATCATGAAACTACAGTGCTGCCACTCTATGAATAGCGGGTACATGGCAACCAACCCTGCCTGACACCCCTGGCTTTCCACCCCTGCACTGACCAGCGGGTGAGGCAGCTGGTGGAAGGAGCCTGCTGAAAAAAGAATATGGGCAATTAGCAGCAAATCAACAGCAGCTGGCAGAGGGACCAGCACGGGGTTGGGAAAAAGTGGTGGATCCAGTAATTCTGGTAAAAAACTGTAGGTTGGCTTCTGAGGTGGGGGGAAGGAATGACTGCACACTGGAAAATAAATTAATTTAATGTGTTACCTCTTACTTTGGACCTGGTGAGTCTTTTGGAGCTAGCCTGTTTAGACCTGGGGAGTCCTATGAGCGGGAGGGGGCCATTTGCTCTGAAGGGCAAATGAAAGTGCTCCAGGGCTCACCCTTTAAGCATCCAAGTGGTTCTTAATTCCTTGATGGAACCAGCAGCAGATTATGGGGTGATGGTGTGGCTGTCAGTAAGCATACCTTTTGGGGAGCCACATGCACCAAAGCACAGGTGGGCACCCATGCCAGGGCCATGTGGTGGAGGGTGCAGATGACCATGCAGGCAACCAGGGCTTGGCATGGGGCTCCCTGCGGACAGCTACAGCTTTCAGGGGCGGGTTCAGGAGCGAGGAGATTACTGGTTTGCTGGGGCCCCTGATGTAATTGACTATCAAAGAGATCAGTGGGGTGGATTGTTATGTGGCTCTCCCTGCTGTTGTAGCAGCATTAAAAATACACCCACCTGAAGGAATAGGAAGGGCTGCCCTGCAGAGAGAGAGAGTTTGTCCCACTAGGGACACGGTTTGCCCTGAGGGTGAGTGAAGCTGTTTTGGAGGTAGCCCTCTTGGACGTGGGAGGGGAGATATAACTCCAGCAGGGTTTGAATGAGAGACGTTAGCAAAATCCTAGGAAAAGCCCTGGCCTGGGATTGGCTGAGAGGCTTGGTTAAAAGAGGGGAGCAGTTTTCCCCAGGAGGAGAACAAAGAAAGGGGGGGGGGGTGAGAGTCAGGCTGGAGACTGGGAAAGGATCTCCCCACAGCCATTTCCCCCGAGCCCCTGGCAGAGCCCTGCAGAAGTAGCGGCAGAGGCTACACAGAGAGTGCTGCACTGTGTCCATTCTCCCTCCCTTCCCCTCCAAGCCCTGCAGGGCAGGACAAGAGAGGAACTACCTGTGAGGAGACTCTGACCCTGGGGAGACCCTCCTGCAAGCCCTGTGTGTCTGGGTGAGCACAGGAAGGGAGGGGCAGGCTTAGGTGCTGGAGGGAGCCCTGGGCTAGAGGGGCAGGGACTGCTCCAGCCACCAGAAGCCCCAAGGCAGGCAGGGACCAAGGAGGAGCTGAGTTTTCTGGGTGCTGTGAGGCTGTGCTGGGCAGGGGAAACTGTTACAATCTGCAGCCCAGACACTGCTCCCTGCTGAGCCAGGGAATGGGTCTGGGCAGGAATAAGCTCTCTTGCAGGGGAGCCACCGCCTGCTGCATGGAGAGCCCTAGAGCATATGTGAGGGATGCCAGCACCAAGCACCGCCCACAGATCCTATGCAGGGACACAGATGCAGTCCTGCTCCCTTAGACACCCAGCCAGGGGCTGTGCACACAGGGTCCTCAGTACATACTGTGTGAGTTATAGACTGTGTAAATAAGTTTTTGATGGTTTATTAGTTGGAGTATCAATGTATTTATGTATTGGTTCCTTATTTATCATGGGTAATTTGTATACCTTCCCCTAGTGTAATGTGTATCCAAGAAGCATTAACCCTTAAGCCACCATTACCAGGTCATGCGGTGTAACATTTGTTCTGTTGTATTGGTTATATGTTACCTTGTAAATAATTCAATCCTGTAAATAGTTTTATAACAGTCTGCAAGGTTGTTTGATTGTAAGGGGATGCTCTCTGCTCCGGGACCCTGCAGCAGCTGCCCAGGGAGTTGGGCAGGGCCACTAGCTACCAGGTACCCCAGGATCCCACCATTCAGGTGAAGGCGTGGGTAGTGTCGTGCCCAGGGTTACGGTTTAATTTACTGTGAATTGTACACTGAGCCTAATTTGATTTAAAGCCTGTCACTTGTAAATAGGGCTGTGCAAAGCTTCAATACCTGATTCGATATGGAGGAGAGTCAGCTCTATTTGGCAGCTGAATCTCCGAATCCGAATTGAATTGGGAGACCCATTAATCTCTCCTAATTGAATTGGAAGCCTCTGAATTTGGAGAGCGGGTAGGAAAGGATTACCTAACATGGAGGACTCTGCCTTTACATGTTGTGACCTTTATATGAAGGCAAAGTCATGATTCACAAATCAGAGGTCAGGGTCACCCATGTTTTTCTGAGGCATCAGGGAGTGTTCTCAGCTGGTCTCTTGCCTACATTCCCTCTTGATGTTCAGGTTGCTTGGGGCTGTGTGCTCTAAGAGGCTGATGCCTGCAAAAAGCCTTCTGAAGCCTGGGTGCAACGCAGAAAGAACTCAAATTTATGTTCACTGGTGAAAGCTCAGAGAGGTTTCTTGTCACTTAGGACAGTATACTAGCTGGTCTGCTAAGAAATCAACCAAGCTTAGCCAGGATGCTCTGAACCAGTGGTAGCAACTTGATAACATGCAACCATACTCCCCTAGTTTGCTAGGACAAGCAAGTCTTTCATCCCTTGTGTTTATAGCTAAGATGCCCCCATTAGCCTCTCTCCTCTCTTGTGTGTGTGTGAAGATGTCCCTTGCTCTTGTTCAAGTGTGGACATTTGCAGATCACTCCTGTTCCAAATTCAGATATCTATAGCTTGCCTCTGTCACCTCTACTTTACTAGTGAGTTCTTACTTTTTACTTATCAAGTTGTTCAGCTACATACAGCATTTTGCTTTTCTCTTCTTTAAATAAACATTTCATTCCATGATTAAAGTGGACCTGGCAGTGGTCCAGGTGGCCAGTGTAGGGCCTCATCAGCCAGGGGAGGAGCAGGGAGAAAAGTAGGGTTCCCTGATGTGCAGGGGTAGGACAACAACAGCGCCCAGCTGCAGGTCCACCACTCCTGGTGTGCAGCACCTGCTCTCCACCAGGGCAGCCAGGCTGGAGTTTCAAAAGGTATGGGCATCATGATCACTGCCCGCCCAGCCAGTAGTCATGTGCATGAACATCCCTCAGTGATCTACAATGACCTGCAGGACCATGAAGTGGAACCCCCTGTGGCTACAATAGGGGTGGTCTGCATGGGGTAGGCGGGTAACTGGTATTTGGGTCCCTTGCAGGGCCCCGATACACTGTGAGAACCCCAGTGCATGGAACCCTGACACCACCCCCTGGGGGTCATGGATACAGAGGATGGTGTCCACCAGCATGTCCTGGAGGGTGGCCTCCCCTACAGTGGCCTTGCCCACACCAAACAGGTAGCCCACATACTGGAGACTGGTGGTCATAAGCTGATGGAGAATAGGTTTAGGTTGGAGATCAGAAGGCAATATTTTACAGTTAGGGTGGCCAAAATCTGGAGCCAACTTCCCAGGGAGGTGGTCCTCGCCCCTACCTTGGACATATTCAAGAGGAGGTTGGACGATCACCTGTCTGGGGTCTTGTGAACCCAGCATTCATTCCTGCCTGTGGCAGGGGGTCAGGCTAGATGATCTGTTCAGGTCCCTCCTGACCCTAGCTACTATGATACTATGATACTATGACATGGCCAGCTTGAGCAGCACCAGGGCCAGGCAGATGTCAGCAGGGAGGGGTGGCTGCATGCTGGTGTCCTGGTGCCCCAGGTGGGGCTGCAGCTGGTTGAGCAGGTCCCCAAAGGTGATGTGGGTCAGCCAAAAGGCATCCACCCACTGCTCACCATACCAGGTCTGCTGCACAAAGTGCTGCTGCCAGTGCTGGCTTTCACAGGGGGCCCAGAGGCAGCAGAGCTGGAGGCCCAGGAAGATGAGAGTGTCCCCAGTGGTGGCCTCAGGGAGCCTCTTGTCAGTGCAGCAGCTGTGCGGCAGTGGCAGGGGCCCTGGGGGGGGGGGGTACACTGCAGGCAGGCAGGTGATCACTGCATGGGGAGCAACCAGGTGGGTCGAGCCAGCCATGAGCCAGGCAACGGTCAGCACGGTGAGCCAGCAGGGTGACCAACATGGCCAGCCCAATCCTGGGACCCTGTTCCTCACTGCCAGGGGCTGGGGCAGCCATAGCACAGAGAGGCATAGTGGACACTAACACAGCTGCCATGTACAGCCTCTGCATGTGCCACGCGCTCCTGAGCACAGGAACTGGCTGCCTAGAAAGCACAGAGCAGGGCTGGGTTTTAAAGATGGCTGCCAGATGCTGGCAGTTGTGGCTGGAGCCTGGAGCTCCCTCCAGTGGCCACAGGAGCCCCTAGCAGGGCTGGAGGGACCTAGCAGCAAATTTGCACATGTAGACATCTAGCAAAAATCACTTACTGCACAGTAGCTTACTGCAAAGTAAATCTAGCCTCACATAAATGCACGTGTAGATGTGCCCTCCTAGTGAGAGAGTTTTTCCTAATGTCTAACCTAAACTTCCCGTCCTGCAACTTGAGACCATTGCTCCTTGCTCTGTCATCTGCCGCCACTGAGAACAGTCTAGCTTCATCCTCTTTTGAGCTCCCTTTCAGGTAGCTGAAGGCTGCTATTAAATCCCCTCTCAGTTTTCTCTTCTCTAGACTAAATAAGCCCAGTTCTCTCAGCCTCTTCTCAGAAGTCTTGTACACTAGCCCCCTAACTATTTTCCTGCCATCCTGGGGCTGCTCCTAGCTTAATATGCCGCCTAGTTGGGGCAGGAGGGTCCTTCTTGATAAGGCTAGCCTGCAGGCTGCCCCCACACTGAAGCACCCTCATGCCCCAGCCAGCCAGGACAGCATCTACACATGTCCTGCTGTGGATTAAAAAACTCTGTAGCAGGGAGCTACTTGTATTTACAAGTACTATCCTGCTGCAAAGTTAATTATTTTATTCTAGTCTAATATGGGCACACATGTCGATGCATGACATTTCCTGCACAGCTCATTAGTCTACTGCACATTAAGCATTTCATGTAGATGTGCCTTTTTTGAGATGCAAATGCACAGACAATGACAGCAATGTTTAGATGGCTAAAGAATAGGGCTGTGCAAAGCCTCGGTTGCCGATTCAATTTGGAGGAGATTTGGGCCAATTCGGTGACTGAATCTCCAAATCTGAATCAAACCGGAAAACCCATTAAAAGGTCCATATTTAATCTGAAGCCTGGAAAAGATTCTGTCAGAGCTCTGGGGCCATGTGGCAGAGCCCTCCGCCCCACCACACACACAGACCTGCTCCCTGATCTGCACCCCCTGCCCAGCCCTGCCTCCTGATGGCTGCCTCGCCTGACCCCAGCCTCCTGACAATTAAAAAAAAAAGCCTCACACTCCCTGGCTCTGG
Organism: Alligator mississippiensis; assembly: GCF_030867095.1. NCBI lineage: Eukaryota > Metazoa > Chordata > Crocodylia > Alligatoridae > Alligator > Alligator mississippiensis. Next base: position 178,808,946 of record NC_081825.1, read on the forward strand.
CAGCGATGATCAGGGCCTCTGAGGCTCTCGTGGCAGAGTCCCCCGTACAGCGTGTGGCATGGGGAGTAGCAGGGATCACCACCCCAGCCTGGCACCCGCTTGGCAGCTGCCCCAGGGTGTGGATGCAGTGTGTCTTAGCAGGGCACTGCACACTGCCTGGGAGCTGAGGTGCCTCCGGCACTCACCCAGAGCCTGGCACCACTCAGCCCCATTGGCCCCAGGTCCCAGCCAGCATGTGGCACGCAGAGCCCTGCCAAGCCGTGCTGCACCTGCGCCATGGAGCAGATGCCACGTGGGTGCCAGGCAGTGGGGGAATGATCCCCACTGCCTCACACTGCATAGCGGGCTCTGCCATGAGCCCTCAGAGGCCCTGATCACTGCTGGCACAGCCAGTGAGTGTGAGTTTGCTTTTTGGGGTTTTTTTAATTCCAGAGAGGCTGGGGCCAGGCAGGGCAGCCACTGGGGGCAGGGCAGGGCTGGGCAGGGGGAGAGATTGGGAAGCGGGTGCTGGGCAGGGGGCACTCTGCCATGTGGCCCCAGAGCCCCCGGAGCCCCTGCTACTGCCGGTGAGTGTGGGTTTTTTGTTTCATTTTTTTAATTGCCGCAATGCTGGGGCTGGGCAGGGGGGAGCCATTAGGGGCGGTGCTGGGTGGGAGGGGGGGAGCGATTGGGGAGCAGGGGCTGCATGGGGAGGCTACTGCGTGATTAGCATCAGTAAAAAGCTGTGCACTGGCACTACTGCGCAGTAGCACCAGTTACTCTGCATTGATTTAGTACTTGGTTATACAACTACTAAACTTAATGCACAGTAACTACAGTGCACTAATGAATGTGTAGATGTGCCTAGTGAGTCTATGTTGTAGGTGCATTAAATCAGATGGACTTCTCCTTAAGAGTCTTTAGTAGTCACAGGCTAAGGTATTATCATTGACATGAGATGCATTATCTTATCTTTTCATTCACATATTAGTGCGTACTTCTTAAACTTTAAGTGTGTTTGAATCACATTTCCATTTCTTTTTTTCCATGTATACAACCCATTTTTTCCAGTTTAGCAGAATTTTCAGTTTCCTCCAAATTTGCATAGGTTCATACAAGTGCAAATCCTCAGTCCTTTCCTTGTCTTAACGTAATATTAAAAATAATGTAAACCTTATACTTCTGCATTTATACAGGAATCACTAGTCAAGAAAATTATGATAATTATTTTGCAACCTGAAGGATAATTTCCTAAATCATATTAATGACTTTATCAGAAGTATACTCTCCATAATGATGGATGCTTTCTAATCACATAACTTTGATTAAAATGCATATGACATGTTTCACATCCAGCAGCAAACACAGGCCATCACACTTACCCAGTTAATAGAATAAATATGAAACATGTGAAGATGACAGTGATTAAATAACAGATTTTTATCTGCTCACAGTGATTTCACTTCTCTAGCCACCTCAAATAGAGATCATCCATTTGTTTCCATGTTTATTTTTCAACAATTAAATGTAGCCCCTGAAATATCTTTCTCCCCACCTTATTTTCTCCTTATTTTCTGCAGTTAGCTTTCCCCTGCACTATTTCCATTGCTTATCAAATCAGAAAGACTGAAGGTTTCTTCAAAAAATTACACATAAGGAAAGAGATGAGCTGATCTCATTCCCACATTCACAGTAACATCTCAGCAGAGAGAGACTGCTCTTCTCATTCCTAAAATGCCTTTTCGTCCAGGTTCAGTCCAAATGTTCCAGAAGTTCATCCAGTTCCAGAGCTTCAAAAGCAGCAAATGGAGAAACACATTCAGAATAAGACAAAATATATTTAAACCCTCTAGTCAAACTAAAATTAGGCTTATCCAAGTCCCCAGCCCATTAATCAAGGCACATCTATCTCTCAGTCCATTATGCTCTCCAACAGTCTGTTCAGGGTCTTTGTAGCAGCAACATAGTAAAATGATTCCCTGTGAAGAGCTGTAGCTCTTATCCATGCAGATAGGCCTCAAGCCAGAGTTCCCCATAATCCTTCAGGGAGCTGCAGGAACAGAGAAAGAAAGAGTCCAATTAGAGAGAAGTAGGGCTGGGGGTGCTGTCCATAGGTCATCTAGTCCAACTCTCTGCCTAAGTTAGGATCATCCTTACCTAAACTATCCCATACAAAGCCATAACCTAAACTTTTGGGGAAAACTACCTTCAGCCCAGACACAACACAAGACATAGCACCTTAACCTGCCTCATGTAGAGCAGGGGAACCATGGCAGCCATCATCCTACTTCTATAAAAGTCGTTAATATATGATCAAGTGACCCCAGGTGGAGGCCACACGTTTAACTTCAGAGGAAGGCAACCCCGCTACAGGTCATACCAGTCAGACCATAAGATAAAATTCCTTCCTGATAAATATGGCAATTGGTTTGAGCATGGAGAACAAAGATGGCATTAATTTTAGAAGGTGGCAATCTGCTTAGTGATCTCAATGGAAAATGTGGGGAGAGAGATGGCAAACTAGCTTTATGAAAGAAGCACTCCTAGAAAGGGAGGCGGGGTAAGAGAAGGATTGAGAACCAGAAGCAAAGACACCTCAGAGTTGGAAAAATGAGAAACAGAGGATGGAGTGGAAAGAAAAAACGGGGTTTAAGGGACAGAAAGGAGAAAGAACTTCTTTGGGGATCGGTCATAGTTTCCCTGAAAAAATGAATGTCAAAATACTGAGCCAAGGGGTGGGTTGAAGGAGTTGATTGCAACAACAGACTGAAGACAGACTCAGATATGAAGAGTCACCAGGTAGACAGAGGGGCAGTAAAGCTGCTCAGTTAGCCAAAAGAAAAAGAAATAGAAGGCATAGTTGGGATAAGGTGGGGAATGAGAGTAGAGCAGTGATTCTCAACCAGGATGATGGGGCTCCCCAGGGTACCTCAAGATCCTTTGCTGGGTACCTCAAGATGTGAGGGGATAAGCAAGTTACATGGAGATAAGCAGCTAAGTGCAGGCTCAGGCTTGTCGCTGCCTGGACAGTAATCCACCAGTACTGCCAAGCCCCTCTGCAAGGAGGTTAGCATTGTAATGTATAAATTAGTTTTGAAACTGGGTGCCTCAAGTCCAATTAGGGGTGCCTCCAGTTCAAAAAGGTTGAGGACCACTGGAGCAGAAGGACACAAATGGTTTATTTCTGTCTGAATAATAGTGGGAGGGCCCCTTCCAGTGTTCTCCATCCAGCTCTGGCCATCTGGTGGCTAACAGAAGTGAAATAAAAACAAAAAAGCACTTTACTTTCAGCTCAGCGTATCCCCACACCAAGCACAGCACATGCGCAGAAGAGACATCATGTCAGTTTGATCCAGCTTGCCCAACATATGTATAGAACATGTGCTTCAGAAGAGCTTTGTGGCACTTTTATCTAATAGCTGACATATGTGGAGGGAGAAAATCTTATTGGGGGGGATGAGCACAGCCCCCCAGCAGGTAAATCTGTCATGGGGAAGTGGCATGGGGGGGCAGATCAAGGCCCCCGCAGTGAGGGAGAGAGTGGGGCAGGAGGAGGGGCAAGGACAGGGCCTGGGGTGAATGGGGCCCTGGGACTGGGGCCAGTCATGGGATGCTCGGAGCCTGGGCAGTTTGTCCAGGGGCACAGGGAGCCTCCTGCTGCTGTGTACATCCTGGCAGAGGCCTGGGAGGCACATTCCCCCCAGATTTATGCACAACGCAGAAGCGGGCTGCCACTGCAAGATGGGCTCTGTGCCCCACTGCCACTGCCTCGGGAGTGGGTCGACACCCTGTGCCTGCAGCCACTGGGCGAGCAGGGGACACAGCAAACTCAGCGCGCAGCAGGCACGTAGCATCGTGCTGCTCCCGGGGCAGCGGCAGTGGGACACAGAGCCCAGCCCATGGTGACAGCCCGCCTCTGCCCCACACATAAATCCAAGGGGCATATGCCCCCCAGGCCCCCAGTGTGCGCACTGCAGTGGGAGCCTCCCCGCAGCCCTGGATAAGCTGCCCAGGCTCTGAGCATCCCATGACCTGCCCCAGCCCCAGCCCTGGGGCCCCAGTCACCCCAGCCCCTGCCCCCACATGTCCCTTCCCTATGACAACTCACCTGCTGTGGTGGGCAGTGCTCTACACACAGCTGGTTTGCTGTGGCTGCATGCCTGTATCTGTATGTGTCCCTCCCCCCCTGCTGCAGCCGCCCAGAGCCAGAAGATGGGCAGCCCTGCGGCCCTACGCATTGCTACCTCTGCCCCCTGTTTGGGGGGGTAAGGCCCATTAGCCCTGGTCTTCTGCTGCCTGTGATAGTTGATTGAATCGGCTATTAGATAAAAGTACCAAAAAGTCCTGCTGAAGCATGCAATCTATACAGATATTGGGCAAGCCAGATCAAACTGATGTGATGCCTCTTCCGGTAAAGCGCTGTTTTTGGTTTTTTTCACATCTGTCAGAGGCCACTAATATAGGAATGATTCTCTGATACAAGACATGGGCCCTCAACCTCTTGGCCATCATTTGTTTAACTTTAATACTGGAGCTACTAGAAGTAGTGAAACTAAGCATGTGACTGCCTGAAGAACTGTGGTCTTGCTTAAAGTCAAGGTAGTGTTGAAAGTATCAGAAACCATTAGCAAGCAAGTTTCAAATGATTAAACTGATCATTTTAATACTTTTAACTATACCTGGTTGAAATGGAACTAGCAAAAACAGATTTTCTTGGAAGGAGGACCTGATTTCAAATAGTATTGAAGTTGTAGCCAAGATGGTCTAGGAAATATGCCTTTCATTTATTTCAAATACACATTTTTTGTGAAGCATCCTGGAAACTAATGGGTTTTTTTTGTTTTTGGAGGATGTGAGTGCTTGTTTCTATGGTTTGGTTTGGTTTGGTTTTTTCCCAGGAAAACCAAATAAAAAATATATATTCTCTTTTCAATTTGACAGTTTCATGGCACTATTAATTTAATTCTCTTAGGGCATCTTTACAGGTGCTCCTGGGCTGAGGGAGGAGGGTGTTTAATTAAAGCAGCTCCGAGAGCAATTCAGGTGGTCATTATACTAAGATAAGGGCAGCCTCCTGCACTATATATATCTATTAACATCAAGGCATGGCAGATGAGAACAAGGCAGACTGCCCTTAGAGTGGAGTATTTGAAAAAATGTGTGGAGTACCCCATGACAGTATTCAGTTCCTTTTGCTGTTCTACTCTTTGCTTTCTGTCCATGTTTGCCCTTTACCTCTGGAAACTGTATTTAATGTCTCAGGGTTTTGATATGTATGCAGTATACTTCTTATTTTATTGTAGTAGTCCCAGTTTTGATGAATCAAATATAGTCATAGGTTCTAGGTTATTTTTCCAATTGACCATACTCTGTTTTTCAAATTCTTTTCTTATTAATATATATCATTCTTATATAATCCCAAAATTAAAAATATCCATGAAATTTATTTAAATAAAAATGAAAGATCAGTTAATTAAACAAATCATTAAGAGTATGTCCTACTTATTTTCCATACTTTTTAATGTTGCTTTCTTCCCCCTACCAGTTTTAATTTCATTTAAAAGTTTGGTTTAAAATACAGAAAGTCTTGGTCAATTGCAGGAAACCCACGCTTTAAAAAGAAACTAATAACAGATAAGCATATTTTCTTCTTTTTTCCCTTGGGGATGTTAGCTCTTAATCTTCCCTTTTTCCTTTTGTATCTTCTTAGAGGTGTAGTTTTGAATTAATTATATTTTATCTAGAGACTGCATTATTTCTCCCACCAATAACCTAAATCCTTGATGAATGTTGTCAGGTTACTAAACCTGCAAAGGGTTCATAGACAGCCTAAAGCCTAAAGAGAAAATGTACAAAAAACCCTAAGTGTCCTTGGAACTATAGTCCCACAGATTTTTTTTTTTTCAATAACACATTGGCTCATAAGTGCTTAGGGCACTCTTGAAATTGTGACTTTGGCACTAACATCATTTAGGCACTCTTGACAAAGTTACACAAAGGCTTTAATATTAAAATAGACAATGAACATATATAGAGGGACAGCTGAAATCCATGTTTTTAAAATGCGTTTGGTTTTATATGAATGTTGAGCTGATATGTCTGTTTCAGCACCTCACCATCCATTAGCATGACCTTTTACTAACTTGTTGTGTGTGATCTCAGTGGGCACATCTACACAAGACACTTAATGTGCAGTAGCCTAATAACACTGCACAGTAGCGTGTCACAGCACAAACAGCACTAATATGCTGCTGCGCAGTATTATTGGGCTTCTGCACAGTAGTGTCACTGAAAAGGTGACTGTCAGCACAACTGTGCAGTAACTATAGTTACTGAGCATTTAGTTAGTACTTCATTAAGCAAGTACTAAATTAAGTGTTCAATAACTACTGTGCATTAATGAATGTGTAGATGCACCCAGTATGTACCAAGACAATTCCAGAAAGGGCACCTTTTATACCAAGTTATTTACACAGGCTTCACCATATAGGATATGAGAGGGGGATGAGATTCCTTTTCCTTTCCTTATAGAGCAGGCAGCCATTTCAGGCATTTACTAATATTTGGAGAATTTGGAAGGGATTGATAAGAAGAGAAGAGTTTGAGTATGTGACACAAGGTGAAAAGGTCCATGACATAGTCACTAATGTCCTGAGCACCTGAATCCCACCTACATCTTATATGGTTATGCTGATCTGTCTGTCTCTCTAATCAACTCCCAAGCTTCTCTTCTACTGCAGCCCATGCCAACCTGTGTACTACTATGCAAAACTATTCTTTTACTTGATACATACCGTAAAATGTCTACAAAGGCAGTGAGTAAACACTTGGATTTGTACTCAATGCCATGCTTGGCACAGAGGGATTCTACCAAGGGGGCCACCTTCCAGTAGTTGTGTCGAGGCATTGTGGGGAAAAGGCTGTGGAAGAAAGAGAGACATGTCTACTAAGATTTTGCTACCCCTGACTCAATATCCCAAAAGAATTCCTCCCACTTCATGGTACCAAACTGATTTGTTTTCTTTATGGTTTTGGCCTCTCATGGACACTGAAGGATCTTACACTTAGGTATCTTCTGATTATTCCCACTCCTGTCCCCCTACCCATACTCACTGGTGTTCGATTTGGAAGTTCAGGTGTCCAGTGAACCAGTCATTGAACCAGGATTGGTCCACATTGCATGTTGCCTGGAGCTGGACAGGAAAACATTTTTTTTTAAATGCACATTCTGCTTATTTTTCTGAATTGAAGAATAACTGAACATCAGCCTTACAACTGTATTTTGCTGTAGCTTGAAATGGCTACCTGACATTGAGAATCATAGCCATCATTGTTCTGAACAGGGGAGCAAGGTCTATGTGAAAATAGCATGTTGCAATATGAGATGATTATTGCCCATATTGCTCCTCCACAGATCTGTCTCTTATACTCCCTAAAGAGGTTCTCCTCCTACCTCCCAAATGGATGGAGAAAAGAGATGCAAACTGAGGAATCACACAAGTTTTTTTCTGGACTCTCTTGCCTTTATAGCAAAAGCACAAACAACTTGTTGTGGGAAAGGCTTGACTACACAGATTTTTTATTTTGGTAGTATAACTATAGATATTTGAAAAAAGAGAAATTTAAAGTTGTATGATCCCCTTGGTGGATTCTATACAAAGATAAAATAGTCATGTGTTTAAATGGTTCCATTAAAACTGGATCTATTCGCTACTCCTCATCCAAGACAAGGAGAGGAACTAAATCCTAGCATAAGAAGCTACATTATGTATTAATTAAGGAAAACAGTTGAGGAAATTTGTCCAAAGGTTTTATCACTGAAAAATATCCTATTTTCAAACTTGTTCTTTCAAGGAATTGCTGCTACTAGCATGTAAACTTGGATGCTCTTTATGATTTTCAGTCTGTATCGCAACATGAGGTTATGACTATTGGAATACGCAAGTGCAGTCCAAATAATTCCCAGGAGTGGAGAAGATATTACCTGTGTAGATACCCAGTCATCATTTTTATCATAAGCGATGTTCATTGGGATGTGGTTCATTTGTGAAACCCAGACAAACCAGTGGCTCTCTAGGTACCTGGGTAGGCAAATATACATACACACAAAGTCATCACCTTCAATCCATTCCAAAATGTTCATTAAGAGATTCACTTTGCTGCATGCCAATACCATTGATTATTCTAGTAGATCCTAAAGATCAAATAGGTAAAAGTCTGATAAAGTGTCTGTCCATCCAAACTCACAGGAGGGTTTAGACTGACTATATAAAACAATACTTTGTAGTGCAGTATTTTCTCTTTTTGATCAGTACTGCATTTTTATTAGAGGCCCTCACTGATTCCCAGCTCATTTTTTCTTGACTATGGTTGACTTAAATCATCAATGTGTATTAATAGTTATATATAATTATTTTTTCCCAGGCTAAATCTGGCAATACTGATAAGAGGCATGGACTAGACAATCAGCTAAGATAATTCTAGGTACATTGTTACCTGGCCAACCAGTAGTATACCATAGTACTCTGAAATCCCATTAAAGGTGTGTACATGAGGCAAATTCGGATGTTAAAGGTGACAATCAAGAACAGTTCCTGCCAAGCAGAAGGAAAGAAGGCCTCATTCACTGGGCAGTTTATAGCAGTGCATACCCATTCTTCTTTCTACACCAGGCAGTGTGGCACATTTTTTTCCCCTGCGATGCTTCTTGCATGTAACCTGTAGCTCTACTCCATCTTTCTGTACCAACATGAATTTGACCCCCAGAAAATTCTCCCATAGTCCCAACTTTTTCCCCTGCATCAGCAAGAGGCAAGCCCCAACATTCAGGCCTATAAATGCATGTCTATCTGTACATTCAGCAACCTTCATATCTCATTTTTCCTTTGCCTAGGGAGACCTATTAATGGAAGAGGTTGGGAATGTAAAAGCTGTTTTCTCCTGGCTCTTTGGAAACAGAGCCAACTAGCTGGAACAAAGTCCCCAGAAATACCTTGCATATCCATCAGTGACAGATCTAGTTTTTGGGAGGACACTGTGACTACATTTTGCACACTATAGTTTAAATACTTACAAGCCACTTTTTCCGCTTGCTTGTAAAGTGGATTACAGTGAGCTGGAAGAAGGGAATTAGTACAAGTGGAGCCAAAACTGAAAGAAATAACAAGAACAGGAAGATTATAACAACCTCACAAGTTTATACATCCCATAGAACTAGAAGAAAGGATGGTTTCATACTGCTTAGGGATTTACAGAATAGCACAGGGACAAGAGTAATTTCATCCATATCTCTTTTTCTTTCATCTTTTTTCTTCCTTTCTATCCTTCTTCCTATCTCAACCTCCTTCTTTACTCTTTCCTTTAACCATTCTTCATTCTCTTTACCTCCCTCCCCTATATAAATAAGTAAATAAATATGAATATATATATTAAAAATACATTATATATATATATATATATAATATTCACTCTTTCTATCACGATATACCTCATTTTTACCTGGTAAAACCCAGCTGGCAATGCTGACCCCCTGCAAGCTTTCTTAAACTTAATGATCACAGCCCAGTAGGCTGCAACACTGAAACATCCTTTGTCTGGCCCATGAAAGGTATAACCTTAGGGATGGAAAGCTGTAGTCATTTCTGAGAAAAGGCCCCATGGCACTGCAGGAAGCTGGAGACACTCACAGCTGAAGTACTTGTGCTGATGGTTGTAAGGCATGAATTTCTTCTTTTTCTTTCCCAGCTACAAAATGAGAGGAGGAGTAACAACTGTTATTGTTTGTGAGTAACTTTGAACTCTTTATATTGAGGAGATTCTGAAGAACCTGGAAGGAAATACATGTGGAAAACTATTTCCTATGTGTACCTAAATGGCAGCTTCCTAGCTGCATAAGAGGCATTTTTGGCACTTTCAGGTAACAACTGTACTTTCCTTGAAAGGTGATAGCATAGGTGTAAATTAATAGACTGAACATGCAAAGCTGGCTATGCACTCACTAGACAAATGCATGGCAACATTTCAATTCCCATTCTGGATGTGTACCTATATATAAAAGTTAAAAACATGCAGCTGGCTAGAAACCTCTGACCATCATGCATTAGACTCCTCAGAACAGCATTCCTAAATCCTAGCTTTAGTAGCTGAGTGGTTAGAGCACTGACCCAGAAAACAAGCAACCCCAATTCTAAGCCCCTTGCCCAGAGTGGGTGTGAACCTACAGTATTCCAACTACCACAAAACAGCACGGACACACTCCAGCACTCTTAGTGAAGCTGGCCTCCTAAGCAGCAAAGATGCAAATATGCAGGACTGAGTCACTTAGCCTCAAAAGGAACAACAAACTTTAGCTAATGCTTGACTCATGGCATGGTACTTAAAGCACTGTGCTAGGAAGTCAGAAAGAGACCAATTGAAACCCACTGCTGAAGGAGGGTACCTAAAGCCAAGGTCACCAGTTTCCTAAGCAGTGTACTAACCACTCAAAAAGTCCATCTAAAACAAACAAGGATTCTGCACACCCCATCATTTTTCTGGGACTCAGGCACAGGGGTGTGTGCATGCACATGTGCACACATGCATGCACACACACCCCCCCACCACTGAATGCATGCCTGACCAGTAAAGTATATAGCCTTATGGTACATGTTCTATCTATGCACACAGGCTTATGCAGCCACCATATACAGCATGGGCTAAATAAAACCACTGAGCAGATGACTAGAAAACATCCAGATGGATGGACAAAGGGAAATAGAATTTTGCCCTAAGAGGCTACCATTTTAATCAAGTACTGAAAAGCCCAGCTGGCATATATATGTGCAAATAAATTTGACAGCAGAGAGTAGGTAAGACCCCATTAAGAACAACAATCTTTTTATTTCTTAGTAATTCTGTTGAAGGAAGATATGTCAAAGTATGATCAACACTGTTTGCAAATATAGTCTTTGTATTTCTTGAGACAGCTCTCCCAGCCACATGGAGATCTGGTCCCAACCTGAACTCCACATGGTTGGGACGCAGCAGTCCCAGCTGCCGGACAGCTCTCCTGGCTACATGGGGATCAGGACATGTCTCAGTCCCCATGTAGCGCAGAGACAGCTTCCCACACATTGGGGCTTAGCCAGGCAGCAGAGGGGCCCCTGCTGCCTGGGCTCACAGGGAGCAAATTTCTCCCAGTCAGTGTCTACATATCTGCTACTATGCAGGAGCTAATGCACCATTAATCTAGCACCTGTATTTCTTGGTACCAAACTGTAATTTGCTGTGCAGTAAGTCCTGCACACATGTAGACACTGATGCTTTATGGTGCATTACATTAATCTAATGGTCAGTAAAGTGTCTTGTGTAGATGTACCCACAGTGTTGCAAATGAAATAAGAGGCAGGCTTCGTTTGTTTGAGTTCATGCCTCTCATATAAAAATTAAAGCACGTAGCATATAGCTTGTGTGATGCAGATGGCATAAATCTTATGTTTGTGTTATCTGTGGGGCATACTATGTGGTCTGCACTGCTCTTCTAAGTAGACGCTGCTAGGATAAAGAAGGCAGGGGAGACACTCTGGCCCTAGTATTAAATAAATGGGCTGATATGAGACCATAAAACCTGCCTTCAAGGTCATTTTTCTTCACCACCAATCCATGAGCCTGTTGTGCTTTTATGAGATTAAAGGGTTTGTGCTTAAGAAAATTATTTGCTAAGAAAGATTGGGTTTCCAGCTTACCTGCTGTACTGTTCCTGTAGAGTTAAAGCAAGAAACCACTTGCACACTTTTGAGAAACTATGAGGAAATGTGTCCAAGCAGCCAGGGATGAAGTGACAACTTGTAGAGTATTAGACCCTACACTGCAGTAATACAAATCCTACTGCTCAAGGAAGGATCCAATTCATGGGCTTTGTTACCTCGCAGCTCTGTGTTCTTGGGGAACCCTGGCACAGTATGCTGCTTGTCTGACTCAAAGGACTCACCCCCTCCCCACCTCTGTCTGAACAAGTACTGATTAGAGGAAGGACTTACAAAAGACAATGAAGATTTAGTGGGAGATGCACCTAAACCCCTACAGACAAGGGTGATAGGAGTGAAGCAACTCCCCTGGCCTCATTTATATGGGAGATTGACAGGAAAGCACCTTCATTACCATTCAGGATGGAGAATAGAGATTCAAAGTCAAGGACCGCACTGACCTCTGGGACCAGAGAAGCAGGGGAGCACTGCATGATGAGGGATCTCTGCTCCAAATAATAATCAAGCCATGTCTGCATAGACCCAGCTCAGCATTTATCAGACCAATTCTAGTAATGACTCCTTTATTGGTATCCAAAACACTGAATCTGCCTGTCTGTACAGGAGGCCCTCGCCATCTGCAGGGGATACATTCTTGTAGCCCCCACGAATGGCAAAATCCACGAATCAGGCACTGTGTTCATGAACGCCATCTGCGTTCATGAACGCAGTGCCCCCAGCAGCTGGGGGGGGGGCACGGCTGCTCTAGCAACAGCAGGAGCGCAGCAGCAGGAGCCTGGCAGCGGCAAGTGTGGAGCTCCCAAGGAGCTCCTTTATGTGTATTTAGGTTGCAGGTTCGGCATTCGCGAATATTTGAAACCGCAAATGCCAAACCTGCGAATAGCGAGGGTTTCCTGTTGTGAGCTCCCTCAGAGTAATGCCACCCATAGCCAGGAGTGATCAGTTCCTATTATCCAGCATATGATGTTTACCCATAAACAAACCTAGTGTTCTCCCTTGAGTCAGTGTTAGTTCTCTACAAAAACCCCTACCCAAGCTTAAGTTTCTGTCCTGGTGCTTGGATCCAAAAGCCGCACCATTTCCACTCCTTTTCTGCCTGGAATCCCTCCACTGGCCATGCTGAGGGCTCTACCTGTCTGCAAGCTCCAAGAAACACCTGGGAACCTTAACTGGTTCAAGCTTTGCTGAGTAGTGTGACCCCAGCTCTTTTTCTCCCTCTCTCTTTGACTCCAGGAACCTGACTTTTGCTTTCTGACTCCAGGCACAGTTTTCTAAACCTGACTTTTGCTGATCACACTTGAGCTAGACTTCCTCAAATACCTAATTGAAACTATGTAATAGTGTAACTGTTTTATTTGTTGCTCTTATATGGCTGTTACTACTGGTATCATCTTAAGTTCATATACCTGGCAATAAATTACTTTTAAGGTCAAGCTGGTTGCTATACTCTCTCTCTGAACCCCACTTACTCTTCCTTCCCCTTGACCTCCCCATTTGCTCTGCAACAACACTTCTTTTACCTAAGCCAAAGATCCCTGTAATGCCCAAAATTACAGTGGGGTCTGCTCATCAAGGGGGTTACTACTAGGACCATTGTGACAAGAGATTGGGAAGTGCTGGGTTTTGAGGAGCATGAGGGTATCAGCTGAAAGTGCTGATCGGACCCAGCCTGCTCAGATGTACTCTGTTAGCTTGTGTGTATGTGTGTCTAACTGCATTTATTATTGTCCAGCTGAAATAAGGGATGAACTGAGTTCAAGGCACATGAGGGTATCAGCCTGCCAGTGCTGAATACCCCGGCCTGACTCTGATGCATTCTGTTAACCTGTGTGCTTGTGTCTGACTGCATTTTATTGTTGCCCTGGTGAACTGAGTTCAAGGCACATGAGAGTGTTAGCCTGTCAATGCTGAATAACCCAGCCTGGCTCAGGCATGCCCTGTTAATCTGTGTGTGTATGTATGTATATGTGTTTGACTGATCCGGTGGTTGGAGGAACCCAGACCCATTGAACCTGACTCCTGCAAGATAGCTCCACTGGGGGTGAGGACTTGTAGAAGGGAGAGATATAGCTCCATATAGAAACACAGGTAACACAAGCAGCACATTTATAGAATTACAGCCACCCAAGAAAAGTACTCCTCATAAATGAGCACACCCCAAAGTGATGGGCAAATCTGGTAACAGCTTCCCCTGGAAATGTGCATGAGGGACTCTGATCTCAAAGAATAAACTTTCACTGCTAAGTGTTTCAAACAGATTGATATCTGCCAGGAGAGGAGAACCAAGCTAAATAGTGAATCTCCATCCAACAGCTTCATGGCTTAAAACCCTTTTACTAATAGATTTTTCTGAATAGACTAAGTTTTCCCAAACTTCCACCAACTCACCTCCACAGAGAGTGTCTTGCCCAAGGAAAAAAAGAAAGGATGCATGTTGAGATCAGGGTCCTTGCAGAAGCAGTTGGGCTTGGCATGATGTTGGTTGTGCAGGTGATTCCACCAGCTGGCTGGTGCTCCCTGAAGGAAGATCAAAACCAGAGGATTCAAAGCACATTGCTATTAAGAATTACTTTAATCACTTGGCCATTTATCTATTCATCCAAGAAACATGCAACACATTCCCTTTTCTGTTGCATTTAGAATGAAGATTCTTACAAAAGATGGTGCCTAAATTTATGGGTATGCTCCATATACCAAACAATCCTGGTCAGCTCCAGGAATCATTCGTAGGATCAACACTTACCTTCACAACACCCATTAGAAATATATGAAGCAAACGGTTCCATTTTGTCTCCCTGAAGACTGAAAAGTGCCCCAAATCATGTTGGAACCAAGACACCTGGATCTGGAAGAAAAAATAATCACTGAGGAACAGCTTTAGCAATACTGTATGGAAACCCATAAAGGAACCCCTCTGTTACTGTTCTGTCAGTGCAGTTCCATCCCATTTTGGAAAAACAAGGACAGGGGCAGATCCTGGGAGTAGGAAGCTATGGGCACACTGTGAGGATGGTGTGTGGTAAGGGAAAGTGGAGGGAAGTACAGTTACAGCTGTGTCTTGCCCCATGATCAGGGGCTGTGAGGGACAGAGAGAACTGTTTGGGAGGGATTCTGAGGGGACAGGGTTCCTGGGGAATGAGGGGCCAGTTAGGGGTCATGGCACCAAGGAGTTTTTGGGAAGTGCTGTGGGCTAAAAGGGTATAGGGTGAGGAGGGGCTGGGGCATTAGGAGGGTAGGGAAGGTGAGGGGCAGAAGGGATGTGGGGCTGAGGGGGTGTGTGAACTGTGAGGCTGAAATGAGGTGTGAGTAGGGGGCTGGGAGCAAGAGGAATTGTGGGTGAGGAAGGTCCAGGGGTGTGAGAGATCACAGTGAGGTCTGGGTGCTCAGAAGGGCAGGGGAGGGCTAAGTGGGGCAATGTAAGAGAGATGGTGAGGGATCAAGGGGGTTG
The DNA here is from genome assembly GCF_030867095.1 of Alligator mississippiensis. Classification (NCBI taxonomy): domain Eukaryota; kingdom Metazoa; phylum Chordata; order Crocodylia; family Alligatoridae; genus Alligator; species Alligator mississippiensis. The sequence goes on from NC_081825.1 coordinate 178,824,117, forward strand.
GGTTGTGGTGGGGAAGGGATGTGTCTGTGCATGGTGTATTCAGTTCGTGAAGGAAGTGATGGCACAGGGTAGGACTCAATGGGGCATGAGGGGAATGAAGGTATCTGATGGAGCTTGAGGCACAATGGATGGGGCTGAGCATAGAGGATATGTGAAGTGATGGAGTGGAGCCAAGAGGCATTTTAGGTGGCACAAAGAATGTATGAAGGGCAGTGAGGTACAATTTGGGGCCATGGTGGAGTGCCTGGGGGATCCAGGTGTTGGGGCACAGGCAGTCGTTTTCTCTGTGACCAGGTTGGGGGTAACAGACGCACTCCTCTGGCACAAGGTGCCTGCCCACCCTGGGGCTGGCAGTAAGTCCCACCCAACTTCCACCAGACATAGTTATATTTGTGTTTGCATGGCTCTAAAACAGAATAATTTAGCCCTAGGCCTGTAGCACATTAGTAAAGTTTCTTTTCAATTGGGAAAAAATACACATTGTGTAATATGATGATGTACCGCAACACCTGCACCCCACTTTTCAAAATCCTAGGTCCACCCATTGACAAAAAATAACCTTTATACTACAGATGCACTGATACATTGGTCCATGTCATATCAGCACTGATAAAAGGAAAACCTATATTATCGGCAATCAGCTTTTCTTGGCTGATATGGCTGATAATGTTGCTGATAAATGCCATGTGCATGCACACAGCCACAGAATATACTTGGCCAGGAATGCAGCCTGGCAACATGGAAAGTAGTGTCTGACCAGTAAGTCCATTGGAGGTAAAGGACGGGGCAAGGGAAGGGGCATGGGGGGGACAGATCGAGGCCCCCATGGTGAGGGAGGGAGGCTGGGGCTGGGGCAGGAGCAGAGGCAGGTGCTGCCCAGCCAGGGCAGGGAACAGGACAGAGCCGTGGTTCATCTGGGGGCACAGGGGCAGGGAGCTGGAGGGCAGCTCCAGCCTCTGCATGCACCCCCGGGGGAGGTATGGGGGTATGTGTGCTCCCCAGATCTGTGCACAGGGCAAGAGCAGGCTGCTCACTGTGTGCTTCGGGACACGGCTGCACCAGGCTCTTCCCAGAGGTGGGGCTGGGCCTTGGCTGCAGTCAGGGTGGGCGGGGCAGGGCAGATGGTTGCAGCACTAGGAAGGGGAGCTACAGGAGAGCTATGGCAAATTTTGGGGTGGCTATAGCCTACCCCATAACCCCCCCCCCAGCACCACTGCCACCCACCCAAGTACAGCCCTGGTCCAGCCCCACCATCCCACAGTGGCCAGCCCTCATGCCGCACACAGATCTGGGGGGTATGTGCCCCCCATGCCTGCCCCAGGGGTGCGTGCAGTGGCTGGAGCTGCCCCTTCCTTTGTGCCCTGCCCCAACAAGCCATAGCTCCCTCCAATGGCCCCTCCCATCTGGGCAGCATCTGCCCCTGCCCCACTTCCTCCTTCATTGTGGATGCCTCGATCTTCCCCCTACACCCCTTCTCTCCCCCATGCCCCTTCCCCCTCACAGACTTACAAGCCATATGCTGCTCTCCAACCTGCCAGGCTGCACATGTGCAATCAGATCAGTATCAGCCAATATGGCTGGTCAACAATTGGCCATCAGTATCAGCCCAAAAAAATCTTTATCAGTACCCTCCTACTCTATATCTGCCTTAAGGACCCTACTTTCATTCTGAGATAGATAGATAGATAGATAGATAGATAGATAGATAGATAGATAGATAGATAGATAGATAGATAGATAGATAGATAGATAGATAGATAGATAGAACTTATTCTCAAACTGCAGCAATGCAAAACAGGCAGTTAGTTGCATTTCTAAAACTCAGAAGTGTGCTATTCCTTCTGCATATTAGTAATTCCAAAGGGAGCAGCTGGAGAGCAGAGGAAAATGCAGGTCTTTTAGTAATAACCAGGGATCCTGGTTTTCCATTTAACCCACAGAAAAAGAGAGAAAACCATGGATTTCCCCTTTTTATTAGAGAAAACGTGAATTTCTCCTTTTAGCAGAGAAACCTGCAGATTCTCTGCTTTTCCAAATAGCTCTGCAGGCTGGTTGAGCTCCAGCCTGCAAGAGCTGTTTGCAAGCAGGGCAGGAACCCCCCCCCCCCCCGCTCTGCCAGGAGGAGGAGGGGGAGGGGGAATGGTGGGGCCTGAGGTGCTCAGTCAGCCACAGCTCCACTCAGCTCAGCTTCACTCTTCGCTTCTGGAGCCTGAGGTAAGTGGGGCTTGCAGGGGGCTGGGGGCCCCTCTGGCAGGGCTGGGAGGTTGCAGGTCATGGCTGGGGGGCACTGGCAGGGCTGTGGGGAGACAGGAGCTGGCCCTGCCACCACCCAGGCAGGCAGCAGCAGTGGGGGATCTGGCTCCATGCTGTTTCTACTGCAGCTGCCTGCTGGAGCTGCAAACTTGGGTCCCTGGCCCCATAGGTCTGGCAGCTGAGGGCCCCCTGCAGCAGGACAGGGGTTGTGGGTGGGGGCAAGAGGCACAAGTAGGGTGGGCAGCTTTTGTAGGGACAGTGAGGGGCACCAGCAGGGCTCGGGGGGCTGCAGGGGACTTTTAATTTAAATAATGGATTTGGGGGGGTTTATCAGAGAATTTGTGATTTTTATAAGAGAAAACCAGGATCTTTGGTAATAACAAGTCCTGATCTCCAGTAAATTCATTGTTCCTATAGCAATAGATAGAAGTCTTGGCTTAAGAATATGTGTTGATCTTCAGAAATAAGAAGTCAGAGAAGGACAGCCCCAATTCTGATACAACAAGACAGGAAGCAGGAAGGTGTCTGGTGGACTGGAGTGAGGGTGGACTTGGGCTGCCAGCACCAGCTCTGCTTCCTCAAAAACATATTTCACATTCAACTTATGAAACAGATTCACTTCATGCAGCACTTCATGCCATCTAGCCCTTCAGGTCCCCACTGAAGCCTGAATGGAAGACTGAGATCCAAGCTCTCTACACTCAGCATTTCTGCACTCCTTCCCAGAATCAGGGGCTGTGAAAAGAAGGCTAGGACATCCATCAGTCATATAGTGTTCCCTACCTTTCATCAGGCAGGAAAATATGACCACAGAGAAAATGAGTTCTTCAAACTCCCCTTCCAAATACTTCTAATACATTGCTTTATATGCCCACTTAACCAGTGTTAACAGAAACCCAATGACATAGGTACCTGATTGCTACCAGAAAGGTTATAGGGTTTAAACGGAAGAAACTACAGGTGGGGGTGGCTGGAACAAAACTATCTAATGCATGACAAAGAACAAAATAACCTGAGCTGTTTTGCTGGGTCGGGTAGTTTACCTGTGCAGTAGTGAACAGTGCTAAACCAACAAGGAAAGGCACTAAGGATGAACCAAAGTACCACACAGTGAGCCAGGAAGCAGCATCCAATACCAGGATGTGCAGGAAAATCAGGAAGAAAAAGAAGTGTTTAGGCTGCAGGAGTCCCATCCTCTCAACAGTGGCACGCAGCTCACGGAAGTCCTCTACCAGCAGTTTCTGTGGAGACACAAAACATTACTGCATTATCTGTGCAGGAGAGCAATCTCTGGAGTTATGAAACAGCCTCCAGAGCAAGAGGAGACACTTTGCTATCCCTTCCCTGAATAGGCATTTCTGTGGCAAAGGGGAAATACAATAATTGACAGCCTTTGCTATATGCAGTAACTGTTTGATCCTGGAGAATATGACAGTGAGGGGTTCTGAGTGGGGTCCCAGTGACACGGGGTGGACCCTGTGACATGCCCACAACTCCAGGGGAGGTCTCTTTGAACCCAAGATCTATGCATGCATTACCTCCCAGGGTGGGCTTCTCAACCCTCCTATCTGTGATGCAATGCTGGACACACAGTTTGCTGAATCTTGCCACCAGTCCATTTCATATTTCATTTTCCCACATAGGAGTCCTCATCCCATCCCACATCTGGTTCTCCAGGTACTCACATTTTTACCGGGCTCAGAGGTAGGTTGATCTGGTGCCAACTCCCCGATCAGCAGTGGTTTCAAATATTTTTTCACCAGCGCCTTATCATTGTGGAAAGCAACAAAGGCATCCTGAGAAAGACAGAAGGGCCTGGTATGAGAAAGAGAAGACGTAGACCTGCTCTTTGTGGCCCTTTATTATTGGGTGTCATCTGCTTTATTACACAGAAAGACTCTCCTCAAGGATACTAAGAGATCCTCAACTTGAACAAGACAATGAAGAAGGCACAGATCATAATAACTGAGGCAGAAGATGATCATCAACCAAGAATCTCCATTGCAATTTGGATTGTAGAGACTTCTTTCTGACGTCAATACCATTGCTCTACAGTGGGCGTTCTTCACTGGAGTTTTTGAGGAGCATGTGGTGGTCGAATTTTCCTCTGTCCCCATGTACTGATGCTGTGTACCCAAAGCAAAGAAGTAAAAGTTCCCACGACAATCTGCAAATGCTCAGGGGATGGTAGTCCATTCAGACTATCAGGGATTCACTGTTATACATCACAACTTCCTGGCTAGAATTGCTGCTACTCTTATTGGCCACTTTGAAAATAAAGTTATTACTGGTATAACATAGCTGCATGCATAGCAAGACAAGTTTCATTTATGTGTTTCTCTCTGTTGTCAAATACACTCCAAGATCTTGCTCCTGATATTCTGATCCATGTTCAGGGCCAGCCTTAGCAATGTGAAAGATGTGTTCCACCCTTTGCCTGCTCCCACAGGAGATAAAAATAACCATAAAGGGGTTACTTCTGATAACCAAACAGTAACTCATACTTTGAACTCGCTTTCCTCCTGGCCTTCCCCCTCTCTTTCTCCCTGAAGTCTGTCACATTCACCCTGATCTCTGGGGCAGGACTATTACTACTTTTTCTAATCACCATGAAAAATCCACTTAAGGTATAATATAACCACACCCTTAGCAAGACAATTTTCAGTGAACACATCCCAATGGGGACTCCCTATCCATGGCAGAAAACAGAATCTAGGGGTGAGGTCCTGATGTTCCAATCCCTGTTCATGACTGGCCCTCATGATGTGAGGGACATGTTCTTCTCTTTGTCTGTTCCTTCAACAGATATGAATAATCACAGAGCTAGTCCTTCTTACAACCAGAGACAAACTCAATAGCAAGTTTTCCTCTAGCAGTTATTCCAAACCCATGTCCAACCATTATTTCTCCACCTGTAAAACACAGAAACAGACAAACAGAGAAGCCTGCAATCCAATGGAGACATAACTTCTAAGACTAGGAATGTGGAAAGAAAGACACGTCATCACTATTCTGCTTTACACCCTGTATTGGGTGAACAGATGACAGGGATATATTGACAGGTCACCTAATTCTTATTGCACACCTCTGGGGGTAGTGCAGTCACCTGGGAGTCTGGGATTGTAGCCCTTTCCCTTCTTCCCCAAAAGGGATCTGAGCCTGGGTGCCTCTGAATTCCTAATGTAGGATCCCAACCACCAGGCCATAGATCAGCTACTTGCTAGTGCTTTCTCCAGTGCTCCTTCTGAAGCTGAGTCATTAATATAGCCACTGAAAAAAATGAATGGAAAGTAACACAGGGGTAAGTTTCTTCCTTACTGGAAGTAAGCACCTTGCTAGAACCTGGAACTACTTTCCTTCGGTCCAGCACTTACATTGCTGACCTACACACCTGTTGGCTTATACATTTTATCCAGGCCCCACAAATCTTGCACAAATCTTCTATTCATGGCTGTCCAGGGGAACAGCTTTGAAAAAAAACACTGGAAAAGGGATTGGAATATGGCTGTGGTACAGTGCATAGCTTGCTGTATGGAAAACCAGAGAAATGTAATCGCTTAACTCCTCAGGATTGGGGGGGGGGGGGGGGGGGGGGTGAACACAGGACCTCCAGCTTCCCAAATGAATACTTTAGCCACGTAGCTATTTGAAGGAGAAGAGTCTCTCCTGTTTTGTTTCCAGGGAATATGCCAAGTCTGAGTACATATGTAATCTTCCATGCATACTGGGTTAAGTGACCAGGGTACAATCCCAAACTGTACATAAATGGCATTTTTGGCCCCTAGACAACCATGTAGATGACGAATTCTGGACAATTGGGCAGATAGTAAAGAAAATAATGTCTCCCTGAGTGTCTTTTCTTTGGGAACTGGATTAAGCCCTTAAACCATCAATTCTCTCCCAGGGTGTCATGGCCTTTAGATCCTTTCATGTGTGTCAAGGGGTGCCATGCAATATTCCTATTGTTAGGTGTGTGTACATGATTAATAAATAAACCTGGGGATTTCAAATAGGAATCCATAATGTCAAAACCTTCAGATCTGTCATAGTCTATCTGAATTCCTTGTAACCAAAGAATTGCTCTATTCTTTTTCTGTTGTCAAGAAATGAATGAAAAGTAAAAGCTGGCATTTTCCAAGGAATGCCTCAAGTCTAATGAGGGGTGCCTCAAGTTGAACGAGGGGTGCTTTGAGTTTAAAAAGTATAAGAACTGCTGCCTTAAAGCATAGCTGCTAGGGAGCAAGAACCTTGTTTTTTAACCTGCCTGTATAATACTCAGTACACCTACTTGACTATATTATAATGCTGTTGCTGCAGGGCTACCAGAATGAAGGTCTTTCTCACCTATTCTTAGAAATCTAATCACTGTAATTACCATATTTATTAGCATACCCCACACCACTAAATAAGACACACACCTTGTTTTGGGAAGACAGAAGGAAGACAAACAATTTCCAGAGCCTTCCTTGGCAGGGTACCAGCTCAGGTAGAGTTGAACCCTGGAGCAGGGGCTGTCCTATCATTAGTGTCACTCCCTCTTTTTCTGCTACTTTGTCAACAACAAGTGCCAATTTAGCACTGGCTGTGAAAGGGATAAACCTGTAGGTATCAGCTCTGCAGCAGGGGAGAGGTAATGGTGCTGATGATGAGACCACCCTTACTCCAGGCAACCGGAGGGTTCTGACCTAGGTGAGTCAGCGCTGAGCCTTGCCTCATGTCATCGTGTCAGCATTCCCCTGCCTCCATTCAGGTGCAGAAATCAGTTTCCTCACTTGAGGCATGCACTCCAATTTGGGCTGCTAATTGTCAGGGAAAGAGTGCATATGGTATGCAAAACAATACAGTAAATTCAGGTCAGCGATTTGCTTAGGACATTGTACATAGGTGTTGCATTTGCTCAGATTAAATTTTCTTAGTTTGGAGCTGGTAGGCAAGTAGCTTTTTCCAACCTTGTTGAGCTATACTGGGTGCATCTACACAAGACATTTACTTCAGATCTGACTAATTAGCTCTGAAGTAAAATATTACTATCTACACGTGCAACCCTATAGGGTCACAGTAGACTAATAAATGCCACCACAAAGATGTCCAGCTAAACACAAGTGGCACCCTACGGCAGTCTCATTTCACTCACCACAGCGCATATGTAGATAGTAACAAGGCTGGCTGGGGCATCAGTGTGCTTCAGTGCAGGGACTGCCTGCCAGCTAGCCCTACACTGGAGCACCCTCATGCCCCAGCCAGCCCCTCGGCAGTACATTGAGCCAAGTCAGAGCAGCCCTGGGCTGGCAAGCTGCTTGGGAGACTGCTGCAGAGCAGCCCCAGTCCCTGCCAACCCAGGTCTGCTCCAACTGGGCTCCATGTGCAGCAGGGTGGGGCTGGTGGGGCATGAGGGTGCAGCCCCCATGCTGAAACACCCACATCTCTCAGCATGCCCAGGAGCAAAAAACTCCAGAACAATAAGCTCTGTAGTTTATTCATGTGCATTAACTGCATATGTAGATGCACCCAGTATCCCCAAATTCATCCCAATCTTTACTGAAATGACTCTGGTCAATATCTAGGTTGCTTTTTCTTGCTAGAACTGTACTTTCTGTCTGTCTGGTTTTTACACTCCTCCACCTCCAGTTCATCCCAAATTCCTTCCCCATTCAGTTTCTTTATTTCTTTCACCCCCTTTCAGTGTGTGCCTTTAGTATTCCATTTTATTTTGCACAACCCTCGGTGCCTTTCTTTTTTTCCACATTGTATTGTACTAGTTCAAGCTTCAAGATTATTCCCTTTCAGGCAATATTTTTCACAGGTTTTAAGGTAAGAAGAAACCCTTACAATCTCCTAGTTTCATCACTTTCATTCCAGCAATTCCTGCACCTACTTGTAATTGCTGGCTCAGCTTAAGCCAATCTTTTGGAGATCCACTCAGTATTAATCTGCACAGGATTCAAATTATGGGGGAGCTGAGCCCCCCCATAAGAGACAAAAGCCTCCCCCATAAGAGACGAAAGCCCATCCCATAAGAAACTAAGCAGGTCAGGTAGCAGCGGCAGTGGTGGCGGTGGCTCCTTCCGGCACCTGCCCTCACACTGCAGACCGCCCCCACCAAGAGTTGGAGTGTAATTCAAACCCTGGATATACAGATCTCAAAAGACCAAGAACCCACAAAAAACCCTTTTAAATTAATTCACTTAGTAATTACCCTCACTGGTAAAATTTGTACCTATTACCAGTCTGAATTTATTTAACTTCAGCTTCTCTTGACTGAATCATTTAAAGCCTTAAGAGCCCTCATTCAGCAGAAAAATTCTCTACAGGTTAGCACTTGCACATTGTGACCAAGACACACCTCAGTCTTCTTCTAGTTCAATTAATTAACTTGGACTTCTTAGTTTTGTACTATGAGGAAGGCTTCTTAGGTGGCAAGCTGTCTTTCTCTGAACATCTCCAATTTATTCCATTCCCTTATTCTGTGCTCACTTCTTAGAACATGTGTTTTACGTATAAAAATACCCATCTCTTTCAAACTCGGAAATCAAAGACTTGAACAAGACAGTGAAAAGTCACAATTCACACATGCTATAGCACAACTAAAAGAGGGCAACTGGGGCACCGGCCCCGGGCATCAACTTGGTTGGGCAGGCTGCTGACCTGGCCACCACTGCTGGCAGCCCAGCTGCAGCTGCTTCCCCATGCACTGCCACCACTCTGGGTCCAGTTATTCCTCTGCACAAATGAACCTTTGCAGAGTGTTTTAAAAGCTCATCTCAAACAAGCCTTTCCAGGTCACCAGAGGGAGCAAGACTGCCACAGAACTAGCCCTGTACCCTCCCAGAGTGCCACTTTGATCCCCTTCCCTTGTCCAGTCTTCTGTTTTGCATTCTGCTCTTAGCCCTGTGCTCCCTGCCTGATCTGCTTTGCTTCTCTCTCTGCCACTTTGCTTTCTGTTCCTTCCCTGCTTTACTGCATGCTGCACATGAAGGCTGCTTATGCCATTTGTGGTACCCATGCCTCCTATAGTCACTGCCCCTTCAAAACCAGCCTCATAAAGCTTTCTTAATGCCACTCACTCTAATGAGGCTTTGCCTGCTTTTAGAACATATTGACTCTTCAAAGGATTCTTAGCAACAAACTTTTCTGGAAGCAATTCTAGCAGCTAGTTACTAATATGCATGTTATTTCTCATCCAGAATGAAACAATACACTTTCTGCTCACGTTTATGCTGTAACCTGGGCAGTTTTGAGAAAAGAATATAGCAATGTCTATGTTTTTATTGAAGGCAAAGGGAAGAGAGTGAGTACTCAAGTAGTAAGAAATACCACCACTATTTAGGCCAGTCATTTCACTGCCGATTCTGAACCCAGTATTGCCAACCCCACCAGGTCAAAAATCATGAGACAAATTCTTGAAAATCAGGAGATTTGGAATGTAAATCATGAGCTATTATTTTTGAAGTGTGTGTGGTGGAGGGGCGGGGGAGCGTTATTTCTGAAGGTGTGGGGGCTGTGGGTGTGTGTGCAGGCTTTGGAGCCTGGCAGGGGGGGGCACCCGCACACCCTGGCAGGATGCGGGGTACTGTGGGTCAGGAGTGAGGGGCAGCAGCAGGGCTGGGGGAGCTGTGGCTTTGGAGTTAGGGGCAGACACATGCATACACACACACACACAGACACACGCACACAGACAGCTGCCTGAAGCTCTGTTGCATGACTCCCCCTGTCCCCAGAGCCCCATTCACCCCAGCCCTTGCTTCACTCCCTCCCTCACCCTGGCGACCTTGATCTGTCCCCCCTCCCCCTTCCCTCTCCCACTCCCACTGCCCCTTCCCCTCCATAGACTTACCAGCTTGGCCCTCTCTACACATGCTGAAAGAAAAAAAATCATAAAATCATGAGATCATGAGTCAGAGTTAATCTGACTTGGAAATCAGGAGTCTCATGATTTTTTTCATGAGAGTTGGCATTACTGTGAACCTGACAGTCTTGAGTAGATTAGAACACCAATTAGAAAATTCATGCTGGGACCACAGGCAGTGAATGATACTCTCTAAAGTATCTTGCATTTTATTTCATTCCCAGGGTACAGCCTGGATTCAGAGCAAAAAGACCTTGCTCCACCTCAGTTCCTTCTAAGGGGCAATATCAAAATATATTTAGCTGTGTACCTGTGATAACACAGGGTTATTCACCTCCAGTCCTCAGCACTCACAAAACTGTGCAAATGACCACCCTTCCCTCCACTGAAACAGGTGCATTGTAGGTGGAGTTGGCATTCTTTTGGAGAAATTCAGTTTCCTAATGCTGCCAGTTCAAATGTCACCAGACCATAACAATTTCTGAGGTTCAATGGGGTATCTTTATTATTTTGTCTGAACTGCAATGATGTACTCTACAAACACAGATTTACTGGGTTTTGTTCTTATCAGACAATAAAAAGCTGGAACAAATAGTGCATCTGTTTTTGTCATGTCTCAAGGCATCACTATCTAATCACTGCATCATACTATGTAGAAACGAAATTCAGTATTAACAACTGAAGGACTGGGAATGGCAAGGGGGAAACATCTATCTGAACCTACTGAAATGAGACAGTAAAAGGAAATGGTTGCCTACTCCACTTCAGACTGAAAGATGAACATTTATGGTGCAGACAGACATCCCACTTTAACCATTTCAAGAGTGTCACTGCCTGGGAACCAATTCACAATTGTCCCTGGGCAGAAGCATTGGTATGGGTTCTAAGCACTGGGTCCTGGAGCACTGCAGTGTGGGATGCCTGGAGGAATGATGAGACAGTAGGCAAAAATGCCCTGTGTCTGCACATAACATTAAATTGGTTCAAGGGGGACCAGGTTAACATAGCACTCCATTTTTCCAGTGTGCTTTTGAAATGTTCCAGGAAGTTTAAAACAGCCTAAAGTGCCCTACTCATCTAGGGTCCCAGGGGTTTCAAGTTGTATTTAAAATGTTTTAAGTGTTAGGAATGTCCATACCCTCAGGCAAAAAACAGAGGACTGATTTCCCCAAGGAAAAACTTTTTTATTCTGGGATTTTACAGACATACAAATGTATTCTGTCACCCTTAGGACCTGTGAAGAACCTGTGACTTACCAAAATAACACCTTTTCCCCCAGGACATTTGGGGCTTATTAGAGTTAATTCCTAGCCAAGCTGCATGTGTAAACAGCTGTACTAATGTATGTCAAAACTGGGGAAATTCAGCTGTGAGATAAACCTAATGAATCTAAGCAAGCAGAAATGCAGAACATAGTCTTCGCTGCAGCACAACCAAAAACTAAGTCGCTCCCAGATTTTAGAGCAAAGTAAAAATAGAGAGGCTTTGGGGAGCTACAGGCAGGCAAAGAGAAATGGGAGGGGTTGACTAATGGAAAACCCTGACACACAAAACAGTTTCTTGCCTGTTGGAAGATTTTAAGGCAATCCATATGCTTTTCTTCTGCTCTTCTCACACAGACACAACTCATAATATCCCCCTACAACCAGTTGTTGTTTCTTCTTTACTTTTCTGTGGGACCCTTGTTACTTCCACCCTCTCCCCCAAGTCATTGACCTAAGGTGACAGGGAAAATATCATATGTTCCTCAGACTTAAGTATAAACAGGACTACGGAGATTTTTACTCCCCACAGAAGCCTGGGAACTGATGTGCTAATCTTCATGAAATAAAAGATGAAAAAACATTCTTCATTTCATTACAGTAGGTTAGAGCCAACTACTAGGAAGTGACCATGGCACCAGCTAGGGGTTCATTGTTGAGTACTAAGCAAAAGAGACAGGTTTGTGTTGCTATTGTAGAAGAAAAAGCAACAGTACATAGTAAAGTTTCAGATATAGATTAGGTGATAGTAGACAGGAGACAATTCAATTAAAGATTAAACTGAAGTTGAAAATAAGGGTAAGGGGATGTAGGTCTCATAAGGACCTTAAAGGTGAAGTTCGGAGTGATTCATTTCTAGGCACTGCATGGTTTCCCTGTTGGAAAAGTTGTCCCACTTCCTTATAAACTTTACAAGTTTCATAGAAATGTATAAGATCCCTATAAGCTTGATTCTAAACACATCATAATTTTGTTTTGTTCTCAAGCACTATGTGAGGTGGGAAGTACTATCCACATTTCACTGATGGATAACTAAAGCCCAGAGAGTCTACGAGATTTGCTGAGGGTCACAGAAAATTTCTGTGTCAAGGCAGAAATTAAATCTGGTTTTTCCAGTTCTCAAGCTAATGCTCTAGTGCTGACTACATTTCTAGGGTGAATACACATGACTACAACAGCAACTCTAGCATTCTGCAAATAAACTGTACACTTTGCTTAAGCTTTCTTGTGGAAGTACTATCTACATTTTACCAATGGATATCTGAGGCACAGAGAAGCTATGAGATTTGCTGAGGGTCACAGAAAATACCTGTCAGGGCAGGGAATTAAATCTGGCTCTTTCAGCTCTCAAGATAATGCTGTAATACAGACTGCATTTCTAGGGTGAATACATGTGACTACAACAGCAAATATAACATTCTGCAAATAAGCTGTGAGCTTTTCTCAAGCTTTTCTCTGAACATCCGTGTAAGGTCATTCACAGAAAATAAGCTCCAAAGATACCGGAAGAAATTCCCAGCAAATTTATTTTAAATATGGAGAATTCTTCGTGGTTATCTGCTGTTCCTCAGCTCATTCCTCCTTCATGTTCCCAGCCTTCCCCTTCATGCATGCCTTTGAAATGTCTCTGCCTCTGGCATTTCTCCAGCTTTGCCCCCTGGTTCAAAATAATGCCTCTGCCTTCATAATCTGTCCTAGGATCTTGTGTCTTCCCTAGGTCTTTTATCCTAAATAATAACTTGCACTACCTCTCTGGATGTTGACTTCTCCGCTGTTCTCCTCTTTTGTTAACTATGTCACTGTGTCAGGCAACCAAGCATACTGCCAAATACCTCAGATACCCTCCCACAGGTCTCATCATGCCATCCTGCTCTGTATTGTGGGTGATAAGACACCATCAAGTTGTGCTGCTCCCCATTTGCGAGTCTTACCGTAGCATCTTGCCCTGCATAATGGCTGATTACCCGCTTGCCTCCAGGGTGCACCAGGCAGAACTTGCTGATATCATAGACTTTCCTGTCAATTACCAGCCACCGGTCCTTCCCTGAGGTCCCATGGCCCCGGCCAGTACGGACTGCAATCTCATCCCAAGTAAAAAGTTGGGGAAAATCTGGAATAGGCTCTGATATAATTATTGAGGGGCCAGAATGTGGTGGCATCTTCACTGCTGGCTACACTCTTCACACTCACATGTCCTGTTCCCAGATCTGCTGTCACACTGCCCAGATGCAAACTGGACCAGTTCTCTCATTACCTGATATATAACATCTTACATTCTATGATGCACCCTGAAAAGAGACTCTGCCAGCCTATTGGCTCCAACTATCTCAGACACACCCTTCAACATAAAAGTGCATGACTAACCTTCCTACTCTAAGGAATTTCATTCCATAGCACAAGAGGATTTGAGTACTGCTGTGCCACTAATAGGAGGTTCAGACAGCCAGATGTGCGTGGGATAGAATTTCTATAACTAGAAGCTGCCTGGGCAAGTCAGCAAACTCAACCAATCCTGAATGGCACCACCCGAATAGAAAACAAGAAAGAAAAAAGCCTAGGGCAATGCTGATTAAATAACACCTTATGCTTTTTTAAGTAAGTGCCTGGTGTGCAAATGTGCCTGTACATGATGCCTGTAAGAGCTAATGTCAGCTCTCAGCATGTCTGCCCAACTGCTCCCCCAGCCTATATATGAGACATTGTTTGGTGTTTACATTCACTTGCTACTCTGTTTTTATATTTTCAATGCACTGAAATTTAACTATTCAGCACCACAAAAGGGCTGGTTTAGAATCATATAGAAACATAGAATCATAAAAAATTAGTGTTGAAAGGGACCTAAGTAGATCATCAAGTTCAACTCCCTGCTCATAGCAGGATCATCCCCAACAAATCCTCCTAGCCAAGGCTTTGCCTAGCAGGATCTTAAAAATCTCCAAGAATGGAGATTCCACAACCTCTCTGGGTAACCTGTTCCAGTGTTTTAATACCCTCCTCATGAGAAACTTTTGCCTAATATCTAACCTAAACCTCCCTTGCCTCAACTTGAGACCATTGCTCTGTGTTCTGTCATCTGCCACTACTGAGAGCACTCTAGCTCAGGGGTGGGCAAAATATGGCCTGAGGGCCAGATCCAGCCTACCAGCAGATACGACCCAGCCAACAGATAGACAGACACCAACTAATTTGATCTAGCCCATGGGTGGCCAGCAACTCCAGCCACCATGTGGTGCTGGGTGGACAGGCAGCACTGCTTCCACCCAGCAGTATCAGTCAGCAGCTGTGGACCCAGGTAGGGCTTCTGCTGCAGTGGGCAGGCAGCAGTGTCATCTGTGGACACTGCCAATAAGGTCAGGAGCCTGGACACAGAATCTAGCTGCAGCATCCACAGCTGACACCACCTCCCTACCAGTGTGGTGGGCGGTCCTGCCTGGAGCCTTGATCCGTCAGCAGTGCCAGCAGGGAGGGCCTGTCAGCGGTGTCAGTTGTGGACCCAGGAAGGAGCTGCTGCTGCACCAGGTGGGTGGCAGCATCAGCTATGGGTGCAACCACCAGGCTCTGGAGCCTCAGTGTGGAACCTGCTGACAGTGTCATGACTGATGCTGCCACCCAGCCAGAATGGCAGCAGCTCCTGCCTAGGTCCATGGCTGATGTTGCCAGCAGGTTCCAGGTCAGAGCTCCAAGCCAGAGCTTCCACAATGCCAGGAGGCTCCTGAACCTATTGTCAGCACCCACAGCTGAGGCTGACACTTACTCACTGCAGCAAACTACAGCTCTGGTGGGTTTTGGAAGAAGGGGGATGTGGAAGGGGGGAAGACAGAGAAAAGAAGAGACAGAGGGAAGGGAAGGGAAGGGAAGGGAAGGGAAGGGAGTGTCAGAAAGAAAGAGATGAGAGAGACAGAACAGAAGAGAGGGAAAGAGAAAGGAGGCAGAGAGAGAGAAGGGAGAAAAAGAGACGAGACAAGATGGAGAGCTGAGAAGAAATGAGACAAAGAGATGAGACAAAGAGACAAGATGAGATAAGAGAGATGGATGTGGCTCGACAAGCCCTAGCCCTAGCCCCATGCTGTCACTGCCCCAAGATCCCACATCTGGCCCTGGACACAGCTGCCCTCCCATCCTCAGTCACATTTTATCTGCCTGGCTGCATGTCCTGCCCACACAGGTCCTGGCCATGGAGAGCCTGGGATCATGAGGCAGTGACAGTGCAGGACTGCAGCCTGAGGCAGACCCACAATCCACTTCCCGCATGCCCCTGCCCGCAGAACCTCCACCTGTCACAGGCACATGCAGACAGTGGGTAACAGTTCTGCCTTGTGCTCAGCAAGGTTGGGGCCACAGGCAGGCACTCAACAACATCCAGGAGTGGGGTGAGTGGGTGAGGGCTGTGATCATGGGGCAGTGACAGCATGGGGCTGCGGCCTATGATCCCAGCACCAGGCCCACCCACAAAACTCCTCCATCCTACTTCCAAATGTAGCTCCCTATCTGCCCATGGCTCCAAACAGGCTGAGAATAAGGCACACCCCTGCAACAGGCACTGGTTCTGCAGGCAAGGGCACATGGGAGAGGATTGTGGTTCTGTTCATTTGCCACCCCACAATCCTGGGGTCTCCATGGACACTGGACTGAACCTGAAAGGAAAGGGCGGATGGCCAGGCAGATGAAATGCGGCCACAGGCAGGCAGGGAGCTGCATCTGGGACTGGATCTGGGACCTTGGGGTGGTAACAGCATGGGGCCAGGCTGTGGTAGAGCCGTGATCCACTCCCTGCAAGCTCCTACCCATAGAACCTGTGCCCAGGGAGCAGACCACAGTTCTGCCCTGGTCCCAGATCCAGCAGTGTTAGCAGCTAGAAGGAGTCACCAGGACTGCCAGGAAGTGAGTCCAACCACTGCATCTCCCCAGCACTGCTCTGCACCGGGGAGCAGCAGGACTGGTTCGACACACCATGGTTTAGGCTGCCCCCTGAGCATGGGCTGGGTAGGACTGAGGGACCCACTGCAGGCTGGACAAAATCGCTTGGTGGGCCAGATCTGACTCACTGGCCATATTTTGTCCACCCCTGCTATAGTCCATCATGGCATCAAACAGTCCAGGCAGACCATGTGGCTGGCCAGGAAGAATCCTGAGGCCCATACCCATCAGGGCTGTGTGACCCTTCGGTAGCCGAGTCGATTTGGAGGAGATTTGGCCCAATTCAGCAGCCGAATCTCTGATTCCGAATCAAATCAGGAGACCCATTAAAAGGGCCAAATTTAATCAGAAGCCTCTGAATCAGTTCAGAGAGATTCAGAAATTCGGAAAGCTTCCAGCAAACAGAAACTGAGAAGAGGGATGGGGGTGGGGCAATCTTCCATATATGGAAAAGGCTGAGAGCGGCTATAGCTGGCCAGTGACTGTGATCTTTCTCTGAGTTCCCTTCCAGTCACAGTGCTCTAGTGGAGGGACATAGAAACAACATATAAAGCTATGTCTGAAGTGATCTGTGCCTTTTGTGAGCTGTCTCTCTCTTAGAACTGCAGCATCTGAAAGGCTTAGTCTCTTGCTGTTTAGTCTCTCTTCTTGTAAGTTGTATCCAATCCCTTTCTACTTACCCTTGCCTACAATCCCTATTGTTATCCCTATCCATTCCTTTCAACTTATTCTTCCGCCAAAATCCTCTTATTTGTTCTTGTTAGTATGTCTTGATTCTTTCCCTCCACAAAAAGAAATCTGTTTTCCCTGACAGTGTGTCATCACTGTGCAGAAAAGCAAAACAAATATTACACACACACAGTTTGCAGCACACGGCAGATGCCAGATCTTCTGGCAAGGAAGGGAGAGGGGGCAAAGGGAGAGCTGCAAGTTTATCCCGCCCCAAACAGGCTCTTTCCTAGAAGTAATGAGTTCTAATGCTAGTGGGAGCAAGGGTGTGGTAACAGTGCCTGTACCTGCACCACCACCACTAACACCACTAACAAGGAGTAGCATGACATTCTCCCCCCCAATTTCAGTTCCCAGCATGAGCCTTGCAGTGCCAGAGGAAGAGCTGGATCTGAAAGCAGAGGATTTGAGGGCCATAGCAAAGGAAAATCTGGGAAAGGATGAGGAATCTCAGTTTGTGCTGCACACCCCTCAAAGTTCCCTAGAGGCAGGTCTCCTCCTCTGGAAGGCAATTCAGAGGAGGCTGTGGGGTCAGGTGGCTCAGATCCTCCTGTTGTTGTGTCTCTGCCTGGTAAGGAGGGGGGTAAGGTAGGATCCCCACCCGCAACCCAGAAGCAGGTGGGTAGTGTAATGTGGGATCATTTTGAGGTGGCAGATGATCCCAGGTATGCTACCTGCCAGCACTGCCAAAGGCAGATCAGCTGGGGCAAGGACGTGAAACACTTTGCCATCACGGCAATGCTGCTGCATCTTAGGAGGCAGCACCCCCTTGCCCTTTTTCCTCCTCAGCCTGGTACGAGTGGGAGCATACACAAAAAGAAGTCCCCGTCTTGCTCCAAAGCCCCCATCCTCAAGAAGTATAGGCAAGCCACCCTGGACCAGTGGGGGAAAGGCAGAGACAAAGGGAGGCACGTTCCCAAGGTGAGCAAGGTCACCCAGAGCATTGGGGAGATGCTTGCTCTGGATGGTCAGCTCTTCTCCTTTGTTGAGTGTCTGGGGTTCAGGCGGCTCGTGGCGCTCAAGGCTCCATCGTACCAAGTGCCCACAAGCATCACCTTTAGCAGGACAATGGTGCCCTCCCTGTATGAGGCATGCAAGGAGTACTTGAGGGAGGACCTGCGCAAGGCAAGTCCACAGGTTGCCTTGCACTTCACCGCTGACATCTGGAGCAGCTGCAGTGAAGATCATGCCTACCTCTCCTTCACAGGGCAATGGTGCAATCAGTTAGGGTGTTGGTGGGCTCTCCTTCAAGCGGAGGTGATGGATGAGTCCCACACAGCAAGGAAGCTCATGTTGGCCATGAACCGCATGGTGCAGGCTCATTGGGCAGGGCAAACTCACCTGGGGGTTCATGGTCACTAACAATGGGGCCACTATGGTCAAGGTGGTGCGTGATGCCAACTTTGTTGGCATCCACTGTGTGGCACACAAGTTCCACCTCATAGGCAAGGATGCCTTGGAGAGGGCCAGGGCTCCCAGTGATGGCACCATCACTACCACTACCAGCCAGCTCATTTCCAAATGCAGGAAGGCGGCAAGCTACTTCAACCGGAGCATCAAGAGGGCAAGATGCTGCGGGGCAAATAGGCAGAGCTGAGCATCCCGCAGCACAAAATCATGCAGAATATAGAGACTCAGTGGAACTCCACATATCTGATGCTGGAAAGGCTGGTTGAGCAACAGAAGGCCATCCATGAGATGGCCTTGGTGGGGGAGATTGGGATCTGGCCACCTTAACAAAACAGCGTGGGATACCATCTCCCAGATCTTGGTGGTCCTCAAGCAATTCCTCGAGGCCACCAAGAGCTTCAGCATTGGCAATGCCCTCCTTAGATGGGTGATCCCTGTAGTGAAGGAGCTTGAGAATCAAATGGAAAAGTTCCAGGGGATCAGTGTTCCTGGCTGGGGCAAACCACTTTCACCAGAGGTGCAGGCATTGGTGAAGCAGCTGAAGGAGAGCATCAAAAAACAGCTGGATCCATTGTGGTCCAGTACAGTCCACATGCTGGCAGGCATGTGCGACCCAAGGGTGAAGGGGAGCATCTGCAGCAGCAAAACCCTCACTCACTGGACAGAGGTGCTGGTCAACAGAGTTAGGGAGGCAGAAGGGCAGATGTGGAGGAACGTGGAAGAGGGGGATTCACTTTCCCATGCCAGCACTCCAACCATGAGCCAATCACCTCCACCATAGCCACTGCCATTGTGGGCCAAGGGCATGGCTTCAATGTTGGGGTCTAGAGGCACCAGACCCCACCCAAGTTACTGCACAATAGCACCAACAAACGTCTTTTTCATGATGCTACTGCACAGTACCCTAATACTATTGCACAGTAGCATTGCATCACATTTTTTGCCATACAATGCAACTGCACAGTAGTCTTGGGCTAGTGTGCAGTCAGCGTCTCATGTAGACACAGCCAGCGAAAAACAGTGTGACGCTGTAACAGGGGACCTGCTCGGGGCTGATCTCCGTGGCCTGCCAACCTGTTCTTGGGCCAACCGCCCATGTTCTTGTCCACCACGCCTTGATGTTAATTAATTAATTAGATGTTAATAAGCGGGAGGCTGCCCATTTTATGCCCCAATGCCAGGGGGTGCTATCTGAGGCTCCATTCCTCCCCTACACAGCAGCCCAAGCCTTGCAGATGGCATCTAGATGTTCTCATCAATCATCAGCCCCTACACTGGGCCCCAGAATCTGCCTATCAGGACCCCTCAAAGATCCCTCCATTCAGGCAGCCTACCCTGCCTTCATTCAGGCTACCTAGCTCATAGTTTCATAGTTTCATAGTTGGTAAGGTCAGAAGGGACCTGAGCAGATCATCAAGTCCAACCCCCTGCCATGGCAGGAAAGAGTACTGGGGTCAAACGACCCCAGCAAGGTGTTCATCTAACCTCCTCTTAAAGACCCTCAGGGTAGGAGCCAGCACCACTTTGCTTGGAAGTTGGTTCCAGATCCTAGCTGCCCTGACTGTGAAGTAGTGCCTCCTGATGTCTAGTCTGAATCTACCCTCTGCCAGCTTTTGACTGTTATTTCTAGTCACTCCTGGTTGTGCTCGGGTGAACAGGGACTCCCCCAATGCCTACTGGTCCCCTCTGACTAGCTTGTAACAGGCCACTAGATCACCCCTCAGCCTTCTCTTGTGGAGGCTGAACAGGTTCAGGTCCCTTTGCCTCTCCTCGTAGGACCTGCCCTGCTGCCACCTGATCATGTGGGTGGCCCTTCTCTGGACCCTCTCAATGCTGGCTACATCCCACCTGAAGTGCAGTGCCCAGAACTGGACGCAGTACTCCAACTGCGGCCTGACCAGTGCCACATAGAGGGGGAGGATCGCCTCCTTGGACCTGCTCAAGATGCATCTGTGGATGCATGACAAGGTGTGGTTGGCCTTCCTGACCGCGTCCCCACACTGTCAGAACCATGTTCATTTTGGCATCAGTAATGACTCCAAGATTCTTTTCTGTCTCTGCACTGATGAGAAGGGAGTTCCCCAGCCTGTAGGTATGCTGCTGGTTCTTCCCCCCCAGGTGCAGTACCTTGCACTTGTCAGTGTTGAAACCCATCCTGTTCTCATCCGCCCACCCCTGTAACCTGTCTAGGTCCAATTGCAGCCTATTCTTCTCTTCTAGCATGCCCACTTCCCCCCACTTCTTAGTGTCGTCATCAAATTTGAACAGGGTGCTTTTAACCCCCTCGTCCAAGTCACTGATGAAGATGTTGAACAGCGCGGGTCCGAGGACCGAGCCCTGGGGGACCCCACTGCCCACATCCCTCCAGGTCGAAAATGACCCATCCACCCTCATTCTCTGGGTGAGGCCCTCCAGCCAGTTAGTGACCAATTTGACTGTATAGATGTTGACGCCACAGTCCCCTAGTTTTTTTATGAGAATGGGGTGAGAGACAGTGTCGAAGGCCTTCCTGAAGTCCAGAAAGACTACGTCCACTGCTACCCCTGCGTCTAAGGATTTTGTGACCTGGTCATAGAAGGCCACCAGGTTGGTCTGACAGGACCTGCCTCTAATGAACCATGTTGGTTGCCCCTAAGCATAACCTCCCCTGCTGGCCCCTCGTGGACTTGCGCCAGGATAACTCTCTCAAAAAGCTTACCCAGGATCGAGGTAAGACTAACTGGCCTATAGTTTCCTGGGTCCTCCTTCCTCCCCTTTTTGAAAATGGGAACCACATTGGCCCTTTTTCAGTCCTTTGGCACCACACCAGAGCACCACAAGTGCTCATAAAGCCATGCCAGGGGTCCCGCAATGACTTCTGCTAATTCCCTCAGCACTCTGGGGTGGAGATCGTCAGGACCAGCTGATTTAAATATGTCCAGTTCCTCCAGAAGTTCCCTGACTAGATCCTCACTGACCCTGGGCCTGGGTGCACCTCCCCCGGGGCCTGAGGGGGTCCTGGTGGACAGGCTCATCTGGTCCCTGCATGGGCTGAAACTATTTTCCCCTCTCGGGTGTGGTCCCCCCAGGACTTTAGCTACCAGCCCTGGCCCACCTCCAGGCCAGTCGGGACCCCAGACCCCCAGCTCTTGGGCATCCCTCACGGTGGGCCCCTGGCCCTTTTGACCATCCTGGTCCTGGCCCCAGCATGGGCCAGTTGAGAGTACTCTTTTGATCAGGTCCAAGTCTCTAGCCCCTCACTCTCTCCAGGGGTTTGTTAACACCACATAGTCTAGCAGTAAAATATTAGGAAATACTAGCTTGAAGGTTGCTATTGCAATTTTAATATTCCCTTTTTACATGCAAATATACAAGATACTCTATAACAACGCAGTCCTTTTATTTTTAAGAAACATAATGTGTTCACTCCATATAGTCAATTCATCAGTTGGACAGTGTGCACAAAACAGGTAGCTATTTGAGGCAACCTTTTAACCCATTATTCACCGTGTGATCTCCCCAGGCCTAAATGATACTGCACAAAATACCACCTTCCACAGAATTAATTTTCTCATGAGCTTTATCTGAGGTATTCATCGTCATAATATCTGAGTGCTTGCAATTGTTAATTACCTTATCTTTCCAACACACTAGTGAGGCTCACTAATAATGCCCTTGCTGCCCCTTTCTGCTACACATATCAGGGTGTTTTTAAACCTCCATCAGAGGCACTGGCTGGGAATTTTGACTGGATGTGTCAGTGTTCCTGCTGGGACCAAAGCCAGAGGCTTCTGGTTGGAGGGTCTTGCCCCTCCACTCAGGGTCAGACCAATTGCAATATTTGCAGGTCAGGAAGGAAATTTTACCCCATGATCACATGGGAACAGGGTGAGGGTTTTTGCCTTCCTCTGTAGCAGGGAATGTGGCCCTCTACCTGGGGTCTCTTGACCATATAATGATAACTGTGAGGTTGTTATATTATTTAAAGAAGAGTGAAGCTAACAGAAACCTTCCCAACCTTGATGATATGTATCGTGATCACTTGCAGGGACATCTAAGTGGTGATCCCAACTCTTGTCTGCCACATCTTGATGTTGGAATAGGATCTCTATTGGGAAGAGTTGAGTTTTTTGGGTTTTTTTAAACATGACCTGACACCAGTATCTAGGACTGTTTTTTTCTGGGGCTCCAAATTCCCATATAACCCAGCTTAGTGACACCCAGAAATTTAGCTGGCTTTTGAAACTCACAGTGGTCATTCTTTTTAGTAATTCTTTTTTATTTATTAAATTTCTTTTATTTATGTTCTAGGGTCTCTAATGCCTTACCTAGTAGAGTGATGGACTTCACTACCTGAGGACTACCAGACTGCCTCATCTGACTCAGGTAAGTCTAGTGTCCAGTCTAACAAAAGCTAAACCCTTTTTTTTTTTCTTGAAATCAAACAAGTAAAGTAATTCTAGCTAAATGAAATTAAACGAGGCCCCTCTGGGCTGAAGTCTCTAAATTTCCCTTTTTCTTCAGGATATACAAATCCACTAAAGGGTTTCCTTCCCCTTTAAACATGGCAAACTGTGTCAGGTATTCTGACTCCCAGCTCTGCCGTTCTAGATAGATGCCTGCTCAGTGTATCCCTCAAACAAGAGAGATTGAAAGGAAAAGTTTTACTTTGTTCCATAGGGGCTCAGCCATCTTCTCCTGGCTATCCCTCCCTCTCTGGGATGTAGTTCCATCTTTTGCACTGCACCTCCAGCGGTTCATCTACAGCCAGTGGCTCCCAGCTTAGTGTAGCTCCTCCAAGCTCCTCATCCAGCTGGATGCTGACTTGCCGCCACTGCGGCTGTCCTCCCCCCACTCCTGGGTTCCAGGCCATGTGGCCTTCCTCCTTCTTTCATTTGGGTCTTCCCCATCTCTCTCTCCTTCTGGGGCCACTCTAGCATTATGGAGCAGCTGCTCCAGAACTGTAGCTACCTGGGATCTCTTTTTTCCTTTGCTGGTTCCTGCCAGCTCTGTAAGTATCATCGTATTCTCCTCATCTCTACAATAACCGTTAGAGAAGCAAGACATTGGCTGCCATGGTTCCCCTGCTTTATTTATGGCAGGATAGGGTGTCATGTCTGTGTTGTGTCAGGATTGATGGTAGTCATACACAGTTGATTATGGATTGTGTATAGGATGGTTCAGATTAATCCTCCCTCAGGTAGGGTGTTGGGCTAGATGAGCTCCGAATGATCCTAATTCTCTCTGATTCTATGGGTTTAATGCCATCTCTGATTTAGAGATGGGGAATGATTCACAGAGAGATCAAGGTTAAACTTGTTCATTTTCCACTAATTTTGGATTGTCAAAACTAGGTTTTTTCAACATTTTTATAGTACTTTATATGTTAAATACACAGCCCCCTTAGACTTCAGCTACAGGTGCTGGCACTTAACACCTTTGCAAATCAGACTCCCTGTACCACAAACTAAACATCCATCAAATAAGGAATCCACAAGGAAGTCCAAGTCATATTTCACCTTTTTTTATCTAGGTAGCATTTACATAGCCATGTAACATGTCTACTGTAGAACTTAAGACCTCCAATCTTTTAACTCCTATGACCAGGGCCTGCCTCACTGTCTACATATTCCACCCTTTCTTTCATTTTCTTTCATTGCTTCAGGCATGCTTTATTTGAACTCTATGCTTTGTTTTTATTGCTTCTCAAGTTTTCTTAATCAACTACACAACCGTATTACATTGATGGTGACTACAATCTGGACTCCCATAAAAATTAAACTCAATATCCTAACAGTCAGGTAGAGACTTACATGTTCAAAGACACCGCATTTGGATGTGAATACAGCATTTTGAACACCATCTACCCGAGGGTGGATCATTGTAATTGATGTGATCCAAATTGGGATTCATGCTTTCTCATAGAGCTCATTGTACATACAGAGCTCTGGCAGAAGCCCAGCAGATCAACACGTGTTATGGCTGGAGCCACCAACTTTCCAGAATCCAGGGGAAGAACAGGAATGAGTGGTGGCAGTGTTCATCGTTGGGCTTTTAAGCTGTGTGAAAGCACTGCCTTCAGCCAGAGGTCATGCTGATTACCTGCTGAGCCCAGAGCTCCCTGCACATGCACAGCCCAGCCAAAAGGAGATGTGGCTAAACCATATTCCCTTCACCTCACTCCTGGTTCTGCTGCTGTTCCTATCTCTTCCTTTTGGCACTGGATGAAGTTAGCTATTGGCAAGAGTGTCTCTCCTTTATGCTTTATCAAAAAAGTTATTTCTACTTGCAACATTGTGATGTATTAAGCTGGACACATTTACCAGCATAGTTGTATGGTGGCACTAACACTAGGCCAGAAAGCATGAGTCCTAGTTTGGATCACATCAATTACATTTAGGGGGAACCCTCCCCTGCTTCCTGGGCAGGTTTTCCCCTGTGGTGAAGTTGTGGCATTCCTAAGAACACATGTCTCTCAACCATACCACCTCCTTAACCAGATATGTTTATACCAATATGGCCCAATCTTTGTCAGCTCTACTTTTATCTAGCACCTCTGTACAACATTCACACAGCCATTAATGATGAGTTTTCTCACAGTATGGCCAATTAACATCAAAGATATCTGTTGTAGTTATACACCAGATTTTAGATCTAGTGCTCTAAGAATTGACACAACACTCAGTTGATTCATAGCAGAAAGGCTTGCTTTAATAACTACCAACAAGCTATAAGACTAAATGGCAGAAAAAGACTTTTTCCCAATATAAAATAAGCTATTACACAAAGTCCTAGTACATATTAAGCTGCAGGAGTGGTTTCTCACCAATGCAAGCAGGGAAGCTGGTCCTGTCTTGCAGCCTTCACCAAGCAGGATCCTTTACTTGTGGGCTCGGTGCAGTGTGGCTTGATCTTTTCTGGACTGCACACCTTGCTGGCAGTTCTGTCTTGCTTTTTATACTGTTTTAACCATATAGCTTCAATGCACTTTTCCTTGATGGTTGGTCGATTAAAGTCCAAACACAACAGGTAGGAAAAGGGTGACCATCACTTTACAATTGCTAAACTACCTGGCTCCTGTTTTTGGCTGTGTCCAGGTATGAAGACTTGTGTTTCTCACAGCTACTGAAGTTATGGGTCAATTAAATGTGATGGGCCTTAAGTAGCCAAACAGGTTACCTAGAGGCATTGGTTACCAGACCTATCTCTGGGTATCTGTTTATCAATGCGGCAAATTTGCAATAGCTTGTACCTATTTACAACACTTCAGACATTTGTAACACCTTAGACACTGGATGCCTGTTTTGAGATGTAAGAGGAAGTCACATACAGGACATCTTTTCTATGTTCAATGAACCTTTTACAGGTTTTGCTTGAGATATATATTTAGTCTTTTGTTTTCTTTAGTTGCTAGTTCAATTTAAATGTATAAGTAGTTTCCTTACCTTCTTTAGTTACCCTGGCTCAGCCTTTTTCTCTTGCTTTTTTTTTAGCTTGGATATACACACATGGTGAGTGTGTCAGGTCTCTGCCAACAATTTTCCTTTTAGAGGAACCATCACTCCTATTATTTTATGGCATGGGTGTAGTAGTGAGTGCCTCAAGCTCCACTGTCTTGCATTTTTGTGAAAGAGACATTGTCCATCCTTTTACAGCCAGCAGTATCTTCAGTGACAATCATAGAGTAATTGATAGCCATGTTATGTTAACCTTTATGAAAGATCATTAAACAGTTGCAAGTTAATACCAACCCCCACCCCATCATCAGAAAAAAAAACACTCTCTCTGATGAACAGCACCAAGTGGAGCAAAATGAAGTTTGCCAGCACATGGTCATGCTCCTCTATCACCATGACCAAAACAAACTGCAAGAAACCATAAAAATCCATGGATCCTACACATGCACATCAAAACAATCATATACCCTGTCCAATGCACCGCATGCCCTCTGGGAAACTATGTGGGTAATACTAAGAACCCCTGCATTCCAGAATGAACGCTCACTGAATTTTGATAAAGGACAGAAACACACAGTCACCAGTGGGAGAACATCTTTAACAGAACAGCCTTTCTATTTCTGGCCTCACAGTCCTTGTCTTGAAAGGAAACTGACACAGTAACTTCAGAAAATTGACTTGCAAATAAATATTCCCAACTTTACTGAACATCCACCCCAGGAATTTAGCAAAGACTATAGCTTTATGGATCATTAAAACCTACTTAATCTACCTAATCTCTCCATCCTTCACTGATAATAATAACCCACTTCCCTTTTGAATAGTTTTATCCTTTAACAAAGTTAGGTTTATCCATAGCAGCTATTGTATACCTAGCCCAGAGGTGGCCAACTTGCAAAACATGTGCCACAAGGCGTACTGGAAGCCTCTGTGTGGTGCTGGCAGCTCAGGGACAAGACAGGCAGCACAGGGTTCATCTGCACAAGACATTTAACTGCACAGTAGCGTAGTTTATTGTGCAGTAAGTGCATGCATCTACACATGTGCATGCTTACTACATAGTAAAAACCCGTAATCATGAGTAAATTTGATACCTGTTGTGGAGCTTGAGCCCCTCTCGCCACCCAGTCTATCGGGGTTTGCCCCTCTCCTCAACTCGCCTGCCACAACTTGGATGCTAAACGCACTTTAAGAGGGGTCTACAGTGGAGATCTTAGCTTGGATGGGCCTCCCGATAGACAGTGGTACTCACGATCGTCTGACGTGGTGTTCCATGGGGCTCCACCTCCCCTACACCCTGTCCACATGCCAGCCACTGGGTGATGCATTACAGATGTTTCCCGGCCTTGTATGACAGCCTCAGACCAGTTCCCAGGGTTCCGGTTGCTCTCCTTCCCTTTTTGGGGAAGATTTCTTTTTTATAGAAAATATTCCTCCGAGTCAGGAGGAGCTGCAGGGTTATCTCCCTTACTCCAGCTCCCTCTCGGATTCTCAGATGTTTCCTCTCCCCTACCACAAGCAGGAAGCTCCCTTGCCTCCTGAGCGTAAGCCCCTCCAGGTGGCTGCAAGAGTGCCTCTGCTTGCCCTCCTTGTCTGCCTCCTGTTCTGCCTCCTACAGAAGGCTTAAAGTCCTTCCCTGGGCTGCCTGCTGCAGCCTCGCAGGCTGGGCCGTCTCCTTCCTATGCCGGAGCTTGCCTTACGAGCAGCCAGCCCATGCTCTCTCTCTCCAGCTCTCCCTCTCTCCCCACTCCGCCGGCGTTTTTTAATCTTCCCGCAGCAGCTGATACGGCCACTGGGATTGGCTCAGCTGTTCCCCTCACCAGGAACAGCTGATGCCGCAGCCGGCGTAATGCCGGTTTGCGCGGCTGAAGCCGCGAATGTGGCTCCTGCTCCCGCTGTTCTCCTGGAGGTACATACGCCCCTCTGGGGGCTTGCTCTCGGGATTTGGGGTCCACGGGCTCTCTTCTCTCTCCCTCAAGAGCCTGTGGGGGCACCTTGCCGCCACACCTGTAAATGCAGGTATCAAATTTACTTGCAATTAATTACTGCACAGTAATGCATGTGTAAACATGACCCAGGAGCAGATTTGCTCATAGGTCAGCCCTGTCACTAGGGGCCAGCCTCAGGCTAGCCCCAGGGCTCTGGGCAGGAAGCCTCTCCTGCCCCTGGGCTGGACTGCCTCTATGGCAGCTCCTGCCACAGGCCTTTAAAATCCTGCAGGCATTTTGAGCTCTGGGGCACACCAGCAGGCAGCCTCAGGCCACTCTAGACTCCTGTGTCCCCAGCCTGCCCACACCCTAACGCTGCTGCCTGACACCAAAGTGCAATGCACCTGCCAGGCCTGTACCATCTGGCAGGCTGCTCCAATATCCTGCAGGCTCCAGCCAGGCATGCCAGCCCACAGGCCCAGCTGCAGGCAACTTCTGGCTGCTAGAACCAGCTCCACCTGCCCAAAGCCCACCCCCAGCAGCCTGCCCTAAGCCTGCAGGTACAGGCATTGCCCCTGCCACACAGCTGTCAGTCCCTCACTAGGCCCCTGCACTGGGCACTGTAGGCAGCTGCCCAGGCCTGGCAGCACAGGGACAGCCATGCAGAGGCCCAGAGAGCCAGTCTAGTACCCATGATGGCTTCGTAATTGCCCACATCCATGCCCACACCTGTGCACACCACCCGGGGCCCCCTGCTGGTCACAGAAGGAAACTGGCAACCTCATCATGGTTCTGTGGGGTAAGGTGGAAGTGCAGCACCAGTTCGAACAAGATGGGTGCTCCAATACCCACATCTATGAGGGGCTGTCAAGCTTGATGCAGGAGCACAGACACAACTGGGCAGTGCCACATAAAGGACAAGGCCTTGTGGGCACAGTGGGTTGCTATTACCAACCACAATCATCAGTCAGGGAGTGCCCGTAAATCCATGCCCTTTATGCAGTAATTGATGGACATCCTCATGGCCTAAGACCCAAGCTGCAGCTGTGCTACCTATGGGCATCCAACAGTCAGTCCGCCAAGCTCCCTGGCTGCAATCTCCACCAACAGCTCAGGGAGACCAGGATAGTGCCTGGTTCAGCATCTCTGCAGCCCCCACCCCCACCATG
The DNA here is from genome assembly GCF_030867095.1 of Alligator mississippiensis. Taxonomy (NCBI): domain Eukaryota; kingdom Metazoa; phylum Chordata; order Crocodylia; family Alligatoridae; genus Alligator; species Alligator mississippiensis. The sequence continues at coordinate 178,853,067 of NC_081825.1, forward strand.
AGATGAGGCCAGCCATGACACCACTGGCTGCCAGCAGCACCAGCTCCTCCACAGGAAGAGCCTGGCTGGGTGCCCACCCACCACACCCCACTGTCCGAGGACAACGCCCAGAACTGCACACGTTGCCACCAGCCATGACTACACAGAACCACCAGCCACACCAGCCCTGGCCACATGGTAGGACCCATACTGGGGGGAGGGCCTTCCTACACCAGCCCCTGCCCTTGCTCTCCACCCAGCCTGCCCTCACTCCCCTGACCCTGGATTCACCCCATCCTCCCTCAGGGCATGCAGGGAGGTGGGAGACAGCAGGCAGCTGCAGCAAGAGCCTGGAGCTCCCCCTGGTGGTGACAGGGGCCCATTGCAGGGCCCCAGGAAGCAGGAGCAGGTTGGCAACAAATCTGTTCCCACTTCCTACATGTGGAGACATTTGCCCAGCACCATTTATTCACAAGTAATTTACTCACAAGTAAACTGGTGCCACAGCAAATGCACATGTAGACATGCCCACAGTGGCAGATAAAGCAGGGAATAGAAAGCAGAGCAGCAGATTGGGCAGGGAAGGAAATTGGAGTGGCACTAAGGGAGGGTACGGGGGCTAATTTGTGATGCACCTGCTAAAAACATTGCCCCTCCTATGACTAAGCCCATAGCTGCCTCTGGTTAAACTTAAAGGCCCCCCACAGCTCCCACCCCCAGCCCTGCTGGTGCCCCTCACTCCCCCCTACAGCTCCTCCCAACCCTGCTTGTGCCCCTCACTCCCCCCACAAAATACCCCCAGCCCTACTGGTGTACTCAGGCAAGGACAAGGCTGGCTTCCGGCTGCAGCACCCACTCCTAGGAGGCAGGAGGAACTCACGCCCCCGCAGATCTCTGAAGGGGTGGGGGCAGGGCAGGTGCGTGCTGTGGGCTCGTGCTCCCGGCTCTGCTGCCCTCCCCCAGGGCCTCCGCAGCGCAGCATGTGTGACCCAACACAGCACAGCTGGGATGCACAGGAAAGCAGTTTCCCTCTGTGAGCTCCACAATGCCCTGGCAACACTTCCCCTGCAAGCAGGGGCAGCAGCGATGAGCACATCCCTACTCTGCTGCCCCCATTCCCCGATGCACACAGGGGAAGTGCGGCCAGGGCAGCACAGAGCTCACAGCAGCAAGCAGGTTTCCTTCACAGCTCCACTGTGCTCTTCCACACCGGGTTGTACACACTGTGCTGCGCAGGCCCCAGGGGAGGGCAGCAGGGAGGGGAGCGTGAGCCCACAGCACACACTTGCCCTGCCCTGCGCACAGATCTGGGGGACCCCCCACTCCCCAGGAGGCGCGCTGAGGTGTGGAGCCTGTCCAACCCCCCACCCCCAGATAAGCCTGGCCCCCAGTGCATGGATGGGGAGCTGCGCACTATCGGCAGAGAGGGCTCCACGCCTCCTCGTGGGGCTTCCCACACTCTTGGGGGAACCACACATGGAGGCACAAAGCCCGCCCAGCTCAGCCTGGCCCACTCTGCGGTAATTGGACTGGTAGCTGTGCACTATCAGGTTCAGCCAGCTGTGAGCTCCTGTGTGGCTTCTCTGAAGCCACACACAGAATCACAGAGCCTGCTCAGGCCAATAGTGCGCAACTCCCAATCCATGCACCCCCAGCTGGGCAGGCCCTCCATTCAAATGCAGCAAAACCTATGCCAACTTTCCAACTCCTTCATCCACAATTAAAGTCAGATTCGGTTTGCTGCACTGGAATCCTTCTCAGCTCCTTCATGTATAACAACTACACCCATTCACACCTATTTACCAACAGCAGCAGAAGATTTATTTATCTCCCTGTTCACTCAGCCTGCTTCTCCCAATATCATAGAATCATAGAACTAGGCTCGGAAGGGACCTTGTAGATCTTCAAGTCCGACCCCCTGCCTGTAGTAGACCCCCACTGTTAAATCCCTCTCGCCACGACCCCCTTGTATCTTGACCCAGAGCACTTCAGCTTGCCCCTCCTCCGACCCCATTTTGCTGGCAGAGGATGTGTATTGCTCTTTGACATAGAGCGCCACACCCCCTGCCTTCCTTCCTTCTCTATCCCGCCTGTAGAGCCTATAGCCCCTAATGCTAACTGCCCAGTCGTGGGATGAATCCCACCACGTTTCTGTAAGTCCTACTATGTCTGGGTTTGAACTGGCTATTCTGAGGGCAAGTTCCTCCTGTTTGTTCCCCATACTACAAGCATTGGTATATAAGCATTTAAGACCTTGCATAGCTGCGCGTGCCACCCCCTGATCAGGAAGACTATCTGGACCCCTGTTTCTTACCTGGGCACTCCTTGCATGTGTCACCTGTCTTGCTCGGGTGGTGTCTCCATGTCTTCCTGCGGCCCCCTCCCCTGGCGAGGCTAGTTTAAAGCTCGCCGTACGACATCAGCCAACCTGGAAGGGAAGACATGCTTGCCTTTAGGAGAGAGGTGAAGCCCATCCCACCCCAGTAAGTCCCCCACCCAAAAGCATGGGTCATTATCTAGGAACCCAAGGCCCGCCTAGCGGCACCAACTCCATAAGTACCGGTTGACTTCGCCAATACAGGCCTCGTGTCGCCGTCCCCTCCTACTCACTAGAAGAAGAGAGGAGAATACCACCTGGGCCCCCATGGGGAGGAGAGGACAGGAGAAAAGAGAGGAGAATACCACCCAAGGCCCCCTGAGCCTTGAAGTCCTTTATAATGTGGTCAGGGTTGCCCCTGGCCGCGTCGTTCATTCCCACGTGGATGACAACCATGGGGTACTGGCCTGCAGGTCGGATGTAGCCGGGACCTTCTCCGTGATGTCCCGAACCCAAGCCCCAGGCATGAAGCAGACCTCCCACATCCCGTGAAATATATTTGACAAGACTCATTTTGCCCTTGTTCTCATTCATGCTTGTATCTGCTTTGCACATGCATTCCCCCATTTTCTATAGTCCAACTAGGAGAGTTCCTGTGATACTCAAATTAAACTTTTAATTAAGGAATTACACACTGGGCATGCCTACATGTGCAATTAATGCTAAGAAAGAGTACTGCACAGTAAAATAGCACAGTAAGCTTTCCCTGAGTGTACATCTACATATGCGTACTTTGGGAGCAAATTTGCTCCCAAAGGGAGCAGTTCAGGGCAAGGATACTCCTGCCCTGCTCTGCTAGTATATGGAAGCCATGGGGAGCTCTAGGCTCCCCCAGGTGCCAGCCCCATGCTAGCATGGGGCACCGGTGCCAGGCCGAGGCTCTGGAGGGTGGGGGGAGCTGTCCCGCCTATAAGGCAGCTGCCCTAGCTGCCTGTTGCCTAATCCCGACTCTGCTTACACACCCCTCCAATTACACCATTCTCATTCCCAATGGAAGATATTAGTACAAAGCCAAAAAGCTAATAATTTGCTATATAGTTCATTGACCTGGGCCCCAACAGAGTCAACAGCATTTCAGACCATGGTGACCTCACAAAGTATCCACATGCTGATTAGCCCCCGCTTATGATTGGAACCAAGTGTTCCTATCACAGGTCCTGGACTCCTCCAAATATTTATATGCAGATAAGGGGCAGTGCAACCTTGTCTGTGTCTACCTCAGTAAGGATGGAGCCACAATAATCATATATGCCAGGCTGAGAGATGGAGCTAGAGAGTGATCTGGGTGAACTGTTTGGGGTCCTGTTTGGTGATGTTTGCCAGACATTTAAGGCTGATGAATAAACAGGAATCACTGGAAATGGGAAAGAAAAGCACTTCTCTGCTGTGGGAGAAAAGAGGAAGTCAAAATATATTCAATGCAGTGGCTCACCATAGCTTGAAAAGGAGTTAGTGCTTGAAGGGGACTGAGCACAATGGGCATAGCCAGTGTTGCCAAATCGGCTTATAACAAGCAGAATTGGGCTTCTTATTTTTTTTAAAGTCACTTTACTTTTTTGAGAGTCACAAGTTGACAGGCACCCCCTCTTTTTTAAATGGGTTGCACTTGTTTGGGGCTTGTTTTTAAAGGCAGTACTGCTTTTATTTCTTGCAAGACTTGGCAACACTGGGCATAACCATATATCTTATTCAGATAGGTTGCATTGATATATTCTTGTGGTAGGGTCCTATCAGTATGTTTGCCCAATATGAGCCATGTGTCTTATAACCGTGCTCAGTGTTGGCTGCTTTTAATCAGCTTCATAATTGGTTTCCATTACTGAGCTCATGCTACTTTTGACAGCAGTTTATTGATAGCCAGTGTATTTAATGAAGTTTCTTAGTATCTGGATGTAAGAGGAGGAGCGCTTTTCCCCCAAGCTGATTGTGGGGAAAAAACCTTATCTTATATTTGAGTAAAAATGGTACTTTAATTTTTCATTGACATCAAATGCATTATCTTATCTCTCAGTTCAGATACCAGAACATCATTATGTACTTTTAAATGTGTTTGAGTAAAATTGGCATTTCTTTTCTTCCCCTGAACAACCAGTTTGGTTTCCTCCCAATTTGCTTGGCTACGTACAGGTGTAATTTCCAAGTCCTCTGCCTCTGACAAAGAAATCTATAGAGTATGTGTAAACGGTGGTACTTCTCATATATTTCCTGTTGTTCAGGAAATGATAGACACAAGACAGTTGAATAATTATTTTTTAAGCTTTGTGGTAGACTATATTTATATATTAATAACTTTTTAACCACTATCCTTTACCCATGTACTGATTGTCCAATAATACGTTTATCAAAATATGTATGACATCTCACATAGAAAAACAACACAGACCAGCTCTGAAAAAACACAAACACACTAAGAGTAAGTAAGGGATACTGTGCACACTCCTAGTGACATAGCTTCTCTAGTTCTCTAGCCCTGTGCCTGAGCTCAACCCATCTGTTGGTTTGTGTTCCTATTTTACAATGATTACAGGAAGTCCATGGGCTAAGTACAGATAGTCAAAAAGCCCAAGGCTGAATCATTTCAATCTTCACAGGTTAGTCTAAGCTGCATAGATTGAACTGATAAGTGAGTGATTACATTCACTTGTGATTCCAGAAATGCAGCCACATGCCTGCAGTGGCCCAGGCCAGACACTAGAGCATACCTCCCTACTCAAGTGGAGCAGAAAGCTTGGGCCAAGGCTAGTCTGTCCACCCTGTGGAGTGGAGAGGGAGAGGTTGTGTGGGAGATGCAAAGAATCCTGGGATGCTGAGAAACTGAGTTAACTTGAATCTGGAGGGGATCTGGGACAGAAGTTCAATAAACCAATTTAACCTAAATCAGTTAAGTCTGATACTACATCCATCCAGGTTTATCTTAAACTAGTTTCAGTCACTTTGGAAGTGATTTATATGCACTGAACTGCTGTTGTGTTACATATTTGAACCAGTTGCCGATCACTTATACCAGTTTATGTGCAATTTCTGTCCTTAACCATGAAGATTTCTTTCTCCCCTGTCCCATCACCAACATTTCTCTGTGTCTTCTTCAGTTGGCTTTTTCCTGTGCCTTTTTTCCAAGTTACAGCATTTCAGAAAGATGTAATATTCCTTAAAATTCTATCACTCAGGCAAATAATCTGGCAGTCTCCTTCCTCCATTTACAGCAAGTAACATGTTAGGAGTGAAAGAGAGGCTACTAAAAGTCCTTTCTCTACTAGGCTCAGGCCAATATCCCATCCATTCATGTCACTAAATCCAGCAAAAGCAGCAAATGGTGACTTGCATTTAGAAAAAAGCTAAATTTAAATATTTTAATCCCCTAATCATACTAAAATTAATTTTATCCAATTCTGCAGTCCCCTAGACAAGGCTTATATATCTCCCAGAGTCCACCATAGTCTCCAATGGTCTCTGCAGCTGTACATTGAAAGGTTCCCCATGAAGAATTGTAGTTTTCTTATCCATGCAGATAGGCATCAAGCCAGTGTTCCCCAGAATCCTTCAAGGAGCTGCAAAAGCAAAATGAGAGAGAGAGCACATCCAATTAATCAGGGGGCTGGAAGATGATATTAATGTTGGAAAGTGGCAATCTGCTTCTTGGTTTCAGTGGAGAAAGTGGGAAGAAAGATGAAAAAATAATGTTGTGAAAGAAGCATTTTTGGAAAGGAAGAGGTGGAAGACAGATTGAACCCATGAGTAACAGGGGGGACAGAGGTGAATCCAGGGGAAGGGGGCATGCAATAGTGCAATTGCACCTCTTCTTTGATTCCTGGTTCACCCAAAGTTTAAAACCAAATGCCTGGTGGTGGCAGCAGCATTTATATGCAGGTAGCAGTGATGGGGTTAATTGATTTCAAGTCTCATTGTAATCTACCTGATTCCTTCTATATGTTTAATTCCACATGTGTTAATGACCCGCTCTCCTTTTTAATGATTTCAAAGTTCAACTAACCAAGCTATAGTTTTTCTGCAAGTCTGCTGTCTGTTAGCTGCTCCTGGATACTATCCTGCTTAACATAATTTTCTGATACTTTCATTCTTATCTACACCTTAGTTAAGCAGTCATGTGTATAGCTTCACTACTGACAGTAGATCCAGTGACAAAGTAAAGCAAACAATGGTTGAGGATGCTGTCCAAGGACTCAAGTACAGAAATCTTCCCTGTACTAATGTGCCCAGAACTGGCTGCAGAATACTGGAAGGAGTCCTGACATTACTATTTCACAGCTTTGCAGTCCTGGCACTCCTATTTCCTGTTTCTGAATTATTTGCTCATGTAGACATGCCCAGTAAAGCACTGAATGCACTGTCAGGGTGGTCAAGAAGGCTAGATTTTGTTTTATGAATCTGAAAATTGGATATATATTTTATTCCAATGACTACAAGATGAATGAAGCAACAACTTTTGATTATTTTTAACTAGGTTGCTGTGGGGGGGTTTAAATACACAATGGGTGCATCTACACAAGACACTATGGCACTGTAGCATCTGTTGGCAAAATCCGTGATGCTACTACTACATTGCCTTAACAACGTACTCCCTTGCTATGGCAATATAGTGGCCAAAGATAGCCATGCACTGCTAACACAGACTCTTTTATACTTCCAATGGGTGCTTCTACACATGCATTAATGTGCTGTAGTTACTGTGTATTAAGTTTAGTACTTGCATAACCAAGCACTAAATCAACACGCAGTAACTGGTACTACTGCGCAGTAGCACCAGCGCACAGCTTTTTAGTGACACTAACTGTGCAGTACCCTAATACTACTGCACAATAGCATGTTAGCATGGGTTGTGCCCTGCACACTACTGCACAGTAGAATTAGGCTACTGCACAGTTAGCATCTTGTGTAAATGCACTCAATGTAAGATAGACCAAATTAATGAATATTCGAATACAATCACACATTTTTTAACTTAAACAGAATAATATAGCCCTAGGCTCCTAACATATTATTAAGGCCTCTAGTTTCTTTTTAACTAAAGAAAAATGTATTCTGTTATGTGATGATGTATCACACACACCATCTTCACCATCCTTTTCAAAATCCTAGATCCGCCCATGTAGGGGGACCATAAAGTTGGCAAAATAAGTGAATGAGAATGGAATGAAAGCAAAAAGGGGAGGAGTTATGGTTTCCCTGAAAAAATTAATATAATGGTACAGAGCCAGTGGGGGTTGAGGGAGTTGATGGCAGAGAGAGACTGAGGAGGGACTTGGATGTGAAGGGTCACCATGTAGACAGAGATTCAGTAGAGCTACTTGGTCAGTCAGGAGAGGGGAAACCAAAAGAGTTCACATAATTGGAAAAATGTGGACCAAGAGAGTGGAAGAACATGAATGGTTCCTTTCATCTGAATAGTAGTGTCAGGACTCCTCCTGGTATTTTGCAGCTAGTTCTGGGTGCGTTAGTACAGGGAAGGTTCCTGGTTCTTGAGCCTTGGGCTGTCATTCTCTGAACCATTATTTGCTTTACTTTGTCACTGGATCTACTGTCAGTAGTGAAGCTATACACATGATTGTCTGCAGAATCAGGGCCTTGATTAAGGTGTAGTAAGTATTAAGAATGAAAGTAAGTATCAGAAAATTATGGCAAGCAGGATAGTATCCATAATAGAACATTTTCATTTCTGCTGGTTGTACTGGTTAAAATAAAAGAGGAAAGGAAAAATAAAAGCCTCTTTTTTGGACCAGCTTAGAGTTTATGATATTTCTGAAAAGTTTTCAGGAAAATTGAATTTAAACAATTGCTTAGTCTTCTGTCTTTTCACATATTTTGCTGGTCATTTAAATAAAGGATTAAGTTTTGGGTTTTTTCATTTTATATTTTCTTCTGTTTCTGTTGTACTGCATCGTATTTCATGCTTATATTCCTTTTTTAGGTTTTCATTTTTTGATATTGGTTCTGGAAACTTTTTCATCTGTGGATGTCAAATTCAGAGTATTTATTTGGAGGATTTTTATTTATTTGTTTGTTTATTTATTGTAGCATTGCCTACTTTGGGTAATCTGCTTCTATGGTAATTTTTTATCAAAATCCAACAAATTCCATCTATTAATTACATTTTTTAAAATTACTGCATGAGATTAATTAAATTCAAATGTAAAATGCCTTAATAGTTTCTATTAAAATGTATAAAATGTGAACTATGATTTAGCTAAAAAATGAAGGCTGCTTTCTGTTTGTTGTGAATTCTTTTAAAATATCTTGAACTTAAGCTCTATGTTTAATTTAAAAAGGAAGAAAAAGATTTCTAATTACAATCAAATGAAACATCTCTGAAAAAAATGACAAGGTAGCCATATTTTCTTAATTTCCCCTTCTGTCATCTCTCTATCTATATTTCCTAATATATACTTTTTGGATCAATTATCCTTTCTATGGACTTTAGGAATTCTCCTGCCAGTGGCCCAAATCCATTTTGCATGTGAGCTGGCTACTCAACCTGCAAGGTGCCTACAGAAAACAAATCGCAGTTTAGGGCCTAAAGATATATTTTTCAAAAACCCCTTAGAACCTAGTTGAACTGATTTGGGCTCCAAACTGCTCACAGCACTTTTTAAATTGGGACTTTGAAGAAATTAAGAAATTTTGTCAATGCTATCCAAGAAATTAAGATGATTTTGTAAATGTTTTCCTTTGGGTTTCATTTTAAATACTCAGTGAAAAAAATTAAGTAACAATGACTGTCGTTTATTTTTAATCCCCTTCTTGGTTTTACATGGAAGTTGAACTGAAATATCTGTTTAGGCACCCTACTGTCCATTTGCCAAAGTATTTACAGGAGTGGTGAATATTACACTCAGTGTCTGCATCCAGATGAGCAGGAAAGTGAGCTTGCGTAACCCAAATAGTAGTGCCACTAATGTGTGCCAGTACTTTGTGTTGCAGTGCATGCCCCCCCACATGTAGACCTTGTTGCAGGACAAATTGCCCCGCTGTTAGCCAACTGTCTGGTCCCAGCTCCTCCTGGCTCTCAGCCAGGCTCCATGTGCTATGGGCTGGCACTGGCTGGGCACAGGGTGTCTCAGTGTGGGACTAGCCAACAGGCACCCTGCACCCCAGCTAGCTGGGGAGTGGTACACAAAGACAGGGGAGCAGCCAGCCCAGAGCTGCCTTCTCCCGTTTCCCCACATTTGTCCTGGCTCACAGTATTTTGGCATGCTTTGTGCCTGTTTACTTTCCAGAGGGGTTTTTTGCTACCGGGAAATTCCAGTAGCAACTTTGCCCCCACACTGCAAATTAGCAGCACCGTGCACAATTTAAGAGATTTGTGACACCACAAACTACATATGCCTGCAGGTGTGGACACAGCCTGTATTTGCAGGGAGTTTCACAATTGGTAACCTTCTGGCCTAACTATTTATACACAGCTTTCCATTAGGGGTATTTAAGAGGAGGCTAAGCTTTTTTTTTTTTCTTTTTAGGGCAGACAGCAGTTTCAGGTATTTAGGACTAGTTTGAAAGTTTGGAAGGTATTGATATTTGAGGTCTAGAGAGCAGGTCATACAAGAAAAGGCTGAAAGACTTGGGACTGTTCAGCCTGGAGAAGAGAAGACGCAGAGGGGACTTGATGGCAATCTGTAAGTATATTAGGAGCGTACATGAGGGCCTGGGGGAGCATCTGTTCACCAAGGCCTGTCAGGGGAAAACAAGAAACAATGGGCACAAACTGATTGAAGATTTCTTCAGACTCAACATAAGGAAAAACTTATTTACAAGTTGAGTGCCAGCGGTTTGGAACAGGCTCCCCCAAAGGTGGTACAGTCACCCACCCTGGTGATCTTCAAAAAGCATCTTGACGCCCACCTTGCTGGGGTCATCTGACCCCAGCAATCATTCCTGCCTAGTGCAGGGGGGCTGGACCCAAGGATCTGGTAAGGTCCCTTCCAGCCCCTAACATCTATGAACCTATGATAATACAATCTGGGGCTGAACAGATGACACATAGTGAAAAGGTCCACATCATAGACCCTAAAACCCTGAGTTTCTGAATCCCATCTACAGACTAATTTCTCTGTTAACTCACTTTAATCCTCTCCCAAACTTCTCCTACATTGCAGCTATTGACCGTGCCTAGCTATGCTCTATAGTCAAAACCATTCTCTTAATTGACACTTACTGCAAAATGTCTGCAAAAGCAGTAAGTAAAGTCTTGGATTTGTACTCAATGCCATGCGTGGCACAGAGGGATTTCACCAAGGGGGCCACCTTCCAGTAGTTGTGTCGAGGCATCGTAGGGAAAAGGCTGTGAAGAGAAGAAGAGAGACAAGACTTTGCTTTCCTCTTCCTATTTGTCCCAAAAGAATCCCCTCTCTCCCAATGGTACCAAACTGATTAAACATAGGAACATAAGAAATGCCATTTACTGAGTCGGACCATAGGTTCTTCTAGCCCAGTATCCTGTCTCACACAGCAGCAGAGTTAATGCTGGAAGAGGATGAGGTACACAGAGAGTGAAAAGGTTATGTCCAATATTTTCCATTCCCTGCTCCTCTCCTACCAAAGCTTTCAGCACTCAAAGGTTAAAGAAGTTCTGATTCAGAGGCTGCACTCTTACCTATCATTAATGGACCATACCTCCAGGAATTGTTCCAATCCCCTTTTGTACTTGGTTAATTTTCCAGCCTCTGTAGCATCTTGTGAAAATGAATTCTACAAGTTGATTACATACTGTGCTTAAAAGAACTTCCTTTTATTATTTTTGAACCTACTGCCTCAGGGTTTAATTTTAGGTCCCCTAGTTCTCATATTGTGAGAGACAGAAAATAATAAATCCCTATTTACTTTCTCTGCACCATTTCATAATTTTGTAGAGAAAAATTCTATCCTATTTTGTCTCTTCTCTGCAGAAGTTCCTCAATATGAGGAGAGCACTAGTCATCCTCACTGCTTTTCTTTTTACCCTTTCTAGTTCTTCTATATCCTTTTTGAGCTGTGGAAATACAAACTTCACACTGTTGTCCAGGTGTGGCCACCCCATACATATATAAAGGAACATAATGATACTTTTCCCCTATGCATATGACTTCTCATTTGGGTGCTGGATAATCTTACTCAGAGATACCCCTTACATCCCCATTTCTCTCCCCATACCCATACTCACTGGTGCTCAATTTGGAAGTTCAGGTGCCCAGTAAACCAGTCATTGAACCAGGATTGGTTCACATTGCATGTTGCCTGAAGCTGGGAGTAGAAAATAAAGAGAAACAAACATTCCATTTTAATTTTGTCTAGACATCAATATAATTGAGCACCTGCCCTTCACGCACATTTTCCCTTGCCTTGAATGGATATCTGATATGGGGGATTGGAGCTGTCATTCTTTTGAACATAGGAACAAGGTCTGGGTGAGAATGATATGCTGCAATATGAGATAGTTATTGCCTTAGCCCACTGGAACTAATGGAATTGCATTTTCTTCAGGATCTATATAGATCTGTCTATAAAACCCCATAAAAGGTTTACCTCACAGCTCCCATTTGAGTAGGCAGGAAAGATGTACATTGAAGGATAAGAAATAGTTATTCTGAATTCTCTCCACTATTTCAGCTGGAGCAGAATTAATTATGTAATTATACCGGTAGTATATTTATTGATATTTATTAACCCACATATTAATGAAAAATGATCCCCTAGTGTAGATATGGTTATTTTAATATAATAAAGGGCTTAGTCTGTCTCTGTGTGTGTCTGTCTGTGCGTCTGTCTGTCCGTAACACTTTTGGGCAACTGCGCACGCTCCGCTTCCTCAGGCAGGGAGGGAGCCACCACCACCACTGCCTCCTCAGGAGGAGGTGGAGGCAGGCGGGTGGGCGGAGGGAGGAGCCGCCACTGCTGCCACCATCGCTTTAGGTGGAGGGAAGCCCCACTGCTCCGTGGGAGGAGGCAGAGGCAAAGGAGGGTGGGTTGGGGGGAGGAAGCTACTGCCACCACTGCTGCCACCTAAGGCACAGAGAAGCCCTGCAGCTCCATGGGAGGAGGCGGGAGGGTGTGCGGGCTGGGGGGTGGGAGCTGCCACCACTGCCTCAGGCAGAGGGAAGCCCTGCTGCTCCATGGGAGGAGGTGGAGATAAGTGGGTGTGGAGGAGGGAGCCACTGCTGCCACCTCCTCAGATAGAGGGAAGTCCCGCTGCTCCACGGGAGGAGGCGGAGGCAGGAGGGAGTCACCGTGCCAGAGGCTGGAGGAGGAGGCAGCAGCAGCGGAGGCACTGTTTACATGGTCGGCCCCCAAGGGTGAGTGGAGCATGGGAGAGGGGGTCATGTAAACACTCCCTTAAACACTCTGTCATTCATGATGGGCAATTGGCTAGTACTTTCATTTTGTTCCTTATTTCACTACATCACAATTCCTCAAATAATAATTAAAAAAAAAATTCCATCCAAGATGAATCCAGTTATTTCTCCTTATTTGGGGCAAGCAGGGAAGAATTAATATTAGTCAAGGAAAATTTGAGGAAAGTTTTGTCAACTTGACAACAAGTTTTGTCACTGAAAATTAGGAAAGTTTTCACAAAAAATATCACATTTTCAAATCTATTTGTTAAAATGCATTTGCTACAACTGTCCTTTAAATTTGGAGGCCCATTATGATTTTTCATCTGCATCACAGAAAGAAACCCCCAGTCCAAATTAGAGTTACAGCTCCTAGAACAGGAGTCTGTGACTTCAAATTCACATCTGCAGACCCCAAGTGTCAAGGAGTGGAGAGGATCTTACCTGAGTAGATACCCAGTCCAAGTTCCGATCATAATCAATGTGCATTGGGATGTGATTCATTTGTGAAACCCAGATAAACCAGGTGCTCTCTAGGTACCTGAGCAGACAAATATACATACACACATATACAAATACAACCTTCATTGCCAATCTATTCCAAATTGACTGTTAATAGGTCCATTTTCTTGCTTGGAAAAACAGTGATTTTCTAGTAGCTGGTTCTAAAAGTAACATTTGTAATACACTGGAAAAATTCCCCCACCCAAACTCAAATCATGTTTTCTATTGATTATACAATAACATTACTTTGTAGTGCAGGATTTTCAATCCCATCTTTTCTACATCCCAATTTTTGGTGGCTCTTTGCAGCATCACTACATTTTTACGAGAGAACATCACTCAGTGACCCACAGTGATTCCCAACTCCTTTCTTGTTTGACTATAGTTAACTTAGAAATCAACAATGGAGGTGAATAGTCTTATATTATTCCTTCCAATATTGAAACTGCTAAAAGTGACAACAGGCAAGGGATGAACTAGCAGCAAAATGGACAAAAAAGGCAGCAAATATTACCTGGCCAGCCAGTAGTATGCCATGAAGCTCTTAAATCCCATTAAGGGAACATACATAAAACAGACGCGGATGTTGTAGGTTACAATCAAGAACAATTCCTGACAAAAGATTGAAAGAAGGATTCATCCACATTGCACTCTCCTTCTCATTCTTGCACAAGCCAAACTATGGCACAAAAATGTGTTCTTTGTAATATACCATGTCTCTCAAATGTAGCTCCACTTGTTTCCCTGACCCAGTGGAAGTCAAGCCCTAGCAAATGTTCCTGTAATCTCCAGTCACCCTTGCACATGGTAGCTCTCATCCATCAACTTTTATGTGACTGGGGAACCATATTCTCACAAAAACTGGCTGAACCATATCCAGTTCCATTAAAACAGGCCCAGGCTGACTCCTACATTCTAGACCCCATTATCACTTCCCATGTATGATGAGGATTGCAAGGGGACAGAGGTTAATAGAGGAAGGGATATACTGTGGCTACATTTTGCAAAGGTTTCTGAGTAATGCTCAGAATACTTACCAACCACTTCCTTCTTTTGATTGAGAAATAGATTACAATGAACTGGAAGAAGGGAACTAGGAAAGCTGGGGCCAAAACTGGAGGAAAGAACAAGAACAATATATCAATCACATCCTAGAATCATTAATCACAAAGAAATCTATTCCAGCTTTTTCTAACATGTTTCATCTCCCCTCTTACTCCATTCATCCTCCCACCTCAAATTCTCCTCCTTTTCTCTTTCCTTTAACAACTTTTTATCCCTTATTTCTTTCTCTCTTACAGTTGCTGCATACTACTTTTCCAAACAGACATGTGCAGGTTAACAAACCTTCCCAATCCATACTACTTTCCAAAATACTAAGATCACCCATCAGGCTGCAACATAAAAGGAAATATTTCTTCTCTTCCTCTTCAGAGGAAGCTGTAGTCAGTCCTAGGAGAGGTCCTCAAGTTACTTCAGGAAACTGAAGATACTCACAGCTGAAGTATTTGTGTTGATGATTATAAGGCATGAACTTCTTCTTCTTTTTTCCTAGCTACAAAAAGAGACCAGACCATAGTGGGTCACCTGGGCTACTGAGAGAATTTATCAGACACTTCCCAATCAGTCCTCTACCAACCCATCTCCACTTTGCTATTAATCTTCCCAAAGAGGATTTTTAAGGTCAAAGAGAAGAAGGAATACAGAAAAGCAGCACCATGAGGTGCTGATAAAGCATTTACATGACCAGGTGGGTATTTGAGGGACAGCTCTAAATTGGTTCCATTCTTTCTTAGCAGGGAGGCCTCAGAGGTTGGCGATGGGCAAGTGTCACCATCCTCTCAGAATCTTTCCTGAGGCCCCCCAGAGCTCTGTATCATTGCCCCTACTATTCAATGTGTATACGAGGCCACTGGGCAAAACTGTGTACAGTGAGGTGTTATCAGTATGCTGATGAAGCTCAGCTCTACCTCTCCTTCTCTTCTGACCATCATCCCACAGTCTCAGTTCTTTCCTAGTGCCTGGCTGCAGTCAGGGACTGGGTGCAGGTGAACAACTGAGACTGAATTTAGATAAGCCAGAGATGATGGTGGTGGGCAGACCACTTGACTTAGTGGGAACTAGGACACACTTATCATTGATGGGATCCAGTCTCCCCTTGTTGTTCAGGTTCACCTTGAGATGCTCCTGAATCCTTTGCTGCACTTGGATCTTCAGGTGGTTGATATAGCTTTCTCCTGCTCCATCTAGTAAGAAGGCTGTAACCCTTTCTTTCAGACTCTGATCTGTTCATTGTCAACCATACCTTTGCAACCTTAAGGCTAGACTGCTGCCATGTATGGCTGGCTGCCCTTGAAAACCATCCAGAAGCTGCAGCTGGTGAGGACATGGCATCCCCTCTTCTGACAGGAGTGGGTCACCAGGAACAAATAACTCCAGTGCTCCAGAATCTGTACTAGTTCCCAATATCTTTCCAAGTATAATTCAAAGTTCTGGTTTTGACCTATAGGGCCCTAAATATTCTTGGCCCTACATGCCAAAGGGACCTTGCCCCTTATGCCCCATGGTGATCCCTAAGGTCAGCAGAGGGCAACCTCCTCCACATACCATCAGTAGGTCAGTTCTGGTTGGTAAAAATGTGAAGGAGGTCATTCTTGGCAGTTATTTCCTAGCTCTCTGGAACTCTCTCCCTCTTGAGACTCACCAGAGCCCAAACCCGGACATCTTTTGTAAGTTCTGTAAGACTTCCTTATTTGGGCATTTACCAACCAAACCTAGGACAAGATGCTGTTTGGGAATCTCTGTTTTATCTTGATATTCTAGTTCCCTTTTAAGTTGTTGCTGTTCTCTTGTCACTCTCTGTTTTTTTAAGTTATTCGGCTTGCTTACTTTAAACCACCCTGAGCCTTTGTTTAGATGAGCAGCATGTAAATCAAATAACTGACTAGGCCAGTCACAGTCTATGTGGCATGCTCTCCTTCTTTTCCCATGGCTTTTGCAGTACTTTCTGCCTGGTAGCTTACCTTCAGCAAGAGAGATGGAGAATGCTCACAGCCTGACCTAGTCCCTAGCCTGGAAATTGTAGGATTTTCCTGGGAAACAGCAGATGTGAAGTCAAAGTCTTTCAGGCTCACTGTTGCTTGGAACCTAGCTCTCCAACTTCCTGGGCATGTGTCCTAACCACTAGGCCAGAGGCCCCTTGTCACAGTGCTTACTTTACATTGAAGTCAGAGCTGCTGTAAGCTAGTTATACTGGTCCACCCAGTCCTCTCCCATGTGTGACCAGTAGGACATGACTTGACCGAAGTGTATATGTTTTCCTATTGAGAAAATAGGAGTGCTATGTACCACCCTGGCAGAACAGAGTATCTCTAAGGCAAGCCAAGGGAGGCATAGAAGACTCTAGGAACCAGGCACTGGAGCCAGGCATGACAAACTGATGTCTGTTCAGAGAGAATACTGGACATTATTGTGATACCACATCTAACAGCCTTCTAGATTTACCTCTTTTTTTCCCATTATATCCTTTCAGTAGCCTGAGAAGTTATCAGACAATTCTAACACTCACCTCTATAGAAAGTGTCTTTCCCAAGGAAAACAAAATAGGATGCATGTTGAGATCAGGATCCTTGCGAAAGCAGTTCGGTTTTGCATGGTGCTGGTTATGCAGGTGATTCCACCAACTGGCCACCATTCCCTATAGGAAAGTCAACAGCCAGAGGACTTAAACTATCATGCTATCAAATATGCATTTTGCCATTTATTCACTGATCCAGGAGAGCTGCAGAACATTCCCTCCCTGCTTCATTTAGAATAAAATCCCCCAAAAAGGATGCCGCCTGAATCTAGGGCTTCCCACATTTGCTGAACAATTCTGATCAGTTCTGCAAAGCATTCCCATGTTTGACACATACCTTCTGAACACCCATTACAAGGATGTGAAGAAACCGGTTCCATGTAGTTTTGCTGACGACTGAAAAGTGCCCCAAATCATGTTGAAACCAATTGATCTGGGCCTGAAAGACAAAAGAATCACTGAGGAAAAAGAGCCAGGGCGATGTCACTGTGAGCTTCCCATGTATTCAAACCCAGAAACATCTTCCCCACTGTTTACTACTTAATACCACCCTCTGCATCCCACTTTGGGAAGAGCACAATCTGATATCCTGAGTACAAATCCCGAGAACACCCTTTCCTTTCACTTTCACTCTGCTGTCTATACATGTATTTTTGAACTAGTAAGGTTGCAGAGCATAAGACACTCTTTTTGTGGACAACAGTTGAGTAAGGGGCAGGGCTCGGGAACTTTAGTTGGCCTATAAAAAAGAAGTGTGCTGCTCCTTCTGAGTATTAGTAATTCCAAAGGGATGAGCTAGATATAGGAGAAATATCCAGATCTGTCAGTTCTGACAAGTCCTGAGCTCCAAAGCACTTCATATTCCTATGGGAATACATGGGAATTTTGGCTTGCAAATGTGTGCCATGAACTCTGGACAGAAAACAATAAGCCCCATTCTTGATTTGGCAGGAAGACTGCCATGAAGGAAGCCATCTAGTGAAATGGAGTAAGGAGGTAAATGAGCTGCCAATACCAAATCCACTTCCTCAAAGATATATTTCATGTCCACTTCTTGGAATAGAATCACTTCCAGCAGCAGTAGTCTGCTCACACAAGCTCCTCTTTGGAAGGACTGGGACTGAAATAGACCAAAGCTCTCTATACTGAGTACAGCTGCATGATGTCCCAAGTTTTGAATCATAGAATCATATAAAATTAGGGATGAAAGGGACTTCAGGAGGTCTCTAGTCCAACCCACTGCTCAAAGCAAGACCAGCCCCAACTAGATCATCCCAGCCAAAGCTTTGTCTAGCTGGGTCTTAAAAACTTCCAAGGATGAAGATTCCACCACTTCTCTGCGTAACCTGTTCCAGTGCTTTACTACCCTCCTAATGAGAAAACTTTTCCTAATATCTAACCTAAACTTCCCTTACTGCAACTTGAAACTGTTGCTCCTTGTTCTGTCATCTGCCACCACTGAGAACAGTCTAGCTCCATCCTCTTTTGAACCCCACCTTCAGGTAGTTAAAGGCTGCTATTAAATCCCCCCTCAGTCTCCTCTTCTCTAGACTAAATAAAGCCAGTTCCCTCAGCTTTTGCTCGTAAGTCACATCCCCCAGCCCCCTCACCATTTTGTTGCCCTTCACTTGACTCTCTCCACATCCTTTATGTAGTGGGGGGCCCAAAACTGAACACAATACTCCAGATATGGCCTCACCAGTGCTGAATAGAGGGGAATAATCATTTCCCTTGACCTACTGGCAAGGGAAGGTTAGATCATACTAACAGAGGTTAGCATGGCCAACACCCCTGTAGAGTTTACTGCCTTGTGTCAGGCAGGAAAAATCTGACCTTAAGGAAAGTGAGTTCCTTCAAACTTCCTTCTCAACATAACTATAACTATACTGAGCAATATGCATTATCTGCAGAGTTAACCAGCATCGCTGTTATTGTGGTGTGATCACAGAGTCCTGGTCCTCTATATCCACTACAGAGGTCTAGAGAGACAGTAATAAAGATCAGACAGTCACTAGAAGGGGCACTAAATTAGAATCCACACTGTGGGGGCATGTACCTTTCTCTCTCACTACAAGGTGTCAAAAGGGAGTCTGATTCCTCTCTTTAAGAAACAAAAGAGGGAAAAGAAAGCAAGGGAGGAGTCCCCAAACTTTCAGAAAGTAGAGAGAGTCAGGGAAGACTCTGCAAACTGCAGCAAGGAAGAGACAAGCTGAAATCCAGTGTAGCTTGGAGACCATAATGAAAATGACTCTGTTAGAGTAGTTTGACTGTGAGAAAGCAAGCAGCCAGCATCACTGAGGCAGAAGGTTTGAGAGGTTCCAGATGGTTTCTGGATTATCAGACAGAACAAAAGAATATCAGTAAGTATCCTTGTCTTTGCCATGCAAGAATCTGGAGATGATATTCTACATGCCCTTCACCTCTCTGTGGAGAAGAAGAAAGACACTTTTGATGCATATTTTATAGACAGTCCAAATGTTATATATGAAAT
Source organism: Alligator mississippiensis (assembly GCF_030867095.1). NCBI lineage: Eukaryota > Metazoa > Chordata > Crocodylia > Alligatoridae > Alligator > Alligator mississippiensis. The sequence goes on from NC_081825.1 coordinate 178,872,314, forward strand.
GGCCACATTTAATAGGAGAGCCCAGGAACCAAGGGTTTTATCACTAAGGTCCACACAGGGACTGTCTACACAAGATGCTTTACTGCATATTAGAGCTAATCTGCACAGCAAGCATCTACATCTGCACATGCAGATGCTTACTGTGCAGTAATTAATTCTAATCATGAGTAAATTTCCTACCTGCAAATGCAAGTAGCAAATTTACTCATGATTAGTAACTGAACAGTAGCACACATGTAGATGCCTAACATGTGCTCCCAGTCAGCTTCCTGCCCCGAGGAGCTGCCTGCTGCTAGGTCAGGCTCTGCCACTGGATCCCAGGCAGGGACAATGTCCCCCTGCCCTGCCAGCAGGGAGCTCACAGCTCCCATTCTGTAGTTGCAGGGCTGGGGCTGAAAGGTTCTTATCTCCCAACATCAGCTCTGCAGTCCTGGGGCCAGCACTGGGAGATCCTTCTCCCCCAGTGCCAGCTCTGTGGTCATGGGGCTGGCACTGGGAGATCCTTTAACCACGTAGCCCAAGCCCCATGGTTGCAGGATCTAGGCTGGGAGATCTCCACAATCATGGAGCAGAGGCTGGGAGCTCCCTAACTGCCAGGGCTGGGGGACTTTTTCCACGCCTGGGCTATGGTGGCGGAGCCTGCCCCAGCAACAGCCAGCTCCCTGGGGGCAGGGAGCAATGTTCCAGCCCCTGCCAAGAGACAGCTGTCTCCTGGACTATCAACCAGAGGGAACCTAGAGCTCCCCCTAGCTGCTGCAGGGACCCATTGCAGGGCTGCTGGGAGTGGAAGCGGTTTGCCACTAGGAGCAGCAAATCTGCTCCCACGTGCTTGCATGTGTAGATGTGTGCCTGAAAGAGTTTACTCTCGAGTAGTTTACTTAAGAGAAAACTGCTTCCAGATTATTTGCACATGCAGACATGCCCACTATGGCTGAAAGCTGCTATTATGCAGTTCTGAAAGAACTCATGATAAACAAAACTATTGTAGGCACCAGAGACACCAGCTTATCAGTACAACTGCAGTTGGATCCAGAACTCACACTCACAAAAGCTTTAACGAAAGTTAAGATGAGAGAAGCAATAAAGATACAACATGAATGAATTCCATGACTGGTACATTAGACATGTACAGAAAACTATATCAGATAAATGGATACAGTCCATGTGCATCACATGCATAGTGAGTGGAAGTGGGAGGGCTACACCCCACTTGCCCCATTACTGGATCCACAACTAGTTGGACTTTTTAATTCAAAATAGATACTGGAGCTGTAGTTACTGCAATGACTACAAAAGAGTACAATTGATCCTGGGATGGATAGCTGCAGATAGCAGATAAAATTCTGCAAGGGGTGACTAATACTAGAAGTTTGTAGCCAGTTCAAGGGAAAATTGGAGAAAAAAGAAAATTCTGTAACAGCCTAACTACATGGTGCAAGAGTGTGCAAGAGTTAAAAGTTCTCCCACTGGATGTGGTACTTCCAGTTAGGGTAAAAATAGTTAAGCTAAACCTCCAAAAAAAGGAGCTTGTGAAAAGAAGGCTTCACTGACTGCTGAATGACCTGATAATAAAGGTAAAAAAATAAAAACACACTTAATGATCAAAGAAGCTGATCCAAAGAAGGGAGTAGCAAAAGCTGTAGCTGGATGACTTGAGAAGTAATGTTAAAAGTAAGAGATGTTAATAAGGCAAAAATAAAAAGAACCAAATTTGGCAAAAGAGACAAGTACAAATAGACATCTTGATAAAAAGACAGTTAAACAGTGGCACAATACTAGGGCACTGCAAGTACAGATTCTGCAAGACTTGTTTTTCATAGTGACCCGGGGGGGGGGGGGAGGGGGGGTACCTGAAAAAGGCAAGTTTCACTAAGTTGGGCTGATAGTTAAATAGCCCAGCTGGTATACTGCCCAAGTGACAGTAACCCTGTCTGATCTTCCATATCCAAACACAAATTTGAGTCACTCTTTCTTCATTGCCCCAGGAGACTATCTGCAGACAGCAGCATCTTAGAGCAAACAAATGCAAACAGCATGAACACTGAGAGTGACAATGAGCAAGAGGTCACCTGAACATCCCCATGCCTCAGACCAAAGCTGGGATTGCTAGCAGCACAAGGGCCAGGTCTAACAGAGAAAATGAATTCAATTAACAACAAAAGAGAAACCATACAAGAAATGTGTACTCGTGTTTTCACAGGTCTGAGGAAGTTTTGATGATGTTTCCCATATGATTATCATTTACATGCTGTTTTGAGATGCTTCCCACAATCTGGTCTCACTTTAAATGAGAAATATAAATGTGGGAAGGCAGAGATAATGTGTTAGGCATAACATTAGCCAAAAATGAAAGTCAGTCAGACCTGGACAAAGTAAAGGCATTACATGCCTTACCTGGGCTCAAAGACCTTCCTGTCATAAAATGATTATTGGATATGGATGGGGACCTAACTAAATTGTGGCAGACATGTGCTACGCAGCAGCTCCTTTAATATTGCTCCTTTTGCTGCCCACCCCCTGTCCTTCCACTGACTGGCAGAAGGGCCCTGGCAGCCCTGCCACTCACCACTGATCAGCTGGGAGGCAAAAACCACAGCACATTTAAAACCATGGTTTTTGCCTCCTGACCAATCAGCAGTGAGCAATGCAGCTGCCAGGGCCCCTCAGCCAATCAGTGGCAGGGCTGGGGACAGAATATGCAGCAAGAAGATAAACATTAAAGGAGCCGCTGTGCAGTGCACTTCCATCACAATTTAGGTAGGTCCCTATATATGGCCAAACAGTTAGGAAAATTTTTACCAAACTTAGCCCAGCTAGCAAAACTATTTCCTTAATTTCCTTAATAGACTCAATATGTGTGTAGCATGAACTGATCAAATGTAGCTGATGTTAACATAGAGCATAATAGTAGTGAACTGTAACCATGTTAGTCTTGTCCTGTAAGTAACTTGAAAACTCCATTTTGTATTCTTTTGCTTGACATAAGTGAATGAACTCTGCATGTCCCTTATGTATGAGTATATGTGAAAGGGTGAATGGTGAGAGAATGGCATAGAGACAGGAAAAGAAGATTTAACTGTGTTTGTAAGCAACAAGGCACCAAACGTGTAAGTTACCAGTCAGTAAACTAATTAAAAGATGGCTGAAGAATCCCTTTGAGGCCTAGGGCACAAAGGAGATAACGAGGAGAAGGAATGCACACATCCTGCCAGATGGACAGCAAGGACACTCCAAGGCTGAGATACCAACTTTTATAACCGAACTGACCTTGGGCTGTGATGAGTAGAAGATGGATGAGAAACAATTGCAAAAACAGAAAATGGGTATGAAAAAACGCCAAAGTGCTAAACAAAGGATGTCAATCCCAATAAAAGAAGATTCTGGAATATACCAGCCTGGGTGAGTCTCTCTCAACTGCTGCTTTTTCGGAGCACAGACATGTCTGTTCACCCCGCTCCAGCCTGCTACCTGCATCTTCTCTCAATAGGCCTGGGCCAGCCACCCAGTACTTCTATTGAACAACTGCTGCTGGTAGCTATAATATCTGAATGGAATGGTTGTTTTGTGTTTGTGTTTGTCCAAGTGTAATGATGTGTAGGATGATGTGTGTGTATCTGTGTGAGTGGTGTGTCTGAACCTCTAGGTCTAATTCATATCATCAATAAACACAGCATTTTGCCTTATCCCCCTTTATAAGGTCTTGCTCTTGATTTGATAAATTGGTAATTCAAAATAACATGTGGGTCTGAGGGAGTGAACAACAAAAAGTGTTCAATACAGTCAAGAAACTACTAGCCTCACTGCCTGTTTTGGCACAGTATTCAGTAAGCTCCCCAACAGTACTAAAACAGATGCATCTTCATATGCTCTAGGAGCAGAGCTCATTCTTACATAGCCAGAAGGACACCAGAGTCCTGCTGCATTTATATTAAGATGTCTTACAAACACTGAGCAGTGCTATACTTAAGTAGAAAAAGAAGCTTGGCAATTAGCTGGGCCTGTGAATTACTTAGTTCTTACTTGCTGGGCCTAAAAATTAAAAACAGGTGACAAAATCCTGGTGGCATCATTGTCCTTCCACCCACGGTTTAGACATTTCAACTACAACATTTGCGATTTTCATTCAACATTGAACATATCATATTTTCTCACATACACACACTCCAGAATAAAAAATAAACCTTGGTTTTGAAAGGCCAAATAGAGAAGAAAAGATCTTTTCTTGCAATAAGTAATTGAGTAGCATCACCTAGGAAGCTGAGCCTGCTCATTGTTCTGCTTGCTATGAGTCATGTGCAGATGTCACTTTTGTGGAGTAACCAGCAGAAATTTTTCTTACCATACATCTCATATATAATTCACACTAATATGTCCAGCATCTTGTTTGGGGGCGGGAGGGGGATCTGTGTGTTGTTTGCAAGAAAATACAGTATACCAGGAAAAATGCTCGTAACTTCAGACACTCTATCCAGAGCATCATTTAGGCAGCCACCAACTTTAAAGGAAAACCACAGAATCATAGAAAATTAAGATTCGGAGGGACCTCAAAAGGTCATCTAGTCCAAATCCCTGCTCAAAACAGGACTGTCCCCAATTAGGTCATCCCAGCCAAAGATTTGTCTAGCTGGGTTCTGAAAACCTCCAAGGATGGAGCTTCCACCACTTCTCTGGGTAACCTGTTCCAGTGTTTTACTACCCTCCTAGTAAGAATTTTTTTCCTAATGTCTAACCTAAACTTCCCTCACTGCAACTTGAGACCAATATTCCTTGTTCTGTTATCTGACACCACTGAGAACAGTCTGGTTCCATCTTCTTTCAAACCCACCTTCAAGTAGTTGAAGGCTGCTATTAAAGCCCTCCTCAATCTTCTCTTCTCTAGACTAAATAAGCCCAGTACCCTCAGTCTTTCCTCATAAGTCATGTGCCTCAGCCCCATCACCATTTTTGCTGCCCTCCACTAGACTCTCTTCAAATTTCCCACATCCTTTCTGTAGCGGGGGCCCGAAACTGAACACAGTACTCCAGGTGTGGCCTCACCAGTGCTGAATAGAAGGGAATAATCACTTCCTTTGGCCTACTGTCAACACACCTATCAATGCAGTCAGTATGCCATTAGCCTTCTTGGTAGCAAGGACACACTACTTGCTCATATTCAGTTTGCTGTCCACTGCAACAAGGTCCTTTTCTGCAGAGCTGCTGCCCAGCCAGTCAGCCCCCAGCCTGTACTGGTGCATGGGATTGATCCATCCTAAGTGCAGGACTGTGCATATATTCTTGCTGAACTTCACAAAATTTCTTTTGGTCCAATCCTCCAATTTGTCTAAGTCACTCTGAATCCTAGCCCTACCCTACACCATATCTACTATGCACCCCAGCTTGGTGTCATCTGCAAACTTGCTGAGTGTGCACTCTATGCCATCTTCCAGGTCACTGATGAAGACATTGAACAAAACCTCTCCAGCACCAACTTCTGGGGCACTCCACTTGATACCAGCTGCCAAACAGACATTGAGCCACTTATTACTACTCTCTGAGCCCAATGCTCCAACCAGTTTTCTATCCACCTTACAGTCCATTCATCCAGCCCATACTACCTTAGCTTGGCTGCGAGAATGCTGTGGGAGATTGTATCAAAAGCCTTACTAAAATCAAGGTACACCACATCCACCAGTCTCTCTGCATCCACAGAGCCAGTCACCTCATCATGGAAGGCAATCACGTTGGTCAAGCATGATTTTCCCGTTGGTGAATCCATGCTGACTGCTCCTAATCACCTTTTTCTCCTCCAAGTGCTTAGAAATGGATTCCTTGAGGATCTGCTCCATGATTTTTCCAGGGACTGAGGTGAGGCTGACTGGTCTGCAGCAGGGAGTGCCAGCCATGGGTGGGGGGGCGAGGGGCCGCTTTTCCCTGCACTCAGTAGCAGCTTCTTCCCTGCTGGTGAGCAGGGGGTCAGGGCTGTGCGCTTCCCCCCTCCCACCCCCACCTGTACTGTGGGGCTGGGGGCCACTGGGCGTGAGCGGGCATGGAAGCCAGCAGGAGCACAGCACCCGCACCATTGTCCCAGGGCCAGTGCTGGCGGGGCCCAGGCCAGCTCCCTGCTCTCCCTGCTGGTGCAGCCCAGCCCAGCTCCACAGATCCCTGCCAGCCTGTGCCCTGCTCTGGGCCCCACCAGTGCTGGCCCTGGGACATTGGTCCCAAGATGGTGACCTGGGGGCAGGCACCTCTCAAGGGGTGGGGCTACCCATGCAACCCTCAACAGCTTGCCAAAACTGGGTAAGTGGCCCTCTGCCCAAAATAATTGCCCGCCCCTGGTCTAGGGAGAGGAAACTACAGGGAAAATACCTGGAATTATACCACATACTGGTCTCACGCACGCTGAAGAATGGAATAGCCCATAACTGTGGTGGTGATTTGCATAAATTACCTGGGCAGTAACAAACAGTGCCATACCAATGAGGAAAGGCACTAAGGATGAGCCAAAGTACCACACAGTGAGCCAGGAAGCGGCATCCAGTACAAGGATGTGCAGGAAAACCAGGAAGAAAAAGAAGTAATTAGGCTTCAGGAGTCCCATCCTCTCAACAGTGGCACGTAGCTCATGGAAGTCCTCCACCAGCAGTTTCTGTTGAGACATACAAAATTACTGCACTGTCTGTGCACAGAGCATCCTTCAGAGCCACAAGAGATATTCTACTGCCTTGCTTCTCCTCCTGCATAGTTCATTGTAGCAGAGAGGGTACAGAATTGTTAACAGCCATTGGTATACATGAGGGTATATGTTAGTGAGGAGTTGAGTGGGGTCTCAGTGACATAGAATGAGCCGTGTAAACCACTTGCAACTCCATGTGAAGTGTATGTGATTCCAAGATCTTTTCATGTATTACCAGCCTGGATGAGCACCTCAGCACTCCCATCTGTGATGCAATGCTGAATGCACAGTATATTGGAGATTGCAGCTGCTGGTCCATAATTTTTTTCCCCCATAGGAGCCCATATCCCATTTCACATCTGGTTCTCCAGGCACTCACATTTTTGCTGGGCTCAGAGGTAGGTTGATCTGGTGCTAACTCTCCAATCTGTAGTGGTTTCAAGTATTTTTTCACGAGCTCCTTATCTTTGTGGAAGGCAACAAAGGCATCCTGAGAAAGACAGAAGGGCCTGGGGTGAGAAAGGAAGACACAGGCCAGATCCTATGCTGCTCAGTGCTTCAGACAAATGAGTCCTAGCCCCTTCAATGCTGATACTACAGTTACTCTTTACTTCCACTGCTCTGTGTGGCCCTTTACTAGTGACTGTCACCTATGTCATTACACTGAAAGCCACTCCTCTAAGATACTAACAAATCCTCCTCGTAAACAAGACAACTAATGAGAAGGTCGTTGCAGTAACTGAGACAGAAGATGATCATCAACACAGAATATAGGCGACTGTTGGGCCATACAGGGAGGCACATGTCCCGCCTGAGATTGGCCGCTGCTGATGCCAACGCTGGCTTCTGCAGGTAGTCACTGCTCACCACCCCACCGTCACCGCTGCCGGCTTCTGCAGGCAGTCACTGCTCACCACCTCCCCTCCCCGCCTCCTGCCGCCAGCTTCTGTGGGTGGTCGCTGCTCACCAACCCACCACCAACACTGCTGACACTGCTGCCCACAAACTGTGCCCCCAAAGTCTCAGGAGGGACCAGTCACCCATGATGCAGAATCTCCATAGCAGTGTGGATTGTGGAGATCCCTCTCCAAACACTTCATAATTCCAGCTCTGCCTATAGCAGGCACTTGACACCTGAGTTTTTGAAGAGCATGTGCTAATGGAACTTTCCACTGGGACAGAGAAGGAGTTCTTCTACTGCTACTGTGTATCCAGATACTAAAGCAGAACTAGCACCCATTACCAACTGCAAGTGGCTGGAAGATGGCATCTGGTTCAGGCTGCCACAGACCCACCCACTGGGCACATCCATGCAAGATGCTTATTGTGCATTAGCCTAAAAACACTGTGCAGTAATGTGGTGGTTAAAAAACATGCTAATAGCTTACTGCACAGTGTTATTAGGCTAACACATAGTAAGTGTCAAGAAAAAGCCATGCACCAGTGCTACTGTGCAGTAACTCTAGTGACTGAACATTTTAAGTAAGTACTAAACAAAATGCACAGTATATAAGGTGCATTAATGAATGTGTGGGCCCACTGTAATACACATTCATCATGACCTCTTAGCTGAAACTCCTGCTACTCTTCTGGACCACTCTGAAAAAAAGCTTCTACCAGTATAACATAGCCTCATGGTTAGCAAGACAAGTTTCATTGAACAGATTACCTGGGTGATCCTTTCTCTGTTGAATGCAGAATCCAAGATTTATTCCTGATGTTCTATTCCCTGCTCAAGACCAAACCTAGCAACATGAGAAGCACGTCCTAATCTTTGCCTTCTCCTCTCTCTCTCGCACATATATTTAGCAACCATTGATCTTTCTGGATCATGGTGTATGCATGAGAGGTCACCCAGACCTTTGATGCATATGCCTAGACAGGAGTTTTTGGAGGAGCGGAGGCTGCCCAGACCTTCCATCACCTCTTTAGGCCAATGAGACAGAATCCAAAGGCCATTTGGGTCCAGACATTTGGTGCCTCTATGGCTCAATCATCTAGTTTGAGGATATTCAACCCTTAGCCCATGGAACCATGTCATTAAGGTCTACGAGGCCCCCAATGAGTCCAGAAATTAATACTGCCACAATTTCTACACTGCTAAATTTCCAAGCCCTAGTGGCCAAGTGACATGACCCTGTGCATAAGGCACAGCCTGGCACAGGATACAATCCAGTTTGTGGAGCTGAAGCCAAATTGTGGATCTGGGGCTAGTGTTAGGCCAGCTCTGTGTATCAGGTCAGGTCATGGCCCCATGTGCTGGATCTGACCCATAGACCAGATCTGGCCCACAGACTGACCCTGCACCACTCATCCAGCCTGCAGAGCCAAAAGGTTGGGCACCACTGACCTAGCTTGATCACCTGCATACCAGAGATCATAGAACACAATTCCTGCATCTACCTATAACTTGAACCACCCAGTATTAATATGAAGACCTGAGGGGACCAAGATCCCTTTTATATAAGGCCTTGTTACACATTAATTTTAGGAGGCTCCTGGAATTTTTAATCTCTTGTCCAAACATTAACATCTGAAACTAATGTTAAGCACCATTTGGATGGCTTAACATTATGCTATTTCAGAGCAGACTTATTTCTGATCTGTGTTACCTAGCTCATGATTCATTCATGTGTGGCCAACTCCCCACAGATGAGCCACCCAAGTTGCATTCCTCCAGCATCCTGGGATGCAGTGTCTCCTCCCTACCCTCCCGTTCTATGTGGACAAACTTTCCACTCCCTCAACTATACTTCCCAGCAGGTGGTTTTGGTTCCAATCCATCTCCCCCTCCTGCCCCTATGTGTGTGACCTTTCCACCCCCCGGGGTTCAACCCTGTGAAACAGCATACAGAGCACATGCCAACTAGTCAGGTCTCAGGGCACAGACAGGTCCAGGAGGGGGGTCCAGGGGGTTGGGGGAGGGGAACAAGGTAGGGGCCAGATCAGGTTCCCATGAGCTGGGGTTTCCTTCCTGGGACAGGGGCAGTATCTCCCCCAAAAGTGCCTTCTCTAACCACTTCCACCTACCAGCCACCCCAGGGAAGCACAATCAGCACCTCCCATTCCCCCCATCCCAAATACCAATTTATTAAGACATGAGACCTTCTTTAACTTACCTCTTTATTTCTTTTTAACCTTTTCTTAACCTTTTTTTGATCCTTCAGTGGCTGACTTGCTTTACTTCACCACCCTTCCCCCATCCCCATTTCCTTTCTATCTCCCATTTCATTACCCACCCCCATCCCATTAACTCTCTGCCTCCCAGCTTCAAATTCCTGCCCCCGTCCCACCCCGAACCATCTCTCTCATGCTCCCACAAAGAGCAGGGGAACAATCCTGCCTTGGCTCACCAGCCCTCTAGTGGAAAGTCACAGCTGTGCAGATGGGGGAAAGTCAGAGGTTTTTAGCCTTAAGGTGCAGCTGCTTTGAACACCAATCAACATTTGAGCCTCTCAAAGAAGAACATGTAACAAGGCCTTTAGTCCAGTCAGTAATTACCTACATTGGAAAAAGTTGTACCTGTTTCCATTCTGACTAACTAACTTCAGTCTCTGGTGACTGAATCATTTAATGCCTTGAGAGTCCTCAGTCAGCAGAAAATTTCTCTATAAATTGGCACTTGTGCATTGTGATCAAGCCATCCCTTAATCTTCTTTTAGTCCAATTAAATGGCTTGGGCTTTTTAGTCTCTTACTCTGAAGAAGTTTTCTTAGACAGTAAATAGTGATTCTCTGAACCTTTTTTCAGTTTAGTTCATTTCCTCATGCTGTGCCCATTCCTCAGCATATGTGTAATTTACAGATAAAATACCCATCCCTTTAAAATGCAGAAACAAAACAATTGAATGAGACAGTGCAAAAGTGCAATACATGCATGTTGCCCTATAGAGTGTTCTGAAATCTCATATCAGCCCACGCCCTGGGAGGACACTGGAGGGAGCAGCTTCTATATTGTTGCCTCTTCAAGAAGAACAGCCTTATAATTTGTGCCGCCTACTCTAACGAGTGTTTGCTTGCTTTTAAAATAATGGTTTCTAACAACACATCTGTTTGAAAGCAACTTTCAGAGTCAGTTCCAGTGTAGAAAGTTATTTCACATCCAGAAGGAAATCCTACATCTTCGGCCCAAGTTCATGTTATAGTTTAGGCAAGGTTAAGAAGAAAGTACAGCTATTTCTATACTTTGACTGAAGAAGAAAAGAAAAGAGTGCAAGGTAGCAGGTACCACCACCACTGTTTAGGCTAGCCATCTCACTGGTGATTGTGAGACTGACAGTCTGGAGAAGATAGAGGTTGTTATTGGGGGTGGAGTGATCATAAAGTCCTGGTCTTCTCCATCCATTGGAGACGACTAAAGGGACAATGATACACATGAAACAGCCCCTGCACATAAGGCAGGTTGCAATCCACACTCTCTCCCTCACACTACAAGAGTAATTTTGGTGCAATTGTTAGACCACGGTAGTCAATGGACCCCCAGGAGTACTCGGAAAGGGGCTATGGGGAACATGCGGGTGGGCAGGTATGGATTACTTGGATTCAAGTACAAGGGAAGTAAGCAAGGGAAGGAGATGGCTGCTGCAGATCTGGCTCCAGCTCTTCCCCCAACCCAGGGTTGGAGCAGCAGCTGCTGCCTGGCCCACCCTCTGCCTCTGCACTTTTTCTCCCTCCTACAGCCTTTGCTCCCGCCCCACCTGCCTTCCACCTCTCCCCCGGCACAGCCTCTGCCCCCCCACCTGCCCTCCCCGCCCCTCTTTGCTCTGCCTGCCAGACCCAAAGTGAGGACAAGAGGCTGGGGAACAGAGGCTGCAGAGTGGAGAGTGACTGGGGGCGGGCAGCAAAGGGGGCAGGCAGTGTGGAGAAGGCAGGTGCCATTGGTAAAGCATGGGGGGCGGTAGGCAGCAGGGTGGCAAGTGGTGGGGGGCTTGTGGCAGGGGGTAAGGTGTGGAGGAAAATGGTCAAGCTGCTTGACTCCCCTACCGCCTGCCCCAGCCACTGACTCTTCCACAATCTGACCTCACACTGCCTTCCCCTCCCACCCACTGACCAACAGCCCCTCCCACCACCCACCCCCTCCTGCCTCCCCTACCACCTTCCCCCAACTCTTGTCCCTCTACTGCCTCCCAAGCTTTCCCCACTGCCTGCTGAATGTAAGACAACCCTCCAATAATTAGATTCCATGCAAGTAAAATTATAACAGGTTTATAAATATTCTATGTATAGAATCTAATTTTGGGGGGGTTGTCTTAAATTCATAGTCAACTTGAATTCAGGTAAATATGGTATTATTGTATTGCAATTGTGTTCAGGACCTCCATAGCACCAGGTCCCTCTCTACAAGGCACTGTACAAACACAGAACTAAAAGACTTGTTGGCTTTTATTCCTCTCAAAATAAGATCTATCTTAGCTGGAAAGAAAGGTAGGGAGAAAGTTGCACATGCCTCTCTTTGTACTGAAAGGCCTAGGTCATCAGATATAGAAAGTTAAAAAATTCTTGTATAGCTTAATTGTCATAAAGATACCTAGGTGTAGCAGGTGATGAACATGGTAACTTTCAGTGAAACGTTGTTTGTAGAAGAAAACTAATCTTTCATCTATTTGTTTCACGGAAAGGGATCTAGCCAGAAGCTGCAATTTCTAGGTATAGTTCCACAATAGGAACTGGTCAGTGAACAAGTCTCTTCCTGGCTATTTGGGACAAAAGATAATTGAATTTTAAAGATCTTGCAGGCTACTTGTATTACAGTAGAACCAGAAGGAACTCAGAGTGGAAGCCCCATTCGCAATGGAGTTCATACAGTCTCTCTTTCATCTTCCATCAGGTGACAGTACTAGCTCCAGTGATTTTATTACTGGGCAGTTCTGGTTTATAAAATACCACCTTCAATGTCCCAGAAATGAGGATTCAAGCATGGAGGGAAGAAGACTGAATGCTCCAGGAATCCCAGTGTCCATGCTTTTTGCCATGGGCAACTGGTGCCTTCTGAGTCAGAGGGGCACTTGCCCCCCCCCCCCACAGACACTAGTTAGAAACTGGTGAGAAGGTCCTCCCATGGCCAAATGCACCGAATGGGGGAGGGAGTCCCCCCGCCAGTCATGCATGCTGACCTGGAAGTGCCAGCAGCATGCCTGAAAGGGCCAGGGGCATGCCTGGAAGTACCAGCAGTGCTTCTCTTGGTGCCCCACTCCCCAGCCAGCATTCTCAGGGGGGACAACAGTGTTCCCACCTGCCCCCCTGCCCGTTGCCTAAGCAGGGAATGATGACTGTCAGAGGGTGCACCACCACTCTCAGGGGGTGCACGTGCATCCCCTATGTGTTGCCACTGCTTTTTGCTTATTCAGTATGAAAAGTGGCCTTCCAAAAGAGAAGTAGAGAGTGTTTCCATATAATTTTCCACCCACAGAAACTAGGGCTGTGCGAGGCTTTGGACCATGCTTCAGATTTGGAGAAGCTTCAATGTCTGAAGCAACATGTGCAGATCAAAATGCTGGCTTTGTTAGGCTTCCTAAAGCAGTTTGGAGCTTCTGAAGCACTTTGGAAAAGCTTCGGAGCCGCTTCGGAGATCCGGCCATAGGGTATGATGGGGAATCAAAGAAATATCTATAACTTTGTTGTTTTTTGTCTGATTTGGATGGAATTTTTAGGTATGATAGCCTCTGCTGAGAGCATGAAGTCTGCCAAGTCTCACAAAGATCGGTGTAGGGGTTTGGGGGAAACGGCACCTCAAGCTGCTGACTCATATCATAGATGACCCTGTGTGTGTTAAGGTTCAGCAGGCTGAAAACTACAGGGTTGGTGGCCCCTGCTGAGGCAACAAAGCCTGCCAAGTTTTAAGGAGATAAATGCAGAGGTTTGGGGGGAACTGCTCCTCAAGCTGCGGACAAGCAAAACTCATTACATGGCTGTGTGTGTTAAGGCAGAGCAGGATGAAAGCTGCAGGGATGGTAGCCCCTGCTGTGGCCATGATGCCTGCCAGCTGTCGAGGAGATGGGTGCAGGGGGGTTCTGTGGCCCTGCACCTCTAACTGCTGACAGGCAAAACTCATGACATGGGTGCTTGTGCAACTGTGTCTGTCTTGGGGCGGTGGGTGGGGGAGGAGGGGGAACTACTGCAGGCCTGGCTGCTAAGCTACTGTGTTACCAGTTACCAATCAATAATGATTCACTCAGGGACCAGCTCAATACACAGTTCCTAGCTAATGTAACCAGTTAATTAGCAACAATTAACACCTACAAAACCACAGGCTAAGTAGAGAAAAGAATCAATACAGACAATCAACTTCCCCCAGACAGAGACAGTCAGTTGCACAAGCACCCATGGCACGAGTTTTGCCTGTCAGCAGCTAGTGGTGCAGGGCCCCAGAACCCAGAAGCCCTGCACCCATCTCCTCGACAACTGGTAGGCTTCATGGCCACAACAGGGGCTACCATCCCTACAAGTTTTGCCATGCTGTGCCTTAACACAAATAGGGTCACCCATGTCACGAGTTTTGCTTGTCTGCAGCTTGAGGTGCAGTTCCCCCAAACCCCTGCACTTATCTCCTTGAAACTTGGCAGGCTTCATGGCCTCAGCAGGGGCCACCATTCCTGTAGTTTTCAGCCCACTGTGCCTTAACACACACACAGGGTCATCTGTGTCACTAGTTTTGCCTGACAGCAGCTTGAGGTGCAGTTTCCCCCAAACCCATGCACCAATCTTCTTGAAACTTGGCAGACTTTGTGGCCTCACCAGGGGCCACCATCTCTGCAGTTTTCACCCCCACTGTGGTGTAACATATACACGTGACATAAGTTTTGCTTTCAAGAATTTGGGGTCCAGTTCCCCTCGAACCCCTGCACCGTTCTTCTTGAAACTTGGCAGACATCATGCTCTCAGCACAGGCTATCATCTCTGCAAGTTTATTCCAAATCAGACAAAAAACAACAAAGTTATAGATATTCTATTGATTCCCCATTATACCCTATGGCTGGATCTCTGAGGCAGCTCCAAAGCTTCAGAGCTGCTTTGGCCGGATCAAAGCAGGAACCCGCTCCGGAGCTCTGGTCCCCTGGCATCCAAAGTGGCTGGATTGAATAGATGCCTACTTGCATAGGCCTAACAGAAATATAATGCTCAGCTCATTCTTTAAAAAGAGACTCCTGGATGTCAATAACATATGACTGATTAGACACGTCATTTTCCCTGTGAAGTCCCTCTGATACTGAGCAGAGACTGCTTCCATTGCATGAATTAGAGAAGGGATAAATATGAGTGTACAGGATTAAGTCTAGGGAAGTTCACTTCCCCTGCGTCACATGGCACTCCATGCAACTTCTCCTACCAAAAAAACATATCTGTAGGTGTGACAGTCAAGGACAGAAGTCTCTTTGGACAGATGAACTTCCAGGATTCTCTGGCTAAGTGACATTTTGTCACAGTGAGATTAAAAAGCTCTGTCCAGACCCATGACATTATAAGCAAATGACTTCACTGTTATGATAATAAAGCTCATGCATCTTAGACTACAGTTTCAAGACCCTTGTGGCTTTTTCTTTCCAAAAATTTATAGTTAAATCAAAATTCAAGTCTCTTAAATCAAATTTCAAGTCTCCATACTTCATCTTTTTCAGGGACAAGTGGAATTGTATCCCTTTACAGACATCATCTCCTGTCCCCAAGATTAACATCATGAAACTAGTGTCTCTTTAGCAGAGAAATAAAAGTTGTCATAGAAGCAAACTCAAAAAGTCCTAGAGAAATCTCCAACAAATTATTTTTTTTAAATGGAAGATTATGATTATCTGTATAATTTTTCCACATGTCTAGTCCCAAATATCCTCATTACCAGTCCCTAGATCATTTCTACTGTGCTTTCTATGCCTCCTCCCTCATGTGATACTTTGCAATTGGCCTCCTCTTCCTGCTGTCCATCGTGCCCTGACAGGTCTCCAGTTTTGCCCACAAGACCTTGATAGTGCTCCTCTCCTGAAAATCTATCCTAAAAATATTGTCTCATCTCTAGCATCATGTCACTTTCTTTCATTGCTTTTGGTCATCTTGCCAAACTTACTGGCAAATAATGCAGGTACCTCTTCCCAGGTCTTACCATGACATCCTGGCTTTCATTTTGACTGATAACCCACCAGACTGTTATGCTTCCCTCCCTTTCCAGTTCTCACCGTTGCATCTTGCCCTGCATAGTGACTGATAACTTGTCGCCCTCCTGGGTGCCGCAGGTAGAACTTGCTGACATCATAGATCTTCCTATCAATCACCAGCCACCGCTCCTGCCCTGATGTCCCATGGCCCTGGCCAGTATGGATTGCAATCTCCTCCCAAGTAAAAAGTTGCAAAAAATCTAGAATAGGTTCCTCCTGTTCTTCTGTGTCGCCAGATTGTGGAGGCATCCTCACTGTCTGCTGCACATGTAGCACTGAAATTTAGTCTTCCTTGGTCTACTGCTCCACTGCCTGACTGGTGACAGGACCAGTTGCACTCTTTTAGCTCCACATGCTTTGTAGCAATATAATTTAAATTCACAGACACACCCACCACAGATAACTAACAGTACACTGATCGGCACTTTGGCTAGTGAGAAATAGCACTGAAAAGTTTCCTCCTCTTCTAATTAAAGTCTCTTGGACCACATTCCTAAATAAAATCTCTGTTCAGTCTTGTCTTTCCAATGTAGGATTATGTAATAGTTCACAGGGGGCACGTCTACACACTCATTAATGAAGCCTTAGTTACTGAATATTTAGTTTAGTATTTGCCTAATAAAGTACTAACTAAATGTACAGTAACTAGAGTTACTGTGCAGTAGTGCCAGCGCACAGCTATTTTGTGAAGCTTACTATGCATTAGCCTAATAACACTGCCGTAGGCTATTAGCATGGTTTTTGACCAGCCTGCTACTGCACAGTGTTATCAGGTTAATGTGCATCAAGCGTCTCATGTAGACATATCCAGAATGTACGTAGGTATAAATAAAGGGGGAAAATGTACAAAAATCAACTAGGAAGATGTTCTCCCTGTCATTTTTTTAACCAATGACTGTCTAATTCAAAATGCATATGGAGTTCTGAGAGGAAAGGCGGGAACCCAGGACTTTCCCCACCCTGTGGATTGTTTTTTACATTGAGCTACAGAATTATGCTAGCTGCTGCTTGTTCCCCTTATGATCCCTGAATCTAGTGCTTTTTGTTTTCCAGTGGCTCAGTTTCAACCTGAAGGACAGGGGTACCCATCCACCTGCCTATTCCAGAGTCTCATATTCTCTAGGAAAGTCAAAGTTGTTAAGATGCAGTTTTGAATTTCCTCCAGCTAAGGAGGAACTAAAAACCAGATATCACCCTTTCTGTATCGGCACTCTAACCCCTAGGCTATTATGCAAAAGGAGGCACAATAATTTGGAAATGAAGATGGGGTGCCGTATTTTCTATTAACCTCAGTGCTACTTTCAGTTCCTATCAAATGGTGAATGTCTAACAGATTGGGAATTTGGACAGTCTTCAACACCACTTCGGTGGGAATTAAATATCTAGGTGTTTGATCTCACTTTTGAGTGTGTGCATAAGTTTAAAGCCAAAATGGAGATGCTGAATGAGTCTAGGCATCTAAGTGTTTTTCTGGCGAGAAGAACACGTCAGTCTGAATTATTTGCTATGATTTAAGCAGCTAAAGTCCACCTACATTCCATTCTGATGCCTTCAATAACGATTTAGATTAGGGATCTGAAAGGTTAAATGATTAATCATTTAACCAATAAGTCCAGCAATAACCAGCTAGCTTACTGGTTATCCTTTTGTTCTCTGCTTGGACTGTCACCTCGATGGGGTGGAAAGGCTTGCACGTATGGATGACCCTAAAAGCAACACTTTCGGGAGTCTTGTACTCCTGGTAGGGTCACCCCTAGCTGTAAGGTCAAAGGTGAGGTATCAAACAAAGTGCCATGTAACATAACATAAAACCTCAATAGTGGAGCAGGCAGATTAAGGCATATTTCTCAGTGGCCGTGAAGACAGACGAAGGGTGCAGTAGGTCATCTTAGATCTCCTTGCCACTGGACACAGGTTTCTCCTCCTCCAAGATCCATGCAGTTGCTGAAGTGCAGCATCCTCCTTACATAAAGCAAGGTTCTTTGGATTAGATTACAAGCGAAGCAGATCAGGCCTTTTATATTATGTGCCATGGATCAGCACATCAACAGGTCACCAGTTCTTTGTTTAAAATGTACATCCAACTGCTTTCATTCCTGGGTTCCAGCCATTACTTCAACTACAGCCCACTAACAAGGATTTTTTAACTGCCAGACCATATAGGTGCTTCTATGCCTGTCATCAGTGATCTTAAACCCCTATCACCCTTCACCCTCTCTCCCATAGTCCTGTTTTGCAATGTTAAGATACCAGCAAAATAATAGATATATTACTCAGGGGCCTACACAGGAGTCCAAAGGTTGTTCTCTTCTCTTGCAGTGTCAGACCATCAAATAGCCTCCAAACTAGCTAGCCCTGGTAAGATTCTCTTTCTCCCTTTGCTCATAACTACCATTTTCACAAGAAAAGGACAGATAAGTAATCTAAGTTAAATTAGGTGAATAGATGGTGTTACATAGGCAGAGAAGGGCTGATTCTTCCTCTCCCCTTACATTAATCTGATATAAGTCAGAAGTAACCCACATGTTCTCAGTACAGGCAAATCATGCATAAGCACAAGAAGCAACATCAGGAAGGGGGCTTCAATTATAAATAGGCATCCTCAGTCAAAAAGGTACCTCACTGACAGCTATTCTGAGAAGGAGAAGCAGAGCACAGGCTGAGTTGAACCTTTCTGTTTCTGTGCTAGACACACAGTCATGTGAAAGAGCAGGAAACCATTCAAATGTCACCTGCAACAAGCAAATTTTATTCTGCATGTCAGAAACAATACCCTGAGATGTATGACAAGTACCATGCCTTCTGCCTGACCTCAGACTAACCTGGCTAACTACCTCTTTCTGTTCAAATACACTAAAATCCAGAGTCTAAGGACATGGATAAACATTGGGGGAGGGGAGGAACAAAATGGTGCTTTACTTTCAGCTCAGTGAACCCCAGCACATGATCAGAAGACCCAGTTTCATCAATCTGACCCATCTCACCCAACATCTGTATAAACCACATGCTTCAGTGGGGTTTTTTTGTGTTTTTATCTAATAGCTGACGGAATAGCTCCCTTCCAGTACATCACCATTTATGAGGGTTTTTTCCCACATCTATCAGCAGCCTAGGTGGTTTCAGGTGCCTACATGTGAGCCTGTTCTATCCTGCTCACACCACCCTGTCCCACAGAACACTGAATGAAACATATCTGACTAAGGGGAAGTACTATATTCGCTTTCAGAAAGAACTATATTATCTTTCATCTTTACCCCGTGCTCACTGCACTAGCATTCCCCTTCTTTCCTCACTATGTTTTCATTCATATAGAGGAAGAATCTTTTGCTATAAGAATGTCATGTGCAATCTCTAACTCAGCTTGACTTTTTTTTGGCTATTCTTCCTTTTTAACAATGTATCCTGACTTCCAAGACACAACTTCCTCTGCCAACTAGTCTTTTTTTCCCCAATTTTTTGCAGACCTTCTGTTTACTCCTAGTATCCTTGCAAAGTGGTGATTCATCTAGATAGCTTCAGAGCCCTTCCCTGCAAGTGTGTTTTCTCTGCTTTAGTTCTTGCAGCTTTGACCTACAGAAATCCCAAGCTTTTCTACAGTAAAGTCACAGCTGTGAGAGGAAGGTATGTGGGAGATAAGTGAGGTCAGAGGGAAAACAGCAAGCTAACTCTTGTTACACTAGCCCCCTTATTTCTCAAAGTTTCCCCTTTTGAAATTGGTAAGCTTAGTTATAGGTCTACTTCTTCTATGTAATCGAAACAATCAAATTGTGAGTGGAGAAATGAGAAAGATTCAAAACCAGTAGGGCGAAGAACATTTTAGAGTTGGCAACATGAGAAAATTAGGGTGGAGTAGAAGAAGCAGAGTTTTCAGAGATAGGGAGGAGGAGAAGATTCTTTGAGGAAGGTTTTTTTCTTCCCTCATAAACCATGGGTGGAGGGAATTGGTAACAAGACTGAAAAGAGACTGAAACAAAAGGACTTAATAACTACTCATGCAAATGTTCCCTGCCTTCTGCCCTGCCCACTGGCTTGTTCCTGCTTTACCTATGTGCCCTACATGGCAGGAGACACCCTGCTGCAGAGGTAATTTTTTCTATAGCTTGTATGTTTTCAAAGGTCAGGTTTTTCAGCTACCATAATTTACAGTACACACTACTACCTGAGACATGATGCCAAGTGCTGGGTGGCAATTAAAACACCTAAAAACCTCTAGGGTGTCAGTTGCTTTGGGAAGAATAGTGCCTTGAGACCTTATGCTGTGAGCCACACAAATGTTGAGCAGTGTTAGTGCTAGCTTGGAGTTTGGAGCTGTTACATCTCAGCTCTGTGTTCTTGAGCAACCCTGGCACAGGACACAGCCTGTCTGACTCACAAAGGACTCCCCCCTCCCCCCACTACATAAACAAAACTGATTAAGATGCAGTGAGAGACACACCTAAAACCCTCCAGATAAGGGTGACAAGAGTGAAACAACTGCCCTAGGTCTCATTTGCATCCGAGATGGAATCAGATGACCATTCATTTACATGAGAGATGGAGAACAGAAAGCCTGAAGCAGAGACTGCAGTGAATTCTGGGATCAGAGAAGCAGGGGAGCACTGCATGATGGGGAATCTGTGCTCCAAATGCTAATCAACCCACATTTACACACACCCAGCTCAGCATTTATCAGACCAGTTCTAATCTGGATTTACAAAGGACTTCCCCCCACCTCCCCCCCAAACACACACACCTCTAAGCAGAAGTAAAGTTTGATAGGCATCTCGGGCCATACAGTCCCCGGTTCCACTATGGGAGGCCTATTTAAACTTGATTGACTAAAACTTGGTTGCCGGGTTAGGGAATGCTGAGGCAAGAGACCGAGTCAGAGGGGTATGGGCAACATTTGAACAATGGTAAAGGGTTCATCACAGCGTCCAGCCCATTGGAGCCCGGACCACATGTGTTGTCATACTTTTTCCGGGACGACTGGTAGAAGTCCTCCTGCACAAAGGTTATAAACACTCCAATAATTGCCTTAAGACTATAGTAAGATCTGGAAAAGTCATGCTAAGCTGAGGCTTGTTCACAACAAGTAAAAATCCAAAACCCTGATGCTACAAGCTATCTATTGTTTCTGAAGAAACTATGAGATATCCCATCAGTATATCTGCTATCCATAGGAATTTCAAGCTGGTTCCCAAGTATCTGGTTACTCCCTAACCTTATGTGTTTCCTGATTCTCAATCAGTTTCTTGAGATGTTCCAAACCAGATAACCCCTTGTCAATAGAAAAGACAATGATTAACATTATTGAGAATGCGTTGAACAAGCTGAACTGAGGGTATAAAAATCTGTAAAAAAACCAGCTGTGTGTGTGCTGAAACCACCCTCTGTTGTTCTCAGGACTCTGGAAGAACAGATCGTCTCCCTTCAAGGATTATGCTAGGAACTTTACCTGTCAGCTTTAAGACCCAAGTGCCTTGGACTGGTTAGATCTCAGCGCGCTCTCTCTCTCTCTCTCTCTTTTCTCTCTAGGCATACATTTCTGAACCGGAACTGTACTACTTAAGCTTAAGCTAAGTTTCCCCAAATGCTTAGTGAAACCAGGGTAATACTGTAATTGTTTGTGTTTGTTTTTCCTTTGCATGTCTATTACTTTTAGTACCATTATATATTTCATATACTTAGCAATAAATAACTTTTATAGTCAAACTGGTAGTAACTGGGTACACTTTTCCTTCTCTACTTCTCCTTCCTCACATGCTCTGCAGCAATGCTTCTTTTACCTAAGCTAAAGATCCCTGTGAAGCCTGAAAATACTGTGGGGTCTGCTCATCAAGAGGCCAAAGATTGGGACGTGCTGAGTTTGAAAGACATAAGGGGATCAGCTTGTATGGGCTGATTGACCCAGTTTGACTCAAGCGTGCCCTAAAGAACTGAATGCTGGCCCATGAGGGTGTCAGCTGGACACCCAGCTGGATTCAAAGGGATTCTGTTTACCTGTGTGCTTGTGTCTGACTGCAGTTTATTGTTGCTCTGGTGAACTGATTCTTGGCATATGAGGGTGTCAGCCTGTCCATGCTGATCAACCTGGCCAGGTCAGGCATGTCACGTTAATGTGTGTGTGTTTGTGTGTATGACTGATTTGGTGAATGGAGGAACCCAGTCCCATTGAAACTGAGTCCTGCAAGATAGCTCCAGTGGGAGTTGAGGACTTGCACAAGGGAGATATACAGTTCCGTACAGAAACACAAGTAACACAAGCAGCACATTGACAGAATTACCAAGACCCTAGAAACAGATCCTTAATAAATGAGCACACCTCAAAGTAATGGCCAAATCTGGTAACAGA
Source organism: Alligator mississippiensis (assembly GCF_030867095.1). Lineage (NCBI taxonomy): Eukaryota > Metazoa > Chordata > Crocodylia > Alligatoridae > Alligator > Alligator mississippiensis. Next base: position 178,894,442 of record NC_081825.1, read on the forward strand.
GCAGTCACACCCTTAATCTAGAAACTTTCTCTGACTGTCCCCCACCTGCACACCTATGATTTGCCACTAGAGGCCTGGAGCATTTAGTTGTAACCCGAATGGTACTCCAAGATGTACCCCCTCTCCAATTGAAGAGATCAGAGCAGGTGCACAAGCACTGTGGGAGGTGTAGGGACCCTCCTTCCCTATTGAGCAGAGCCAGATCACCAATGGGGACTTAAACATACACCTTTTCTAATTAGAGAAACAGTGGTGAGAACATAACATACACCAGGGGATACAGGGGACACTACAATAGCCTGAGGAGACGGGATTCAATAAAGGTTAGGCATTCACATTCATAGACATATTCATCTAGGTAACCAAAGACAGGTTTAACAAAATATAAAAATTCAAACAACACAATAAGCAATACTGATTGACAAAATATAAAATGCACAAAATACAAAACACCAAATAACAAGAGATATAGGGTGTAGGTAATTGGAGGGGGAAAACACAGTGAGCCCCTCCACTCCAACAAGAATTTCACCCCTATCATTTCACTCAAACCTACCCGCCCCAGGCAGAATTTGAACTCAGACCTCCCACACAGTAGGCAGAAAGTCTACCACACAGCCAGCACTGCTGTGTTTGTCCTAGGCTCACAGGGTTTCTGACTTTCTGGAAGCCCCTGCCTCATGTCAAGCTGCCATGCCTCTTATTGGAGAAACTAGAAGCAGAGCTGGGAGCCTCTCAAATCACTGCACAGCTTTCTGCTGGAGCCAGGCAGGGAGCCTCTCCTTCCAGCTGTGCTGCGCTGCCTGTGGGCCCTACTCCTTTAGGCTCGTCTGGGGCAACTGCTCCCACCCAGCTCTTGCCAGCTCTTGCCAGCTCTTTGAATCTCCCCTTTTATCCCCATCCAGGTAACCCAAGGGGCTAATCAGGGGACATGGAGGGTGAATTTCTGGGGCCTGATTAGTGAGGAAAGGGAATCCCAAGCCCTCCAATCATCTTTTACCCTTTCAAAACCCCTGAGCCAAATCACTACCAGCTAGCCCATCACATAGTTAAACAGCCCACACCACCATTTTTAAGCATAAGGACACTGCTACATGAGATGCTGGGGTCTGCTGGAGTGCAGTAATTTCCACTCTCCAGTAGACTCAATTAATTGAGCCTACTTCAATGCACTACAACTACAGCATGTTGGAGAAACCTTGCTGCTCATTTATAGGAAACCCTGGTGAGTAGCGGCAAGACTAGGCACTGTAGCTGTGAGTTGCCACTAGAGGGCTGGTGAGCCAACAGGCTTCTATCCCTGCTCTACAGGTTGGGGTATGAGAGATCATAGGATATGGGAGAACTTCAGCTTGAGCAGCAGGTGTGGGGAGTGGCCACACCTTAATGGAACAGGAGCTTGGTAGTGCAAATCAGAGATAATCTTGCCCTGGAGTGCCATAACTTTGAGCTGCATAACAAATGCTTAAAACCACTTCAAGGTGTTAAAGTGCAGACATTCCAGGCATTAAGAGCTCCAGGAAATGCCCCAAATTACCGTGTAACAAGGCAATTAGAGTGGAGGACTAGTCTTACCCCTGGCAGTAGAAATGCTATCAAAAGGTTGGGGAACTGAGGTCCATTCCAGGATAGAGCAGACTGGTCTTTTTAACCCTGACCAGTAGGCAGTTTAGGAGTGCAGCCCTGAGAGATGGACAAACAGATTATCTCCTTTGCTCCAGCAGCTCCTGCAGTCAAGCTGCTTCCAAACATACTGGCACCTGCCTTTCCTTTGGATTAAGTGAGCAAGGCCAAGAGAAAGACACTGTTGTATGGGCAACCCAACGTCTCCATATACACCACCTAGACTTTTGTGTCCTGAAGAGGTCACTTCAACTTCACTTTATCTTTCAAGTGAGGATTTTACACAGGAGGTAGCAGTTATGAGTTGTAAGTACAGCTTGCTCGGAGAAAAGAGGGATGCTATGCATTGCCTCTGCCAATGTGAATGATCATTGCATGTCATTGATCAGCTGTTGCCTGCCTAATGCTGGGCAGCCTCCAGCCGGTACGGTTCTGATGCACAATCAGTTATGCAGGCCCACACATTGCAGAAGACAAGCACCATTTCTGTCTGTTCCCATCTACTCTCCACCCACGTGCTCAGGTTTCGAGAAGGATAAGTGAGCACATCTAAACCCATGTGCAGTCTAACCCATGCAAGCTAAACCCACTTATACCAGGTGTCAGGCATAAGGATACAAGGAAACTGTGATGGGACTAACTAAACCGTCCCCATTATGGGATGGTGGGGGTGCTCTAAAGGTGTCTTCAAACCCTGGAGAGGAATAGTGAGCAAGTGGACTTTTGCCTTCGAGCAAAACATTCAGGAGGACAGCAGAAGCAGGACAGACCTGCCTTCTGTTTTGTACTAAAACTAGCAATTGGGATCCTGCAGTTCAAACATTCGCCACCCTCTTGGGGAGGGTCCTGGTTTCTAATTTACTCTGCCAGCCTTTCCTTTGGAGGGCCTAGAGCAAGAAAAGCCATGAAGAAGCCTGAATCTGTAGGCCATGAGTGACACATGCCTCTGGTGGCTGGGGGGGCATGGTGGCACTGGCAGCAGCAAGAGCACAGCAGCAGTAAGTAGAGAGCTCTCACAGACACCGCTGAAGGTGTCGGCGGCGGGAGGTGGGGATGATAAGTGCTGACCAGGGGTCAGTGACCACCTGCAGATGCCGCTGGCAGCATCGATGGCAGTCAGTAGCGATCACTGACCACCCACAGATGCCGCTGGCGGTGTTGACGGCGGGGGGGTGGCAAGCAGCAACCACCGACAAGCGCCACCAACAGTGTCAGCAGTGCCTTTTCGTAGGGAGTGCACCACCACACTCAGAGGGTGCACATGCACCTGTGTGCACCCTCTATGCATAGTCAATGCTGTAGGCCAGGGCATAGAGCTGAGAGTGGGGACACCAGCAAATATGGTGACTTGGGCCTTCTAGCTAATGACTGTCATTCATAAACAGTATTAACATTGTGTGGTAACCTGCTGTCTTGAAAGGATGTCGAAGCACTCCAACATGCCACAATAAACTGATTGAGAATCAATGTTCTATGCTGTAGCAACAAAGGACAGTCATTAGCTGAAGTATAATGGATCCATTAAAAATATCAAAAATAAATAAGCAGAAAGAATAGCTTTGTATCTCAGAGTTAGGCACAGGGAAGTGTATGCAGTGTCCCAGAAATGCTAACATTACCAGGGAAGTGGCATTTGATTCCTGTTGCAGGCAAAAGTGAAAACTGCTCAACACCGCAAGTAGGAAAAAAGTTGAATCAGTTTTTCAGGTGAAAGTGAGAAAGGGAAAAAAAAAGAAAAAAAAACCAAACCAATCACTAGGCTATAGGTGTCAGGCCTACTGGAGTGGTAGTGGGCCAGATTAGTCCTACCTCTCATTAGACAGAGGGGATCAGAAGTCTTGTGCATAATGGGTGCGCCTACATGTGCATTAATGCACTTTAGTTAATGCGTGTTAAATCTAATACCTGGGAGCATTTTTACACGTGCCCCCAATGATGCAGTGCTGGGCGCTTTTAATTAGTAAGCTGTGCTAATTAGAAGCACCCGGGGCTGCATCAGAAACATGTATCAGCAGCACAGCATGTGTCAGTGCTGAGAAAATGGTGGCAGCATATCGAATATGTTTTAATTCAAAGCTCACTGGCACCATTTTCTAAGTGCTGACACATGCTGTGCCACTGATACACATGACGTGCAAGGCTGCCAGCACACATCAATTTACATGCTCGAGCAGACTCAATTAATCGAGTCTGCTCCAATGTGCTGGATTTCCAGCATGTCAGAGCAGACTCCTTGCGTGTGTGTGTGAGTGCCCTGGAATTCTAAAATGTCAAAGCAGCCTCAATTAATTGAGTCTGCTGGAGCATGGCAATTGCTGCACTCCAGCAGCCTCCTACAACTTGTGTATCTGTGTGCCCATGCTGAAAAATGGTGGTGGGGTGCTTTATCTGAAGCTCATCAAATGAGTTTTAGCTTAAGTGTCCCTGCCACCATTTTTCAGCACAGGGACACTGATACGCAAGACACAGTAGCTTTTTAATTAGAGCGGCTTTTGGAGCTACTCTAAAGCGCTGCTCCCTCCACCCCCAGAACATGTGTAAAAGTGCCCACCATTGTAAGGTACAGTACTAGGAAAATGAACATTAGCCTGTCTTAATGTGCATAACTAAAGAGCATGGGGTGCATATACACGAGCAGGGAGGCTTTGCCAATGCGCTAGAATTAATTGAACCTGCTAGAGTGTGGCAATTACCATGCTCCAGCAGCCTCCCGTGTGTCTTGTGTATCAGCGTCTCCGCACTTCAAAATGGCAGTGGAGGTGCTTTATTTAAAGCTTATTCAATAAGCTTTAGGTAAAGCACCCCACACCACCATTTTGAAGTGCAGGGATACTGATACATAAGGCGCTCTGGGCACTTTAATTAGAGTGGCTCTGAGATCTTCTTTAATCAAAGCCCCCCATCCCACTCCTGGAGCATGAGTATAAATGCCCATGGTTTTTACGTGATGATTAATGCATACTAGCCTATTTTAATAGGCATTAGCTAAATAGCACTTCTTTTAGTGATGCTTTGATGTGCATTAAATAGGCTAATGTGCATTAAAGAACAGGTGTAGATACACCCAGAGAGAAATAAAGAGAATAGGTAGTTTTCATGAGAGAAACAATCAGACTTGTTATAGACACATCAGTAAACTGCAGCTGTCTGTACTTCTCCCACTATGCAGGGAACTCTGCTTCACAAAACAAAATCCTGCTTATTAAGTTATTTCCCAATGATTGAAAAAAAGGCACCAGGGCCCTGCTGCAAGTCAGGAGGAAAGAAGGACCTCAAACTACTATGACCATAAGTGCAGTGTGGGTTTCATAGCCTGAACAAAATAAACAGCAAGATATAACAGGACTACTCAGTAAGAATGACTACTGTAAACAATGATGCTCAGTAGCCAAATGAAAACACTTGTGTCCTTGAGTAAATGTAATTTCCAGTTCTTTGAACCTGAGTAGGTTCCATAATGGATTTTAAAAAACAAAGTACATTTATATTGTTGCCCTTTGGCCAGAGCAAGCTGCTAAATCTGGAGCTTTGAAGGACTGCTTCTGTAAGGATACTAGCCCTTTAGGAAGCTTGTAGTAATGTAACCATATTAGCCATATAAAACTTACTGTGTTGCTTAGAAGCAAGAGCTCCAAGCAGTTTACTATAGGATTCTCCCAGTTATGTTCCTCTCCTTTATTGTATTGTATTATTGTATTTACTCGTATACCATACACACTTGGGGGGGGGGGGGGGGGCGATGTCTTAAACAGAGATCCTGATTTTCTGCACAAGAATGAAAGCATGGAGATGATGTCATGGCTGCCCTGTAAGCCTGTGAGAGTAGGCAGCTATTCAATCGAGTTTCAGATCCGGCCGCTTCAGATGCCAGGGATCTGATCCAGAGCTCCGGATCGGTTTCCCGCTTTGATTCAGCCATAGGTCATAATGGGGAATCAATTAAATATCTATACCTTTGTTGTTTTTTGTCTTATTTGGATGAACCTTGCAGGGGTGGTAGCCTCTGCTGAGAGCATGAAGCCTGCCAAGTTTCAAGAAGACCAGTGTAAGGGCTTGGGAGGGAACTGCAGCCCAAATTCTTGAAAGCAAAAGTCATGTCACGTATATGTATTATACCACAGGGGATTGAAAACTTCAGGGATGGTGGCCCCTGGTGACACCACAAAGCCTGCAAAGTTTCAAGAAGATCGGTGGAGGGGTTCAGGGGGAACTGCAGCCCAAATTCTTGAAAGCAAAACTCATGGCATGTCTACGTGTTACACTACAATGGGGTGAAAACTGGAAGGATGGTAGTTCCTGGTAAGGCCACAAAGCCTGCCAAGTTTCAAGAAGATCGGTGCAGGGGGTTGTGGGGAACTGCACCTCAAGCCACAGACAAGCAAAACTCGTGACATGGGTGCTAGTGCAACTGTGTCTGTCTTGGGTGTTACCAAATTTGCCCATTACTTTGGGGTGTGCTCATTTATTAAAGGATAGTTTCTAGGGTCTTGGTGATTCTGTCAATGTGCTGCTTGTGTTACTATATGGAGCTGTATTTCTCCCTTCTGCAAGCCCTCACCCCCAGTGGAGCTATCTTGCAGGACTCAATCTCAATGGGACTGGGTTCCTCCAGTCACCAAATCAGTCATACACACAAACACACACACACTAACGTGACACACCTGACCTGGCCGGGCTGATCAGCATGGACAGGCTGACACCCTCATATGCCAAGAATCAGTTCATAAGAGCAACAATAAAATGCAGTCAGACACAAGCACACAGGTAAACAGAATCCCTCTGAATCTGGCTGGGTGTCCAGCTGACACCCTCATGGGCCAGCATTCAGTTCATAAGGGCAGGTCTGAGTCAAACTGGGTCAATCAGCCTGTACAAGCTGATCCCCTTATGTCTTTCAAACTCAGCATGTCCCAATCTTGGCCTCTTGATGAGCAGACCCCACAATAATTTGGGCTTCACAGGGATCTTTAGCATAGGTAAAAGAAGCGTTGCTGCAGAGCACAGGAGGAAAAAGAAGCAGAGAAGGAAAAATATACCCAATTACTACCAGTTTGCCTATAAAAGTTATTTATTGCTAAGCATATGAAATATATAATAGTACTAGTAGTAATAGACATGCAAAAGAAAAACAAACACAAACAATGACAATACTACCCTGGTTTCACTAAGTATTTGGGGAAACTTAGCTCAAGCTTAACTGATACAGTTCAGGTTCAGAAGTTTATGCCTAGAAAGAAGAGAGAACGCTGGGAATCTCACCGAGTCCACGGTACCCAGGCTGCAAAGCTGACAGGCACAGTCCGTAGCACAATCCTTGAAGAGAGAGACGATCTGTTCTTCCAGCGTCCCAAGAACGACAGGGGATGGTGTCAACACAGGAGTTTTCTTCTTCTTTCCTTTTCTCCCTCTTTCCTCCTGCTTCTTCTTTTTCTTTTTCTTTCTTCTTTTTTTTAAGCACACACACTTACAGATTTTTATACCCTCAGTTCAGCTGCTTCGAAGCACCCTCAGTAGTGTAAATCATTGTCTTTTCTATTGACAAGGGGTTATCTGGTTTGGACCATCTCAGGAAACTGATTGATAATCAGGAAACACTTAAGATTAGGGAGTAACCCAAATACTTGGGAGCCAGCTTGAGATTCCTATGGATGGCAGATATCCTGATGGGATATCTCATGGTTTCTTCAGGAACAATAGATAGCTTGCAGTATCAGGATTTTGGATTTTTACTTGTTGTGCACAAGCCTCAGCTTAGCATGACTTTTCCAGATTTTACTATAGTCTTTTAACAGACTTAAAGCAATTATTGGGGTGCTCATAACATTTTGTGGAGAGGACTCCCACCAGTCATCTCGGGAAAGATACGACAACACCTGGGATTAGGGCTCCAGCAGGCTGGATGCTGTGATGAACCCTTAACCATTGTTCAAATGTTGCCCGTACCCCCTTGGACTCGGTCTCTTGCCTCAGCATTCCCTAACCCGGCAACCGAGTTTTAGTCAATCAAGTTTAAATAGGCCTCCCATAGTGGGACCGGGGAATGTACGGCCCGAGATGCCTATTAAACTTAGAGCTGTGTGTGTGTGTCTGGGGGGAGAAAAGTCCTTAGCAAATCCAGATTAGAACTGGTCTGATAAATGCTGAGCTGGGTGTGTGTGAACATGGGTTAATTAACATTGGAAGCACAGATTCCCCATCATGCAGCGCTCTCCTGCTTCTCTGGTCCCAGAATTCACTGCAGTCTCTGCTTCAGGCTTTCTGTTCTCCATCTCTCATGTAAATGAATGGTCATCTGGTTCCATCTCGGATGTAAATGAGACCTAGGGCAGTTGTTTCATTCTTATCACCCTTATCTGGAGAGTTTTAGGTGCGTCTCTCACTGCATCTTAATCAGTTTCGTTTATGTAGAGGAGGGGAGGGAGGGGGGGGGGAGTCCTTTGTGAGTCAGACAGACTGCATCCTGTGCCAGGGTTGCCCAAGAATACAGAGCTGAGGCGTAACATGGGGCTGGGGGGGAGGGGAAGGACTACTGCAGGCCTAACTACTAAGCTACTGTGTTACCAGTTACCAATCAATCGTGATTCACTCAGGGACCAGCTCAATACACAGTACCTAGCTACTACATAACAAGTTAACTAGCATGGATTAACACCTACAAAACCACAGACTAGGGAGAGGAAATAATCAATACAGACAATCAACTGCCCCAAGACAGACACAGTCAGTTGCACAAGCAGCCATGTTGTTGTGCCCCAGCTCAAGTCTGGGATCGTGCCCGGTATGCAAAGGCCAATAAAGATACCAGGGGTGAAAGTATAAAAAAGGTTTATTGCTAGCAATAAAAGGTGCGAGCGGAATAATTTCACGTAACAAGCACACCAGTTTATTATATCTAAGCATCTTTTTTACAGGAGTTTTTGAGCCTTCATAAGCATGCTTGTTTGCTGATTGGTTATAAGTGAGTGACTCAAGAAGTTCTTTACCGAGCATGTCTCTATACCTGTGTTTTAGCCATGTATGTTTTATTAGCATACTTTTTCCCCACCTAGGGGTGTGATTTTTAATATTCTAATGAGCCCTTTTAACCCAGTTCCCTGTTTTTTTCTTTTTGTTTTCAAGCCCCCTTTATCTAAGACTGTCTCCTCCTTATCATTGCAGATGGGCATTCGTCACATAACATTCTCTTCTGCTTCATCTTCGGGTAGTGCTTTCTAGGTCACTCCTTACATTCCCTCCTTTGGAGCATTTTTAATTATTATTATTATGATTGCTCCATGCAATTTGGTTTAACACAAATCTAGTATCATCAGCTTTCTTTGTTTGTAAAATCATTTGATTTACCTTAGGCCTGAAGATAGATATAAAAACAGGTAAACATTGGATACAGCAACAAACCATAATTTTTATAACACAAAACAAGACAACTATACTAAATAACTGTCTCAACCATTTGAAATTGGGAAGCCAGGAATTTAACCAGGAAAAGTCTAAGCCAGATGATTTTTTTAACGTCTGTGCCAATTGTTGTAAGGCACCAATTTTGTCTTTAATTAGCACAGAATTATCGGCGAGGTTGAAACAACACATTCTTTTTAAAGTTTTATACCCAAGATTATGTTGTAATAAGAGATAATCAATTGCGGCTCTATTTTTTAAGACAGCGTCCCTTAATTGTTTTTGTTCAGCATTTAGGGCTGAAAGAGCTCGAGATGTAGCATTTAGTCCTTTTGCTAGAACACAGGCCACTGCATTAAGATTTTTGTTATTATTTACAGTGAGGCCCGGAACCCCCACCATAGATGTAGCTAATGTTACGTATTCAGCCTTAGATAATAGTCCAGGGGAATCATTCTCATCGCAATCAGTGGTGAGAGTAGTGTATGCCCACTTATACCTCCCACCGAGAGGGGTTTGTTCAGTGTGTATTAGGTCAGATTTTCTTGGAAGGGCTGCAGTTACCCGGGCAATGGTGCATGGTCCTCCAGTAGCGTTTGGTGGGAGGTATGAATATATTATTCTCCCGCAGGCTAGAAACCATCCTCGAGGAAGGATGGTATGTGCGTATGCATAGGATATTTGACTGGTCTTATTTTAGAGGACATCTTTATCTTGGTTTAATTTAAGGCAATTACCAGTATAATTAACCATTACGAAACATTCGGAAGCATTAGCTGTTGCCTGAACCCGTACAGAAAACATGTTTCTGCTTTTATTTTTTATAATAGTCCCCCAATTATATATATTCTGATATGTACTTTTCTTATCTATACCTTTCAGCATAGTATAATTTTGTAAAATTTTCAAAGGGGTTGGTATTGCGATTAAGCATGAGGTAAAAACCAGGTGAGCATTGATCCCTCCTGCTAAGCAGAAGTCTGTTCTATTTAAAATTTCCCGGGCAAGATAAATCCAGACATTTTTCTGAGAGTCATATTTTTGTTGTAAAAGGTTTTCCCCACTTATGAGAAGGAGTGGACAGATCAGGGTGCCCCACAATAAAATCTTGACCAATTTCATGATAAGGCCTGTAAAACTTGATTAAAGATTGACAAATTATTTAAAGTTTCTTTCTTTTGAATAGGAATTTTAAGTCTCTTATTGGTTCCACCTTCCACTGTTTTCTGCCTCCAGTCCCAGAGTCTGCAGGGGTTTCTTTTTGTTCTGGTCCAGCCACCGGCTTTAGGCGACTGGAATGTATCCAAGTCTTGATTCCTTTGAGCTTTGTTGTTGTCGGGGTTGTTAAAAGCACCCTATATGGGCCCTTCCATCTGGCTCGAAGTGGTTTTTTGTTTTAGACTTTTACAAGGGCGTAACTCCCAGGTAATAGTCGGTTTTCCAGGGTAGGAGACTGATTCTGTGACTGCAGCACGTCTCGTATCTGCTGATGGATGGAAGACAAAACAGAAACCAAGAACCATATATATTTTTTAATTATTCCCTCTCCTAAAACATGTAACTGTTGTTTAGTACCCATGGGCAGACTCAGAGGGTAAGGCTTATCATATATTATTTTAAACGGGCTTAATCCCAATTTAGAATTTGGTGCGACCCTTACTCGTAACAGGGCCAAGGGTAGGGCCTCTGGCCATTTGAGTCGAGTTTCTTGGCAAATCTTTGCAAGGTGTCTTTTTAAGGTCTGATTTATATGTTTCACCTTTTCACTGGACTGGGGTCGCCAAGGGGTGTGTAAATGTCAGCTGATTCCCAGGAACTCAGAAACCTTCTGAGTAATTAGTGCAATGAAATGTGGGCCATTGTCTGACCCTATTCCTTTTGGAAGTCCGAAGCGAGGTATGATTTTTTGTAGGAGCGCCTTGACCACCTCTCGGGCTTGAGCAGTCTGACATGGGAAGCACTCAACCCAATTAGAGAAAGTGTCCACAAAGACAAGGAGATATCTTATCCCTTGTTGCCGGGGCAACTCGGTAAAATCCACCTGCCATTCTTCTCCTGGCCCATTGCCTATTCTCTGATGTCCTAGAGTTTCTTTTTTCCCTCCTTTTGGGTTATTTTTCTGGCAGACCTCACATGTTTCTGATATCTTTTTGGCAGCCTCTTTTAATCCCACTCCAGTTACATAGTGACTGATCCATCTTACCAGGGCCCTGGGTCCATAGTGGGTGCCATGATGAGTGCTCTTTATTATCGCATGAACCCAGGCAGCTGGGATGATAATGTGGCCATCCTTTGCTATTAGCCACCCGTGCTCCCCCTTCTTTGCTTGAAATTCTTTTATTAATTGTTTGTCTTTTTTTTTTATACTGTGGTGTCACAGGCTGGTATAGGTCTGGGAGGAGAGGTAACAGATTATTTACTTTGGGCAGCAAGTCTGTCTGAGGTCTTTTAGCTGCTCTCTTTGTCATAGCTTCAGCAAATCGATTATCTTTTGTGGAGGGGTCGTTCCCTTTTTGATGTGCCTTATAATGCATTATTGCTACCTCCTTTGGTTTTCAGACTGCCTTGAGGAGAGCTTTTATTTGCTTGCTATGCTTAATGCTTGCTCCTTTAGCATCAAGTAGACCCCGCTCTTTCCATAGCGCTCCGTGAGCATGTAAAACAAGGAAAACATATTTAGAATCAGTATAAATATTGACAGTTTTGTTGGCCGCCAATTGTAAAGCCCGAGTCATAGCAATGAGTTCAGCCTTTTGAGCTGAAACAGATGGGTTTAAAGGTCCTGTTTCTATCACATTTTGTGTAGTCACGATAGCGTATCTGGATTTTTGAATTCCACTCTCCATACTCGAGCTGCCATCCGTGTAGAATTCCAGTTCATCATTGTCAAGGGGTCGGTCTCTCAGGTTTGGTCTTGAGGAGTAACCAGCTTTTAATGTTTGCAGGCAATCATGTATAAGATCTGGTGTGTCAGCCATAGGTGGCAACAGTGTTGCTGGATTTATAGTGCGAGAAATGGCCAATTTTATTTCAGGCTTATCTAGGAGGGTGGCCTCATATCAAGCCATTCGTCCCGGGGTTAACCAGTTCCCTCCTTTTTGCTCCAGGACTGTAAGCATTGCGTGAGGCACATATACAGTCATTTTATGGCCTAGGGTTAACTTTTCAGCTTTTTGTATTAGCAGACAGGTGGCAGCAACGGCCTGGAGAGAAGCAGGCCATCCGGATGACACAGGGTCTAATTGCTTAGAAAAATATGCCACTGGTCGTTGCCAGCTACCCAATTTTTGTGTTAATACTCCAACGGCCACCCCGCTTTGGGCATGCACAAAAAGGGAAAAAGGCTTACTCATGTCCGGTAGTCCTAAGGCGGGTGTTTCAATAAGAGCCTGCTTTAATTGGCAGAATGCTTGCTCACACTCTTCATTCCATTTGAGCACCTTTTATCACCTTGAGTAGCTTCATACAGAGGTTTTGCAATAACCCCAAAATTTGGAATCCAAATCCTGCAAAAACCTACTGTACCTGAGAAGCCCCGTAGTTGTTTCTTTATTTTTGGGGGTGCTAGCCGGCATATAGCTTCTTTTTTTTCAGGCAACAGGGCTCTCTGACCAGGCTGTAGCTTAAATCCCAAATATGTTATCTTCTGGGACATCGGTTGTATCTTACTTCTGGATACTTGGTATCCTTCTTGTCCCAGAAAATTAAGGAGGCAGATTGTTCCTTCCAGGCAACTTGCTTCAGTGGTGGCTGTTAAAAGCAAGTCATCCACATATTGCAGAAGGGCACAGAACAGTGGCAGTTTTAGCCTATGTAAATTCTTGCTTAACGCAGTGCCGAATAGGGTTGGGCTGTTTTTAAACCCTTGGGGTAAGACAGTCCAGCAAAACTGAGTCTTAATGCTAGTGTCTGGGTCTTCCCATTTAAATGAAAATATTTCCTGAGATCCCCTCTCTACCGGTATATAGAAGAAAGCATCTTTTAAATCAATAACCTTGAACCAGTTATGAGCTGGGTTCAAGGCAGACAGCAGGGTGTATGGGTTGGGGACAAGCGGGTGTATACTCACGACCACTTTATTTACAGCTCTCAGGTCTTGAACAAAACGATATTTGTCACTCTTAGGCTTTTTCACAGGCAAGATGGGTGTGTTAAAAGCTGATGTACATTCACGGAGAAGGCCATACTCCAGGAACCGTTCAACTAACGGCTTCAGTCCTTTCCTGGCTTCCATCCGCATTGGATATTGTTTTACGCATGAAGGCTGGGCCCCTGGCAAAAGTTGAATCTTTACAGGGTCAGCATTTTTAGCCTTCCTGGGTCGGTGACCTGCCCATACCCATGGAACAACAGCATCGAGCAGGGCTTAAGGAATATCCGGTGTACTTTCCTCTCGGAGAAGGCCGAGAAGGCAAGCCTGCAAATGCCACCCCTTTTCAGGAGGCACCGTTAGGAACATTTGCCCATCCTGAAATGACAACGTAGCTTGCAGTTTACAGAGGAGGTCTCTCCCTAAAAGGGGAACGGGGCAGTCTGGCATATACAAGAATTGATGGGTGACTTCGGCCTGCCCAAGATTACAGGTCATTGGCTGTAGGAAGGGCCGTGTTACTGCCTTCCCTGTGACCCCTACCACGGGCACAGTCTTTTTACTTAAAGATTTCAGTTTTTGAGTTAAGACAGAATGGGTAGCACCTGTATTGACGAGAAATTCTACCAATTCATCTCTGTCCCCTAGTTGCATTTTAACCAGAGGCTCGTCAGAGGACACCGGGATCTGGGTTATCTTTCCCTCCCGGGCCTCCGGTCTCCTTTAATCTGAATCCCTTCCAAAAGCAAACAGTCCACTGCTCTCCTCTCTTTTCTTTTCACCTTCACCTCCGCCTCGGGGGGGGGAGGAAGGAAGAAGAGCGGATGCCAACGAGGAATCAGATGAATGAGGAGGAGGAGGGGGGAGAGGAGGAGGATAAGGTGGAAGTGGCAAAGGGAGTGGAGCCTCCAGCTCTGGACATTTCAGGACAGGATTTGTAGTTGGTCGAGCCACTGCCATCTCACAGATCTCAACCCCCTCCCCCAATCCACATTCCTCTAAAATCTTTTTATCCCTTTAGAGAGACATAAACGCTTGCGCATACATCAATTCCTCCCATTTACCATTCTGCCAGCAGAACAAAATCAATTGTAAGATGGTATTATAATTAACACTTCCCTCCGGAGGCCAATGTTCTTGATCATCTAGCTTATAGCATGGCCACGCAGTTTCACAGAAGAATTTAGCTTTCTTCTTAGTCATAGGATCCCCACCGAACTCTGCCCAATGTCCCAATACACAAGAGAGGGGGGTATATTTTCTAACCTTACTGTTAATGGTACCCATCTCAGGGCTGCCTTCCCGGTTCTGACCGTCCAACTTACCTGGGATCCAGGGATCTGTTCTTAGTCCTCGTCCTCACAGGGGAAAAATCACTGGTCTTGGACTCGGGCCAGACAGAATACTTACAGAGATAATCCCAGGCAGGTGTACTGACGGTAGGCCTTATGCCCTTTCTACCCTCTCACCCAAGTGCCTGTTACTGGTACTTTCACTCTATGGCGTTGCACCGTTAGGCTACTGCCGCCTCAGCGATCCAGCTCCCCCTTAAGCAAAAGTCTCACCGGGAAAAGAGATCCCGGGGCACGCCTGACATTCGCTTCGGAGGAGTGGCTCTCTGGTCGTTAGGTAGTCCGGGCAAAGCCTTATCTAAGGGAGTCCCATCTGGGGTGCCAAAACTGTTGTGCCCCAGATCAAGTCTGGGATCGTGCCCGGTATGCAAAGGCCAATAAAGATACCAGGGGTGAAAGTACAAAGAAGGTTTATTGCTAGCAATAAAAGGTGTGAGCAGAATAATTTCACGTAACAAGCACACCAGATTACTATATCTAAGCATCTTTTATACAGGAGTTTTTGAGCCTTCATAAGCATGCTTGTTTGCTGATTGGTTATAAGTGAGTGACTCAAGAAGTTCTTTACTGAGCATGTCTCTATACCTGTGTTTTAGCCATGTATCTCATTTACATACATGTATGTTTTATTAGCATACTTCTTCCCCACCTAGGGGTGTGATTTTTAATATTCTAATGAGCCCTTTTAACCCAGTTCCCTGTTTTTTCTTTTTGTTTTCAAGCTCCCTTTATCTAAGACTGTCTCCTCCTTATCATTACAGATGGGCATTCGTCACATAACATTCTCTTCTGCTTCGTCTTCGGGTAGTGCTTTCTAGGTCACTCCTTACAATGTCACCAGTCTTGTCTACAGCAGTTAGGGGTTCAGGGCTCCAGAACCTCCCTGCACCTAACTCCTTGACAGCTGGAAGGCTTTGTGGCTACAGCAGGGGCTAGCAGGCCTGCAGCTTTCACCCTGCTGCCCTTAACACACAGTGTCACCCATGTCACAGGTTTTACCTGTCAGCAGCCAGAAGTGCAGGGCCCCAGAACCCAGACTCCCCCTGCACCTATCTCCTTGACAGCTGGCAGGCTTTGTGGCCTCAGCAGGGGTCACCTGTTGAGGAGATCGGTGCAGGGCTTCTGAGTTCTGGGGCCCTGCACCTCTGGCTGCTGATGAACAAAACTCATGACATGGGTTCTTGTGCAACTGACTGTGTCTGTCTTGGGGCAGTTGATTGTCTGCATTGATTATTTCCTCTCCTTAGCCTGTGGCTTTGTAAGTGTTAATCCATGCTCGTTAAGTCGCTATGTAGTAGCTAGGTACTGCATATTGAGCTGGTCCCTGAGTGACTCATGATTAATTGGTAGCTGCTAACAGTAACTTAGCAGTCAGGCCTGCAGCAGTAACCCCCCTCCCCCCCCCGGGCCCCAAGGCAGACACAGTTGCACAAGCACCCATGTCACAAGTTTTGCTTGTCCACAGCTTGAGGTGCAGTTTCCCCCAAACCCCTGTACTCATCTCCTTGAAACTTGGCAGGCTTTGTGGCCTCAGCAGGGGCTACAACCCCTGCAGTTTTCAGCCCGCTGCACCTTAACACACACAGGGTCATCTATGTCACAAGTTTTGTCTGTCAGCAGCTTGAGGTGCAGTTCCACCCAAAACCCTGCATCTATCACCTTGATACTTGTCAGGCTTTGTGCTCTCACCAGGGGCTACCAACTCTGCAGTTTTCACACCCCTGTGTTGTAACACATAGATGTGACACAAGTTTTCTTTTAAGAATTTGGGGTGCAGTTCCCCCTGAACCTCTGCACTGGTCTTCTTTAAACTTGGGAGGCTTCATGCTCTCAGCAGAGGGTACCACCCCTGCAAATTTAATCCAAATCAGACAAAAAACAACGAAGTTATAGATATTTCATTGACTCCCCATTACACCCTATGGCCAGATCTGAAGTAGCTCCAAAGCTTTTCCAAAGCAGTTCGAAGGTCTGAACCACTTCGGGAAGCCTAACAAAGCCAGCTCTTCAACCTGGACATGCCGCTTCAGATGCCAAAGCATCCAAAGCTTCTCCAGATCTGAAGCATGGTCCGAAGCATCGCACAGCCCTACTGCCCTGCTCATCTCCCAGGAGTTGGAATTCACTCTTCAGGGTTAGCTAGAGTTTTAATCCTTTCACAGGCACACCCAAAAGCTGCTGTTAATTCAGCAAAGGCTGTGAAAAGGTACAAACTCTAGTGTTTCCTTACTGTGATGAGTGTTTACCTCTAGGGTCAGGATTCAGTCATGGCTCTGAAAATATCTTTCCTCATTTTGCCCTCCCAAAACCAGGTGTGTATCTTATTCAGGGGCATGTGGTATGCAAGAAAATGTGTGTGGCACTAATGTCTTAGCCCAGGGGTGATCAACCTCCAGCCCGCAGGCCAAATCCAGATGGCAGAACCATGGTATGAAGGCCAAAGGTATCCCCATGGGCTGGGAAATTTGGCAGAAGGGAAGCTGTGGAAATTAATTCTGCCTCCCCCCGGCCAAATTCCTGTGGTTGGACTGCAGTTGGGCCACACTCCTCCTCCCACACAGCTAGATCAGAGACAGGCTATGCTCCATTCCCTCTAAACAGCTGGGTTGGGGCTGGACCATGCCCTCTTCTCCCATTGGGGCTGGGCTATGTCCCCTTTCCCTAGATCCAGGCTAGGCCACGATCTGGGCTAGGTCATGCTCCCTCTCTTCCCATGGGGACAGATTGTCACTGGGACAAGACCCCTTTTCCCATATGGCTGGATCAAAACCAAGTTGCCCCCAACCCCTTCACGCAGCCAGATTGGGACCACCAGCTGGATCCAGCACACAGATGATCTGGGCATTACCCATCCATCTCACTGGACAAAAAAGGTTAAGCACCACTGTCTTAGCCTGTTCCTAGAAGTTTACTATGGCTCCTGTGATAAACTGATAAATAACACATGCTATCAGTGGTTGTTAAAGAGAGACCACTCCTACCCTCCACCTCTTATTTTAAAAAAGAATTGGCCAGCTAAGAGTCTTCATGCAGCTGAACTTTCCAGAAATACACCAGAAGACTGTAAGAGAAGCAGACAAGATTATGAAAGGGAATAATAATAATAATAATAATAATGTAAGAAACACAGTAGTAGCATTAAAATTGCATAAAAATTGCTAAGGACTCACACTGACCCTTTCCTGGCTTATTTGAAGTATAGGGTATCACCTTTGCAGCAAGGGTTCTCACCTCTGGAACAGCTGTCCAACAGAAGCCCCAGAATGCAACTACATCAGCAGAGACATGGTACATGCAAATGCTAGAAGCCTGCAAAGGCAATAGGTAAGAAAAAAAACAGAAGCAGCACTATGAGAGAGAGACTTGTGACTTGCTTTCTTTGCAGCCACAAGACAATGGATCTATGACGGTGTCAGATTCCCCAGAGGAGCATTTGCTTGGGACCACCAGACTTACACATTCTCTTAAGAGTCCTTCCTGAAGCTAGGTCAGGTGTAGCTTCTAGAGAGGGTGAGCTCCTTGCTCCTTGGATTTTGAGACTTGGTCTTGCGGTTTCTAACTCCCCTAGTTATCTGTGGCCTCTTTGGAGAGCTGTCTTCTGACTTAGCTTCCAGCAAGGGACGTTCCCTCTTTCCCTCGTCAAGAGGAACACAGAATGCACCCTATATATATATATATATATATATATTTGTGTGTGTGTGTGTATATATATATACACCTTCTTAAATATATGTGTGTATGTGTGTACACACACACACACACACACACATATATATATATATATATATATATATATATATATATATATATATATATATATATATATATATATAAGAAAAGCTGCCTGCTTTGCTGCATGGGGCTTTGGGTGCACTGTCTTCCTCAAGTATTTTTTTACATATATATATGTAAAACAGTACATAGATGGCAGAATCACTGAATCCCAAAGCCTTGGCTAAGTGGCATGCAGTCTCTGTCAGACAAAACAGCCCAGAGTTCTCAGGCTCCTTTGCTCCTGCCTATATCTCTCTCTTCCCACACCCTTGCTTCTGGGAGCCTGCTCTTCAAGACCCTCTCTTTGCACTGTGCTTATCAAGTGCTTCCTCTCTGGCACTGGAAACAGCAGGGAATCTCTTCAAGTGCAGGGGCTTTGGTGTCAACATCTGTAGATTGGTTCATTGCTTGCTGGGTGGCCCATTCTCCCCTAAAAGAATACTCTTCCCACAGGTCTTCTCCCACGCACTATTAACCACCTCTTCTTTCTCCATGTACAAGTTAGGAAAACCTGAGACATATTATTATATATGGAAAAACATTTGATCACAGGGGTAGATTCAGAGGGGGTGCAGTGGCATGGCCACACCCCCATTTCTGACCATATGGCAGGTCAGGGCCTTTAAGCAGCAGTCAGGGCCTTTAAGTCCCTGAAGAATATAGAAGAACCCTGCTCTTCCCTCCCTGCTCAAAGATGCATCCTATCCCCTCCAAGCCAGGTGAGGAAGCCATGAGATCAATCCAAAAAACAGGTTTTAGGAACAGGAACAAGCAGCTGGGGGATCAGGCAGAGAGCAGAGTAAGTAAGTAGAGTCAAGAAGCCAGAGGCAGAGAGTAAGTAGGGTCAAGAAGCCAGAAGATTAAGCAGAGAGCAGAGTTTAGGAACAAGCTGAGTCAGGAAGCTAGGGGAATTGATCAGAAAGCAAAGTTTTAAAGCAAGTCAGGTCAAGAAGCCTGGAGAACAAACAGAGAGCAGAGTCACAGCCCTGTTGGCAAAGACCTGGCACAATCATCACAAGTGTGGGCTGGAGCTACTGACAAACCTAAGGTAGTAGGGGAAGGTCCCAGACTGCTTGGGCTGGTATAATCAAAGGAAGCAGAACTTACATTTCAAAGCAGAAACTGTAAGGGGCGGGAGACTGGAGTATCTAAGAAGAGACAGAGGGGGCATCCAGATGTGCGTGGACGTTTGGTTCCCTGGGGACAAGTAGCTGCGGCACACTTTGCACTGCAACTATGCCTGTGCCATGTGTGCTTTGGCATGCAGCAAGTTATCCTGGGCACAGCAGGGATGGCTGGGGCCAGCACTGTGCTGGCCTTGGCAGACTCACCTGAGGTTCTGGGGGCCTCCTGGGGCTGTAGCTGTGGCAAACGTGCCAGGTAAAACCTGGCCAGCAGCTGCAGTATGGCTCCGGGTGGCCTGGCTCTGCTTTTCAGCAGCGTTCATTATCTGACCGTGCGCTACTCTGTTGGGGCTTTTTTTTTCTCAGGTTATTTTGGCCCCTGGATATTCAGGGGTAAAAAAAAACCACTGAAAAAAAAAAACTGGATCAGCACACACACAAGTAGCATGTCCTTGCAGCATGGAGAACACTGGCCTGTGCGGTATGTGGCGCTGCAAACATGTTTGCAATGCCACATACTGCACAACCACACTTGTTGGGACATGCCCAGCCAGAGACACTGAACAGATGAGTGTCATAAGGGGAATGCAATAGGTGAAGGTCTTGAAAACCATTCTATGGTCAAGGCACCCAAGTGGGACAAGGAGGTGCAGATTCACCTATAAAAACCCAGGCAGAGATGAGGCCTATGGGATCTCCTCATCACCTAAGATCTGCGGATCCCCCCAGAAAGATTTTCTGGATACCTGGTTGCGTGAAGTGTATTTGGTAGCCGTGTTGTTCTGAGACAAAAAGAAAGCTTGCAAAGAAAAATCTTTTTATTTTTGCAATTTCTCAGCTGGTCTAATAAAAGGTATCTGAACCAAGAAGAGTTTTGCAGTTCTGGTTACAAGAAGTCACTCTGCCCTCAGCATTTTGTAAGACCTATGCAAGGCTTTCTGTTGTCTTTTTGGCTTGTTATGTTGCATTTTAAGTTAAGCTAAGTTTTGTGTGCTTTCACTGTCTTACTGAGCTGTGCCTTAGCTTAGGCAGAGTTTTTCTGTTGTTCCTTGGCATGTGCTTGAAGTTGCAAATTGCTGTGCTCAATAAATGCTCTCTTCTGAGAGTGGACTATTTTTGTTCAAGGATTTATGAATTCAGTGCTACTATTTAAAGTCTAAGATTAAGTCTGGTAACAGCCCAAGCCAGAGAGGATAGCCAAACAGGCCAAGATCACATTGAACCCTTTTGCCCAGACACTTCCTGTTCCAGGTCAGGGTGTTATATGGGGGAACTGGAGAGTCAGTTGAGTTCTGGTGCCAGTGAATGTGTTAAAGGCTGGCTGGCTGCCTGACCACAGCTGCAGGATGGCAGGCTACGATGGGCTGCCAGGCTAATCAGGCTGAGGCCCCAAGCTCAAGACCATGGCCTGACAGAGGGTTGGGCTCAGCCAGAGACAGTAGCTATAGTGGCATGGGCAGGCTGACTCCCCTCCTCTCACCTGCTACTGGTCTGGTGCAGAACACCCAGGGACCATGTAAGGAGGAGGAACCTGACCACCAATGCTGCTGTCTCAGGCTGTCTCAGCCCCTGCACAAGGACAGCTCCTTCAGGGCTGGGAGACTGCAACTGTGCTCTGTGGCTTCCAGAACCTAGAGTTCTGCAGCTATAGACACTGGGTCCTGGCATCATGCGGTGCCAGAGACCCAGCATCCCTCAGCTATGGATGCTGGGTCTCAGCAGTGCCCCATGGCTGCCAGGACCCCGCTGCTTGATCCACAGCTGTGGGCTGCTTGGTCCGAGTTGTGATCTCCCAGCCCCTAAGGCCACAGTTGTGATCTCCCAGCCCCTAAGGCACACTATACACCCCCACAGTTGAGAGACTGCAATAGCTCCAATCTTCCAGCAGCAGGGGTGCTCCATGAACCCTTTGGGGTGGGAAATCACAGCCACACCCCATGGCTTCTGGGATTGCAGCCAGACCTCATGTCTGCAGCTATTGGACCCTGGGTCCCAGCACTGTGGGGCACTGCTGGGACTCCACAGCTATGGGACTCTGGATCCCAGCAGATTCTGGGCACTGCCAGAAACCAGAGTCTGCAGCTACCAAGTGCTGCCATGGCTGAGAGCCCCCTCAGCTGTGAGACTCTGAGCCCTGGCCAGGCATGGTGCATCCCTATGGCTGGGAGCCCAGTTCCCACCACAGGGGAGACCTTTGTACACCTGTAAATTAAAGCTGGATAGTAACCAGCTAATAAAGTTAGTACACATTTCTTAGGTCTAACTTTACAGCTGGTTGGACCTTTCTATGGCGTGATAGGTATGCATGCACAGCTTATCTCAGTTAATTGCACAATTAACCAGTTAATTGTGTAATACCTGTAACATGTAGAGGGAGTCTGAGAAAAAGGAAATCTCATGACTCTGGAAGGTCACCAGGAATCTTCTGCAACAAATCTGCCTTCTATCCTAAGTTTCATAAGACATGCCCAAATTGAAGCAATTCAACTTAGGTCTTTATAAGTCCTGTTCTTTGACTAGCGGCATACTTGGGGATGTAAGAACAGTTGATGTTGTACCTATGCAAGGGCAGGCTCAACTGAAAATCCAAGGGTGGGATTGGCTGCAAGTGATGAATAGAAAAACAAGAGGAATAGCTGAGTTACCCACTTTTCTTGTGGTCTGAAGCTATCACCTTCTGCTTATGGCACTTTTTGCCCAGGAAGCAGTAACTACCTCTGCCCCTCCCTCAATAAGAATGGAGTGGGTAGTGTTTCCCAGACTCAATTGCCAAGTTACAGTGGCAGTGGTAGTGGATGGCTGCAGGACTGATTGCCTTTCACTGACCTGAATACAAGTTCTCCAGATAGAGACAGCATAAACAACAGACCACATAGGAAGGGCCTGAGCTCATCAAAAAAAGTCCTATGAAGGGGTCATGCAGTCAGATGCTCTTGCAGCAGCTTTATTGGTTAAGTAATCTCATAGAACACCCTCAGATGACCCCTCCGCATAATGAAAGGGAGAATGAGAGGGTGGCTGTGCCTTAAGGAAACGATCCTTTGGGCACAAAGCGAGATAATCCCCGTGCAAGGTAAAAGAGGGAAAGGGGCCAGGAGGCTTCCCTGGCTGACCACAGAAATCCAGGGCAGCCTAAGGGCCAAAAGGGGAGCACATAAAAAGTGGAAACAGGGAGAGATCACCAAAGACGAATATACCTCCTCTACTCATGCTTGTAGGGAGGCAGTTTGATGGGCCAAAGCTACCATGGAGCTGAGGATGGCATCCCAAATAAAGGACAACAAGAAATTGTTTTTTAGATATATAGGGAGTAAAAGGAAGGCCCAGGGAGGAATAGGACCCCTGCTAAATGGGCAGAAACAATTGGTGACAGACAGGGGGGACAAGGCTGAACTCCTTAACGAGTTCTTTGCCTCAGTGTTCCTAAGCGAGGGGCACGACAAGTCTCTCACTGGGGTTGTAGAGAGGCAGCAGCAAGGCGCCAGACTTCCAAGCGTAGACCCTGAGATGGTGCAGGGTCACTTGGAAGAACTGGATGCCTTTAAGTCGGCTGGCCCGGATGAGCTCCATCCGAGGGTGCTGAAGGCACTGGCCGACATCATTGCACAGCCGCTGGTGGGAATATTTGAACGCTCGTGGTGCACAGGCCAAGTCCCGGAGGACTGGAAAAGGGCCAATGTGGTCCCCATTTTCAAGAAGGGGAGGAAGGAGGACCCGGGCAACTATAGGCCAGTCAGTCTCACCTCCATCCTTGGCAAAGTCTTTGAAAAAATTATCAAGGCTCACATCTGCGAGAGCCCGGCAGGACAAATTATGCTGAGGGGAAACCAGCATGGGTTCGTGGCAGGCAGATCGTGCCTGACCAATCTAGTCTCTTTTTATGACCAGGTTACGAAACGCCTGGATACAGGAGGAGGGGTGGATGTCGTGTACTTAGACTTCAGGAAGGCCTTCGATGCGGTATCCCACCCTATACTGGTGAAAAAGTTAAGAGGCTGTGACTTGGATGACTACACAGTCCGGTGGGTGGCGAATTGGCTAGAGGGTCGCACCCAGAGAGTCGTGGTGGATGGGTCAGTTTTGACCTGGAAGGCAGTGGGGTCCCACAGGGCTCGGTCCTTGGACCGATACTCTTTAATGTCTTCATCAGAGACTTGGACGAGGGAGTGAAATGTACTCTGTCCAAGTTTGCGGATGACACAAAGCTATGGGGAGAAGTGGACACGCCGGAGGTCAGGGAACAGCTGCAAGCAGACCGGGACAGGTTGGACAAGTGGGCAGAAAACAACAGAATGCAATTCAACAAGGAGAAATGCAAAGTGCTGCACCTAGGGAGGAAAAATGTCCAGCACACCTACAGCCTAGGCAATGACCTGCTGGGTGGCACGGAAGTGGAAAAGGATCTTGGAGTCCTAGTGGACTCCAAGATGAACATGAGTTGGCAGTGTGACGAAGCCATCAGAAAAGCCAATGGCACTTTATCGTGCATCAGCAGATGCATGACAAATAGGTCCAAGGAGGTGATACTTCCCCTCTATCGGGCGCTGGTCAGACCGCAGTTGGAGTACTGCATGCAATTCTGGGCACCGCAATTCAAGAGGGATGTGGATAACCTGGAGAGGGTCCAGAGAAGGGCCACTCGTATGGTTAAGGGCCTGCAGGCCAAGCCCTACGAGGAGGAACTAGAGAAACTGGACGTTTTCAGCCTCCGCAAGAGAAGGTTGAGAGGCGACCTTGTGGCTGCCGATAAGTTCATCACAGGGGCACAGAAGGGAATTGGTGAGGTTTTATTCACCAAGGCACCCCCAGGGGTTACAAGAAATAATGGCCACAAGCTAGCAGAGAGCAGATTTAGATTGGACATTAGGAAGAACTTCTTCACAGTCAGAGTGGCCAAGGTCTGGAACGGGCTCCCAAGGGAGGTGGTGCTCTCCCCTACCCTGGGGGTCTTCAAGAGGAGGTTAGATAAGCATCTAGATGGGGTCATCTAGACCCAGCACTCTTTCCTGCCTATGCAGGGGGTCGGACTCGATGATCTATTGAGGTCCCTTACGACCCTAACATCTATGAATCTATGAATCTATGCTGTGCCATTTATGCTGATTGTCATCTATGAAAACAGGTAGAGACACTAGAGTTAACTTGAATCCACCAACATGTGTTTGTCATGTGAGGTGTGGTGCAAGTTTTCTATGTTGCAAACAGGGCTCTACCTTTCCCAGAACCACCTTGACTTGAAATTCTAGCCTTGGGAAGTTGACAAAGAATGAAGTGTTCTAATTTCAATCTGTTCCATTGTGCCAGCCCATGCTTCTTGGCCACGCAGTGAATGAATTGTAATTTGCATGAAGCTGTTCATGATTATAAAGTCTTGTTTTATGTATGTGCCCAGAGTTCTGGAAAATAATCAAAAAAATGAGAGCCCTTGCCTCATAAGGGCATACCGAGGAACTAATTCATTGTTGCAGTGTGGCTGTAAATCACTGCCTCTGGTGTCAGTGAAGAAATCATATTTCATAACACTTATACCCATATTGCACAACTGTAAATCAGTATGCAAGGTGCATTCAGGATAGGGTCTTGAAGGGACCTGAAGAAGGTCACTTTGTGCCCAAAAACGTATTGAACATTTCTCCCAATGATACAGTTTGTCCAATAAGAGATCACCCCCCCAAAAAAATCAACCCTGACTTCTCTCTCAATGCTGAACTGTCAAACACACTGAGGTCGGAGAGTTATAAATGTTTTGGGTGCATTTGAAGAACACGAACAGTGATGCCAGTAGTAAGAACTGTGGGCCTTTCATTTGACATAGTATGTATTCATGTGATAGCAGGAGACCGCGCTCAGTGACATAGGTGGTCTTTTCCAATCCTATTCCCATGTGTTCTTCAGGAAAATGGTGGAGTCTTACAGTATTCTTAAGTGGGCAGAAATACACAATTTGTACTTGAGTGAAGGACTTGCAAGCCAGGTTTCATGTGACTGTGGAAAAGTTCCAAAACACTTCCAAGAAAAGGGATGATATTTTTAATTTTAATATCTTTCAAACAGTCCCTCTTAAAAAGAACTCTCTCAAACCATTGGCAAAGGTAAGACCTTCCTCTTTAAGGCTTCAATCCAGTTTGCTTTAACGTTAATGAAAGTTAGATGAGACATTGAAGTACATGCAAGTAGATTTCTTCAATGCTTGGCATGGATAAAATTGCCCTCCTAAGAAAAAGGTAATTACTTATTAATTAATTAATTAAAGCAATTACATTTCTCCAGATAGTTGTATCATGTGAAAGTGCACAAAAATCATTTCACTCCCTTGATTTCCATACTTTTCTTTGTCTGCTTTTATTTTCTACCTCCTCTCTTTCTCTACTTTCCTTTCTACTTCCTATTCACACAAAAGTCATGCTTAGATATTTTTAGTCTTAAAGCTTGTAGGGAGCGAGCAAGCCCTGACAAAATTTAATTTTTCTTTCCAGGGAAACTCCTTCCTCTATATTGTTTCCTTCTTCTCATAGGTCATATCAGGATCCTTACTCATCATGTAGTTCTCCCATCCTTGTGTTCCCAAACAAGAACCATCAACCCAGTATTGTGGTTCCCTACCAGTCCTACCATCATGACCATGAGCAGCTGGATCATGCAGGCTGATTCTGATGCCTGACTGTATCATCTTAATTTCTTTCTTTGTGTAACCAGCATAAGCCTGGATCAGGATTACTCAATCAGGTCCATAAATTCTAATGAAATTATCAGTGGACCATAAGCTGAATATAAGCTAACCGTATGCTTTTGTTGCAAAAAAGGCCAGCATACAGGGTTGTATGAACAGGAGTGTCACTTGTACATCAAGGGAAGTGATTCTTCTGCTCTCTTTGGCACTGATGAGGCCTCACCTGTGTCGAGTTTTGGGCCCCACACATGAAGAAAGATGTGGACAAATTATGAAGAGTCCAGTAGAGAGCAACAAAATTGATTAGGCACCTGGGAAGTATGAATTTTGAGGAAAGGCTGAAAGAAATAGGGTTATTTATTTTGTGCATACCCAGAAGCAATTTTGTTTGTGTACTTGGGCTCCTACCCCTACACAGACTATGCTATAGGACACTCTCAGGGAAGATAGGAGATTTGGAGGTTGAATCCCCTCAGGCTGAAAAAGGTCTACAGCATAGGTCTCCCATTTCCTCAGTAACTGCTCTAATGACTGGGATATTAGGCAAATGGTAGGAGGCAGCACCAGGGGTCATCAACATGCCTCCTCTCAGAAGGAGGACCAAACACACTGGATTGCATATCAGTGGAGATGCCTTGTGTATGACTCTGATTTGATGCCTAAACTCCAGAGAGAGCTAGAAGCTCAGACACTCGCCATTGTTAGCAATTTCATTTGGATAGATCTAGGTGCCTCTTGGCCTTCCAAAGGTATGTATCTCTCTGTATTGCTAATGCAGGGAATTTAAATGCCCAAACCTGAACTGCCTTTCAAAGGTACCTAACTCTCTCCACTGACTTTTCAGACCTTTTATCTCATGTTCTAACCCCCCTCTGTTTGGACCAATCTTTGCAGGATAGGTGACTAATTTTAGGCATTTCAATAACTAAATGGAAGTGCACAGGGGGCTAGGCCCTTCATATTTTCTTCCAAGTAACTAATAAAAATTTTAAATAGGATTCACCCAAGACCAGTCCCTGTGGGCTTACCCAAGAGTCACACTCCCTTAATAAGTATTCCCATATAGCATTACATTGTGAGACCTTTCAGCTAGCCAGTATTTAATGACTATTTAATGTGTCAGGGCAATTTTGCATCATTCTAACTTCTTAACCAAAATACTATATTGTACTAAGTCCAACTCCCTACTGAGATCTAGAAGTCAAAATTAGTACCTTTATTGAGCAAATTTATAATCTTGTCAAAAAAGAGAACATGACAGTCTACTTATCAATTAATGTGGGCTTATGGAAATAATTACATTAATATCCTTTTATTTTTTATTAATTGAATCCATATCAGTTTTCCATTATTAACCATTAACATTTCCATTAACACCATATCAGCTTTTTATTATTTTGTGTGGAGCAATGTCAGCCTGACTGAAGCAGAAAGAAATACATAATCTATTTTTATTGGCTGTATAGCAAATTTTCAATTATATTTCTCAGTGTGGTTTCAGCAAATGACCAGTAGTATAACAAGGGGTGGGCAACCTCTTGTAGATAATTGTTAGCTTAGGAAGCATCACCTATACTATGAATTTGATGAGGGAAAAGTGAGTCGGAAACAATTATTTTCAGGATAGAAACATAGGTGATGACATTTTTAGATGTCATAGACATTATACACTCATGTATAGATAAACTAATTATAAGGTCTGGGTTTCAAGTACAACAGCTGCACTACTGGAGTGACTGAGAGGTCCGAAAAATGTAATCCCACCAAGTCTATGAAAAAAACTATTAGTCATTTTAAAACTCTCCTCAGACTGATTTGGAAGTAGAGAGGACCCACAGGTCTCAATATCTAAATTCCTGTGACTTTCCACCAAAGACAGAGTGCTCACAGCTAGTAGACAATTTAGAAAGTTGACATGGGGGGAGTCTGGTGTTGGTGTAATGCCACTTCCTGATCTTCCCTGTGAGGTGGCTGAAAAGAAGGCTCTGTTTTAACCAGCAAACGGAAGCAGCTGAGATAATTCAGATGCTTTACCTTGAAGTGGGCTGCCACTTGGTAAAGGTTGTTGTGCCATTGGAGTTGGTTTGCCGCCAGCTCCTCCCAGCTCTTGATGGCAGCGTTTTCTTGAGGAATGCCTTTGATGTGTTCTTGTAGTGTTTCCTCTGGCTGCTGTGAGAGCTCTGATATCCTTGTAAGGACATGTTAATTAGGGCTGTGCGAAATTTTGGCAGCAGTTTCATTTCAATGATGTTTCGACTTGTTTCAAGCTCGAAACAGCAAAATCGAAATGAAACAGAGAGCATCAAAACAGCCATGAAATGAAATGAGGGCAGTCAAAACATTTTGAAAGTTTCAAAGCGTTTCAAGTTTTGAAACTCAGGCAGGGCTTGCCTGCAGGGAAACAAAAAGTAAGGAGAGGGAGGGGGAGGAGGGGGGAACCAGGGGGAAGGAGTGTTCTCATATTGGCTGCGTAGATGGCCAGTGGCTGTCATCCTTTCCTGAGGTCCCTTCTAATCCCAGTGCTCTGGGGGAGGGATGGAAAAACTGCAAAGAAGGCAGCATTGTTTGACCTGCCCTGCTTTCTGTCACCCATGTCACAAGTTTTGCTTGTCAGCAGGCTGAAATGCAGTTTCCCAGAAACCCTGGCACCTAATTCCTTGAAACCTAGCAGGCTTCATTGCCTCAGCAGGGGCTGCCATGCCTGCAGTTTTCACCCCCCGTGCCTTAATACATACACAGTCATACGTCATGAGTTTTGCCTGTCAGCAGCCTGAGGTGCAGTTTCCCAGAAACCCCTGCACCTCTCTCCTTGTGTCACAGTGTTTATGTACAGCAAACACAGGAATTCAAACTGACTCCTTCTCAAATCACAGTCTTACAATGGGCCTTGTTAACAACACACAGTAACACATACATATTGCTGTGTTGAAAAAGTCTGACATCTCCAAAGGCTGCAATTTGCTGCAATGAGATTTCATAGTTGGCATCTATAGAGTCATGTTTACCAGGCTTAACAGCTTTGAAAATGTTGGTGCAATTTGGAAGGAATTCTTTCATAGATTTCATAGACATTAGGGCTGGAAGGGACCTCGGAAGATCATCGAGTCCAGGCCCCCGCCCAAAGGGCAGGAAGTCAGCTGGGGTCATAGGATCCCAGCAAGATAAGCATCCAGTTTGCTCTTGAAGGTGTTCAATGAAGGCGCTTGAACGACCTCCGGTGGCAGGCTGTTCCAGGCCTTGGGGGCTCGAACAGTAAAGAAATTCTTCCTTATGTCCAGCCTGAAACGATCTTGTAGTAGTTTGTGACCATTCGACCTCGTCATCCCTTGGAGCGCTCTGGTGAACAAACGTTCCCCCAGACACTGGTGGTCACCCCTGATAAACTTGTAGGTGGCCATCGGATCACCCCTGAGCCTGCGCTTTTCCAGGCTAAAGAGCCCCAGGGCTCTCAGCCTGTCATCGTAGGGTCTGCTTCCCTGACCCCTGATCATGCGCGTGGCTCTTCTCTGGACTCTCTCAAGCTTCTCCACATCCTTTTTTGAATTGTGGAGCCCAAAACTGGAAGCAGTACTCCAGCTGCGGCCTCACTAAGGCCGAGTACAGGGGGAGAATGACGTCCCGGGATTTGCTTGAGAAGCATCTATGGATGCAAGCCAGCATTTTGGTCGCTTTACTAGCCGCAGCATCGCATTGCAGGCTCATGTTCATCTTGTGGTCAATGATGACCCCCAAGTCTCTTTCTTCCATAGTGCTAGCCAACATAGCACTGCCGAGCCTATAAGGATGCTGCAGGTTTTTTTTCCCAAGGTGGAGAACCTTGCATTTATCGGCGTTGAACACCATCAGATTCTCATCCGCCCACTTGCTGAGCCTGTCCAGGTCAGCCTGGATCACCCGCCTGTCTTCTGGTGTGGATGCTTTGCCCCAAAGTTTGGTGTCATCTGTGAACTTGGCCAGTCTGCTTCTGACTCCAGTGTCCACATCATTAATGAAGATGTTGAATAGTATGGGTCCAAGGACAGAGCCCTGGGGGACCCCACTGGTCACCGGACACCACGATGAGTGACTTCCATCAATTACTACCCTCTGGGTCCGACCCCGGAGCCAATTTTCCAGCCAGTGGATCGTGGAGGACCCAAGGCGACAATTGGCCATTTTCTCCAAGAGACGATCATGGGACACCAGATCAAAGGCTTTTCTGAAGTCAAGATATATGACATCAATCTCATCTCCCTTGTCCAGGTGATAGGTCACCTGGTCGTAGAAGGAAATGAGATTGGTCAAGCAAGACCTACCCGCAACAAACCCGTGCTGGCTATCCCTTAAGATGTTGGCATCGGCCAGTCCATTAAGGATGGCCTCTTTAATAAACTTTTCTAAGATCTTCCCTGGGATAGAAGTCAGGCTGATGGGCCTATAGTTAGCCGGATCCACTTTCCTCCCTTTCTTGAAGATAGGCACCACATTGGCCTTCTTCCAGTCTTCGGGCACTACACCAGAGCGCCAAGAGTTTTCAAAGATCCGCGCTAGAGGCTGGGCTATGATGCTCGCCAGCTCCTTGAGTACCCTGGGGTGAAGATTGT
The DNA here is from genome assembly GCF_030867095.1 of Alligator mississippiensis. Lineage (NCBI taxonomy): Eukaryota > Metazoa > Chordata > Crocodylia > Alligatoridae > Alligator > Alligator mississippiensis. The sequence goes on from NC_081825.1 coordinate 178,925,053, forward strand.
CAGGGCCGGCTGACTTGAAGGTATCCAGCTTCTCAAGATGTTCTTTCACAAAGTCAGCATTAATGGAGGGCAGGGGATCACCCTCACCCGGACTTCCTGGCCCTGTAGCGGGCATGGGCGTCCCATGGGGCTGATGAAAGACCGACGCAAAGTACCTATTTAATAGGTTGGCTTTTTCCTGGGCGTCAGTTGTCAGTTGCCCCATCTGGTTCAGCAGGGGTCCAACGTTGCCCCTGCTTTTCCTCCGGCTCCCCACGTATCTGAAAAAGGACTTTTTATTGTCCTTGATGCTCAAAGCTAGCTGGAGTTCAGTTGCAGCCTTGGCTTTCCTGGTCAGCTCCCTACAGGACCGGACCAGTGCAGAATAATCCTCCTTGGAGGTGACTCCCATCCTCCATCCTTTGTAGGCCTTTCTTTTTAGCCTCAGGAGGTCTGCTAGGTCCCTGGAGAGCCAGGGGGGCTGCTGTGCCCTCTTGCTGCCTTTCCTCCGAGATGGAATAGACTTAGTTTGTGCATTGAGGATCGCTCCCTTGAGGAGCAACCTTTCTTCTTGAACTCCCCTCTCCCTGTGGTCACAGTCCCTTAGGGCCTCACTGACAAGCCTCCTGAGCTTGTCAAAGTCGGCTTTCCTGAAGTCAAGGACTTGCGTGTTGCTGACTGACTTGCCAGCTTTTCGGCGGATGGTGAAGGTGATCAGCTCGTGGTCACTGTCACCCAGCTTCCCATCGATCACTAGGTCGCCGACTAGGTCATCCCCAGTAGCCAGCACCAGGTCGAGCAGCGCTTTGCCTCTCGTTGGCCCATGGACTTCTTGAGTCAGGTAGAGGTCATCCACGCACGAGAGGAAGCTCTGCGACCACTCAGATTTTGCTGAGCGATCCTCCCACGAGATGTCCGGGTAATTGAAGTCACCCATGACAACCATGGTCCTGGAGCAAGCTGCCTCAGCCAGTTCCTGGGCAAACTCCTGGTCAAGCTCAGGACTTTGGGTGGGAGGTCTGTAATAGACTCCCACCATTGTGTCCCCTGTGCCGTGTTCCCCACGGATTTTAACCCAGAGGGTCTCCAGCCGTCCACCCTGGTCGCCAATATCGGCTTGCAGGGACGTGTAGCTTTCCTTAACATAGAGAGCTACACCCCCGCCCCTTTTCTCTACACGATCCCTCCTGTACAGGGTATAGCCATCTATCCCCGTGGTCCAGTCATGGGTGGAGTCCCACCAGGTCTCTGTGATCCCTATGACATCGTAATTGTTTGCACTGAGCAGGAGAATGAGTTCCTCCTGCTTATTCCCCAGGCTCCTGGCATTAGTGTACAGGCAGGCAAGTGCCCCCTGGGGGGCTCCTTCCTTGCCCACAGATTTTACCAGGGCTGGGGCAGGGGTGGGCTCCCTGAAGCGCCGTGATCCGCTGGCTTTGCAAGGATTGCTCAGCGGGCCAGCAGTGGCAGTAGTCCCCCCACCCCCCAACGGGCTTAGTTTAAAGCCCAGTGGAGCAGGTCAGCCAGTCTGGCTGAGAAGAGCCTCCTCCCTAGGGGAGAGAGGTGGAGACCATCTCTTCCCAGCAGCTCGCTGCCTCTCTCGCCAAAGAGTGGGCTGTGGTTATGAAAGCCAAAGCCTTCCTGACGACACCAGCGCCACAGTCTTTGGTTGACCACATAGATCCTCCTGTCCCTTCTCAGCCCATAGCCTGAGACTGGGAGGATCGACAAGAACACCACCTGTGCCCCCAGACCCTTAAGCCCCGCTCCCAAATCCCTGTAGCGCCTCATGATCTGGCTGGGAGTGCTCCGAGTCGTGTCATTGGTGCCCACATGAATAAGGAGCATGAGATAGTGGTCTGTGGGTTTGAGGAGCTTGGGGATCCTCTCCGCAATGTCCCGGATGCGGGCCCCTGGGAAGCAGCAGACTTGCCAGGCTAAGGGGTCGGGGTGGCAGATTGGCCCCTCCATCCCCCTCAGGAGGGAGTCTCCCACAACAAACACCTTACGTTTTGTCTTGGGGAGAGCAGGGGCGGGAGCTGCAGTTAGGCCCATGTTGCCTGTGGGGGCCGGCAACTCAGCAGGCTCTGCTGGGGCAGCAAGAGGTGCGTACCTGTTGCTCAGTTCTGGGGGGGGGAACACTTGTTCTTGGAACACTTTGGTAGCTAGAATGTTGCTCATTGCACACTTCTGTCCTATCCCTCCCTCTTTCCTCCTTTTCTTCTTTTTATTTTCCTTCTATTGCTTATTGTATGTGAGATCATTTGTGTTCACATGTACATTTCATTTTTTTCTGATTTTTATATTGTATTTTAAAAAATCAACACCAATTTCAAAAAATGATTTGCCATACTTAAAATATGTGGAGCTACTTTCAGGCTTGAACTTTAGTGTTTTTCTTTGGCAAATCTTATAAATTCCACAAACTCATTAGCCGTACTTGTTTAGTTTTTTTCTTTTATTTGGGCCTCTTCTCAAATCCAAGTAAGGAAATCAATAATTTGGAAAGAGTTGGAGGGATAGGAAAGGTGGTATTCATGTGAGTTTGCACAAGATAAATCGGACACGTACAAATGGTTTTTGTATTCCAGCCCTAAAGACTCTGGTATGGAAATATGTTTCTTTTGGATGCTGGTGGAGCTGAGTGACAGAAAAAAGATTTGAAAACTGAAATTTTTGAGAGTTTACATGAATGAAAGCACTTGTTCTGTTCCAACCTTGACTCTACTTCACTGGGAAAACCAACTGGTTTAGACAAGCTTTTCCAGAGTTCAGACTTATTTTTTGCAGGGAAGCAAAAACAGGTGTGACTGGCAGACAGTGAGGCAATGTATATACTGATGCCAGTCTTGCCTAATCTTTTATTGCACCATTTCATACTAGCCCTTCTGGCTAATGTTCCCAAAGAAAGCAGCAGAGAAAGTCACACCCACAGTCAGGTCGAGATGCCTGGATTTGGAACAGCAAGGTTTAGAAGTGGAGGTGGAAAACTGCCAACACTTTTTCTTTCAGATTCCAAGGATAGATCGTTTTCAAAGGGCATCACTTTCCCACTGCAAGCCACAGCTTTACATGCCTCAACTAGTCATTGGTGGTGTAGCTTCTCATTGGCAGTATTAAAAGACTGTAGCCTGGCTGTCTCAGGAGAGTAGTTTACAATACCACACTACTCAGCAGGAGAGTTGCCAGAATTATAGTGAGATACCCATGAATAAAGTTAAACTTGTGCTCTGATTATATTTCAGTAATCAAGAACCATAGATGTAAAAGCCAGTCATTTGACACTGTTACTTCTGCCTCATTGGTGAGGTTAATTGAAATATTACTAAAAATGAAAAAAAGAGCAAGTAAGATAAAAGGTAATAAGCAGTAATTCAGCTGAGTAAGCTTGAAAACATGACCACTTGGACCCAAATGTTCAGAAACTACAAGCCAGGCAAAAATAACTCAATTTTAATTATTCTCACAATCTTTTGGGGGGAGATTGGATTAGTTAGTTTTGAATGCCGGGCACCAGCAATACTGGAATAAGCTTCTCATCTAACAAACTATACCCCTACAGCCCGCAATGCTTTTGTAACAAGATACCCAACTCACCATCCAGAGAGACACAAAGTTTGTGAAGGATCATGGCCAAAGGACTGATGTAATCTTTTCACTTCTTAGAAACCTTCAAGATGCTCAGGAGGAGGCATTTAGTTTCTTATCAGGTTATGCTATGCACTACAAGAAAAGTGAACTCTCTAATGAGCCATGTGAATGAGATTTGCTGGCTGAGGACTCATTATGGGGCTGTTGAAAACTCCACTGAGATTAACTGGAGTATTTCAATTTGATTTCATGGTGCTTGTATTGGGACCTGTGATAGTTACCTACAGCAGAATTCTGCTGCCTTTTCAAGCACTGTAGAGTGCTCCAGCGTGAATGAAGTGGCTCATAGGAGACAGGGTTCAGAAGTCTCTGTGGTCTCTATAACCCACAGAGCTTTTTTTTATATAGATACATTTGCCACTCTCCTTAGAAAGGGAAATGTACTTCTAGCATCTTTATCAAACCTGAGTCCCCTGGCATTCACATTCAGTAGTTGTGCATAGCTAGTAATGTATATTATACACAACAGAGATGCATCAATTAAAGAGAAAATGTGTACCACAGTCTGAGATCTTACACCAGCTGTTGAAATACTATTATTAAGTTCTCATAAACCTGCCCAACAAACCTCATATAACAATCCCCATATCCTAATGAGCTATATAACCTTCACTGGAGCCTGGGAAAAAAGTCAGGCCCCACAGCCTGCTAGAATGTTAATATATTCCAGAAGTCAGCAACATTTTTGGGCAGAGTGCCTGCTGAAAATATCCACAACTTCAACATGTAAGATGTTGGTGTGCTGGGGTGGATGACAGGGGAGCTACGAGGGGCCCAATCCTTGCTGTTGCCGTGTAGCCCCAGCCCCTTCCCTGCCATCCACCCAGAGGCACATGTGCCAAGCAAAATGCCTTTGAGTGCCACACTCTGGCACCCATGCTGGGGGTTGCCTACTCCTGATATATTCCATATCTGGCAGAGCAAAAAGAGAGGCAAATTTTCAAGTCAAAGGGCCTTCACAAAATATATCCTACCAGCATCCCCCTTTTAGTAATATAATATAACGGAGGTCCACACTTACTACTTCTGCTGAGGTTACCACTCATACTAGGGCAGGGGACCAAGTGGTCTTTCTTAGCAAGTGGGATCACATGATAGGAGGAGGATTACTAGCAAAGAAAAGGAATGAAAGTGTAACACCAGGTATCAACCTGTTTGTGGTCTGAGAAGTTAAAAGCAAAGTACTGAATGTTCAGCTTGTGTAAATCAGCATGGTTCTACAGACTTCAATTGAATTACATCAGGCTGAGGTTCTGAATCAACGTTTTAAATAGTACCCACATGGTACGTAGTTCAAATCTTAGGGCTATGGTACAATGTGTTCTTGGCATAATGTACCACTTTAAACGGGCACAAAGCACAAAGCTTCTGAAAAACCTCTGGGTACAGCACCTTGTGGACTACATTGCAACACTCAAATCTCGACAAAGTTGGGGGTTTATCTTGTCTTTTCACCCCATTCAGCTTTAAGGGTTTCAGTATGTGGTCAGTGGAGGACACTTTCTGAGACATTTCCACTTCACTTAAAGTGGAAGTTTCAAAAGCACTTAATGACTTAGTAGCACAAATCCCACTGAAGGTCAATGGGATGGGAGCTTCTAAATCTAAGTTACCCCTCCACATAGATCTCTAGCCTTTCTGTAGGAGGCCCAGGTGCTTTCATTAATGGCCAATGATGTCTAAAACTGCCAGCAAGAGTGGGGTGTCTCACACCCTTAGAGCAATGAGTAGTGATTAGTTCACAAGCACCAATAGCTCAGGAAAAGGGAGACATCATGCTCTCAGAAGGGCTTGATTGCAACAACTAACACACACCCAAAGATGGCTGACAACTTCCCATTGATGTCATCATGTCAGACCTCAGGGAGGGAGTAACCCTTACCATACTTGTCTGGTTTTCATGGTATGCTGAGATCATCTCATAGTGGTTTAGTATTATATTAATCATCACAACCACGTAAACAAAGATCCCAAAAGAGATTATGGCATATAACTACCACTAATCCTAATCTGTGAGAGCAGGATTATAAGTGATGTTTATCTTATAATTATTGTTTTAATGAAATGGCTATTGTCAGAACACATGGTGATTCCATAACCTTTTTTTTCAATACACTTTCTTTATCTTATCCATCTTGATGGCCTGATTAATGATCCAGGACAGAACTGCCCTCCTCTTCCCTCCCCACCCCATCCCTTTATAAACATTCTCCCTAAACTCACAGCAGGCTCAGGTACTGCACATCAATAGATTGGACAGATGTGTTAGGGCAGGGGTGTCCAACTTGCCTCTTGGACAGATCTGGACTGTGATGAGTTGAAACTGGCTGGAGTAGCAAGCTTAGCAGCAGTGATGGCAGGGTGAATGGCAGCTGCCGCAAGGAGGTTCATGCAGCTATTGCTTGCCCCTAACATCCCCAGTGGGGTCCATACCCTGGATTTTTGGTGGCAGGCTCTAGCCACACTTGCCCCTTCCCTAAATTCCTGGCCCTCTGGAATTAGATCTGGCTGGCCCACAGGCCATATGTTTAACACCCACATATCAGGGTACACTCAGGAATTAGTGTATAAATAAATTTTGTCCTAG